>NC_089867.1:21883822-22483822 GCF_036373705.1 Amia ocellicauda | reverse complement strand
TTTTGCCCCATCCTTAAGCGCTCACGTCACTGAAGTCAACCCAAGCAGACACAGCAACAGAGAATCAAAGTTGGAGAGCCATTTCACGACATTAAATAATTAGGATTTAAGAAGACAGTTTAAAGTCTTTGAACCAAACAAACTCGGGGATGGCCACTTCCTGACAACCATACGGTCATCTGTTGTTTTTGCTATCCAAGTCTTTATTAAACCAATTGACTCAATTCTTCGTCGTGAGAAGAAAAAAAATACATTTGTTTCTGGCATTTAGTGAGTGCCTTTGCTGACTATAATTAATACACCTGTGAGTTTTTTGCTTGCCAGGAACAGGAGTCCCTGAACTAGGCCACTTTCTAAGCAATCCTCCCTGAATGGGCATCTGTTTCTCAAGTAGAGGTGGATGGCAGGCTGATCAGCCCCCGAATGAGAGAGTGGAAGGAAAGTCCGTTGGTTAATTGAAAGATTTGTTTCTTTTTATGTCTTGTGCATCCTGCCTCAGTCTTGTGCAGTTAGGAAGTTAATGACTCCTGAACGTGTGTATTTGACTGCTGGACCGCAAACACCACTTGAGTTTCACTGCCTTGTGTTCACTAAACACTTACAGACTATTTAACCATTGCTGTGATCATATACGGAGAGGATATATAAGTATCGGTCAGTCCAGCTGTCAAATGTTTGTATTATTCCTGCTGCTTCTTATTCCTAGTGTAGTCTACTCAGAGCACACACATTTCATAAGAGCGTGGATCAAATATGGGCTCAGCACAGAGGTACAGGGCCTTCAGTTAGCAAACCTTTAAAAGCATTTGTTCTGACAGGGGCACCGAGGTTATGATCATAGTGCGCATAAAGAGGGTGAATTGTTTTTGAAAAACAAACCCTTTCCACCTGAAATTAAAGACCATTTTAGCTGGGAGTTTTGCGAGTGTTCAATTATGAAAGCATCACTTAGCAGAATGATTCATTTTTATCCTCGGCAAGACAAATCATCCTGCAGTGCGACAATTGTAATCACTGAAAGGTGTCATACCAGTAGGCATCATTATAGTGGCTCGTTAAGGCCATGGAAGCGAAAAAATATATAATGTTGAGATCACAGGATAAATGATCTCAGGATCTTGACATTACAAACCTTTTTTTGTCGCAGAATGATCAAGGAGGAAAATCAAAAGGACGGTGTTATAAGATGGCAAATTGGGACTAGAGACGCGAATGTGTCCAAGTCTATTTTAATCAAAGACTAACAGCACACCTGCAGCATGTTCTAACATAATTGATTCTTCTGTCAACAACTACAACAGACGGAGGTTACAGAGAACAGAAGGAAGTTTAACTTCAGGGGTTAAGAAAATGCTGTTTAAGTGTATAGCAGAGATTAATTAAGGGATGCACATACATGTTTTTGAGATGTTAATTGGAGACAGGAGAAGTGGAAAGCACTATTAATTTCCTTCAAAGACTCGACATCTAATTAGTTTGACGTTATGAGCGTTGCTCAAGTTGAAGTTGAGATTGACACGAAAGACCTGATGAAGAAAGTCAACAAGTTGTTTCTCTATTCGCTTTTTTTTCTTCTCAGGGAAAATAAACGTGTAACTTGATTAGAAACAAGCATGCTGATGTAGTCATGGAAGTATACGTTGAGAAGTTACAAAATTAGATTTGAATGAAAAGGTCCCTTCAGGCTACCAGAGTCCGACATTGACTCTGGTTGTGAAGCAACGCAGTCACTGAAGATGAGACACTAAATGGAGATCCTCCAAGAGGTAGAGACTTTCTTCGACACAAATAACGTGTCCTGTACCAAAGATAATTCAACCCTCTCTATTGCATTGAAAATAACTCTGGTGTTGCCACATGTACTTCTCTCAGCACACTGTAGTGTATTTACCATATCTACTAATTGGAGGTGTCGGGAGGGAGAAGACCTTGTGGCAAATACTCATCCCACAACAACAGGAAGACTCATCCTTCTGCAAATGTGAGCCCTGATCTCCCCTTCCTTCTCAACCATCATCTTAGCAGACCGTTTTCATTCCATTTCAATATCAATATCACAGCTGACTAGAAGAAAACGTGCATGTGTGTGTGTGTGCGTTTGTGTGTGTGCGTAGATCACGCATACTTACTCAGTTTCCTGATTTAATGCGACATGTACATCTCTGTTAAAAAAGTATATATACCAATTGATCATTACTCCTATCTCCTCACCATGCAAAGCCGAGGACTAATTCCAAAATTATTAAAATGACAAAGGGCTCTTAAACACAGTTAATTTGGGATCATTTTTCAAAAGTCTCTTGTAGTGCTAATTAGAAGCGTTTTAGCTTTCATTGTGTGGCAAATGTATTAAGTGCTAAGACAAACCATGGCATTAAGTTAATACATACTGTAGATTAATTTCCCCTTTCAAACACAGAGACTGGATTAACCTCATCCTGGAGAAGGTGAACATTGATTTTTAATACAGACGATTCCACATCTCTTCAGAAGAGGAGAGCAGTTTCAGTTACTCCCCTGCCAAGTCCCACAGTGACAAAATGAAATAATACAAAACGTACATGTATGAAAATGTTAAAATTAGATTTCTGTTACAACTCTCACCAGTTTCCTCAATTTCAGACTTTTCAGCTGCACACTAGTTCCAATTCACATAACTATGACTTTAAAAGGTGTCTGGCTAATGAAATTTTATTTTATTTACATATATACATTTTATTTATAATGATTACTTCATGACACAAAATCACTCTGCTTTTGGGATTGTATAGTAAAGGACCAGCATTGTTTACACTGCACATATATCACTGCATTGTAACCACATTATTTTGATCAAATGTTTACATGATTGTTGTCACTGTTGATTTCCGTATGCTTTTAGTGTATTTATTAAATACATATTTATTTTAGTGCTTGAAAGAAAATAAATGTGAAATATTTATGCTGAAGTACTACAAGAGAAGGCTGGTATGCTCAACGTGTTTGCTGTGTGGGTTTTTATTGCTGCGTTTTTCTTTTTTGGTACAGAAAGGATGTGCCATTCAAAAAGCATATATTCTGCAGCTGTTAGATCCACAATTTGCAAAACAACATCCTTGCCATATTATGAGGGTATAATTACATTTAAAAATTGCAACAACTCCCTCCTGGCTAAGATGCACAAAAACATATGGTGCGAAAAACTAGAAATAGACCATCTTCATCTCAAGCCAATGATAAGGCAAGGGTCATTCTCTGTTTACAAGTGTATAGTTTGATTTTACACAAAAAATCTGTTACAATCCTAAAGAAAATTGCAGAAACACATTGCCCCTCAGGCTTGTGGAAAACTTTACTTTTAAAATCTGTTTGTACCTACTGCAGTAGTGTGGTACTTCGCATTGCCATTGTTTTGTTTTATGAATATGACCCATAGCATAGCTTTTAAGTAAGATAGATTAGGGCGATCAGTATTTTAGGATAAGAGTGAGGCAGATGCATTTGTCTGGGTGTTGATACTCTGTAGCAGAGGGTTTTGAGGAACGAGAGTGGATTTTACACCAGTCTTCCAAAAACGGGCTCACGGACTCAGGCCAAGGTGCCATAATGTGTAGGGTCTGATTTGAGATGCATAGCTTTGCTGCTGGACTTAACAAGCTTTCCAGTTGACTGTTTAAATTCAAAGGAGCAATGTATCGCAGCCTACAAAAGTGTAACTCTAACCTTCAGTGCTTCCCAAGCTTTCCAGTCTGCTAGCCAGACTGATTTCCCATGACAACCAAATCACAGAGAGCACAAATCAAGCTATGGAGAGCAGCTGCTATGACTCGCCGGATAAAGTACAAAATGTCTTCAGTCAATCTTCGTATTTTACTCCCCGATAACACCGTATTTTCAAGGTAAATCCATATTTAATTAGACGCCGTGCGCGTTTAAGTGCCGCATACTTCATTAATAGATTGTTTCTCCCTGGGAACATTTTGTAGGCATCCTCTTATGTATTCTGTACACAGTCAACTCGCCTATCTTTGTAATTACACCGTTAAATGCATTGCAGTGGTGGTTATCCTGCTAATTAACTTAATTAAGATATGCCTCTTGTGTTAAAATAATCCTAATAATAAATCTGAATTTCATGAATGGAAATATGCTCAGTTACACTTGACACGGTTTGAATGGCCCACGACCGTCGAGAAGAAAGTTGGAGAGCGGGCGTCTTTAAATTGAGTTTGGAGTTTCCAGCTGTCTTATTGGGTTGTGGTTGAGCTGTGGATTCTGCAGGGAAATTAATGCTATTATGCATGATGTCGGATGACAGGTTAATCCAAACTAATGTGTCAGTCTCCGTCAGCATTGTGAGTGACCTCTTAACATCAGAGGAGGACTGGGTCTGCAATACAAATGAGCAGTTTATGGTTTTCGAGAGGGAGAAAAAGCTCTAAAAATAGCTATTCCAATAGTGCTCCTCAGCTTATATTCCGGGATGCGAAATTAAAGGGTTGAATGAGAAGTGAAAGGCACACTGATAAGTCTGGGAGACTCGCGCGGTGATTAGAATACCAAGAAGGAAACCAGATAAAGCGAATCTAGGAACCAGCGCCAGAAAGAGACGTGGAGTGAAAGGAGACGGGTGGGAGTGGGGGGGGGCGGGGGTTAAGAGGTAAATTAAATGATCCTCACAGCAAGCGCACAGAACAGACAGACCCAGATCAGACTACAGACAGTGCACAGAGGCTGGGAGACCGACAGAGGGAGTAGATGTGTATATTTCATCATCATCATCAATATCTTCAGCCTATATCGAGCCACTGCTGGGTGAAGGCTCCCCAAGATGTCTCCACTTGCTTCTACGTCCATTTCACAAACACACGTCCCTAACTACACGCAAATACTGATGAAACAAGCAATCGGCTACCGATCCAAATGCAATCCAGGTTCATGAGGTCTGTGGAGAGGGGGGAGCCAGTCACAGAAGGAACAGCAGGTCAGGCTTTTCCTCTGGCAATCTCCTTCCTCCAGGATTTGGGGAGGTGCAGGGTAGTTCGGGGGGTCTCTCGCTGCCCCCACATGGCCTCACTATTCAAATATATTTGTTTTAACTTTAAGATTTCCTTTTCTCCCCCAAAAGACACACTGCTAATGAAAGAGAACACTCTGCTATGCAAATATTGAGGCGGAATCAATCGCTCAATTTTCCCTCCTTTCTCCCAGTTTTCGACCATTGATCTGTAAGCCGTTTTCATCTTTCCCTCCGGTGAACTCGATCGCCCGGCGTTGATATCTGCTCGCCTGTGTTATCTGCTTGTTTGCGGGGGGTCACTGTGGCATGACCAGACAAATGCATATGCTGAATTGCCAGGAGACAAAATCAGGACCTCCTCTCACGACCCCCCACCCGCACACTCTCTCTCTCTCACACACACACACACACCCCTAGTGCAATGAGCCGTGAAGGACTTCAGATTGAATGATTTTTGACGAGATCCCATACAATCTATACTGAACCGAGCTACGACTTTCTAATTTTCCTTGGCCGGCAGAGAGGGATTTTTGAGTCCCCTGGGTGCTGCAGTCTCCGCTCCCCGGGAATGTGCCTACCTTTATTTCGTGGCCTAATCCCGTTTACATCACACTGCATATAGCAGCCCTGGTAGTGAAGTTACACTGAAGCGACAGAACAGCTTGTTGCATGAAAAGGATTCATTAAAACATTTTTTTTTTTAAATGACAATCCTTGCCCCAGGCGCACTCTCTCAAGAAGTACTAATACATTACAAAGACACTGATTGTAATCTTATTTTCTTAAAGTAAATTACTATGAATATATATGTGTGTATGTATAATATAAGTAGCTTAGATGTATTAGAGTAGTTTATTAATTCTCCCATTCTTTTTTTTTTTTTTGTTGTTGCCTCAGGTTAACAGTCGGCGCTGAATTAATATAGTTTAATTCCTAATTCTAAAAGCCCCACAATCTTCCACCAGGTGTTTTTTTTTTTTTTAAGATCTTTCATCGAAATACCCCTGGGTGTGTGGAGCTGTCTACTCTATATTGTCTAAAATACACTCTCCTTCCAGACTCTAATTTGGGAAGAGGTTTTGTGTTGATGAAGAAATTAGACTTGTACCTGCTACATCTTTGAGCATCATGAGGGAGTTGTGTTCATTCCTTGTAGTCACCCCTCTTCATTATTGACTTGTTACGTCATTAACTGTATGTCATCTGCTCGACTGCCTGCTTTATTGGTTGAATTATGTAGCTCTTAATTAAGCTGAGAAATTAATTAGTTTGGACTTTGACAATTGTTACCCTTCATTTCCTATTTTAAGCTTTCAAGGTATTTCAAGGTATTTTATGTATTTACTTTGGAGCGCATGAGTTTTGCTCAAGAATGGATGTACAGTGCTTTATTCTGCAGCATTAAGTTTGGGAAAGACACCATACGTTCTGCCTTCTCTAAGTACGGTTTACCAAAGGTCTCCCTTAAGCACTGTTTCATTCAGTTTATTTGGTCGCTTTGTTGACGTACAAACTGAAATAGATCAAATAAAATAACGAATTCCACCCCATAAATTTAAGTCACCAGGCATTCCAAAACCATCGACAAAATACCCAATCAGAATTAGATGTGGTATCTTAGACCTCCTAAAGGAATCCCGTGTTGCTTAATGTAGTAGTTACTAGAACAAGTTGTGTGTGGTTTTGGGCTTAATTGGTAGACTGACTTAAATAGTTGAATGAAAGTTGAATGAACAGCAGGAGACGATGTAAAATGGAAGTAATAGTTTGTCTTTTGTTGAAAGAAATCTCCACAGGGTAAAAAAGAGCACGTCCTTCACTAATGGAGAAGAAAATAGTTTATTCGGAAGTATTGTTTGAAATGATGAATGCCGGGGAGGGATTTCAAAGTGGCGTCCGTGTATGTGTGCAAACATTTGCCATTGGGAGGGAATCTCAATAAAAGTGGTTGTAGATAATGGAGTGTTTTGTCTTGTGTTTCAGTCCATCTGGGCAGTCTTAGTCCGTAAGGCTCTCAGGATCTTCTCATTCTTTCTCCACTACAGCCGCCTTTTGAGGCAGTTATTTGTTAAGTTGAGCAAATGAAATGTAGCGGCATTTATGATCATTGTCATGATGTTTTGCCCAGACATGCCCATGTCAATTACTCAATTCACATTAATATACAGTAGTAGTTACGTAGTTATTATATAATAAGTTCCCACATCTCCAGAACAGGAAGTCAAACACCTGTGATAGTTAGCAAGTAGGCTTTACACTGAAATAAAATGGAAGCTAACTTATGGATACCTCTGTTTTTAAAGACTGTTTGTTGGTTGGTTGTTTTTTTAACAGTAGTGATCTTAGCTTTAGACTGGATGGATTTTGTGCTTAAGTGTCCAGGTTTCTTCCATCTTAGACCAGCGAGGCACGGAGCCAAGGCATTTCACTGTTCTCTGCAGAGCTTAAGATATTCATATATTCTAAACAAAGCAAATCATGTGTGTTTAATAGGGTTATACTTTATAGCTGTGGTGTAGCCACAAACTCCCTGTTGAGGCAGTGGGACAAAGCTGCTCCAAGGCCAAGTCTTCTCTGTGTATAAAATAAGTGAATTTTTTAAGGAAACTTATAAGCAATGCAGCCAGTCTGCATCATGTTTATTAAAAAGCACATTATATTTACCCAACCACATTACCAGGGGGGTTAACACAGTGTAAACACAATGAAAGTTTTGGAAGTCTTGCACAGCTGTAATATCTGATTTAATTAAATGATCGAGCGGTAAGTGTTTAGAATTCATCAGTTACCATGGCATACCAAACCTGCAAACCTCCAAACCTCGTCTCCTGTTTACAGATTCCCAGCTTGCAGCTCGACTTTTCTGCAATAATATGCGTTTAAAATGTTAATCGTTTGCATAAACCCTAAGCTTTGCAGAAGTTAAATGAATTTCAAAATGAATCTCTCCTTTCATGAGTTGAAAGGTATTCCTCCTCCAGACTTGATTACCTTGTTTCTCCAGTTTCACATCGAGGTGCAAGAGAAAACCTCCCGAGACGGTAGATGTACATTTGTAAATCAATGAAGTTGGGCGCCTCTGTCTGTGTAGTTTTAATGTATCGATTGCTGAGCCAACATCTGTGAAGTGCAGCCACTTCTTCAAAGTGAGAGTTTCCCGCAGGTTTTGCAAGTTCAAATTTGAGATCTTTGATGTATAACACTTTAAGTTAAAGAAGGCATATGCTCAACATTATCAATTTAATAATTTACTTTGAAAGAGTGGATTAGCTGCATTTTGTCTCTTGCTTATTTTCATAATAACTTGATTTCCTATTATGCATCTGTGTGTGTGTGATTCTGTTGTTGATGTATCATTGTTCTTGGGTAACTTGGGTAAAAAAAATCCCTTTGAAGAAATTACTCCAACACCTGAAACTGCGGTTACATTAATAAGGCTTAATGCAGTTTATAAGCTGTTAATACACCATTAATAACAATTTATAAACACATTATAATTGCCTAGGTTAAAATGTGTGATGAGTATCCCTCAACAACCTTTAAAAGATCACAATGTACAAAGACAGATAGCTCTATTTAAATCAAATATAAAATATAGTAATATAATGAATCATTGATTTTAATTGATGTATGAATCTATGGGTATAATGCTGTCTTAAGTGACATATTTGTACCTTAATTAAGAGGTTAATTATGAAAATAACAGTCAAACCAGAAAGCAGCTTTTGGGAGAAATGTGATCTGTAAATATATATTAATTCATAGAGTTGGTTTTAAGTAAGAATATGACATTAGGTTAGTGGCCTGTTACTAAGTTGATAGTTTGTTGTGTGTATTGGTAAATTTGCTTTATTTACTACCCCTTAACCAGTAATTGCTCACTAATGAACCAATGCATTTTTGTCATATCTTGAGAATTCATATAAGGTTCATATCACTTACATTTCAATTTGTCACAGTAATGAGTCTGCAATTTCATTTTAATGAATAACTTGGGGTGACTTTTGTCAGTCACTATATTACTTCAGACCATTAGAGTCTTCCAAATGACTATTTCTATGGTATCAATTAAAATGAATGTGGAAACTTTAAGTAAAGTGTTTCCCTTCCAAATGTGCAATACACCCTGCTGCCTAAGGAAAATCAGAGTACAGTTGCCTCACACGGATTTTGAGAATCTATTTATGTACCACAATGCTTTGTCATCAGAACATGCCAACATTTGCAATTACAGAAAATAATGAGTAATCAACTCTGCAGTAACTTCATATTTTAGTGGATATCTACTATCCATTAATCTCTCTGAGAATAATTTATATCTCACATACTGCTACATGATTAACTCGTACAGGTGTTGACTCTCTTACAGCAGGCATTATCTCTGTCTCTATCTATCTCTATACAATATATAACCCAAATGAACTGTCAGATTGGCTTATTGAGAAACAATCTCGTGAATAGGATACATGCCATCTGTTGGACAAAGACAGAATGAAAATGTGTTCACACCTTGAATTCAGGATATGAGATTAATTATTATGTGAAGCAGAGGGATTGACATCAGTGTTTACAGGTAAGATCAGGAGATAGGTTACATACTGAAAATATGATTTTGATCATCGTTTGTCCGGATTGTTCTGTTCTAGAAATAGCAGAGATATCCATTTCCGAATGCACACATTGCAAGAGATATAATCTGATAAGTAGATTATGACGCAGAAACAAAAAATGGATTGCGTTGAAACAAAAGCAGTCGGGTCCTTTTTCTTTATTCCAAAACGATAACAGACTGAGATGATCCCGCAGACAGACATGCTTGATCAAGACGGTCTAAATGAATTACTCTACTCTGGAAATAACGCTTTCCTGAGTATACCATTGCTCGTCAATACAGAACATTCGGAGGGAAGGTTGCAGGCCAAATAATTAATCAAATGTAAAAAATAGGCTTTTGTAAAGTGGTTCTCAGAAAAAAATATCTAAAAGTACAGGGCTTTATTTTACTAAGCAAGGAATGAAACTGATGAAATTATATCCAGCTATTGCCTTATTCTCCTTCGTACAAAGCTTGCTGAAAGTCTCTGTGAGAGAGAGGCCTTTTAGTGATTAAGCACAACACAACCCATGGGGCGCGGAAATAAACCGTGCAGCAGGTGAGGTGCGCATTTGTGAGCACAGTGTAATTGTGACTCCAGAACAAATGTACTGGCATCATAACCATATGCCCACTGGTAACCTTTTGTGTGCAAAACCTGTTTAAATCCATTGCCTTAGTGCTCAAAAAAGACGTAAAATGTTAATGAACCTTTTTTAAATAAAACTTTAGCAGGAAACTATAAATTCCTGTAACACACAGGGTTTACACATATTTGTAGGCATACATTCAGTTCTGATTTGTCTTACAACACCAATAAATGGAGTTGTGTTTTTGTAGATGTGTGTGTTTGGTGTCTATGAAAGTTCTCTCTACATCTCTTGAGAAGAATACTTTCAACTTAAACTGCAATCACATCATTCCTTTCAATCAGGGCTGTGATATTGGAGTGAGACCTTGTGTATTGTTTGGAAGAGCGACAAAATAACTATTGAAAAACATGTTTACCGATACAAAAGAAGGTAGCTTTCACAGCCACTTCAAAACCAACTGTAGTTAAGGGCTCTAACAATGTGGGAACTTTATGCCAAAGAAAAGTACATTTTCATTTTTATATGCTGATCTTACAACTCATTTGTGGACTTTAGAGTGAATTAATCTAGAAGCCGAAGCGCACCCATAAACTGTTATTTTGTGGTTTTAGTGCAAGACTTTTATGTTATTTTATCCTGTCCAGAGAGTATTTACACCAATTTCAAATTTCAAAAGGCTGATCCGGACCCTGTACACCAGTTTATTTGTAAGACAGTCAACAACATTTTTCTTAGGCTAGAGAAGTAGTGACAGCTCACAGCAACACTGCGCTGAAGAGGTTTCAAGATGATTAAATATAGCGAAGAGAGGTCCCTTTACCTTTAGCAGGACGGGATGTTGGGCATAGCTAATTTCCTTTTAAAGGACTGCTTTCTGCTCATCTCTACCGGCTCTTCCTGAGTTGATTAGAGAAGTAAAAGGAGCTGTGGAGATGCAAACGTGTCCTAGTTATTTTAAATTTCTGAATGAACCACCAGCCTCTGGGAAGAAATAAAGTGAAAACATTATGGCTGCAGGGACGTCCTTTGCCATTAAGCATGTATTTCTTAAGCCAGTCTGGCGGTAAAGAGGGAAAGAATCTCTTCATCTGCAGAAGCAGAGACAGAGAGTACAACAAAACAGCAGAGGATTGTATTATAGAGCTTAAACAAGCACTGTAATGCATAAATGTGCCTTTAAGCGTAACACACATGGTTTCTAAAATGACGGTTTTGTTTTACATGTTGCTAAAGTGTGTAAGTAAGATGTATTGCACTCATAATAGCAACTTTTAAAACGTAACACTCACCAAATGATGGCAGATGTCAGAAGATAGCATGTGTGATCCTCCAGGGGTTCAGGATGTGTTGTGTTCACAAATTCCTGGAAAGCAGAGAAACTGTCTTTCACAACAACAAACAAACAACCTCACAACAACATATGCCCTTTGTTAAAATCCATTATCGAGGTGGGGGATTACATATCCCATTTGTTTTGATAATACAGTTTATATGTATAATGAAATCTGCCCCATCTTCCAAGCTGCATAGCTGTGTGTGGTTCGCACAAATAAAGCGTAGCCTTAATTGTGCTCCCGAATTGGCCTTCTGCTATTGTTTTTTTTTTTTCATCCTGCTTTATTTCCCAGTAAATTCAGTTTGTACTTTGCTGTTGCTCACCTACTAGCACTGATGTTATCACCAAATCCTTGGCTTTAATCAAAGTTCTGCCATTTACGCTGATATGACCATTTGACTTCATTATTATTTTATTCTGTTTTATAACAGCTGTTTTCAGATAATACTTTTCCGGATAAGTAAGCTTACTCGCTGTGGCTTTTTTCTTTGCCTTATTAAGAGGGGGCCTTGAAATATTGAGGCTGTAGCACAATTTGTGAGTGAGTGTAATGCTGATGAATAGAAAGGGGCTCTGTGTATAAGTACACAGTAAATAAGCCTATCTGGAAACTGTCACTCAAATTGCACAGCAATCCAAGCAGGGAAAATAGGCTTTGAATGTGCTGTATCTGCAACATTAAGGAGAACTACACATACGACCTGAAACTATTGATTTTTGTACCCGTCAGCTCGGTAATCAACAGATTATGCGGATAGGCTTTTAGCCTCAAGCATACTTACAAAAGAAATGTAAAGTTGTTGTATACATTTTCTATTCACTTTCTTTTAGAGTAAAAGACACACAAGACAGAAGAAGAAGGGGACCAAAGACAGAGCCCAGATGCCTTCTGTTCGATATGTTAATAGATTCACACCCTAGCGATATATGTTAGCCCCAGGGGAGATTTGAAACTAGAACTAAATGTTTATTATTAAATATCAAAAGTAGTGGAACAAATCCATATGGATCGAAACCCCACTATTACTTAATGTGACCATGGAAAATACAACCCATATAAAAGCTCTATAAGAGAACAGACTGGATTTAAACAATATAGATATGAACATTGCCCTGGGTCATCTTACAGTTGACACTGAAGCACTCCATAGGTTTAATATCAGTGGAGGTTGATATGAAAATTATTACAAGAAACCAGACTGGATTAGTAATTTTAACAAAAAAAAGTTTAACAAAAAAGTTTAACAAAACGCATTCAAATCTCACTAGCCTTTCTGAGTATATTCTGTCATTTCCGTAATCCGGTAAAAGTTTGAACCAGGGGATATTAATAATAATATCATTAATATTCCTTATTTTCATAAGTTGCATATTGCAGATTTAAAGGGAGGAACATTTAATGTTTGTAAGCCGTATTAAAACAAAGGGCCAATGTGTCCGTTACATTTGGGATTACGATGCCAGTTTTCAGTATTAAACCAAAAGAAGAAGAACAGGTCCAGTCCGTCTTTGCTGCAGAGCTGATCTTATTAACAAAGGAGTCGTCGCACTACCTGTCCGAGTGGGACAGATGGCTATCTTGATTGGAGCTGAAATCTGACCTCTGCAGCGACAAGGTCATGCACACATCTCTGAGCGGTACTAAAAATATAAATAAATATATCTTGTCTGTCTATGTAGCTTAAAAAAAGTGCATGTACAACGGATAGTGAATCTAAAATGTAGTGCAGTTCCAGGTGTTGTGTGGAGATGTCAGCGATTTGACACACTTTTCAGCTGATTTTCTGTAAGGCTTCACTGTTATTATTCGGAAGCATATTATTACATCCTCTGTCAAAACAGTTTCTTACAACCAGAGGGTCAAGCTCGGCTGGAGCCATATTATCGAAATGTCATTATGTTCAAGGGAATGAATTGGCTGATTTTCTTTTAAATGGAGGCTAGGATCAGCTGTAAAGTAGTTGGTTGCGGGCAAAATCTGGTAAAGCAATGGTTCCAGATGGTGATTAACATATGCGCTGCGTTCCCTGAAAGATTTAATCCATCATGAATTGAAGTGGCATGATGTGGTGATGCCAGCTCAACGCAGAGAGGAGGTGGGTTTGTCAGACCCCACGGGAGATCAAAACAGTGGCTCTACAATGCTTGGATACCAGACCTCTATGGCAAGCCAAATTATCATTTAGAGATATGTCAAAATGCATTTCAAGATATCTTCAAATATGTAGAGATATCTCTAAATCATTTCAAGATATCTTGCAATCATTTAGAGATATCTAAATAAAGTGCTTTTTGCAGATCTCTCTAAATGATTTGAAGATATCTCTAAATGATTTGCAGATGTCTTTAAATGATTTATCTTGAAATATTTGAAGATATCTGGAATTATTTGAAAATATCTTGAAATATTTGCAGATATCTTTTAAATAAAGATATCGCTAAATGATAGTTTGACTTGCCATAAACCTCCCAGTATATGTTCACACCAGTAGCACTTTCACAAGACAACCTCTGGATTTCTCTGTTACTTTGCAAATGCCAGATAGAACCAGGTCTCCAGTTTTCACTTTTCTCTATAAATCTTCGAGACTGTGAATTGCCAACAGCCAGAGGAATAAAATCAATATTTGTATGCTAACCTGACTGGATTGACGTAATTTATTCAACAAATGCCATTCGGAGCTAGATCATCTTTCTTCCCCATGTTTTCACTGAAAACAGCTTGGTTTGGAGAGTCCTCCCCACTTAATTTCTGGAATATGTTGCCCAGTGAAATACAGCTGGTTAGATGTCTAGTTAGGAAACCCAGATTAGGATGGATTGTATTTTGCTGTTTGAAACAGCTTTAATTTTCTTATTCTATCTCTTTATCAGAACCAGGACTATTGTATCAGCTGCCCTTGATTCCTAGGGTCTCATCTATGTAGCCTTCGGTAGTAGGTACCAAATCTGCAGCAATGCTAAGGGTAACCACATTCATTATCGAGGACGTATAGAAGATGGAGGAAATGAAATCATACCATTTCATTTCTACCTCAGCTTCACTTCAGAACAGTTGCCACTTTGTCAGACATCTCCAAATCGTTTTTTTTCCATGTGAGAAATGAGAGAACCCAATTTTTCATGCAAATGCCCGTGGGTGGGCTGCACAGCATGCATTTTTAATTGGTAACGTGGAATTTAAAGTAAAATATAGATCCACATGGGTTTACTGGACAGAGCTCAAGAATGAGTTGTTTGTGATTTCAGAGAAAGGGTTCCAAGACTCTTCATTTATAATTTGTGGGAAATTACAATCTGAGCTGTGTAGGGATTTCTAGGTTTGAATATTTTACTTGTTATTTTGGAGGGTTTGTTTTATATTCCATTTTCTTAAATTAACTGCAACCAGTCCAAGACAAAACCATCAGTGCTTCGTTTGAGAGTTGCCATATGTTACCATCATAAATACTGGAGTGGAACATGCTGTCTAATTCTGGGAGGTGTGATTCTGCTTTTTATGCGAACAGCCAGACGAATGTGTAAATGTGTGTTGCTTGTTCTCAGTACCTGTCATTTGCTCTTGGTTCCTTCCAAGACTCTTCCCAGGTGGAAAGAGGTGTGTGCGCATTAAAGGAGCTAATTAAATGATGCTAATTTATTCTCCTCCGCATTGATAAGAATTCAGAAACATTTCCCCAGGTCATTGCAACACGGAGACAGCATCACGTTCGCCGATTTTGTCATGGTTCAGTGAGGTTTGCTTAAAATGCTTCACACATTTTACTGTGTGAATATGAAAGCCTTACTGACAAATGATTCCTGTTTTAGAAAAACAAAAAAGGCAAAAAATGAATGATTACATTAAAATATATATATATATATATATATATATATATATATATATATTTGTTTTTCTGGTAATTTAACATATATATTGGTTGTCATAATAAAAATAACAATAGTATTGTTGTTATGGTTGTTATTGCTTCTAATAACTTATTTGCATAACTGAATGCTGTAATAAAGCTCGAGTCAGAAACAAGGTAAGGAAATGTAAATCAGGCAGGTAGAATTTAGCCCTTACAATTAAGACACCAGTTAATTAATCCCAAATAGCCAACTGACTTGCTGTTGATTACACAAGCCCAGTGTTATTTCCCCTCTGTGACAAGTATGGGCTTTTGAATGTGTTTTCCCATTAGTAAACTGCAGAGAAGAGTTGGCAACTTCCCTGCCACCCTGTCAAGTGCAGCAGTAATCAAACGCTCTCATCTCATATTTGTTATTGGAAGGGAGGGAGGCAAAATGATTTCTCTCTGTGTACGTTGATTTTACGCAGTAGAGACCATCTACCTCAAGTATCAAAGTGCCAGTGTACAGATTAATGGAGTAGAATCCCTCAGGATGCCTATTCCTGAAATCACTGAAGGTCCCTCTTTGCTGTTTCATGGGCAGTTACTTGGCATGTCAGCCAAAATCCAGAAGGGAGCGACATGCATCATTTCAAACGTGGAAAAGGAACAAAACCACGACTGTGATCCACTGCACAAACAGCAAATGCCGCCACTCGGGGGTGTCACATGATTAATGATCCTTTTTTCCCTAATGAATGCAGTGTGAAAGTATTACTTTCACACACTCCGCCCACGGAGCGCTTACAAGTTGCCACACAAAGGGAAGTAAAAAAAAAAATAATACTCCTCACCTGTTATTATATTAAAACCGCAGTTCAGCTGGGGAGTTGCATCTCCATGAGGACTGCCCATCACCTCTTGTAATTAGATGAGCATCTCTGCTCAGCATCACCTAGGCATCCACGTTTCATTATCTGCATTCTTAATCTCATTATGAACTTGGCACACCAGCGCCGAGATGAGGAAGGTACAGGCTGCATTTCTTTAAATAGACATTAATTTAATCTGGGAAATCTTTAATTAGCAGACCGATAAGAACGAAGAGAATGCTTTCATGATACGCTGTCAGTAATTCAACTAATGTTTCTTTTCTCTTGTCTGTCAGAGTATAAAACCTCTTGCGTCTCGCAAGCAATACGCCCTGCCACCTTGAACTCTGAAGAAGTGTTTCCATAAACACTGATTTCACTTTGTGTGTCTAGCCTGTCTTGGTGCTCATGTTCTCCATGATTCATTGCTATTGTTTCTCTTTAGCTTATGTGTCATTCAAGGGAACGATTCCAGCAATAATGGCTTCTGACAAGTCTTCTGAAAATGTATTGCGGGGAAATGTAGACAGGGAGGACATTAGCACTGTACTCGGCTTGCACACCCATGAGTTAAGCATTATGGTGCAACAATGACCAATGTGCCCATATCATTTCCTCTCATTATTACCGAAATATCTTGAAATGCATTTTGAGATATCTCTAAATGATAATTTGGCTTGCACGTGACGCAGGCAACATAACGCACCTGGTCAAATTAGAAACGCTATCATTTCTATTTAGAGTTTCTCCTCAAGTTGCTTTCCCATTGGGAATCCCATTCCAAATACATGTCCTCAATGCATTAATCAACACTGTTGCATTTTAAATGTTTTGTATTTAATTTTATAGACTTCAGAAACTAGAAACATTGTGGTACCATTACCGTGTATGATATCTTTATCTGTGACCATGGGGATGTAAAACGTTACACAATGCAGAGGTATTTATTTGATGTATTTTTCACGATTAATACAATATAATGCAGTGACAGACAAGGTGGAGCAAATACAATACAAAATGCAGCTAATTATATGTGAACACGAGACATCTCTAAATGATAATTTGGCTTGCCATAGATGTTTTGTTCTTTGAATTGGGAGTTCAAATTCATATTTCTCCCTCCCCATTCGCTACTGCCTTTTGGCTTCCAAACATAGTTCAAAGAACATGTTTGTTGGTAATGGACTAAATAGGCTACCCGATATGTGAACAGTTATCTGCAGTACTATGCAATATTCATAATAAGCTGATTCCCTTTGCATTATCCCAGGCTTGGGGTTAATTGTATTATTGTACTTTTGTTGTAGCATGGCTTCTAACACTTGCCTAAAGTACTGAATGGAATTGAACCAGGTTTTGCCCCCTGTTTCTCTCATGCTCTCATGTCTTATAATTACAGGCATTCAATCTCCTTGTGTATAAAACCCCAAACATCGCCTAGTCTGTGGTATGCAAATCCTCCTAAATCCTGCCTTTTCTCCGTGCTTCAGAGAACTCTTCCACACTCAGCAGAACAATACCAACAGGAGGCTGGATATATGTAATGTATAAGCAATGTTTTATGTCAGCCTCCAGACAAAAGAAGAGCCAGGCAGCATTTGATTTGAAGCAGTCCCCTCTCTGGCTGTGGAAATTCAGGTTCAAAAGGATTTTTTTTTTTTTTTTTTTTAATGGGGATCTCATCTGAAGTTGTAATCCCCTCTTTTCCAGTTCCTTATATATTTTTCTTTATAAAGGAAAAAAAAACACATAGAATTAGGAGATGCCTTAATTCAAAGTTGCTTTCAAAGAGTAGGTGGTGAAATCTTCATTAACAACAGCTTCAATTTACAAGAAGGCCAAAGTCTGTGTGGCAATAAGGATTTTCTTTATTATACCACAAGTTTTCCCACTGAATCTCCTAGTGTCCAATTTAACCGAGATTAATAGGATCTCCAAGATCCACCTGAACAGACTTTGGAGCCTTCCAACATCAAGCATAGTCATTGGTGGATACAATCAACCATTTAAATAAAACAGACACGTGATTTAATAGTAAAATACCCTCTGTATATATTAAAAGACTGCTTATGAATTTTGCCCCTTTAATCTGAAAAGCACTGAGCTCACACTTCCGCTGCAAAGAGCAATGGGATCCATCTGCCGCTTGTGTTTTCCACTACTCTTACAGCTAACCCCCAGTGGTTATTATGTAAGGGTAACCGTGTGGGGATGAAGGAGAGAAGAAGAAAAGGAAACACACCGGCCAAGCAAAGGAACCAATTAGGCGCAGATCTATACGGAAAGCAGAGACCATGCACAAGCTGTTAAAGCTGCATGTGGTGTAATTGTCCCACTTTGCTGTTCAGCTAAGGTTAATTCGAGCTCCCTCTGGGAACCCATTTGGACAGAATGGCTCATGAAAACAGAAAACCACGGCACATTGCTTTCCTGCAAAATATGCGGAAGATAAAACTGACCGACTGGAAGGTAATCAAGGGCCTCTTAGCTTGATGGATTCCACTTTTCCAATAAGTTCATATCACTAAAGTTTTCCTCTGAAGCTTTCTGTGGTTATTTGTCATAAACGGTAGCAGTTAATTCTGGGCTTTATAACAGAAATGAGATCTCCTGTCGCACTGTCCCCCGGACTATGTCATCTTATTTTTCTTCAGGTCTTTAATTGCTGTTGGTTTTTGTTGACCCTTTGTTGAGTTTTATCGATGCATACAGTAAGATTTAATATGACAACCTTCGATGCTTTGAACGAGCACAGTTCATTTTCTCACTCTCCTTCAGCAGCTCTGGAAATATTTCTCTGATGAAATGCGTCTCCCTGCAAATTACACACATCCGTAACTCACAGGAGAAGTGGCTCTGGGTGGATTTGACTAACGCAAAGACTCTGCATTTCATTTTAAGTTCAACTTCAACCAGATGGGACTGTTCATTTCAACATATGTCACCGCAAGTGGCTTCCAATATGAGTTACAGTATTGCATTTGCCTGCCGTCCCCAACAACACACAAGTTCGGTTCAGCCCCAAAGCCTTTCGGTTTTAATTATTAGCTTGTCTCTTAGTTATTATATTTATGAAATGCCCTGCACAGATGTTTGCGGTTTTAATAATATTTGTTCACCCTTGGTATAATTGGAATATGTGAGCAAGAAGCCAGGTTAGACTGAGACCACAGCTTGGTCACAGGAAAGCACTTCAGTCTGCAGAATGCTTTTATAATGGAGTTAAGTATAATGTATTGAGTTTTGTCTTGGTCAGGGCAATTTGCACGGCAGGGATTCACCTTTTTTGCCACGATGCCCCTTTGATTTTTCAGGTTTTAATTGAATTGATAAACAAGGCAATGCTTTCCCATTCGTACTCATTCAAAACCTGAAGATCTGTTTTTTCCTGCCTTGATTTCCATATACGAGGTAATGATTGAAATTCTGATTTTAAGTGATATATAAGTACACTATTGGCAACAAAAGTGGCATTGATGATCGTTTGATTAACTTGTACAGGATCCATTAAAGATAACAGATATTCATTACTGAACTCAGACCAACAGCTTCAGATGCATTTTTGTAATCAAATGAGTCTAAAGCTCTCGCTCCCGTCCCATTTGTTTGTTTAAAGATCAATGCTGATGGTCCATTAGGGTGTCTTGCTCAAGCAGAAGATATTTGTAACCTACCAATACCTCTAAAAGCATCCTGTACAGTAGCAGAGCACCAGAAAGGTAGAACAGATAAGGGTCATTATACCTCGAAAGCATGGTATTTCCACGTAGTATTTGGCACTATAAGGTTTTCTTCCCCCTCTTTCCAATTCACTGTTCCTGCTCTTCTGGCAATGCAAACAGACAGAGTAGTACACCCATTTCTTTGTTTTTATGAAATATGTGTATAAAAAATTCCACACATTGCCCCCAAGGCATAAAGCTCTTTTCTTGGGGGAACTCCCCGTGGGATTGCCTCCTGACTACCGCATCACAGAACGCTGCGAGACAGTTTATTTGAAGTCATCTTTGTATTACAAATTGATCTATTTTAATCAGCCCATTAAGTGTTCTTGAGTGGCCTCTAAACCGATTTAATAGTTTAATTGGTTGGACTGTAAAGAGCGACTTGGCAGCTCTGCAGTGAGTCTTGTTAAAAACCCTACAGGGCTGGAAATATATGGTAAAACCCATCAAACATCTGGCAGCGCGGCTCAGAAACACAGGCCAGAACACTAGAGTTTATAACCTGTCTCTCCGAAAGCTCGTTTTATGTTAACATCATCGTCCGCGCTCTGAATGCACGCTGCATAAGCTGGATGGAGGCAGCCGGGGTGAGAGAGAGCCGTGGGTGACGCTGCTAATACAGAGTCCGGATGTTGCTTTACAAATAAAAGAAAGGACTTATGCCATCAATTTCTAGCTCTCCTCTTTTCTGTATAATAGAACATTTTGCATTACAATTCAAATAAAATAAAAAAGTAATTGTAAATGGTAACATGTTACATAAGAACATAAGAAAGTATCCAATCGAGAGGAGGCCATTCACCCCATCGTGCTCGTTTGGTGTCCATTAATAACTAAGTGATCCAAGGATCCTATCCAGTCTGTTTTTGAATGATCCCAAATTGTCTCTTCAGCCACATCGCTGGGAGTTTGTTCAGATTGTGACGCCTCTCTGTGTGAAGAAGTGTCTCCTGTTTTCTGTCTTGAATGTCTTGAAGCCCAATTTCCATTTGTGTCCCCGGGTCCGTGTGTCCCTGCTGATCTGGAAAAGCTCCTCTGGTTTGATGTGGTCGATGCCTTTCATGATTTTGAAGACTTGGATCAAGTCCCCACGTAGTCTCCTCTGTTCCAGGGTGAAAAGGTTCAGTTCCTCAGTCTCTCAGTAGGACATTCCCTTCAGACCTGGAATAAGTCTGGTTGCTCTCCTCTGAACTAGAGCAGCGATATATTTTTTGAAGTGTGCTAGAACTGTAAACCACTGTGTTGGTTTGTGCTCAACATAGACTTAACTAAAATGGTTGTAGATGCAGATTGGGCATAGCTTTAAATGTTGGTGTTACGGTTCGGCTCTTTAAAAATAAGTTAAGAATCTTACTGGTATAATACAATGCTGTGTAGTATTTCTGTCTGCTACTGCACTGTATAGATCGCTATAAAGATCTGTAAAATGCAAGTTTTTTTTTTGTTCTAGTGCTTCAGTCCCTAAGGCCATTATGATGTATTATAAGACTGTTTTGGAAATGTGTCCAGCACTCAAACCCTTTTACTCCTTTTTTTTGGCCTCGCAGAGATCCCTTCAAAAAAGCAATTACTGTCATTGTGCATCAGGGCAAAATGGCCGCCGCCACTGTCAGGAGCAAAGATGGCCGCGCCCCTCCAGTGGATCCTAATGTGATTCGTAAAAATGGCTGAATTAATAGAGAGGACATGACAGAAGACCAGGGCCAAGTGAGAAGCACCTAAAGGAGCTCAGTCCTGATTGACTGTGATTAATAAAACTGATGGTCTTGCCTGAAGCCCTGTTTACCACTATTCCACTCCACTCGGATTGATGTCGGTCCCCTACTGCCTAAGGGCCCGCTTCCTGTTCTGGAGCCTTTATTCTGTCAGCGAACCCCAGCGAGATTCACAGCCACTGCTTCCTGAGTTAATTCACCTGGAGTCACGCAGGTCTGAGGAAAGAGGTTAAGTGAAAGCTTCTTGGGAATGGGAGCAAGTTTGATAAATGTCATACATCAATTTGCAATGCATGACCCCCCCATCCCCCCAACACACACATACACAAATCCATGGGAGATTCTTGTCATATTACCATGGGATTAAAATGCATTTTAAAGAAAACAAATCTAGATTCAAAGACTATTTATTCAATTACACAATTTAAATTATCCCAAAACTCCACAATTCACATGAAAAGCAACTCTCATTGTTTGTGTGCAAAGGATAAATTAGAAGAAATACCTGAACGTTTAAAGTAAGAGACATCTATAATTGAGTTCATTTTTTTTTTTAAATCCGTATCAGCAATGAGTTACATAATTTGGATTATTAATTATTATACATTTCTTATATCTGCTTCAGATATCTTGATGCCAGAATACGCACATCTTACACGCTAATAAAATTATCTGAGAAAAGGCACACTATACAGCTCTGGAAAAAATTAAGAGAGTGGTCTCTTAATGACTATGGGCATCTATTCCACAGATGTGATACCCTGATCAGCAACACTGCTTTAATGAAGAGGCACTGTATAGCACTTTTCTGGGCATGTGAGCAAGCCGCTTTTATGTCTGCTTTCCTCAGAACAGTTCGATAAATTCACAGCCTGAGAAACAAATGACTATGAGTGAACCAAAGCCTGTCGAGAGAAAAAAAAAACATGCATTGGTTAATATGGGCAATTACTGTTAAATCTGAAAGTGATTCCTTTAGGAATTGTCAGTATTTTAATTTGCAACCAAACATGCATTTCAATTAAGTCGGCACCGAGTCAAAGGGTAACAGATGAAAACTCTGATGGCGCTGCAGTAAACTAATTCCAGGCGGCGTCACAACTTCATTTACCCACGACCGAGGAAAGGGAGACGTATCGGTAGGCCAGGGGTTCCATTAACTCCCAGATAAATCAAGTTGATCTGCCGCACTTTTAGAGCACCCAGAGAGCATATTAACTTGACAGAGTAGTACACAAATGTCAAAAAGGTCTCCGTTTCAGCTGTGGCAGCGTTTTTTAACAACAGCCTTTCTAATCCCAAATTTTAAACCCTATCCCAGCCCACGGCCGTTTGCGGAGCCAGAATCTAAAGTGAGCTAAAGCTTGGATTTCCAAAATGAAATTCCGGAGTTCAGTCATGGTTCTGTTTAACCAGGGCGCTGGATTAGTATTTATTTATTTATTTATTTATTTATTTATTTACGCTCTTTGGAAGATAAAACTGGTATTTGATCCACGGACCTGGCGGGTGAAAGGGCTCGGCGCAAAACACAGCGCTGCGCTCTGACTTGGGCTGCCTTATTAGAGGACGTAAAAGATTCATTGCCCACCGTGGCACCGCAATACATGTTTATTAATTCATGTCTGTGGATATTCAACCCGTCATTAGTTGCGTATTTCCCATGCTGTCTTAAATGGCGGTTAATAGGGTTATGTCAAAGTGAACTGACAAGGTATCAATGTTTTATGGCCAGGTGATTACAATGTATTGTGTGAGGATCTCAACCTGAACTGTGACCCAACGGTGGACTCTGAAATAGGCCTGTTAATAAAAAAAACTATTCCTATTTTAAATACACAATCTTTACTTTTGCATACTTCTCTGCAACTCCTTATTACACTTATTAAATTACTGCTATGTACACATACATAAAAGAGTTTCTGACAATCTTATCAGTGCTTAGTGTTAAAGTAAGTGTTCTAGAATGAACCTTTGGAGACCAGCCAGGGTTCAGTTTTGGTTCTAAAATATCGTGTTGCCTGGAAAGACGCTTCTTGTGGAGGTGATGTGTATGACAGACAGTTATGTCCTAAAAATCCCTGTCACACAAAAATATTGTTTTCTTTTTTTATTCTGTTTATTTAACAATTCTTTGTGCTTTTGTTTGATGCTAATAGTGTTGGATACATAGACTACTTTAACATGCGAACTAGGTTGAGGGAGGAAAAAATAAAACAAAAGTCTCCTACCTTTTGTGGCACATCTCTGCAAATTACAGCTTTTATGCAGCGTAAACAATCATAATGATAATTATAATTTCCTCTGATTTGTAAATAGCAGTATTTGTGCTTTAAGATGTTTGAAATTAGAGAGAAAGAATAGGGAAGGGAAGAAAAAGGAAGCAACAACCTAGACAACCGAAAGCTGCAGCAGGTGTTTAGTAAATTAGCAATGCATTAACTAAGCCCTTCTTAACAACACAAGACAAAATACTGCATAATTCAAATCTATATATATATAGCACATTTATAATGTAACTTGTTGGATCCTAAATGGGCAACTGAGGTTCTAAGTGGTACTAATATAATCCCTACTTCAAGTTATTACATTTAATTTGTTTTTCACTCTACGCACAATTCTTTTTTTTTTTCGTGCTCGCTTAATGACTCCACCTGATCGTGTGTTTGCCATGTCCTTTGTATAACTGAATCAGCCGCAATTTGCCTTGTAGGTGAATCTTAATTAACACACTGCACAACAGAGTGTTGTTCTTTGAAAATACTGGATAATGCAGGGAATAAAGGCCTTTTGCTTTATGCACATTCTCTGTCTCCACTTAGACCTCACACTTTCAGCATGTTGTCCCAGCAGGTGAAGGGATGCTTTAAGTGATGTGGCGTTTTTTTGGAGAATAAGCGGCCATTGGAAGAAGATTGAAAGAGCAATGTGCTGAGTAATCACATATTTCTCCATGCCAGTAGTCCATGTTTTGCTGACGTGAATGTGTATATATTCCTGTGGAATCTACTTCAACCTTTTAAAACCAGGAATGCATTGCTTTGGTGGACACCACAGGAATGTAGCAGCCACTGCGAGGAAGAAAGTGTTTTCTCTCCCTATGCATTGATAACTACTGTAGAAAGCCAAACCTTCATCCGTGTTAAAGAGAGTCTCTTCAAACTCACTGTTAATCTCTTGCGATTTGTTCTCTTTGTATTACAGCAACATTTAGGTTGTTTGGAGAGTCTGAATTTCAGTAATTGTACTATAATATACATAAAAAATAAGCGATTCAACTAGGATTATGTATGTTGATGTTGATTATGTTGGAATTGCTTTTCTATTGAGTTAACTGCGTAGGGTGTAGATTTGAATGGCTTGACATTTTGTGTTGACTAAGGTTGGTGTTCAGGCTGTTGTTTGGCCTTAAAATAAGGCTGTTAACCCACTGATGTCATACAAGTGGGTTATAGTGAAAAGACTCAACTTTCTCCATTGTAATGCAGTATCACAGCATTACAAAGATTCTGAATAAAAATTGAGGTATATTAATATACATGCAAGCAAATTAAAAACCCCTCTGTCAGCTGGGTCTTTTTGCACATTTTAAATTAACTTTTTCACGATAAAAAAAAAAAAAAGATATATACCCAAGTTCTTGTGCTGTAGCTTGTCTTTTGTTTGCACAGAGTATTTTGTTTGCACATTTAACCTGAAACACAGTGTACGGCCTGTTGCTTCAAACGGACTTTCTCATTATACTTCAGAGTATCTTCAGGTTTGCCTACGAAGTGAAAATGTGTGCATGTCTCCATCAAACACCTACGAAGAGCAGACTGCAAACGTGAATGTGTGGTCCAGTTAAACATTCAATTTAAATGCATTGAGGCCCTGTAGTTAGAGAAAGAAATAACAGGGATGTGGGGGGGGTGGGAGTGAGGCAAGTACCAAAGTGTGATAATGCCCCCACAGCGCATCTCCAGTCAGAACGAGCTCCATCCCTGTGAGGGGTGGCTCTGGTCACAGCGGTCTGGCTCCCTGGGACGCTCGCTGGCAGCTTCCTGATTGAGCTCCACAGACCTGACCAATCATCTCGAGGTAAATGAGCCCATCCTGGGGATTTGGGAGGTCGTGATGTTGAGGTTGTGCGCACCGTAATAATTCTGTTAATCAAAAACGGCAGTGACAGTGACGTCTTCCGGGAACTTCAAGTTCAACTTCTCAGAGTGTCTTTCTGCTTTTCTTTCTTCCAGCCCTTTCCTATCTTCTTTCAGTCATGTTCTGCTCCAGCAGGAAATTAACTTTCCGGGGCTCGACTGCTTTGTCCACTTTGCTGTAAAATAAGAACACCGCAGTCATGCAATTTTCATGACAACACTGTGCCCTTGCCCCAATTTTGTATTCTGTAAAAATCCCAGTAAATTA
Organism: Amia ocellicauda; assembly: GCF_036373705.1. Lineage (NCBI taxonomy): Eukaryota > Metazoa > Chordata > Actinopteri > Amiiformes > Amiidae > Amia > Amia ocellicauda. Next base: position 22,457,748 of record NC_089867.1, on the reverse strand, counting down.
AAAATTTAGCATCTTTGCATTAGAAACTACTAATTAGCCGGGGCTATGCTGATTAAATGCCAGGCGCTGATTAATAACATAAAGTTGTGCACACACTGAAATACTTTTTCTGTAGCTCACACTGAGACCCACAGAAATGAGTGTTCAGGGCCTTGTGTTCTTCTGTTGAATATTTTAGCACTTTTAACAGAACTCATTCTTGGTTTTATTTCGCTTGTTTGTGTTTAAAGTTCTTTGCTTTAGAGTCCCTGCAGTATCACGTCTTTGACAGTCAGATAATGTTTGATGTTTGATGTTTGATTTGGGAATCTTGGCAAAACAATTTTCTGCCGTCTGTGCACAAAATAAACAACAATAAGTGTGACATCTCTCTGGAAAATGTTACTCTTCAGTCATTTTAGTAGTTCTTCCAAGGACGTATGCAAAGCAGAGATCTGCAAGCTCAACCAAAGTGTAGAGATTGAGTTGAGTAGTCTTTAATTAGCTTTTTCATCCAACTTAATTTCAGCATCTAACTGTATTTGTTTGGAGAAACCCTAAAAAAACTAAATTAGACGTGCTCTGCATCACAAGATAAAACCCAAAATCAATCACTGGTTGAATTTCTATTTATACACTATTGAAAGCTGACAGTAACAATCAGACAATTTAAACTGGGGGGAAGAGAGGGCCTGTGTGGAAGAGCAGAATGATACAATTATGAGAAACTGTCTCCGATTACATTGGGAAGAGAATACAGACGCTTATTGTCGTGTTTTATGATGTGTGTTTCAGATCTGCTACTAACTAAGCCCTTCTTAAGAGCTGAATTTTCTAAACTGGTATATTTATTGAGCTCCTGACCACATTATTACAAAATAAGATGGTTTCTTTTCCAGATACATAAACTACTCAATGTTCCCTCAACCAGTAATTGTACAGGTAGTCACAGATTTTGTAAGGATTGTTTTTATTTTCGTGAAAAGCAACACAAGTGCCACTAAAAATTGTGATATTTAAAGACAACATTGCACTTCCAGAATGTGTGGAATTTGAAGGTGAGTGCAAATTCCGAATCAAGAGCAACTCCTGAGAACCTATTAATAGATCGTCTCTGTTAGGAATGGATGTAGTCAGTATGTTGGTAAATTAAATAAACGTAAAACGCAGGACTGACCCAATGCTTCATATATCATTTGCAAGTATACATTCACATAGACAATATTCCCATTATTTGATGACTGGCATTAATACCTCTACTATGAAATGGCTGATATAAAGTATAGGTGCCCTCGTCCCCACTTCAGCAATGACAAACATACAAGGTTAAGATCAGAAATATTCAATTAGCTGATCAAGTGGCCACAAGACAAGCATGGCCATTAAACAGATTGATTTTCTTCTCTGAGAACGGAGCTGGAGATGTAACGATATGATGTGCAACATTGCATACCCTAATTCGCTTGACTTTTTTTCTCCCTTTTCCAGATGTGCGCCCTTCCATGCCAACCATAACCCCGTATTCCCCCGGTGCACATTTTCCGCAGCGCGGTCAGATGGCAGGGTGTGATTTTTACCGTGCCTCACACCTGCTGTAAACCACAGGTCAATTGTATTAAGGAAGACTAATTAAGCCCATAAATTCAATCTGACCTTTCTGCACAGTGCGGCGCTCTGAACATCACTTTCGATTAACCACCGCGCGCAAAGTGCTGGCCTCCCTATTAACTGCACGGCGCTCTGCCTCCTTATGTCGAATTAATCCGTAAACTCATCTTAATTTGAAAAAACGGGGGCCATGAGCGGAATGGAGGGAGCTTTTCTTAGTGTAAAGGATAGACAAAACCAAGCAAAAGGGAAAGTTAGCGCGCTGACCCCGATTTGATTTTTGGCGCAGATGGGAGTATATTTTTATGGTTTAACGATCCAACTTGCCAGACGGCACAGACGCATTTCACAAAACAAGAGATAAAAAAGGATTGTTTTGGATGGTTTTTGTTTGTTTGTTTTGTGTTATGCTCATAATGAGATATTTTGGTTTGTGAAAGTTAAATACTCTCCACGGATAATCCAACGAATTTGTGAAGATTAGCTAAACAAGTCAAATGGAGTCTTATGGACACCTTTCTAAGAAACTTTACATATGATCATGTTGTTGATTGTTTTAAATGGTTTGCAAATGCATATCTCTAAACTACAACCTGACATTGTAGTATCAGTAAATATCACCAACATCTGTGGCCTTCTGGTAGATAGTTGATATGTTACCAATCATACTTAAAGATCCTTTAGTGGTAATAATCAGTTGATTTGTTGAGATCTCTATACGTTATATTACTATTGAAGATATGGATGATACAGATATTTGTAAATAATGTGTTTATTAGTCACATTTATGTTCTGAATGTAAATCTCCTTATTTGCCACCATGGAGAGACACTCCGGCCTCCTGCTGTAATGTGCGGTTTGATCAGAGGGGTTAGTTAATCTTAAACGCTCGCTCGGGTGGAGGGAGGCTGTGAAATATGGCAGCTTTCCGTCTGTGGGATTCACTTCCTTCAGGAAGCAACGCAGAGCCCTCGGCTGTGAACCAGCTGCGGTTACTGTTCCAAGAAGCCAGCGAGTGAACCGAGTGAAGACGTGTGAGAAACTACGCTGCACCAGCCGGAGAGACAGCCGCGGCACGTATTTTAAGGAAGTATTAAAGTGTTTAATTGTGCATGTCAATGTGTGGCCAAACAACAACAAAACAACTTTATATAGCTGCATAAATTGCGATGGAGGATTATCCCCCAAGCACCCAGAGTAATGGCCTCGCTGAATGAACAGCTGTAGTCATTTTGATCAAGGCAGTGTATATATATATATATATATATATATATATATATATATATATATATATATTTATATGTTCAATGTTGCGTGCTCCAGAAGTCTAAAACATAGGATGTGGCCAAATAGTTACCTTATTTTTCTTTGTACGTAACTGTTGGTCAGTTTTGAATGTCACTACCTCAAGCTATGTGATTTTAATTAGCTTCTGAGTTACACCTTGATGAAATACTGTACAGTAGAGTTTAATTGAATGCGGCTGAGCCGAAATCGTGATGCTGTTCCTTCCCCTCCCTGAGAGGAATCCCTCCCTTGCTTCTGTAGTCTCAGGTTTTGTCACGGGAGATCTGACTTGACGGCACCGAGTTCTCCACTGCCAGGGTTATAACTCAGCCGGGATTGCCACCAGGAAACATTAATGTACCTGCGAATGCCCTCCACTCTGTCTGCTCGGCTTTACCGCAAGTGACAACCGCTCACAACCGCACAGTTCGTCCTTTTCACCTTCCACTGAGCACCTCAGGTGTGCTTGTCTGACTCCTGTTGAAATGTTTTGTACTTTCCTCTCACAGCCCAAGGCAATGGCATTCTATCATTTTTTTTTCCACCCACACTCATTTATTTATTTTTTTTGTACCTGGCAGTAGATCACCGGCAACAAATATCATTAAATATACTACAAAAAGGACTTTATTTTTCTAGATTCATAAAGCAGTTTAAGGCCTTATTACTGGTTTACTGCCAACCAGGGAATAATCATTAAAAAAAAACCTGTCAGGAACTGAATTATTTTTCTGCCACAAAATATTGAAATTGTAAAACGGAAGATCAGTCAGAAGGCACATTCGTGTCCCTTAAAACGGTTTGCAGGAATATGTTCCCAGCACATAAATATGATAAGTTATACCATTTCAATTTTTGTAATCGGCTTGTAGACCACACTGGACGGGGAATGGACTTGATGGACGGCAGCTCGAGACGAGGCCGGGCAGGGTATGGAAATGTTTCCAGCAGATGAGGGCCGAGATGTGCGATTGCGTGTGTGTTTTTAACCAAACGCAGGCCTTTCATAAGACCGGCCGGTGCTATCCTGTCATTGAAAAACAGAAAGCGGCAGGGGGGGGAGAGAACAACAACTCGCAAGCAGCAAAATGACGCCCATCAGTGAAGCGTGGCACGCCGCACTCTCTTTATTGATTCAGGGATGTGTGCTGACAAGTCTGAGGGACTCCATAACAAACAAAGATGCGCTGCTTCAAGGGAGCGAGGCTGGAGAGGGGATTGAATCACAGAGGCATAATTGAAATCATTCTGTCTTTCTCCAGGCTGTCGCTTCTGATCCTTAACTGGGTAATCTTAACGTCTGCCCAGGCCCCGCGCTGCTTCCAATCCTATCTGTGTCAAACTCCGCCGAGATCTATGAAGCTGTTCCACTCCCGTCCACTTTACCCCTCTTGTCAGGCGCATACGCCGGCTGTGGTGTGTATCAGATCATAACGGGGCGCCCGCACCGCAAACAATCCCTTATCGGCACTGTGATGTATCGGATAATAGGCCTGTCTGACACGTTTCAGATGGGTTTAAATTGTGGTGCGGGTAAGCTTGTCACTTTGAGGTGCCCGCATGAAGTGCAGATGTAGTTTCAGTAGTTTTTTTTCTTGTGCATGGAGACTTATGGAATATGATTGGGCCCGAAAACTTACACACTGCGGCCAGAGAGAGCAGAAACTAAAACTAATTTTGAACTTTAACTGCAATTCGGAGGCGACGGATGGTTTATTTTCGCAAGCGGCAGATTTAAAGATTGTTATTCGTGTTTGGATTTCCAGCCGGGCGCAAGGGAACCAGTTCTTGTTTTTATCAGAGCTCGAACTTTCTGTAATCAGACTTTTCATTTATTTCTGAAAGTAGAATGTGGGCTTTTGATTTTTTGCCGCTTCACGTAAAGAATAAAAAGGTATCTAGACAGTCAGTGGAAGGACATTGTTTCAGAAAATCGGTTTGTAATGAGCATTTTAGGACACCATTAATTCAGTATTTGGAATTTATAAATCACAGAGCAGCATTTCCCAAAATTCCTATACCTCCCATCTTGTGTATGAATGTCATCTCGTGCAGAGAACTATCAGCGTTCAGAAAGAATACAGATAATTATAACCGCAAAATGGAAAATCCTGTTATTACCTTTGGCGGTGCGAGATGACACCTCTTATACAATAAGAGACACACTTCACACGACCTATTAACTTCTATAATAAACTCAAAAGTCTGCATGACAAATTATGTGCTTCAATTAAAACAAAAGTGCATACCTTCTGAAAATGTAGTGTTGTATTGAAAGTAATTGCCTACATGTTTATAAAACACTGCGAACATATACTTTTGATACGCATGTCGTCTGTATTAGAGAAATTCTGAATCTCGTGCCGCACAAAACAATATCTGTGTGTGATGATGTGTTGGATTGTGTTTCTCTGATCTCTTGTTTGCAGCTGTTCTCCACAGCTGTTACAGGCATCAGTCACATCAGTCTGTATTGTTTTTTTGCCCGTCCAAATAGTCACTATTGTGCGGCAGAAATCGAGTCATACAACACAAGATTGGGCAATGCTGTGGGCTATAGACTGCGTTTTGAGTGTTTGGGTCAGTTGGGTGGGTTTTGCATGCCCTCCAAAACGACAAAGGTGATTAAAACCACTTTAAAAAAAACTTCCCATCTGCCACAGGCACAAATCACACTCTTTATGTCCCATTGTATAACCCTGTCTAATCGTTACCTCTTCAGATCCATAAGCCGTTTTAATTATTGATCTCTCCCTGTAAGTGCTATCATCATTATTATTTTCTTTCCACCTAAATAACATTGTCACAATTCATGAGTCTTCGTTAACCAGTGTCATTGTTGCCTTGGAGATGAGCAGGACAAATATGTCTGCTCTTTGTTAGATAAAAATAGCTGTCTGATTACCCTGCTCTGGCTACAATACACACTTTTAGTCAGAAGTTGTGGACAATTAGATCTCTTTAGGTATCTATTACTACTATACATGGGCCACAGTAGTGCAGGGAACAAACAATGGACTGACTTGACATCCTATTATTTCCTTTAGCGTTTTATTTCAAATCTGTTAACCCAGAAGATTCAATGACATACATGAATACATTTTTTAAGACTGTATGTTGACATCAGCTCAGTAAAAGACTGTAGCACCAAGAGTGACTTAGCTTAGTACTGGCACAAGTTATAACAGGCCAGGTGGTCATGTACGCAAGTTATCGGCATGTTTACATAATTTATTGTGACCACTGTTGACCGCGTGGAGTCTAATGAATTGGCCATGACATCTCCAATTGATTGGCGCTTGATCCTTAAATAAAGGGTTGTCGAGGTTTGAAATCGTAATCATATCATACCACGTTTCACAGACAAAACACACAGTGATGTATGTGACTGGACCACGGTTACGCAGAAGCCAAGTTGTACACAAGTATCCCCTGCCAGCTTCTGTTTCCACGGCTTTGTAACTCAATATCCGACTGTCATCAGCAGTGTTTCCGTCTCGCTACAGGAGCTGGCGAAAGCTAAAACGTTAGTGTTCTTTCTTCTGTTTTTTTTTGTTTTTTTTTTACCAGTCTCATTGACTTTCCTGCCTTGTCTGTATCCAGTGTGACTAAACATTAACAAAAGTCTAAATTCTCATTAAACCTTAATGCGGCTGCCCTCTGAATTATTAATCAGAGATGTGTTTGTACTTTGATAACACTGCGGTGCAGCCACAGAGACCCTGATAAGCAGTTTTCTTCAACTTCGAAATGTCATTCCAGGTGCAGCGAGCAATTAAGCGTTACTCGTCGTCTGTAAATTATTTTGTGGATGAATGGATGAGAAGAAAGATAAAAAAGAGATTTTGTTAGGGAAAGGTTTGTTTACATTCCCAGTATCTCTTTCGGTCTTTATTTGACTTTTAACCTGCAGTGCGATGCCTCCAGGTTTTCCTCCAGTCTTTAAGCAGTCCAGCAAATGGGCCCTGTGATAAATTGAAAGATGTTGCCATTAACTATACAATTAAAGGAAATCAGAGTACAAATGGCTCAATTTGTTTTGCTGGTCCATCTCTCCCTTTCATTGCGGTGTTTCCCAGAAATTCATTGCTGGTTAACTATGATAAGCCAACAAGGAAGAGGGCAATAAATTCCAGCCTTATTAGCATGATTTCAGAGGTAAATGGATAAGGCATGGTTCCCTCAGAGCAGCACAGCATTATGGGTGCATAACAGGAAAGGAAACCATGCTGTACGCGAAAGCCTGCCCTTCTCCCCGTAATCTCATTACCACAAATAACCTTTTAGGCGACTTGCCACGGCGAGAAAAGGGAGGATAGAGGCACCCGCTGTGAGAGCAAGTGGAAACATTACCCATGCCTTTGTGATCACGATGAATAAAAGAAGGAGCCATCGATTTACATATAAAACATTCTCCACGGCTGGTGCCGATCCGCGGTCCGGGCCTAAAACCTGCCACGGCTGGCTAATGTCCGTTAAGGTGTCGTACACACGGGGCTTAGACTAAAACCCGGCTTCTCTTGCTTACTCTATGGTCCCATTATGCTTTCCTGCTTCTTTGTTCCCGTTGTGTACCGAAGAAAATGAACAGCACTGGTGTCTCCGGCACCCACCCCGAACGGCACACAGCACTGAGGCCAGCTTTCGTTTTTTTTGACTCGAAGCCCAAAGAGGCTTGGTTGGTGAGGATGGCACTCTCTTCGGTCGCCCCCCAAAACTGGTTTCCAAGGCAACCATGCAGGAAATGAAGATTAAAGTGGAATAATCAAAATAATGAGGGAAATCAGCACCGCAGCTGCATTGAGCTTGTTTTGCTCGTTCAAGGGATGAAACGAGGGAAGCCGTATTTTGTGTTATTGCTCCCATTGTAAGGAGCTTGAACAGCATAATTAATACGAAACAATAAAGCGTGAAAGTTGTGTTTAGGCTGAATTAACTAAGAAGTGTGTAGTTCTGGATTGGCCATGGCTTTACATTTCGAGTGTTGGCTTGCGCTGGGTTTCTAGTTATTGTTGGGCCCAAAAAAGGGCTAGGAAATAATCTCTCATTGTGATGTTTTTTTTCTCTCCATAGTCTGCATTTCAGAATAAATAATTTTGTTTTGTAGCGTGGCTTTTGAGTATGAAAATGGTGGGAAATAAACAATGATAGTATCCTGCTTTTATAATGCAATATATGTATGGAAAACAAACACATAATTTAGCATTTTCTGTAATTATACCTTCCTAAACGTTTGACTGTTTTCATGATTTAATTGGTTTGCTATGTTCACTTTTGAAGTAAGGGTTTATGTTGCCTTATTGTTGTGTTACAGAGCTGGAATTGCACGGGTTACACATGCTTCTGACAATGTCCAAATCTTAAATATCGAAGTTGCGCCTAACGTTGACTGGCATACGCCGAGTGGACACTTTGTTAGATGCACTGACCTAATACCGAGTTGCTCCCCCTTTTGCCCTCAGGACAGCCTGAATTCTTGGCAGCATGGGGATGCTGCTCGTGTCGACTCCTTTGCTTCCCATAGTTGTTGCTAATTGGCTGGTGGTGGATCTCTACTCCAAGTTGTTCGTTCCATCTCATCCCACAGATGCTCGACTGGATTGAGATCTGGTGACTGCGGGCAGGCCACTGCAGTGAGCTGAATTCACTGAACTCATAGACAGATGGAAACTCTGCTGCTGTGAAAGGATGCACCCAATTGGCAGTGATATTCTGATATCCTGTGGCCAAACATTGCTGCACTTGTGTCAAGGGACCCAATGTGTGTGTTAACCCACTGCAACCACAGTTTCTTGCTTTTTCGCTGACAGGAGTGTAACACGGTTAGGTGCGACAGCTGTCATACCCCATTGTGACAAGGTACAAGAAGTTCTCATAGGCCTCTTTTGGCACCACTGTTGTTCACAGCAGTTATTTGACTGACTGTAGCCTGTCTGTTACTCTGCAAAAGCCACGTTAGCCTCCATTGGCCACTTTAATCAAGGAGCTTCTTTCCGACCACAGGACAGCCATTAGCTGAATGTTTTTTGAGTGATAGTCTGTTCTCGATACACCTGTCATTGTGTTGTGTGTGAAAACTCAGCAGGGTTGCTGTTTCTTCCGCACTCATATCAGCATGTCTGTCGCCAACTACTATGACCGGCTCAAAGTCGCTCAAATCTTGTCTTGCCCACTCTCCCTCTGAACTGCACACACACATAATCCCTCGGTACCTGCTTTAAATAGCACAGTCTGAACACGTGATGATGTCACTGGCTACGCAGAGTGTATGAGGTGTACCTAATACAGTGGCCCCTCAGTGCCTAGCAGCTGAAGAGGTAAAATGGAAAGAGAGGAAGATAAATGGACAGGTTGAACGCAACAGGCAGAGGACAGATGGATGGAAGGATAAAGCAAACCGATAGATGGAGGGATAAGGCCGCACTCAGGAGTTCACTCTGGGGGAAAGACTAGAGATGCTGGAGTTGCGATAGGAGCTGAAGATTTGAAAGCACTCTCCTCTCTCTTTTTTAACATCTAAATTAAATGGCTTTCTCCCTCTGGTGGCATTCAATTAACAGTAACAAGACCCTCATCTTGAACTTTTTTCCATCCATGAAAAATAATTGCCCCTCTCCTTCACCCCTGACCAAGCATGATGACTAACAGTATAGATTACAGATTTAATGTCCCAGTTTAGGTGTCAGTAAATGTTTGTTTTTTTCCTCCCTATCAATTTTCAAAGCTAAATTAATTAGTTTCCTTGCACACACTTAAGAAAAACACCTGGATGATGTTGCAGGTTAATGCAGTTTCCTTTTGACTTTGGTGATCTTAGATGTTGTTGAAGAACTGCTCAGGACAAATTAATTTCTCATCCGCGGAGAAACAGTGTCAATTTCTCAGAATAACTTTAGACCTCAGTCGGGTCAGTTTAGTCAAAGAATTACGAGGTCCACTTGTGTGTTTTCGCTGATGATACTGTTTCGCTGATGATGCTGATTCGCGGTTGAGTTTTATTGTATTTTATGTTGATAGGTTGTTTTCCACACCTTGTTTATGTTCATTAATTACATTTTGTCAATTTGTAAATGGTTTATAAAGGGTTTATAACTTTTTCATATCATTTTATCTACCAACTGATGAACAGTAAGGGCAAGACAAGCCTGTAGCATACCAAAAGCAACGTGTGTAAACTTTGGGAGTTTACCTGTAGGTTAACATAGGAATAAAGGAGTTCAGTAAAGATCTCAGGGTGACAGAATTTCCCTTATTTGCAAAACGAAAAAACGAATTGCTTTCATGTGTGCGGAAAAAATCAATGACTTTTCTGGGCCACTTTTCAAAGTTGATTTATCAGACAAGATGCTCCTTCTCCCCTGAGATCTCCTGAGAATGGACTGTGATCCATTAATGGTATGAGTCAGGGATCCAAATTAATTAAAATGACCACCGTCTACCACTCCCTATTTTCACAGTTGTAGTCTAAATAAGTCTTTATTTGAAACCATCTTTTTCTTACATTAATGTAGTATAATAAACTACAATAATTATATATATAGAATCAATCAATTGTATCTTTTACACTTTTCTCCAGGATGTCAGTGTTTGAAATAAACACAGAAAATATATAGTTGATCAACTTAGTTGTTTCATTATCAGTATTCATTACATTAAATGCACATCAAATAATATTGATTCAGACAGAGCATGTGGATTATTTCAATTGCAACATCAATTACTTCTACAGTTGTGACTCATAATGTATGTTTTTGTGATAAGATGGACGACTTTTGTTTTTTTTAGTATCTTATATGCAAGACTTTCTTATATTACCTCAATCTACATCAAGTGCCTGTGAGAGATGTGTATACAATTTATTTTCCGTGTGGCTGTTAATCAAACTCACTTGGGTTAGATACACCTGGATAGACCCATTTCCCTTTTTCTTTTAAATTTTGAAAAATGTTAAAGCATCTCTGTTTACCTCCATTTGATACCAAAAACATTTCAATGTTTTGACATAATGCATAAGAATAATGCATAATTTATTGCACCTCTCAATATTTTATTTGTTAGGAGTATACTGGAAATATAAAATGCTATATCCATGTTTCTGTTTGTGCAGGATTTAGTATTTGTTTTTACTCAAAGTGTTGAGTGACCTCTCTTTAACTAAAGTTTATCATTCATAAGAGGTGTGGGTCTGTTCAAGGATTTCCCCTTGCTCTCTCTTCCTCCTATTTGTGTCTTTCACCCTTTTAACTTGTTTTATTGCTGCTGGGCCAGCGGATATATATTTTGACCTGCAGAATGAGAGCTGTCAGACTATTGTATTCAATCATAGTGAAATCATTACTCCCAACAGCAGCTAAATCAAAACCCTAAATTATAACAATATAATAACCATAGGAAATAAATCCATAAAGCATTTCAGAGACAGTCACAAGTAATACATGGAAAACCATATGTAAGATTTTATCACAATTTCAAATGCTGAAACATGCTTTTTGTGAGAATTGCAAACTTTTAATATGAAGATACCCGGCATCCAAGTTTGCCGAAATCAACGTTACCAGATTACTGCATAGCAGACACGTTTTCCTTTTACCTATTTTGTCGTTACCCGTTTCCTATCCTGTTATCTGTGTTGTTGTTTCTCAGGGCAGACGTTTCTGATCTGGAATTAGCAGGAAGTGTGCAGGGGAAGGCAATCATTGTCGCGAAACATCTAAATCGTAGGGTTGTAATACCAAACACGTACAGCTATAATAGCTTTAAGTAAGACTTACCCTGCGAAACAGTCAGTCTTCAGGCATAATCAGGAAAATTGAGTGCACTAACTTGAGCAATCAATCATCTTTTCTGTCTGTGTAGATCTCTTCATCAAATGCTCTCCTGGAGTGCACAATTAGGAACCTGACAAATTCTCTGTGACCTCCATTATGTTGTTATAAAAGTATTTATAGATACGGGGAAATTATTATCATTTTATGATTTAAAGTACAGGTTAGGACGTTTTCAGATCAATACCAAATCAATCGGATTCAACCCCAGATAAATGGATAGTCGATGAACTCTGAATAGTAATGATTACTAATTGCTAGCTGGAAACCTGTTCTAGCCAGAGCTGTAATGAAAAGCGCAGTATATATTTAGGAGTTCTGTCAGAATTAATAGAATTATCTCCCTATTCGATGTGAAAGCACTGTGTGTTGCTATTCATGCACAATAGTTAAGTATCATCTTAAATCAGCTCAGTTCAGCTTGTTTTTATTTGTGCAGATCGATACCGTGGCAACTAACAAGCATAAAATGAAATTTAAAACACCAACCAAGGGAGGTATATATCAAATTAGACAAAAGAACATACTGTAAAATGTTTTTTTAAGCCGTTCTGTTTCTGCTTTGATGCATTTAACAAGTTGTACATTGAACATCCAATGAATCGCCAAATTCATGGGGTAAAATTTCGAATTACACAGCAAGGAAATCAACTTTTTCTATCGACTTAAGTAACAGTGTGCTGCCTAAAAAGCGGAAAGGAGACTGCGTTAGAAAAAGCTGTTAAGCTGGTGTGTCTTTTACCAGTTGAGGAAGAAATAGCAAATACGCTGAAGTATTTTAAGATCAGTAAAGTATGGTTGGTTCAGAAATAAATGAGCAGGTTTTTTCTGTTGAATTACTAGTATCATTATTATAATTGAATCGTTAAATGGCTACCCTACTACCTTATCTGTTAGTCATCACATGATGTCAGAACACCATAAACTCCTTTGGACAGTTGCTGGCTGTGATGCTATGGTATGCCTGTTTTGAATACAGTTTTCAGGTTTCTACCAGGTCACATCAATGATTTGTATAAAGCGTGTGCATTGAAATGCCGTCTGTCGTGCACAATCCGATTTCATGCCAAAACCATGCGAAATAATGTAAGAATACAAGAAAAGCTTGATACCATACTCTGATTTTCAGGAGAATAAGAATTTTAGAATTTAATGCGGCCAATTCCTGGGAGAACCCGAACAGTCAGGCTATACTGAGAATGAGAAACTGTTACAGCTCAAAACCAAAAACAAGTAAAGTCTATTCTTGACGTTGGAATTCCACTGAGATCTGAGAGAGGAGAAACCTTGTGCACAGAGCCAATGTCATCGTCTACTGATGAGTCCCTGTGTTGTTGGTTCCCATTATGCATTTCCCAAATCACACAGAAAGTGCAGGCCTGACAGGCTGCTAAGGTTGGCAAGTTCTTCCTTTAATTGGGAATGCCTGATCCGATTCGACCGTGTCTGCAGGTTGGAATTTACATGGCAGACCTGATAAAGGTGATATTTATTGTTTAAATGCAGCCCAACGGTGTGCTTCTTATCCCCCGGTTGTTTCAGTCTTTCAGACGGATAATTCATAGAGTCCGCCTATTTTATATGTACAGTATAGCTGTGTGGGTAAAGTTCCAGGAGTGAAAATAATGAATGCCTTCGACTGGTTAATGTTGTGAGGAGGGAGGCAATAATTCTGCAAAGCAAGCAAGAGTTCGCTACTCTGCAGTTGTTAGTTGTTTTTCCTGTTTGTGCAGTGATTGCAGCTATAATTTCATACACAGCACCTGCACTGTATTTGTTTCTCCAGATATATGTATCAAATGAGGTCAAGAGGGGAAGAACACAACCCTGCGAAAGAAAAGACGGTTCTTCCCTGTTTAATCTAGAGGTAGCTGTTAACGCACAACTCCCAAACTTCTCTGAGTATCCAGTTTCTTCCCCCCAAACAAACAGACTCTGTCTCATCTCTGCTTGACCAATGTGAGGACAAAGTGGGGGATTTGGATTTGATTTGTATTTTTTTGTGGCTGGGGATGTTAATGATCATCCACAATCCCCCCAGGGAAGGAAGACTTATCTTGTGACTTTAATGAGATCATTAATTGAACAACACTTGTCTGGCTCATTAAGAGGACACACAGGGCATAGATTTTGCATCCCTTGCATCCTGTCTCTTATTTATGCGCCCACTCAGCTGACGTTTTGATTCCAGCCCATTGAGGTGCCAAGGCCTGCGTCCGGGAGATAGCTGCGGCAGGAGAGTAATTGTCCAGCCGGTACTTTGACACAATGAACGGGTAAAGAGCGAGGATTAATGTTTGTCTCCATTCCTACAGCAACCAGATTTTATTGCTGGTTGGTTGTCTCAGTTACCAAATTCGAAAGTTATAGATTATCGTTCATGTTCGAGACCAGCCTTGTGTGCCAGTTGCTCCCCAGGACAACAAAGCCAAATCCGGTTTAATATTCTGAAGATTAGTTTTATTAATGTAAAAGGCTTTTGCTGAGTATTTTCGGAAACTAAACTAATCATGGCTTTATATTCAATAGAGTGCGTTGGGGGAGAGGGTGGCTGTGTGTGTGTGTGTGTGTGTGTGTGTGTGGGTGGGTGGGACAGAGTTTGAGCGGGAATTTCCTGACACTGACCTCAGGGTACTATTAAGAAGTGGCAGCAAAACAAGCAGTTAACACTTTTTTGACACCTTTTTAGTAATTTAACTGATTATTCAGGTTTGCTGCGCACTTCCTCTGCCATACTGCCTTTGTTGCGTAACTCGCCTCAGCCTCCAACACGATCCAATCTGCCAGTCTTTGCTTTCCTTGAAAACCGGCCAATTTCATAAAATGTATGCCTGAAATGAGCGATACACGATGCAGACTGAAGCCCTGCGAGGGATAATATTAATTTGAGCTCATTACACCAAAGGTGAATCCCACAAAGAGTACATAAATTAAAGATGTTCACATCCCTAAATTAGAACACTTCTAATCATCCGAGTCATTTCTATGTAAATGTGCATCTTGAGCTTGAGACACTTTTGGATGTTTTCGCGTCCAAAACAGCCTGTTAACTTGGGACTCATTTGAATTATTGAAAGAGCTGGAGGTCTGTTATTTCCAGTCTATTTATATCCTGCTATTGTAACGGCTGTGCGATTATCAAAGGGGTTGTTGTCATAGTGCCAGAGGTATGTCCAGCCGTGGTTTCTGAGATTCCATGTGAGAAGAGAAGATAAACAGCAGCTTGAGAAAAATGCAGTTAAACAACAAACAATTCCTCATATGGCTTTAACCTTCGGAGGGAGAAAGAAAAAGTATTGAAACGAATGTTATGATCACAACATTTATTCAACTGCTGATGCCTTTATCCACGGCTCTCACCAAGGTTACCTTTTTTTTTCAGTCCAATCGGTTACATGTATACAGGCAAGTTATATACCAGGTCGTAGAAACTGAATAGGTTACACAGTGCTCAAAGAAGTGTACCTGTTGATATGGTGTAAGACAGCGCTGCAGTAGGATTAGGTCAACAGGTCAATACAGGAATTGCAGTACAGAACCTACTCACATGGTTTCATTACAGAATTTATTGTTTTAAAAGATGCATTGATAGAAACATGCATTTTTCATCAATCCCATTAGTAGTCTGGTTACCTATTGAGTCTGTCCAACATGCATGTTCCTCTCCAACTCTTTTTCTGCTCATGTATCATAAAGAAAACCACCTTTTCAGCATTTTGTATTATTATTTTTTGGCTTTGTTCGAAGGTGAAATAAGATTGGACCACAACAATAGGGACCCATTGGAGATGCAACACAAAAGAATATGCAAACGCAAAGAAATTTAATAAAAGGATAACAATTATTATGTAAATTCTCATCATCGGCATTTGGACCAGAAGTGTTTCCTACAGATTAGGTCTGAATTTTTCAATATCTGGAGAGGGTCTCCTGAGGTGAGACAAAATAGTGTGTACATGTTCTTCATTGTATATGATCAGCACAAGGCACTTCCCAAAAGCTAATATACGTACAGGTAGTGCAGCGCTCGTTAAATTCAGTCTATGCATCCATTTGGTGGCATAGATTGTGTTAAAGCCGAGAGGAGAGAATTACAGTAATTGTCTTAATTACCAGCGTTGCCATATTGCCCGCACTCGTTTGGGAGCTGTAATGAATTCCGAGTCGAAGTCAATAAACTTCTCTTATTGGAGTGAGACTGTTAGCGGCCCGGTGCCGTAACTCTGAAATTGGATTTCACTCTCGGTGTCGGGGCTCCAGAATGCTGAGGTGTGGAGAAAATGAAATAAACTGCACACATTAAAAAGCCATCAGGGTTTTAAAAGTTTAATGTTAATCTTAATGCAGAATCCATGGGATGTGTCTCATTTGCGGTATCCTGTACCTGTGGATGAGAATGAACCTTGTTGACCAATAAAGCTCCTCAATTCATTACTTTCATGTCAGTGGAGTTTTACGCTTTTGTTTTCTACCAGCTTGTATGAAAATTATACCATATATGCAGTAAATTTACATTTGATATATTACCACAACTTAATGAGACAAGCCCGCGGTACATGAAGATACATACTAATTAGTATCTGCCCTTCTAAAATAGTAGTCGTGTTGAGAAACTCCAGCTGAACATGTGCACAGCATTCTGGTAATAGCCTAAAACACTTTACATTACACTGTCATTAATACATGATGGGAAATTGTTTATAAACCATTAATAATTTCATTTATAAATTATCAATAAAACCTTATAACATATTGTTTATTAGTTATTTTTACTTTCGAATCTATATTATAAATGATAAATCATATCTTATAAATGGTTCTTAACCGTTTTATAAACTCTTTACCAATCATGTATTAATGACACCATAATATAAAGTGTTACCAATAAAGGTAAAGATACATTACAGCATGTAAGCCGGTCAGGTACACAAAGTGACACTGATTGCAAAGAAGGGATGAGGTCAGATATTTTGGTAGGAATTTGCCACCCCCAACAGTTCAATAAACAGTGATATTTAGTAGATGAAGTATTGAGTGGTTTCCATTGTGAAGGGTGAGGAGAAATACAACATTGCAATTTCCTATCTCCATGTCTCCTGTGTATTGACTTATGTTGAAAAGTCTTTAAGTGTAACTACTATGGCATCACATGGGGAAATATAAAATGAGGGACTTTGACATGATATTGTGAGTGCTGTCATTAACTATCTTTTGACAAAGACACACACAAACTTATATACACCACTGCAAAAGCAGCATTGCTGATAGTTTTAGATTAATCAGAAGATGAAGGAGCTAGCCAGAGACGACAAGCAGCTGGCAGGCCGGTGCCCAAGTTCTGTGTTCGCCGCCACGACAGCCAATACATCACGTCTCCATCCTGATTTGTTCCGCGGTGCTGATTCTAACTCACCGATCATCATTTCTTCTCAACATGTGCCAAGATCTCCACGCCCGGCCTGCGCGAGGCCCTACACCAGTGCAGAGCGGGAGCCAAGACGTCAACGAGGAGCACTCACCTGCAAATGACGATGACACGTTTTACAAAGCTGTCATTAGACCGCGGTTGCACCTAAATGACAGCCGGGCACCATCAAGCATGACTGCCCTGATGCGTGGAACTGAATGAGACTGCAGAGTGGGTGCAAATACATAAATAACATTACGGAGGACCACCTGAGGTTTTGTAGGGAGGCACCAGCCATTAAGCTTAGTGTGTAACAGATTGCTTTAGTAAAAACTGTGTAGGCATGAGCAAGTTAGATTTGTTTTAAACTGCTGCTTTTTCCCCCCATCCTTGAAAAGAGTGATTGTAAACCTTTTTAAGATCGTGAGAACAGAAGCATTGTTTTCTGTCATGTACTTTGAAGGGCCTGGACTGTAGTTTCATAAGGGTAGAACTATCTTTCTTCTCTGTCTTCAGTTTCTTCTTCTTTTCTTTGATTTGATTTTTCATTCTCTCTCTCCTTTGTCTCATGGGTATGAAATATAGCACCAGGACAGAAACGTGGAGAAACAATGATAAAACAGAAGTGCTCTGATTTAGAAATTAATTATATTTCTTGACAGCTATTTCATCGAGAGAGAGAGAGAGAGAGAAATCCTGTACCCTAACTGTACAATGTAATTGTTTATAGTTAGTCAAACAGAAGGGGACAGAAGAGTGAAGATGCAAAGACTGAACAATAAAGCATCCTTCACTAAACAGAGGAGCCCAATTGCTGCTGTGTCCTTTCTCCGTATTTCAATATAATTAATGTGAAAGATTCCCACTTATCTCTTCAATTCACATTTATTACGGGAGATGTGAAGAAAGTCAAAAAGTGGCGTCTGACAGATTGAGGTTCTCTTCCCGGAGCTCAGCAAGCGTCGGAAAGAGACACTGACAAGATAATTAAAACCCTAAACATCTGTAAGGAGAGCGCTCTTCTATACACATGGTGTGACTCCAGGTGTGCCCATTTCACACGGCGCGGCACACGGAGACTCATCTCTAACTGTCATTCCTGCGCTTTTTATTTGATATCGGTATTAATTATAAATGTGCAACTGTGCATGTGTGAACACGGTTTGTTACAGGAAAATAATGGGACACGCCATCAGCCATTTTTAATTTATTCTGAGGTCATGCACTATGTAGATTTTGTTTTCGAGTTGCAGTAGTGGCACCATGGGGGAGTGTGGGGGTGGGCTTTTACCCCCACACAAGGTCATTTTGCCCCTCTTATTTACCCCTCTCAAATACGAGTCAGAACTGTCAGTCCAGAAACACTGAAATTTCACTACACAGTTGTTCTTGTAAAGTCCAAGGTCAGAGGATGAACAATTTGACCACTGAATGTGTTTATTCTACTGCCAACACACAACTGTTAAAGAATATATCAGCATTGTCGAAAGAAACGCACAATCTGTACACTGCTTCGCTGAGATATTCCCATCAGGGTACACGTTAATGGCAAACCTATATCCCAGATAATTAATGAAGAGCAGAATATATGGATAAGGGTGTCTGCTAAAGAAAAAATACTAATAATAACCAAGAATGTTTTCACAGTGAGAGACAGAATAACAACCAAAAAATCCAGAAAAACGCATTTCAAAAAAGTTATAAATTGATTTGCATGTTAATGAGGGAAATAAGTATTTGACCCCTTCAACTTAGTACTTGGTGGCAAAACCCTTGTTGGCAATCACAGAGGTCAGACGTTTCCTGTAGATGGCCACCAGGTTTGCACACATCTCAGGAGGGATTTTGTCCCACTCCTCTTTGCAGATCCTCTCCAAGTCATTAGGGTTTCGAGGCTGACGTTTGGCAACTCAAACCTTCAGCTCCCTCCACAGATTTTCTATGGGATTAAGGTCTGGAGACTGGCTAGGACACTCCAGGACCTTAATGTGCTTCTTCTTGAGCCACTCCTTTGTTGCCTTGGCTGTGTGTTTTGGGTCATTGTCATGCTGGAATAACCATCCACGACCCACTTCCAATGCCCTGGCTGAGGGAAGGAGGTTCTCACCAAAGATTTGACGGTACATGGCCCCGTCCATCGTCCCTTTGATGCGGTGCAGTTGTCCTGTCCCCTTAGCAGAAAAACACCCCCAAAGCATAATGTTTCCACCTCCATGTTTGACGGTGGGGATGGTGTTCTTGGGGTCATTCCTCCTCCTCCAAACACGGCCAGTTGAGTTGATGTCAAAGAGCTTGATTTTGGTCTCATCTGACCACAGCACTTTCACCCAGTTCTCCTCTGAATCATTCAGATTGGCAAACTTCAGACGGGCCTGTACATGTGCTTTCTTGAACAGGGGGACCTTGCGGGCGCTGCAGGATTTCAGTCCTTCACGGCGTAGTGTGTTACCAATTGTTTTCTTGGTGACTATAGTCCCAGCTGCCTTGAGATCATTAACAAGATCCTCCCATGTAGTTCTGGGCTGATTCCTCACCGTTCTCATGATCATTGAAACTCCACGAGGTGAGATCTTGCATGGAGCCCCAGACCGAGGGAGACTGACAGTTATTTTGTGTTTCTTCCATTTGCGAATAATCGCACCAACTGTTGTCACCTTCTCACCAAGCTGCTTGGTGATGGTCTTGTAGCCCATTCCAGCCTTGTGTAAGTCTACAATCTTGTCCCTGACATCCTTGGACAGCTCTTTGGTCTTGGCCATGGTGGAGAGTTGGAATCTGATTGATTGATTGCTTCTGTGGACAGGTGTCTTTTATACAGGTAACGAGCTGAGATTAGGAGCACTCCCTTTAAAAGAGTGCTCCTAATCTCAGCTCGTTACCTGTATAAAAGACACCTGGGAGCCAGAAATCTTGCTGATTGATAGGGGATCAAATACTTATTTCCGTCATTAACATGCAAATCAATTTATAACTTTTTTTTAATGATTTTGTCTGGTTTTTTTTTTGTTGTTATTCTGTCTCTCACTGTTAAAATACACCTACCATTAAAATTATAGACTGCTCATTTCTTTGTCAGTGGGCAAACGTACAAAATCAGCAGGGGATCAGATACTTTTTTCCCTCAGTGTAGGTGTGTGCTGTGGACTGCTGCTGGGTCTTATGTTTGTGTGGACCTTTCTGAAACGTGTATTAAGGGATGGAATTAAATCTCCGTGTAGATCTACCCATTTCTCAAGCCCAGTACGATTATCTATGCACTTCACTTCACAGATGTGTTGTTTTTGTAATTGTGATCTGTGGTTTAACTGATAATGTTGTTGAAGCTGAACAAAATGGGATTTCAGCTCGGAGCATAGCCGTCCCAGGGTGTTGAATTGATCTCTGACGGGTGCGACTCTGCAATACATTTTTGTTAATACATGCAGTCAGGGGTTGCATTTGTGAATACCACTTAGAAATAGCTGGATGAGCAATCATTGGTCCTTTAATACAGCAGCCACAACCACATCAAATTGGCACTGCATCTGTTGTTAATGTAGTATGCATGAATGTTAAATGCATGCACTTGTGGCACATGGTTTAAGTGTTTATGTAATTTATATTAGCTGACATGGTTGGGGAGTTTAATAAATTGCTTTGCATAATGGCCTTAATATATTAACCTAACACAAATTGGGCATTGGTAATAGCAGTAATTTTAATTTACAATGGTTACATTTTAAAACACATATCTTTGACTTGTTCACCGTAGACAGAGAAAGAAAATGCAGGCAGTGGTTTCCTGCCCTCAAACAAACAAAGGCTGTCAATACAGAGATCTGTCTCTGGGAAACTGCTTACGAGTACAAAATAAAATGGAATAAAATATATAAATACATTACACATAAACACACACACACACACACACACACACAAGAAAGTCATTACCATTCTGATGAGAGGCTTTGGCAGGATTCTTTTTATTTTCATGTTTGTCCTTCGGGGGAAAGGATGTCTACTTAGAAGATTATTGGATGAAAATCTGTCCCGAATTAAACCTTAAATATGACAAGGGAGTGACAGTTCATTTAGATCATGAAAATCTCTGCTGGGAGTTTTTGCAGGAGTGCCAGACTGCTGAGCTAATGCCGTTTCTGGTATCTCCTGACAAGACGCCTTCTGGGATATGGCAGTCGGAGTTGGGGGGTGACGGGACTTCGAAACGGGGAGCGAAGCTAGTCAATAAAAACAGCTCTCACTTTTTTAATAGCTGCAACTTTGGTGGGGAAAAAAAACAACATGAATACTGTTATTTCCAAGACTCTGTCTACAGCTGAATAGCTCACTGGATTCCCTCCCGTCATCAGTAACTTTCATCTGCCTGCACAAAGACTTTAGCCTGGATTAATGTATTCGGATGTGAGTTTACCCTTGAAAATACCATAGAAATAGTGCCACAATAGACAACAGGTTTTCACACATTTACACAATAAATAAATTACAATAAGAGACAGATGAAGAGAATAATATTAGTCCAGGAGTGCGTGAATTCCCCCGTTGTGTTAATGGAAAGCATTTTGATGTAATGTTTCAATTTCTTTAGTTTATGAAGAAAAATATCTGGAAAGTGAGGCCAGTTAGAAGTGCTTTGGGAATACTTAATTTCATTATGTGCAGAACGTACATATTTTCTCATTTTTACACCCGAAGATCGGAGTCCTATTTATTTACATATAAAGTTTGTCTCTAGGAACCCAGACCAAATAAGATCTATAGACAATAATTATACAATACTTAGCCCTGGTCTTGATCAGTCTTAGAAAAGCAGAATATCTGTAATGATACTAATGCCTTTTTTTGTAGTCGCTATGAAGACGATATATTGCTTTATAGTTCTAATTTAGTCCTGTTTGGATGGTGTGGTTTAAATTGGATGGTTTTATCTGTTGGGCAGAGAGACAGATTAATATCGACAGGATAGGTTTTTGTTTCTTTTAGTTTTTCTTCAGAAATCTCACTCCGTGTAACTTGTGTTCATCTCTTTATTCACCTCAGTTCACCTCGCTATTTCAAAATCGACACACATTTAAGTTGTATTCATCACTAAGACAGTGTTTATCCTTTTTCTAAGCTTTAATTGGCACCTTTGCAGTTTCCGAGATCCATTTTTCTTGGGGGGTATCTGTTTTCGACTTTTCCATGACAACACTGAATTGAAAAACAAACACTAGAGCGCCTACAGAGGTACTATTTAGCCAAGGCTCATTAAAATTCAAAATGGCTGCCGCAGCCGAGTGTGGTGAAGTTTGTAACAGTGTAGGAGTGGGAGAGATGTACACTAATCTGACCCCACCTCAATATCATTGCAGAGAGCTCAAACTGCAGCGCTTTTGTCTGTGAGGCCAACCACTTTTGATTGAATCGTGCAGTTGGAGTCGGTTATAACCTCTTGTTAATCCCACCATCGTTGGTGGTGAGGTTAGATTCACTGTGGTATGAAACAGTGCTGGGAGCAGAGTTATCTTCGTTCGATGTCAAATCCTGTCCACCCACTGCTGGGACACTGTTGCAAGTCAGATGTTGTAAATCACGGTAAATCAGACCTCCCTTTTTGTATTCAGTTGAAAAAATTACCTTGTTACGCTAGTTCACCTGAGGTTTCGGCTTTCTTGGAGAATATATCTGTATAGGGTCTGCTGTTGTGTCAGTGTGTACGCATTTTAATTTCCCGGAGAGAGACGCCACTGTCGGAAGTGCGGGCTTCTGCTCTATCAATCGTGTGATGGATGAAAACCTCAGTGAAGGAGACAAGTCCTAATCTCTGCAATAAACTTGTTTTATTTATTCATTTATGTGTTCATTTATTCATCTATTGACTTGTTTTCGTGTCTTTGTATTAACCTTGAAAGGCACAAGGGCCGCCTGAGTGAGGCACTGAGCTATGTTGGTGGCGGAGGGGCCACGTGGGCATGGTGGTACATTTGCGATGCAGCTGGAAGTGTAACGCTCATGGGAGAGTCCCAGTAGGTGAATCATGAACTGAAATCATGCTCTTCTATGGGACGTGTCTGTTCAGTCTGTAATAGTCATAACGCACTCTGTAGATTTCACTCCTGAATCCGTAGGGTCTGGATTTTCTGTACTCTGAGCAGCCAACCCATAATACATAATATAAGGCATGTAAAATACAAACAGTTGAGGGAGCAAATAATGTTTTTCTAGAATGCTTATATAATATCGCACCTCTGCTGTGCGTTGCGCATTTAATTAAGTACTTAATTTATTAATGAATGAATGTGTTTATTTATTTGTGTCTTGAAAAGCAAGTATCGCGTTCAAGCTCTGCAGCCGCAATTATGCAGTATTAGTGCAGGACCCCTTGGCAGCAGCTAATATTAAACCATTGTGTGTTATATAAGGCAATTAGTAAGATATTATGGATATCAAATGTGCAAGACACCAACTTCTCACAGGCTTTGTGTGTCGAATACAGGTCCACTGCAAACGCAGATGGATGCAGACTGAATCTTATCAAGTCATTATAACTTATCCTCTCTAAAATAAATTAATATTTAATCGGGATTACATAGTCACAGTGGGTTATTATTATAGTTTGACAGCATGATAAAAAATAGATAAACCATAGCATTTTAAAGTGGTAATTTTAATCCAGTATAATCACAGGTTAATGATTCACAAAGCAGGGAAAGAAAAAACACTAAATGAAAAAAGAGAAGAAATCAAACCTCATTTAATTTCAGTTATAGCATATGGGAGTTAAATACACCCTGTATAAATAATACGTTATTGAGCAATGATTTTAATTGCGTACAGCAAGATTGGAAATAACTGGCACCATCTAAGTCCTGAGGCTTTAGATATAAGTAAACTAATCCAGTGCCTCGATTACAAGCAACAGGTTCGATTCAGCAAGAAAGGGCACGGTGTTTACAACTAAATCAATACTTGGCAAAAGGCAAAACAAAACGAATACTCTACAGGACAAAAACACCAATAATGTGTCATAAAAACAGTCATCTTTATTTAATTGTGTTACCTAGAAACATAGACCACATTGTAACTTGTTTCCCCATGTTTTCGCTTATCAAAACTGAAATGAAATCAAATAAACAGGTATAAATATATAAAACGTACATCTGGTGAACAGGTCCTTTCTCATTACTGCTAAATGACAAGTTTAGACATGTTTTTATTTATTTATTTGTGGGGGGTTTCTCCCCACAGCATGCTGATGGAATTTTATATTTGGTGATTGTGTTTCTGACCTATATTCATCCTTTTCAGCAGGATCATAATTAAATTCTATCCTCGGCCCTGGAATTGCGGTTTCGAATTAGGCAATATTAGCCCAAGTTGGACGTTTTCTCCACCCTATCAGTCAAAGGTATAATTTCTGCCCAGTTTCATTTTTTTTTTTTTCTCTCATTTTAGCTTTAAGTCCAGAATGACTGGTTCGGCAGATATTAGCTCCTTTAGTTCTCCTCCGTCTTCCCCAGCTGATAAAATTTCAGCGGAAATTGGCTGTGGTCACTGGGAGACAAGCGGACCGAGAAATCAGAATTATTCCTCATTTGTATGCGATTTAAATTCTCTCCCGTCGGTTTAGACAAAATGCCAGTTTGGGGCTTAATAAGAAGATTAAAAGCATATATAATTGTGTCACGCTACCATGGGAGCTGTGCATGGTGAGGACCGTTCTTGAGTGTGTCCGCTCCAGGGCCCGGGTGATGGTTGTGCAAGGGGTTTAAATACTTTGGTAAGATCCCACAGAACCAACACGAAAGAGCTCGTGCAATGGATCACTGCTGGCCCATCATTCCCAGCTATAGAACATAAGAACATAATACAGTGTACAAACGAGAGGAGGCCATTCGCCCCATCGTGCTCGTTTGGTGTCCATTAATAACTAAGTGATCAAGGATCCTATCCAGTCTGTTTTTGAATGTTCCCAAATTGTCTCTTCAGCCACATCGCTGGGAGTTTGTTCAGATTGTGACGCCTCTCTGTGTGAAGAAGTGTCTCCTGTCTTCTGTCTTGAATGCCTTGAAGCCCAATTTCCATTTGTGTCCCCGGGTGCGTGTGTCCCTGCTGGTCTGGAAAAGCTCCTCTGGTTTGATGTGGTCGATGCCTTTCATGATTTTGAAGACTTGAATCAAGTCCCCACGTAGTCTCCTCTGTTCCAGGACTCCATTTCTTTACAATTGCCATCCAGCTTCTAGATACGTCATGTCACCATCCATGTGGTAGAATCAGTTAATGTACTCGAACTAGTAGCACCAACACAATACTCTCCTGGGTTTGACTAGAAAGTACCTGAGGGAGTTGTGTGGGAAAAAATGTTGTTAATTGAGATTCAGTGCTGGATTCATTCCCAATATTTACAACTGATCTGACAGTCAACATAGACATAGTTGTCATAGACTGTGTTGTGACTGTTTGGATGATCTGAGGAGTTACCATCTGCTATGTTTTATGCTTTTTTCCCCAAATAATCGAACTAATGCCTGGACTGCTCAGCACCATGATGCAGATATTATCATTTTATACGTCCTGGAAATGTGCAATTGCCTTTCAGTCAGTTTCCACATCGATTTCGAGATCCTCTGGTCAACTTTAGTAGCCGTGCATGACCTCGCTGGCCTACATCTGTATCTGCCCCTAAATGGAGCAGTCCTGAGGTGCCTTTTAAACTGGACAGCCAGTCCCTTATCTCCCGCAATATAAATAGTAGTCCTTTCTAAAACCCTATATGCTGAAGGTGGCGTTCTATTTTGTATTTTGTGTACTGTATTCGTTTTTATCTAAATTGTAATTCTATTTATCTTAAGTTATTTGGTTGTCGTCTACTTCCAGTAAAATTGTCTGTTGTCATGTCAGCACTGTCCTGCATTATAGCTGTCGAGGGCTTATAGTTGGACTAGCTTCTGTATTTTCTGTATGTGGTAATAAACAAAAACGGATTCGTAATATCCTCAAAACAGCTGAGATAAGAAGGAAACATAATGAAATGTATGTGAGCAGTCAGGCTTTGTTAACATTAATATGAGCCAAGTGTTGTCGTTTTTTTTTTCTTTCTTTTCAGGGAGGTTATTTTTTTCAGACTGAAAATAAAATCAGGGATGCATTTACAAGATAGATAAGAGCGAATCAAAAAGCCCATGCATATTTCATGTCTCCGTTGACTGACGCTATAATCAAATAACACAGCAGGACTTATTAGGTATTTGTCTTGGGCATCTTCCTTCAAAGCGAGAGCCGCTGTATATAATCCCAGACATTATTGTTCATTTGAAATCGTCTTCTGCTACTCTGTCTATGTAGTAGTGTCTCCGTCACAGTCTGCCTTTGTGGACGGCCGATGACAGGGCCTGTGCAAAGATGAGAACATTTGATTTGTGTCATTATCATGGTCCATAGATGAAGATTTGATTGATCCTGATGTTTTGGTTTTGCCTTGAATTCTTCCTACTGTGATTTAAGTTCTCAAATACTTAAGGAAGCAGATTTAATATACATATACATCTCATACGGGTATATTGCGGCATTCCAATAATTTAAAAATTCACACCCATTGAAATTTTGCTGATTTTTTAGATGAAAAATAATCTTAAAAAATTGTCTTTGTTCCTTCTTTTGGTAACCCTCCATAAAAAAAACACCTATTGTTACTTTATTGTACTGATATTACTGATTTTGTGTGGTGTGCGTTGTTGTGTTGTAAGCCAATGAAGCTGAAGAAGAATTTAAATTTTTCTACCCTGAAAAAAGGACAATAAAGCTTTTGAATTTGAATATTTTACATTGCAGTTACACACTCAACTGTTACAACAACCACTCCGTGTTTCATCCCTTCACAGTGGTTTGGCATCAGCCCTTTTGCTACTGCTGCCAGACCAGAAGAGTATTGTTAAACAAACAGATCAGAAACGGGAGGGTGGAAAAATGAACACGAGATACAGTAATCAAGAGTCACCATAGGAGCCCGTAGGTGTGCGAGGGAGAGGGTTTGCCGAAGCCTTCTCATCAACTTAGTTCCACATGGGCTGTCTGAAGAAGTTTTAATCTTTGCTGTTGTGTCAATTTCTTATTATACTCTTAGAGACACACTGCTCAAAGTGTTGTCAGATCTCCCGAGCTGCGCTGAGAGTGGGCGCAAATGCAGTGAGACTTGTGTCGTTGTGGTATTGTGAGATCCCCGTTCTCCCCTGCTCTGTTTAAGAAGTGTGCCGGCAGATCCTTCATGTTGACAGATGATAGTTGATGCTGTGGTCGTGTGTTTGTGTCTAAATAAAGCCGAATCATTTCTTGCTGAATCCTTGCTTCCTCAGCACTTATCAGTTCTGCAGAAGTGAATAGCAACACTTTATCTGGTTGCAAAATAACATCTTGCCTGGAGATTATAAATGTGTATTGTCTGTTGTTGCTGAAGCCACTTGGTACTATTGTACAAGCTGCTGCAGAGTTTTTTACCTAAGGACAGTGTTGTTTTTGTTATGTAGTTCCTTTCACTACTTTAATGCCCCTACTAAACGGTTGCATATATATTATCATATATATTATCAGCTAAATCCGAGGGCGAAAACCAGTGCGAAGAAGATAAGACGAATCATGAGTTTATTCTAAGGCTATTTCCATGTGGAACTCAAAACACGTGATTGTAATCCAGCAAAGCTGTCCGTCTTCGGCCTGTCTTAACAATTCTGTGTTTATTCTGAATTTTGAAAATGAACAAATAAACAAATACATAGGAAGATAGATGGACTTTGCAGGCGTGACATCGAAGTAAGTGCAAATGTCTTGGGGAGCCCTTCATCTGGCAGTGAATCAATATATGATGATAAACAGCTAAATACCTAGATACATAAATATATACAACTAAAACATGCTAACTAGTTAGAGCTCATCTGGATACTGTGGACAGTTCTGGGCACCACACTTCTAGAAACATATCGCTGCTTTAGAGGCAGTTCAGAGGAGAGCAACCAGACTTATTCCAGGTCTGAAGGGAATGTCCTACTGAGAGACTGAGGACCTGAACCTTTTCACCCTGGAACAGAGGAGACTACGTGGGGACTTGATCCAAGTCTTCAAAGTCATGAGAGGCATCGACCACATCAAAACAGAGGAGCTTTTCCAGATCAGCAGGGACACACGCACCCGGGACACAAATGGAAATTGGGCTTCAAGGCATTCAAGACAGAAAACAGGAGACACTTCTTCACACAGAGAGGCGTCACAATCTGAACAAACTCCCCAGCGATGTGGCTGAAGAGACAATGTGGGAACATTCAAAATCAGACTGGATAGGATCCTTGATCACTTAGTTATTAATGGACACCAAACGAGCATGATGGGGCGAATGGCCTCCTCTTGTTTGTACACTTTCTTATGCGTCTGCTACCTTTTTTCAATGATCTCTATTAGTGTAGCAGTGCATTAACATAAAATGCAATTTTAAGAAGCAATTAATGAATGTATTTAATCTACATTATTTTCTTATTGTGTTTTTCTCTTCATCTTCTCCTTACTATTATTATTATTAGAAGTAGTAGTACTGCAGTTATTTCAAATGCATGCCACTAAATCCAACAAAGTGAGTTTGAATTAGGATGCCGCCCCGGAGAATCCAGCAGCCTAATGACACACAACAACACCAGCAACAGCAACAGCGCTGAGGAAAGCTCTTGAATGAGAAGAGCTGCTGCACAGAAGGAGGAAAGGGGGGGAAATGTGAAAAACATGTACGTTGTGTGACAGTGACCTTAAGGGACTCAAACACAGCTGACAGACTATTTCATCTAATAATGATCTGGCTTAAGCGCTTATTATCTTTGTATCTTTTTCTTCTTCTTCTTCTTCTTCGTCTGCTGCTTCCTACAAAGATGAGGAAAAACGCTTGCGATTAATGGACGAGAGAAAAGGAGAGCCGAGGGCCAAATCCCGATTAATCATGTGAGGCTTAGGGCAAGGGCTTTGATAGTGTAATTTAAGTTATTTGTGAGTGCGGTGCTGAGGAGAGGAAGCGGGGCGACTGTGGGCTTGCCGAGTGAGAGGCCAGACGACAGATGTCTCTGCGTTCAATGCATCGTCCATGGAGGAGGAGAGGCTAGGATACACACCGTGTCAATATATATAATAGGAAAGTGTTGATAGCCTTTATATACATCAATCTTTTTCCTGTTCCTATACAAACATGGACTCACAGACTGGGGAGAAGGGAGGGGATTTTAAGGGAGATTGATATTATTCCAGAGATGAGGTGAGGTTAATGGTCTAGCTGCAGCTGCAAAAACACATTATCAGAGCTGCGTCTTCGTGCCCTTCTTACCTCACCTCCACTCTCAGTCCTGTGACGCCCCACTGAGAATGGTGGTTGTACTGTGCTGAATTGTGTGGCGATTCTGTAGTAAAGACCACAAATCACATTCCTGTACCGCGCTGTAGCTGGAGGAGGACCAGGTCTTCGAAGGGACAGTGAAAAGGCTCATATGTTTATTAGAAAAGATGTCCAGTGTTCAAATGACATAGCAGTTAAGGAAGATCATATTTGGCAATTGATTTTATAGGCAAGGTCATTTTGTAGGTTTTTTTTTTGGTACTTTTAGCCTACATAGTTCTGCACACAAAATCTATATATGCCATTGTATTCTTATGCATACATTACAGTTATTTGCTTGAGATGTAGGCAACAGTGCAGAGAGAAACTGTTCAAACTTCTGCTGGCTGCAGTGGTTTCCTATTTGAAATGCCCTCGCTCTATATTTATATACAAAGCATTATGCAAATCTCTTGCTATAGAACTTTGCCTGCAATAGTGCTGTACTGGTGCTTTGATATGCGCTTCATTAATAAACTTCGGAATAACTACAGGAACAGGCTCACACAGAGATACGGGCGCCGGCTCGGAGTCGGAGAACGTGTCGTGCATATAGAGCTGTCAGCCCCACATCTTCTATCACGGCTAAGCAAAGTATTACTGAATAAGGAATCAAAGAATGACATGTTTCTGTATTCATTAAGGTACACACCAGAGAACTTTTTATTCTCTGGAGATTTATTTTAACAAAGGCATAAGTAAATCTAATAGTACATGTAAAATCTCTTGCTATTTATTAAAATTCCTACGTTGCATTCAAATACTTCTTCCAATTAAGAAAAGGTGTACCAGGGGTCTATATCAATCAAATTATTATTTTTATATACACACATACACACTAGGGGCTAAAAGTTTGGTAGCAAAAAAGCTGGGAGGACAGAATTTTCTCTACTTCCTGGATTACTAATATTTATTTTCCCAGAATAACAACCTCCCCTTTAAAATGGTTTGGAAATTATGCTTTAGTTGCTTTATATATTTTTACTGCCTGTACATTTCCCGAAATATATAATTATACATCGAGAGTCTGCCCTAGTTTTGGAAATGGGACTCTATAGAAATCAAATTAATAAATTAAACAACACTCTCGTCACCTGGAATATGGGTAGAAGCGAAAGAAAAACACTGCCTTGTTTTCTATCATTAATCCTCTTCATTGTATACCTGCAGGTGATTTTTCATGTTTAATTCTCGGTATTGATTCACAAGCTGTAAATAATGTGAAAGCTAAGCATTTTGGACATCATGACATACTGTACCTGTCAAACTGCCCGGTCTTTTTTGGTAATAGTGATTCCCTTTCAGAAGTATTACTGGTTCTGGGATTAAAACTATACACACATATATGCACACACACACACCTACATATATAATTATAATATAATTAAATGGAGGTGTATCTGATATTGGAATGTAAATATTGACATGCTCAATTTGATCAACAGTGAATAAACCAAACTGCAGCTGTATTGATGTTACTTAATAAACTAGTTTACATGATGGTACATACATCAGATTAGATTAATAGCCATTTTGTAGTGAGATGCTTTTCTTCGGTGTTTTTCCTGCTGTAGTGCATCAAATAAGCCCTATAGTCTTGAAATGTCTGCTTCCATTTTTGTTGTTTGTCAAACCTGGTCCTTCAGGACTCCTGTCTCTTCAGGGTTTTCTCCCAAATGAGCTCTCAACCTCCAAATTGACACCTTAAAGGACAAATAAAATGGAGTGGTTTGAATTCAATAAAAAACATACCAATAGGTATATATTCTGATTACAGTTATATTATTCTTGTTTACAAACAGGAGAACAATATCAATCTGGAGAAAATGAAATAATTCCTGTCGTCTGTTGTTTTCAAGATTACAAGCCACGGATAGGAAATAAACATCTGTACGACACGTAACGTCTTCCTGTTTCCTGATAACTAAAGTTGGGGCAGCACTATGAACAAGCACAGAAGAATGAGAAAACCAAATACACAGGTACAACACATGTAAGGATATGAACAATAATTTCACAAGTAAAAATTGTTAATGTGAACAGGGCTGTGTCACATCTGCACCTCTTTGTACTCGTATGCATACTTTGTATTTTATATTAACTGTACTTCTACACATTTGTAATACTTTAATTGTAGTTTGTATGAATGCTTACATTGAATTTTTGTATCGAATTGTATTACTGCACGTTTTGTAATGCTTGTGGAACCTGTCTGCCAAGAAATAAATACATCAATAAATAAATCATTATTAATAATAAATAGTTGACTAGCACAGAAGCTGTTTTTGATCATCTCCCAGTTCATGACTGCCAAGGTCAAAATGATCAATATCCATTCTCACTATATTCAAAGTCGTCACTATCTTACAAATTCATAAATAATCTGAAAACGTGCTTCTTTCACGTGCACGACAGAATTGCATCGAAACACGCATTCCTTATTTAACAGAACTCAGAAAAGATTCTCCCCATAATTGTTTGTTCAAGGTTCTGTACTTTAATATCGATCTTATCGGGTCGGAGAGGCTTTGACATAAACAAAATACGTGATTGTATAAGTCTTGCATAAATATTTGTATATCCGCTATTTATTTTAGTTTTCCTTTAATCCCACTAATAAGGTCCTTAACCAGACCTAACTTTTAACATTATACACCGATCAGCCATAACATTATGACCACCTGCCTAATCTTGTGCAGGTCCCAAAACAGCCCAGACCCGTCGAGGCATGGAGTCCACTAGACCTCTGAAGGTGTGCTGTGGTATCTGGCACCAAGACGTTAGCAGCTGATCCTTTAAGTCCTGTAAGTTGCGAGGTGAGCCAGCCTTCGCTCCCCACGTGCATCAGTGAGCCTTGGCCGCCCGTGACCCTGTCTCCAGTTCACCGCTTTTCCTTCCTTGGGCCACTTTTGATAGGTACTGACCACTGCAGACCGGGAACACCCCACAAGAGCTGCAGGTTTGGAGATGCTCTGACCCAGTCATCTAGCCATCACAATGTGGCCATTGTCAAAGTCGCTCAGATCCTTACGCTGCCCGTTTTTCCTGCTTCTAACACATCAACTTTGAGGACAAAAGGTTCACTTGCTGCCTAATATATCCCACCCACTGACAGGTGCCATGATAACAAGATTATCAGTGTTATTCACTGCACCTGTCAGTGGTCATAATGTTATGGCTGATCGGTGTATATTGGCACAAAAGAGGTGTACACTGGATATGCTGCTTAAGAAACGCAAGCTTATCGGTTAAGCAACTAAAATCTCATTGAAAACGAAAAACTGAAGCTACTGGAGTCCTGCAGGACCTGGAATGAAAATAAAGGGATTTTAGGAACGCACGTTAGTAAGTGAGTGAACTCATGTGGAACCCAGGCTGTGAGGCTGAGTGTCTGCTGTCGAGGGTCCCCAGGGCGACAGCTACATTATCCGAGAGCCGTTGGGATCGGGACGGGTGGAGGCGTCCAGGGGGGAGCTCGGTTCGCCACACAGCAGTGACTCCAGACTCGACTGTGCGCCACACGCTGAGCGCCCCATCAGTCCTCTGGCTCGCATTTCAGCTCCTTTGCTTCTGTATCCATTGACAGGGAGTTAAAAGAGCCAACTGTCATGACAAGCGTGTCTCTCCAACGATACTTGTGTGTGTGCCGGGGGGTGTGTGTGTGTCCTCGACCGAGAATGGGTTTAAGTGTTATTGATCCCTAAGATAACGAGTGATTTGAGAGTAATAATTAAAAAGAAATGATGACGGGCGGATATGACACTGACACTGATTGTATGTTGATGCTGTGAACGAAAGCCAATCCTGTACTTTGTATTTCTTTAAGCTTAGAAGCATGTATAGCATCACAACCAAGAGTGTTCATCTTTCATTTTGGTAGACCATAAATCTATTACACAAGCAGTCACTGTATGTAGCTCTGTTTCTCGTGAATTATTTGAAGGAGCCCATCTTGTCCAACATGGTGTCTTGTTTTAGAGCTGGTGCTAATCTCTCCTTAATGCTGCAGTGTTGAGACTCTGTCTTCCGAACCACATTCCCCCGACTCCGACACGTGGTCCGCATCTCTGCAGTCGGTCTGAGTAGCACTTCACCCGCATATCATTCATACAATGCAGTTCAGCCATAGTTGCTTTTAAAGATTATAAACTGCTCGCCACAGATCTGCCAGTCATAATTGGGTACTTAAAAAGTTATTAACTTTTGAACTAAACCGCTCATCAGCTTTTTAGCGCTTAATGTGTAATCTGAGACTGGGCTCAAATAACAACCACGCTAATGGCAGCTATAGGGATTTCAATTAAATGATATTCTCTGTTGAATATGTAGACCTTGCGCTTCAAAGTAAAATGTACCGTTTCTCATTCAAACGTGGTTACATTCATTTGAATAACATCTTAACATAAATCACTCTGGGTGTAATTAGGACCGCGTTTAGTCACTGATAGTCAACAGATGCCTGAGGCAGTTTTTATGAGTTGTCTTTGCCGATTGGTTAAACCGGTGGCATTTTGTTGAGCGCCATGGAAATCGCACTGTAATTCGTAGGAGTGAGTTTATTAGGAGAGTTTCATGTTTTTACTTAAGTAATTGATTTATTTTAAGTAAACTGTGAAGATATTAAGTGTTTATGATTATTTTTGTAGGCAGGAGAAGTATGGAAGGTACTGACTCCCATTTCTTAGATTCTCATGCTTTGGGATCTGCAGTGTTGAAGTGCAGTTTTCGGATGTTAAAACATTTTCAAAGGCGGTGGGAAGTGTGCTATCTACACACACAGTGTCGCCTCCCTGCCATTTTGTAAGAGACAACATGAAGTATGGCAAGAAGTTAATGGGATAAAGATAAAACCCAGAAAGGGCAGGTTGTGTCGTATCGGCGCGCGGTGATTAATATTGCCCGTACGGACGAAGATTGAAAAATGAGACAAAGGATTGGAAGCTTGTGATGGAGGGACCGGCTCTTCCAGTAGAGTTACGTTGTGAGATTGATCGGTGGGGGGGCCACTCAGATTTCTGCTCCATGCCAGTGGATATTTTCAAGATAAACAGGGTTAAAATACTGGCCTCTTTCAAACCACACTGAAGGGTGCTCCATTATTGTATGTGGTCTTTCTCTCGTGGGGCTGTGAATCAATCAATAAATAAATGTAGCAGAGTGATTCACTTGTCTGTAGGATCCTGATATTACTAAGAAGCAGAAGAAGAAAACGCAGTAGTCCTCTGTGCTTTATAGTATTACAGGACTGTTTGATTTCTCAAAGTGTTTTACCTCTGTTGCCCTGGCACAACGCAAAGGGGGTTCAGCATCAGTTTTGGAGATTGTTAGATCTCTGGGTCTGGGTAAAGGCTTTTTTAACTGCTTAAACACAAAATATCACCCTTTAACAGTAAGCTTTCCTGGAGAGACAGATGGGGGTTAAAGGAGTAGAAAGGGGGCTTTTGGTGGTTGGGTCTCCCAGATGTTTGGAAGCCCACCGCAGGCTCGTTTCAGGGTAGATAAGGCTCCTACCCCAACCGATCATGATGCATTTCCACAGTCCCTCATCGGCTTTCATTTTACACCACGATAAACCCAAAGACAAGAGGAGAACAAAGGCCCGAGCAACAAAAGGCAGCGCTTTGTCTCGATTCATCTGCTAAATAAATAGTAATAATGATGGTAATGATACCCATTCATGGGAGTCAAGAGAAGGTCGAGGAGCCGGGGAAGTGTTAATCTGTAAGCCTGGAGTGCTGCTCCGGAGAGTGACAGCACAGCATGTCTGCATGAGCCACGATAACACTTCATGCCTGGCCCTGCGTCTCTCGCCCCTGCCCCTGAGCTCCAGCACAGGGCCTCTGTGCCATCCGCGTGGGAATTTGCCAAGTTGTGATAAGGCAGTTGCAGGTATTAACTGGTCTTCTGGTTATAAGGGAATGCCGTGGCATCACTGGAGGAGGGGGATGAGAAAGAGAGGCCGGGCATTTGCTGGGAGAGCAGATAAGTGGCCTGGTTATCAGGAGCACGAGGGAATCCGGCGGATTACAGGACTGGACGATGTTCGTTTTGAGAGTCTGTATTTGCCATTGCAGCACCTGCAGGAGCAACCATCAATAAATATATAAAAAGCATACATATAAACAAACAAACTAACATACATATTAACAAGCTAACATACATGCATATAAAGAAACAAACATACATATAAACAAACTAGCATACATATATCTAAACAAACAAAGATCCATACATCTAAACAAACAAACATAATAGGCCTACATATAAACAAAAACACATACATACAAATATACATAAAAGCAAACATACATACATACATCTAAACAAACAAACATACATCTAAACAAACAAATGTACATGCATCTAAACAAACATACATAATTATAAACAAACAAATGCACATATAAAGAAACAAATGTACAAACATACATTATTATAAACAAACAAATATGCATATAAACAAACTAGCATACATACATACATATATACATATAAACAAACATCCTTATATCTAAACAAACAAATAAACGTAGGCCAACATATAAACAAAAAAACATACATACAAATAAACAAACAAATATACATAAAAGTAAACATACATACATACACAGAGTGTTTTACAGGATAAAAGTGTGTAATGTATTTGTATAGATGTATACAAAGTTTATTTTACAACAAAGCCATCACGCACAATTTTGACTGCAGTTGATTACTCTGTTTTTGTTTTGTTTTTTCAATGTTGTTTTTTTTGTGGGAGATGGATTTACATTGACCCCCCGTGTAAGCTGCAGGATAATTTCCAAATTATTAACTTAATGATGACTTGAAACTCAGACTTACAGTTGCTGTTCATTAGTTACAAATATTAATCACCATACTTTTGCATGCATAATGAGAAGCAGACGCTATCTTTGATGGTGCGTTCTAATTTTATTTTGTATTTTTCCATAGACAAACAAATTGCCTTTGCTTCTAGTTCTCGGGTTTGATAAAACATCACTCATTAGATACTTAAAAAAAAAAATGCAATGACAAGTAAATGAAGGGGTTAGGGTTGATAAATAGATTAAAGGGAAGATACAGAGAGAGATAAAGAGATTGAGACAGGGAGATAAGCGGTGATAGATACCCAGTCTGCTAGATTAAAAAACAGAGATAAGCACAGGGCAAAGAGAGTGATTCGTCTCTGATAAATTCATGCATGCTCAAATGCATACCTAGCCGAGTAAATCTGAGTCAAAGCGGAGAAAAAATGAAATAATAAGAACATGTATAATAGCCTTAGTGAAATATTGCATGGGAATAATTTACCATGGCGATGTGACGAAGATTGCTTTGCTGCTTGGTCTTCGCTAAACTATGAACCTTCAGAACAATCCTCTTGAATAACATCCAATTATTTCTCCTGACAGCGACAGCTATACCATGTTCCCTTATACAATTGATCGTTTTTTTTCTTGGCACCTTTTTCCTTGTAAGCACCATCTCAAAGTGCTTTATACAGTAATGCTACAATTCAGAAGTAAATGCATCCTTGCAGTGATTAATACATTCCTGCCAATATGATACTTGACAGTTTGACTGTAGTAGACACTGAACTAGCCCAATTTTGATGATGCACACTAAGATACACACATTTGCGTCAGTCATTAAAACACTGGTCAGGGTTTGGCTAAATGTGGAAGAGGTGTGTGGAAGATGTTTGACAATTTGACAATGCAGTGGATGATTTGTGATCAGATTAGTACATTTGTATTGCGTGATCGTTTATTTTTACTGTTGAGAGAGTTGTAAGCCTACAGCCAGTCAATCTCATGCTGTCATGTCATGTCATGTCAAGTGTTGCATGTGTTTCTTTTCTACTCCTTTTCACTTGCTGCAGAAGTGTAACTGGTTTACTTGATGAAAGTACGAACCGACTGTATTATCCTGTCACTTTGTATTGTCATGATTGTGTTAATTGTGCGTTAAAAACGTTGGGTAATTTTCTCACTGAGAAGCACTTGTTATACAGGTGTTGTTTGATGGTGTTCTACTCAAAATATATATTTTGTTGGCTGTGAAATATCTCATAATACCCCGAAGTCTTTTTAAAACCGAAATACTGCAAACCCCCTTCAGCAATACTCCTACTGTTTTACACAGAGGGTCGTTCTGTTTGGCTTTGTTTGGTTCTCCTAATTAAACACTATACCTTCAATCGTTTGCATCTGTCTGTGAGCAGTTAGACAAGCTCAACGCGTTTCAGATGATTAAAGCAGACGTGTTCTAATGGCCTGCGCTTCATTTAACAGTCTGGTTGTGTGGTCCGGGGTGGCAGTTCATCTCCTTGGCAGACGCACAGCTGACAAATAGAAGAAGCGTCTCCGGTGGACCAATGGAGAGAAGAGAAAAAAAAACTCTCCCAAAGGGATAATTGTACAACCTATTTCAGTCAGATGCTTATAAATACTTTCCATCACTCTCGGTATTACAAGAAAAGGCATTATAACAGTTGGTACATGTCAATTGCCGTATCAGTTCCTTTCAAGCGCGCTGGTCATGAACTTCCTTTTCCAATGGTGACTGTCGTTATGAGTTCCCAATTTGGATGAAAAGGCAATTGGGAATCTCTATATTCCTTATTCATATTAACTTTCTCATTTCCTGTTGTCTCTCACTTTTAGCCAATCTATGATCATGGCCTCGCTGCTTTCCACTCATCAGATATCTTACAACATCTGGTCCCCCCTGTGCTAAGAATTAATGCACACACGTCCCCTGTTTCTGCATATTGACCCCAAAGTTGATTTCCATTCCATTTTCTCTGATCTAACCTCTAACCTCGACCTCCCTCAAAAAATTTTGAACACAACTTTCTCACCCTCACCCCTAATCACATCGCTGTCCATCAAGAACAAGCCAGACTCTTCTGCCCAATTTTATTCATGAATCCAACAGCCCCTACAATCTGTCTACAAGGTCCGCACTGATTTATATCCCCTCCTGACAAGCTGAGGTTTAACGATTAAGGTCAGACCTGGTCTCTGAGGACAACAGGCCTTTTTGCCTTTCTTTTAATAATTGAGGCCCCCGTTTTAATAATTTAGGGGATGGGAGGGAGCAGGCAGCAAAGCAGGCAGAATGGGGGGGAGGAAAATACTGCACAAAAAATATGACTTAGTGGTTGTGTGCCACCGGCTCATCCAGACCTTGTTAATTTACTGTCCCTCTGTTCAGGGATGTATAAATATCCTTCACAAGAGAAGAGACTGTCACAAGCGCACAGTGTTTAATTTAAAACAACCCTTTCCTGTCAAGTCATAATGTGGAGGTGTATATCA
This sequence comes from Amia ocellicauda, assembly GCF_036373705.1. Taxonomy (NCBI): domain Eukaryota; kingdom Metazoa; phylum Chordata; class Actinopteri; order Amiiformes; family Amiidae; genus Amia; species Amia ocellicauda. Next base: position 22,418,943 of record NC_089867.1, on the reverse strand, counting down.
AGCCACATTCTCGCACTCCAGGAGTCCGGAGAACAGATTACAGGCCTGGCAGTGTCCTGAAAAGCCGTACGCTTTTCAAAGCAGAAGTCCCTTTCTATATGAGGAGAGTGTGAAGTGAAATGTCTCCATCGAGAGCTAGAAATTGAGCAGACTCCGGCTCTGATCTTTAATTTAATCTCGTTGCGATGAAATTGGAGCAAACAGGCCCTGGAATCGAGCTGGGTGTCAATAGATTATAATAAAATTAAATAAAAAAAACCTTTACATAGAGAAGACCACCTTCTTCTCACATATGATGGGTTCCCTTTCCTGTTTTAAGTCTGTCCACTCCAGTGCATTGTTCAGCCGAAATGTGAATCTTGAAATGTGAGTCTCTGGCAGGCTGTGTATGATGAAGATATATTTAGTCTTTTATCTGTATGACTGTTGTCTGAATGCAGGCTATCATGCTCTTGAACAGTTGAAGAAGACACATTAAATTACTTTGGTACAGTCACATGATGTGACTGTAGCAAGGCTCATTGTATACATAAGATTGTAGTGGTGACATAGTGGGTATGGTGTATAAATGTCCCTGGCCAGGAGACCTGGGCTACACAAGGAGTATAAAACTGTACACTTGCACAATACAAAACAGTATGTGTATTCAAGTAACAAAGTCACATTACAGTTAATATACAGACGTGCTCAAATGTGTTGGTACCCTTACAGCTCATTGAAACAATGCTTCATTCCTCCTGAAAAGTGATGAAATTAAAAGCTTAATGTAAATTTGCATGCCTATGTCATAGAGTAAAGCAAAGAAGCTGTGAAAAGAGAAAATAATTATTGCTCATTCTACAAAGATATTCTAAAATGGCCTGGACACATTTGTTGGTACCCCTTAGAAAAAGCGAATAAATAATTGGATTATAGTGATATTCCAAACGAATTAGTTTCTTTAATTAGTATCACACATGTCTCCAATCTTGTAATCAGTCATTCAGCCTATTTAAATAGAGGACAGTAGTCACTGTGCCGTTAGGTATCATTGTGTTCACCACACTGAACATGGACCAAAGAAAGCAAAGGAGAGAGTTGTCTGAGGAGATCAGAAAGAAAATAATAGACAAGCATGGTAAAGGTAAAGGCTACAAGACCATCTACAAGCAGCTTCATGTTCCTGTGACAATAGTTGCAAATGTTATTAAGAAGTTCAAGGTCCATGGAACTGTAGCCAACCTCCCTGACGCGGCCGCAAGAGGAAAATCCACCCCAGATTGAACAGAAGGAAAGTGCGAATGGTGCCTTGAATCTGTGCAGGGCACAATGAAATCTCAAGACTATCAAGGCAAAACAAGTGAAACGTACTGCCCAGTGTCAGAAAGCTCTGTCTCAGTCGCAGGTCATGGGCCCTCCAACAGGATAATCTATGAAAAGAGCTGAAACTTGCAGTCTGGAGAAGCACCCATCAAACCTGAGACAGCTGGAGCAGTTTGATCAGGAAGAGTGGGCCACACTACCTGTGAACAGGTGCAGAATTCTCATTGAGAGCTACAGAAAACGTTTGATTGCAGTGATCGCCTCTAAAGGTTGTGCAACAAAATATTAGGTTGAGGGTCCCATCATTTTTGTCTACCCCATTTTAATGTGTTTTATTATTTACAATATTATGTTGAAAAACAAAATCAAAAGCAAAGTCTGATTTCTATTAAATATGGAAGAAACAATGGTGGAGGCCAATTACTTTTGTCAGTTTCAAGTTATTTCAAAGGAAGTTGTGCATTCTTTGTTTTTGTGGAGGGGTACCAACACATTTGAGCACGTCTGTAGTTACACTCCTTAATTTGTGTCTACAGATCTACAGTAGTGATTGGAAGTCTGCTTAAAAGAAGCAGTACTGGGCTTTCTTTTATTTTTTATAGTCTTTTATAGTCTTGAGTTCGTTGGTCTGGGTTTTTATTGGGGGGGGTTGTTTCTAACTGGAAGCTCCTTATTTGAACTTTAATAGGCAATTTTGAGTACAATCTTCTTTTGATAAATCGTTTTAGTCCTGGTCTCGGTGACTGAGTGCTGTGACTGCACAATCACTTCATTACCCTTTTACAATCCAACTATCATCAGTCAAGTTCAATTAAAATGATAAACCTGTCCCTCCCACTCCAAACGATGGTAATAGCAATAACTCCCGGGCTGAAATGGATTGGGGCCGGCTTGACAAGAAGGCCTTTTCAAACATCAGACATTTCTCACACAACACTGTAGTAATAATAATAATAATAATAATAATAATAATAATAATAATAATGATACAGGAATTACTCTATATTAGTGTTTATCTTTCCTAATCTACCTCAGGTATTTGCGGTAAACGGATTTGTGTTTTTGCTGCATTGTTACACAGTTCTGATGTTTCTGTCACACGTGGAGAGTTTAATACTGTGATAAAGTAATTAAGTCATTGTTGCCTAATCAGATTGTATTCATTTTTCTGTTGAATTGTTCCATCTGTGGTTTCATTAAAACCGTGGACTCGCAGTATGGATGCATGCATTTAATCCATGGAAAGATAAAAGGCATCTTGTTTTTTTTTTTTTTTTTTTCCACAGTACTAATTTCTTAAATCCTTTAGAATTAGGTTATAAAATGCCTTGCGAAAGTATTCACTCCCCTTGGCATTTTTCCTATTTTGTTGCCTTACAACCTGGAATTTAAATGGATTTTTATTTGGATTTCATGTAATGGACATACACAAAACAGTCCATATTGGTGAAGTGAAATGAAAAAAATAACTTGTTTTAAAAAATTATAAAAAATTAAAAATAGAAAAGTGGTGTGTACATATGTATTTACTCCCTTTGTTTATTTAATTAGTTAAATAAAGTCCACCTATGTGCAATCTAAGTGTCACATGATCTGTCACGTGATCTATGAATGTACCTGTTCTGAAAGGCCCCAGAGTCTGCAACATCACTGAGCAAGGGGCATCACCAAGCAAGCGGCACCATGAAGACCAAGGAGCTCTCCAAACAGGTCAGGGACAAAGTTGTGGAGAAGTACAGATCACGGTTGGGTTATAAAAAAATATCCGAAACTTTGAACATCCCACGGAGCACCACTGAATCCATTATTAAAAAATTGAAAGAATATGGCACCACAACAAACCTGCCAAGAGAGGGCCACCCACCAAAACGCAGGGACCAGGCAAGGAGGGCATTAATCAGAGAGGCTACAAAGAGACCAAATTTAACCCTGAAGGAGCTGCAAAGCTCCACAGCAGAGATTGGAGTATCTGTCCATAGGACCACTCTACGCTGTACACTGCACAGAGCTGGGCTTTATGGAAGAGAGGCCAGAAAAAAGCCATTGCTTAAAGACAAAAATAAGCAAACAAGTTTGCTGTTCACCAAAAGGCATGTGGGAGACTCCCCAAACATATGGAAGAAGGTACTCTGGTCAGATGAGACTAAAATTGAGCTTTTTGGCCATCAAGGAACAACACTATGTCTGGTGCAAACCCAACACCTCTCCTCACCCCGAGAACACCATCCATGTTTTTCAGCGGCAGGGACTGGGAAACTGGTCAGAATTGAAGGAATGATGGCTGGTGCTCAATAAAGGGAAATTCTTGAGGGAAACCCGTTTCAGTCTTCCAGAGATTTGAGACTGGGACAGAGTTTAACTTCCAGCAGGACAATGACCCTAAGCATACTGCTAAAGCAACACTCGAGTGGTTTAAGGGGAAACATTTAAATGTCTTGGAATGGCCTAGTCAAAGCCCAGACCTCAATCCAATTGCGAATCTGTGGTATGACTTAAAGATTGTTGTACACCAGTGGAACCCATCCAACTTGCAGGAGCTGGAGCAGTTTTGCCTTGAAGAATGGGCAGAAATCCCAGTGGCTAGATGTGCCAAGCTTATAGAGACGTACCCCAAGAGACTTGCAGCTGTAATTGCTGCAAAAGATGGCTCTACAAATTATTGACTTTGGGGGGGTGAATAGTTATGCATGCTCAAGTTTTCAGTTTTCTAGTCTTACTTCTTGTTTGTTTCACAATAAAAAAAATGTTGCATCTTCAAAGTTGTAGGCTTGTTATGTAAATCAAATGATACAACCCCCCCCCCCCAAACAAATAGGAAAAATGCCAAGGGGGGTGAATACTTTCACAAGGCACTGTAAATGTCTCTTTATCCTACCTTTTATATGCTAGTTTAACCACATGCTTTTACTGTGCAGCAGCAGAGTTTGTCATAGATAGACATTTTTAAATGAATCATTGACACTTTTGTCAGATCCCTCGATACGCAAAGAGGCGAAGACACTATCATGGGGTGGGTTATAAAATGTGTCTCTCTAATTTTGTCAATTTCACCGAAACAGGTTGTCTCCAGCATTGTGTGTATTGTGTGATTTCTCAACTGCTTACGGTGTGTTTGCCGAATCTTAACAACCGCTCAAAGAATATATATATAGTTGCCGAGACCAATATGTTTTATTTTATTTTAAGTCCCGTTATTATTAATTCATTCATGGAGCCTGAAGTTAACAAAGAATTGTAATTGCCAGTTAGATAGAAGTCTGTACAACGAATACTTCGACAATCCCAAACCCATTTGGACACAAAATGCCCTCTTTTAGACCCTTAAAGTATATTATAAATATCATTTTATATTAAAATCCCTTTAAATAATTCAGGGAAATATATTATTGAACATTCAGTCCCATTTGATTCAATGGGCAAGGCCATAGGCTGTAAGTCACAAATAAATCCCCGAAGCCTAATTATATCAATAGCAAAGAATTAATAATTTAGCCATCTGCCTCCACCCCCCGCCCCCAAACATTATTAAATATTTACATTAATATATTAATTGATTGGTAATCCAATCGTTGCAAAGATTGGAAAAATGCAGCCTTCAGTGCCAAGTGGAAGAGAGTTGTCAAGGGGTGTTAGCAGTTTGAGAGCACAGAAGATTTTAAAATGAATCGAGGCCCATCTTGCTCATTTGGCTGCAAGTGTCTCACAACTTCCAGAATTTGATGAAACCTGTTCTTGAAGTCAGATTGAACAACTAGCTGCTCCTGCCTCCTGTTTTAGTCCAAAGCTAACTTATTTTCCAACTGTGCCTGCATTATTATGTATTTATTTATTGTTAGTCATCCTCATCCAGGACAGGATACAAGAGCTAAACAAAGGTGCAATAACACAGTACACAGTTACACATCGAGCGTAACACAATTATAGCTTCAAAATTACAGAAGTGCAGGTAAAATATACAGTTAATATAAAATACAAGTCGTACATCCTAGATCTAATAAGTAACAAATGCAGACAGGATGCGCTGAAGTCACAGGGAAGGGGGCATAGGGGAAATCACAGAACCACAGGAGTACTAGCAATGTAAGAGTAAGCAGTTTAATGAAACAGTTATATAAAGTGTAAAATTACAGGAGTGCTGAAGCGCTCGGGAGAACAAGCTGCTAATTTACAGGGACAGTCTGAACAGATGTGTCTGGAGTGACTCTGCTGTCCTGACCTCAGTGGGAAGGTCGTTCCACCTTCAGGACCTCTGTCCCATGAGTCCAAACCCATGAGAATACCAAGGCACTGCTACTGTGTTCAATCAGGATTCAAACCTCAACACATCCCCAGACGCTTTTTGCCACGGTGAAATATGCAGTGGCATAACTTTCATTTCAGAAGAGGTGGAGGCATTCATTGCGAGTCCAACGATGGGGAGGTTGTTGAGGGGGTCAATTTTGGGAAGGACAGTTCCCCCCTAAACCTACATCTATGGCAATATACATCAGTGAGAGTATCTTCTGCAAACCCACAAAGACGTATCCATGCTATGACTTTCTGGTAAAAAAATTAACCGATTTAAATAGACAAACTATACAAAAATAAATGCCTGAATTATCCAGCACTTACTGGTAATTTATTTAAGTTTGTAAAGCATGAAATTGATTGTGTTTTTGCATTGGAAATATATGAATTCTTTGTTATCAAAAGTCGCACGCCAGCCACACTTATGAACTATAGTAAGTGTGTGTTCAATTCTCATTACATCTCTGATTCTGTTTCTTTTCCAGTACCAAGTTTAAATGAGTTTCTCCACCTTCCACTGCTGCTACCAACAACAGACTTTAAATTCAGACTGTTTAATGACATCCAGCAAGTGTTCAGTGGGAAATCTCTCAGTGCATGAGGAAACGCTTCTTTGACTGTAATGGGAGAGACCGTGCACAGCAGGCAAAGCTTGATGGGTCTGCCTAGTAATTGTTGTGGCCCTCGTTGTTTACAGGACTGTAAAAAAGAAATACAGTCCGTGCCCAAAAAACACAAAGCCAGCATTTTGAGGCTAAAAGCCTATGTATTGTTATTTCTCTATAATTGATAAGGTGCGGAGAGTTTGTTCACAAGTCATCAAAAGTGGCTAAAGCTCTAAAAGAAACACAGTCAATTGAGTTGTTAACCCATAAAAACAGCCTTAAACTGACAACTGAGGAGTGGACTACATAGATCAATGTAGTTGAGGTGGCTGGGCTGCTTAGGGAACTTGGCTCATGTCCTGTGTCTAAACCGTCTTAGAATTGACTGAAACATTATAATTATATTTCCTTTGTTGATTGATTTATTTTAGTCCAGGAGTTGGATTCACATGATGGCCTGAAGTCTGAAGATACAGGCCTAATGCTTTGAATGGATTTTGGCAAAATACAATAATAATAATACAAATATAATTTCCCTGACACGTTATTTGGTCCTGAAAGGTTACAGATTTGCTTAAATGTATAAACTCTAGAAATTGTATCTTTACAGTTGAATCTATAGATCTCTGGCTCGTCTCAGATCTCCTAATGGGAGCATTAATTCCCGCAAACTTTAAAAGGGTATTGCAGTAGGCATGGACGGAGAGACAGAGTTTCTGTGGGTCTAGTCGGTTTATTTGGCAGATATTCTGCATTCAGACAGCATTGCCCCACAGTCGAGCAGCTTCCAGCACCGCTCTCCATGGGCGTTTGCTGGGAATATTCTTCCAAGCAGACTCACAGTCAAAGAAAACAAATACTCGCAGGCGTGAGGTCCAGTTTTGTAAATGTAAAGAAATCCAATAAGCGAGCTGCATAGGACTTCTGCTTCATTAACCTTTTTACAACCATAGTGTGCTAATAAGAAATCATGCTTCCTGCGTCACGCTGGGTGTGTAGCAAAGACATCAGTGGGGATGCGTGGACTGAGGAACAACTGGAGATTTGAGCACACCAATACACTGTCTGTGCTGTCTTTCACCAGAGGAACAACAGAACAAGCTGCAAAGATCAAGATAGCTTCGCTGTGGCAGTGTGTGTGTCTGGGAACTCGGAGACAGGCAGTATGGTGAGCTAGAACAGAAAGCCAGCGAAGGGGCAGATACTCTCCTGTCAGATGCATTACTGGCAATGTGGACCGAGCTGGGTGGGAAGATAATCAAAATCTGCCACTGCCTTCCCCGTCTGTTTTCTGTTTTCCCTTTGTGAAATTCACTTAATGTAGGCAGGTAGTGCAGAGGGATTCATTAGCTTGTGAAAGTGCTGAGTTCTGCTCGCTTTGAGTCCAGAAACTTGAAATAACAGATTTTATCTTTGCTCATGTCACTTTGGGAACATCCTGTCCCACTGGGGAAGCCAGCATGATACATTTGTGGAGATGGCTGTTTTTTCCTCTCATCCCCCTGCTCTGCCCCCCCCTGCTATGACAACTGTCTTTCCAAACGAGTCCCGGAGAGACGGGGTACTCAGAACGTAGAAGGCTCTGCAAGGTCCCTACTCTGTCGCTGTGTGCGCTGCATACAAAATGCCGTCTCACCCTCTGTGATATGAGATAGAGAAGTGGTTTGTTCTGAAACACCGTCGTCTCTGTGGTGGGTAGACTACTCCTTTAGCTTAAGATGTAGATGAATGCTCAGTTTCATTAGTGTCTCCTGAACTGTTTTGCCCATCTGGAACATGTCTTGTCACCTGCCTGTTGTAATTCGGATCCACATTTAGCTGTAATGGCTGCAACTCCAAGTAGAAAAGAAAAACACAAACCAACTTCATCAATTCAATAATATAACCTTGGCTTCAGTAAAGAAGATTAATTGGGCCTACCCACAGCATTTCTCGTTTTACTGAAGATCATAGGTTAGTTGGAAACCATGTTCAGCACCAACCTGCTTGATCTGAACTCCAAAACACCACTGAACTCCCTGTGAACCGCATTCCTGCTCGAGACTCACTTAGACACAATTAGATGCGTTTTATAGCCTCAACGTCAACATTTCAGTTTAATTCGGTTTAAATCAGACGTCTCTCAGCAGGGGTGTCTGCTTACCCACGCAGTTGACACTTGATGCACCATTCAGATGTGGTTTAACCTTATTTTAATGATCTCCCATAGTTTGAGAGTCCTTGTAGCTGTCACACTCTTTAATTTACTACACGTATCTCCGACCCAAGAAGAATGTCAGTGTAGGCGCAGTGCATCATGGGACTTTTCAACTCACAGATGGTTGGCTGCTTTCAACTCTGCCGACCAGTTCTGTTTGACCTGGTTGTGTATGAGATGTGAAACTGCTAACCATTTGCATCTCAGCCAAGATGGCGGTGGTACATTAGGTTATTTTGTTCTCCACATAAATAGAGCTTTAGAGAATGGGGCGGCACATTTTGCAGTGAACCAAAAAAAGCTGACAGTGTCATGGGGTTTCCCTGCACCATATGTTTTTTGTTGTTGTTGTTTAAACACATTTCCCATTCTCTGCATGGCTCCGTTCATCTGCATTGTCTTGTCTCCGATTCTGCATTTTCCAAAGCTCACACACCATTTTGACACAGAAGCACCGATAATGACTCGCACCTGTTCTGACTGCAGCGATGAATAGATCTCTCTCTCCACATAATAGCGTATTGTTTTTAATTAAAGATTTTTCTTTTCTGTTCAAATGACAAAGAAAAAAGCTGCACATTATTGATCTGTTTCTTGTTTGCTTGTGTTTTGTTCTGTGACCACGACATACTGATTGAAACCATTTCCGTTTAGGATACTCGGCGTACATCCATCACAAGTCAAACCCTTAGCTCAGTCATAAAGGGAGTGATCGAGTTAGCGCTGAACTGCTCATGAATCTTGACTATCCAGGAACGGGAGGGAAGAGATGGGCAGGAGGAGTCGGGGAAAGATGTATCAAAGATACTGCTGCTGTATCAAGATCAAATCCCCCACATAGGATACCCCTTTCCATTTGTGTCCCCATGTGCGTGTGTCCCTGCTGATCTGGAAAAGCTCCTCTGGTTTGATATGGTCAATGCCTTTCATGATTTTGAAGACCTGAGTCAAGTCCCCACGTAGTGTTCCAGGGTGAAAAGGTTCAGGTCCCTCAGTCTCTCAGTAGGACATTCCCTTCAGACCTGGAATAAGTCTGGTTGCTCTCCTCTGATTGAACATCAGGCCACTTGAACTGATTTCTGAAGACCACCTGAGCTACAGCTCACCTAAGCATACATCAAAATACAAAAAAGGCAGGGGATTCGAGCAGCCATGGTGGGAATCTTTTTGTGACACGATACAGAGTTAACACACCGTGGATGGGTGTGAATTTCTTGGCTCCAAAGCAATTCACAAAGCATCCAACTCGGATTAAAGAAGGGCCCGAGGGAGGTGAAATTGTTCATGAAAGATCTGGCCACTTGGAGATTCCTAAATAGATCATTTAGTGACATTTAGTTTACCCCCGAGTGACACCTCAACCCGGGAAAATCACTTTGTTGAAATCAAAGCCATTTAACTCACCAACTCAATGCAGTGCAGATCATTGCTAACACGTCCTTATTTGCTAACATATCCCATTTTACTCATTCACGTTTAGCATATCCTGAAGCACAGTTCTGAATTATTTACAAAGAAGCAGTCAGCCTGATACACAGTAACACAAGTTCTCCCTGTACTGCAAGACAAGGGGGACAGGTGTAGAGAGGCATGTTGTGTATCTGAGAAGTCATTCAATCTGACTGATAACTGATTTCGATTCTGTCTTTGGACGTGGGTATGAGTGAGACGTCCCTTCAGCTCCTTTGATGCTTTTCAGAACTAGTAATCATGTCTTATTGAATGGACTTGGGCTTTGGGTCTAATGGTAGTTGGAGAGTTGTGTTGCGTTGAATATTAATTGTTGATTCCATTTTATGTTTGTACAAGTGTGGCTGGGGAGGGGCAAGTTGCTCATTTGTCATTTATATTTAATAAAAATGCTTAAACATTGTATATACTGTATGTGTATATATATATATATATATATATATATATATATAATTTATTGTCTGATTTTCTGAACCCTCAGGAACCTAGAGGGATACGTCTCCTAAATCGGGATAATATATTTTTGCCGAGCCTGAATGCGTCTGAAGGGTTAAAACTTCCGTTCGACATTGTCAGCCGCTGTAATAGATGATGTCAAATATATATTTTTTTTCTTTAATATATACAGTGAGGTATGCGCTTTGCCCCCCACCCCCTTCTTATCTTTGACAGCAACTAGAATTTAACACCACAAGAAATGTGGTTTAATGGACTTTGCCCGGGCATTATTTCCCTGGAGAATGTGTCTATTTATTATTCATCAAGGATTTCTGTCATAATCAATCTTTTCCTAGAAACTACATCCTCAAATGCATTTTTATCCCCCCCAGAGATGTCAAACTTTGTCATATCTAATTAGGCAACACCAGTCAGGCACAGCAAGACCCAATTTTTTTTCTTCCCCGTCATGATAGCATATGTGTTAAATGTCAGTACCTAAAAAGTCATATGTGCACTGTTCATGTAATGGCATGACTTCAGCATTTTTCCTTGCTGTGGTATGATGATGGACAATACTGAGTAAGCGACATGTTTGGCAGTCTCTTGCAGGATGCTGTCAACATACACATTTACCTTATTGCTCCTGCTTGGCCCTTTGAGCGACTTCCTGAGAATTGATTTCGGGTGGTGTTTCTGACCTGCTTGTGTCGGGTCTATCTATTCTCGGCCACATCTGTGAGCCTTGACTGCAGAGGAGGCTTATGTCTCCAAATTACCTGAGATACAGACGAGCTGGAGCCCACCGGAAACCCAGCTGTGCCGATAATAAGAAAACCGTTTAGAGAACAAAACCACCTCAGCCCGAGCGGTGCCGCGTGTCTCCATCGCTGTCCCTCACATCTGAGACCTTAACCAGTTCATTCATTATTGATTCGGTTGATCTGTTCACAAATTCCCCATCTGACCTCACCTTTGTAACCAACGGATAGCAGGGATTGAAGATGAATGAACATCCATCATATAGTTGTACTCTGAGCGGCAGATTTATTGTAGTTTAGCTATGTTGTCTAGTTACTGAGTCTAGTAAAAGTGGGGACGAAACTGATTACATTTTTTCACATGAGCTCTGGTGCAATCTAGTATTTCCAGTATAGGAGCACAGGCATCACTCTAAACGAGGGGTGTCAGACTCCAGGCTGGTTTTTGTTCCAACAGGAGATACCAATAATGTAGTTAGTCATTATTTACTCAGGGAGGCTCATCTAAAACTTTCATATTTGATTTTTATAGCCGATACCTTACAATTTGTTGATTATTTTAACCAACAGAACATTTCAGAGTCTGGAGAGAAGTGTTAAACTCATCCAGTTAATTGTTTAATTAGACCAATTAAGGAGCCAAGAGCTTTGACTGGAACGAAACACAGCAGACCCTGCAGTGGCCCCCCAGGACTGGAGTCTGACAACCCCGGTTTACATTCATTAACTACTCAGTTTATTTTACAAGCGAGAATGCAACAGAAATCCACCATCAGCAGAGTTGAAGGTGAAGCAAAAGATATGGCATGAATGATGCTTAGACAGGTAAACTCACTTTATACTTATTTTAAGAGAGCTGATGGTGTTTTTCCACTTTTTATTATAATTTTTATAAATGTACTTTTTCTGGATTTTCTCCAAAAGTCTATTGGAACTTTATTCCTGCAAGGCTGCTGGAGGCATGTGCCTTTGTTGTTTCAAAATAAAATGACAACAGGAAAAGTGCCTGAAACCCAGTCCCTTCTTCCTCTATCTCTTCCTACCAGGTATGAAGAATAAGATAAAATGCCAGCTGAGCTCGTCACTGTGTCCATGAGGTAATGGCACAATGTAGCAACTTTTTATTTTCTTAGTTTATGTTTCTTCCGAGAGTTAAGGTCTTTTCACACAGGATGCATCACATCAAGGTATGAAAGTGTGGCATAAATTGTCTTCATTAGAATACAAAACCGACAAATCGTTTGAAATTTTGAGTGAAATTGGTGCCAACATTAATTCCTCAGTTGGGAAACATTTATTTATATGTATTCTTCTATATGTAGACATTTCCTGTATTAACAACAGGTTTCGGTGTTCGGTGTGAAAGCAACTTAAAAAAATGTGGGTGCGGAGGTTTCGATGAAAAATCCTTTACAGATTAGGGTCATTTGTATTTTGAAAAAGATTGCCACTAATGCAAACTTTGTGGGCACAAAAAGTAAGTCCAATACAATCTCAAAAGGCTTGCTTTCTACCTTGACCAGAAGGCTTTCCTTGCTATCTTCTTGTATTCTTCTATCAAAAGTACTGGTTTCTGGTTTGGAAAAAATATATCAACATGAGAAGATAATGAATTGCTATAAGTTCTTAAGACAGAGCAAGGAAGGAAATTGTTCATTTGTAGAAAAGGAATCAATAGTGATGCAGGGGTGCTTTCTTGCCATAAAGACTGACAGCTGTGGGATTATGTAACTTTGTGCGGTCAAGTCTCGTTATCAATTCCTCGTGTCTGCAAGACAGTCAGACCCTCACCTTTCACACACATTGAACGTATTGCTCTGTGTGTTCTCCCAACAGGCTGCTGTCTCTATCATCTTTTATAGGCAATAGCAGTCCCTCTGACGTTGCCGACCCAAGTAGACTACAATAGCCGCAGATCTGTGCCGTCATGGTCAAATGTAATGAGTGTTAAAATATATGAAACGTTACAGATGAGAGGAGGTCATTGAGCCCATCTTGCCCAGATGAGTTGTTAGACGGTAAATGGTTGCAGAATGCCTTCAAAACTGCTCTTCAATGCCTGACGGGACGCGGCAGCTTCTATGAGACTTGGCAGTTTGTCCCACACACCCACGAGTGTTTAAATATAAATGAACTGTCCTGAAATCAGCTGCATATCATTTCAATGCCATCGAGTCCTGGGTTGCATGGTGAATGTGAAGTCAAAAGGTCTACTTTGGCTTTGTCGGGGCCTTTTAGGATTCTGAACGTCATATTCCGGATCTCCCAGTCCTTTTTTTGTTCTCGGCTGAAAAGATCCAATCAATATATGACAGTACCTTTCAGTCATGCCATTATTATGCTTCTCATTTACTGTGTTCTTTCCAGTCTGCCTATATGTACATATTTCTGTAATGGTGAGAATCTAAGTGAACACAATATTTTTGAAGAAGTTGCACTAATACATTGTATAGTGTCAGCGGGGATGACCTTGACTTGGAATTCAATGGTTTTTGTTTCAGCGCTCTACCCTTGGAAAGCTATTTAGAAAATTGAGCTGGAAATTGAAAGGGTGGGCGTCACTTTAGGTTTTACCGTCCACCATCCTGAGAGAAGTGACATCTTCATTGTTCGCAGCGTCTGAATACAAGTTGTCTTCTCACAATGCAAGTGGCGCAGTGGTACAAAGCTCCTCCCAGCTGGGGCTGAGCTCTCCAGAGTCCAAGGATAAAATGTCTGGAGAGTACGTTTCATCTCCCTGGGCTCTTCACATGCAATGTTTGCACACTTGGGTTGCTGTTGTGCAGTCGGCCTTCTCGGTTTTTTTTTCAATTAAGCTTTTCTCGGTGTAAATCAAGCGCGAAAAAATGAAAAGCCCAATTGCCTTGGATGGTGTAACTCTTTGCTTTGACCAGCCTTCAACATCGTGCAGCACAGCCAGGCGTTGGATACCTACAAAGTGAAGTGCATCCTAGTGGAAATGATATGACAATCTGCATTCAGATCCCATGGCATCTGTTTCTTCATATATGAACTGAAATGAAGATGACGGGTTTGTTTTGAAATTAGCAGTGGATTTGATTTTCCCACCATTCAAACACACACACAAAGTGCAGCAACCACTGAAAATATTAATTAAAACACAATTACGTCTTCTATAATCAAACAAATGTGTAGACACAATAATAAAAAAAATGTTTCTCCTTCTGGCCTCGACGTGACACAAACATGGCTTTACGTGCTCATAAACATCAATAAATAATCATACAAAATAAATCTCACGCATTAAGTACATGAAGTGTAGATTATGGCCTCAAATTATATCTTATTTAATGTAGCTACTTTATTTACATCCAATTACTTAATAAGTTGACATTACAGCGTTTATAAAGCTTTCCAGCCGAAAGGGCAGTGAAGATAGCTTGTCATCAGCAAATTCACTCGACGTTACAAATGAATGCGAGTATATTAATGTACAAATATGTCTGAGGGTTTTCTTCAACTATCTTTCTTTTATTATTCCCTAGGGTTGTTTGGGTAAAAAGTGGGGGAGGGGGCGTTGAGGCAATGCGCAGTCACTGTGTACAGCACTTCAGCTTAACACAACATGGAAAGTAAAATCCCCTGCCCAGCGAGGAAAAGGGCAAACATTATTAATAGTCTTGGGCTGGGGGGGGGGTTCAGGTAATTCTAATTAGGCATCTTGTGGAATACAGGAGTGGGCCTCAATCTGAATAGCTCAATTAAAACAGCTCTCTGAGCCGCTGTCATTTGTGGAAACGAAGAGAAGAGTTACTCGACGCGCGGCTCTCGGAATCGAGGTTCTCCGCTGCGCAGTAATCCCTCACAGGAGAGCCCTAAACACCGGCCTCTCCGTCTCGGGATGGCTCTTACTGCATTTCTTATTTAAAGAGCCAATCTCTCCTGTTACTGCCAACCAGAGAGAGTGTGTGTTAGGCCGGGCGTTCTGTTTGCAAGCTGTTCTGTTTTTTAATTCTAGATCCATTTTAAAAAATCACTTTCTTTTGCTGTTTAGTTAGTTGGTTAGTTTCTATCTATTGACATCCACTGAAAAGAATGTACAGTAGTGGTTGGTAATATCTACTGCTATAATATATATATTTTTAAAGATATTAATTCTCAGTGCAGCTTTTTTTGTCAGTGCTTGTAGATTCTAAGTCTGTACACAGTTTCTAGACGGTAACACAACTTCAATTTAAGTGTGTACTTCACTAAACTGCGGAGAAAGTACTGTTTTCTGACAGCACTATTTATTTTATTATTGTTTTTATTGTTTTTTTTTTTTTTTTTAAGAAAGGCTTAAGGCACAGCAGTAGTCATGGGCCCCAGTTCTGTCTGTCAGTGTATGTCAAACTAAAATCTGTGCATCGTCCTCTGAGAAAGAGGGAGAGAGTTTCACAGGAGATTTGTTTTGCCTCCCTGCTCCACATCGCCTGCAGAGCTTCTGAACGGTCATGGACGAGCCGTCTGTTTGAGATGTGACCAACCAACAATCCCTTCAGTATTATCTGAAACCAAACACATTTCAGGTGGATCGCTGTCAGACTCGCCCACCACACTACCTGCACCCCTCTGGCTGTTTCCTGTCTTAGTCGAATTGATGCAGTACATAGTCTCTTTCTAGCCCTTGATATATTACATTGCAGTAGAACTTTGGAACCACATAAAGAAAAACAACAGCTTCATATTTCTTCAAAACAATCCCCTTCCCATTAACTGTGACCGAAAATTAGTTTTTCTTTGTCCTGAAAGTATATTTTATGGAGTTTATTTGGTCTCATGCTTTGGCAGCCTGGAACTGAAGCACAGCTTAAAAAAAGTTGTATTTATTTTAGATTACATGAATGGATAAACTGATCCGGTAACATATATTGTTGGTAGAAATTAAAAACTGGATTTCAGTTTAGCTCTACATTTTAAACACTTTTGTTTATTTGTTTTCCCCATAAAGTTAATTTTTAGCAGATAAAATTGAATTATGATATAATTTTAATGTTAAGTGAAGTACTCCTCACTGAAGACTTTAATAAAAGATTATTCGATCTAGCATTTTAATCCCGTGCTTTTAGAAGTAGTCATAAATGTTTATACTTTTGACAGATTAATATTGCTACTTATTCCATGCAGTTTCCCCAACATAAAATTTAAATCAGGGGGGCTTTCAGTATCAGCAGTAGTGTTTCCTGGTATATGCTAAATTGTACTTTATTGGTTACATAAATCCTTGTATTTCTGCTGTAGAAGGGTGAATTGTGGAGGAAGTTTTACCTGTGTTCCTGCACACAACCGCCAAACCCTCCAAATTCATTCTCACAATCTCCAGACAGCTACTCACTGTATATAACAAGGTTACTAAAGCACTCTAACCCCATTATCTATCAAACGGGCTCCAGACTGAATTATTTTATATTCCTCCATGACTTGAATGAAACCTTGTATGAAAGGTCTCGCACAACTGTCTCGGTAGACTGTCCTTAAAATGAAAAATATCAACACGGTGGAGTCATAGACATCAGTAAGATTTAAGCTGTATATACCCACTGACTGTTTAAGATAGTCACAGCGTATTTCTTCTCCGGAATACTATGAGCTTGAACACTAACTTAAGAAAGATAAAATACTTTTTCTCACAGATGTACCAAATTGCATCTTCTTCACACACAGAACTGCCCCAGTCAGTGTATATATATATATATATATATATATATATATACCTTCAGTTTTGTTTAATGAAATGTTCTGTAGGATTTTGTTGGTAAATTCACTTTTTCCCCCTAAAACTATTTCAAGTACCTCTATCTTGCGGCGTACAGTTTCTCTCTCCTCTCTGCTGCCTTGTGCTCCAACAATCACAGCCCCTTCCATCATTGTGTTCCTCTTTTTTCTATGTTTTTAGGCTTCTATATATAATTTTGTGAAATTTGAGGCTTGTTGTCTAAGCCCTTGTGAGATGTGAGCTATATTATATCTTGGTGCTCAGAGGCTTTTTCTGATATTAAGATGAAGCACCTATGCCCATATGGCCGAAGCTATTATGAGCATAAAGTAAATCCCTCACAGCAGAGAGCAATCTCTGAAATCCCATGGGCAGCAATATAATGAAGAGAGGAGTAGATCTCAGGTAGTTTTTTGACTTTGTTCTGTGAATCTGGAAGACTTTAATGAGACTGAAGGTTTCTTTCATGATGTATGCTCCCTAGAGCTGAATTTTAACAAGGGGCGAAGGGTCTTGGTAGAGATAAGGTTGTCGTCTTTTCCAGGAGAAACAAAACAGAGAAAAGTTCCGCAAAAGAGTCGTGCAATCCCAACTCTTCACAGTTTCATTAGGAGCTTTAACAAAGTCACGCCAGCTTAGGTGTTGTGTGGAGTTGGTAATTCCTGAAAAGGCTGAAGAGATTTCCACAAGAGTCCACGGTGCCTCAGTGCAGCCTGGCTGTTATTGCTCACATTAGGTGGGTAATCACTCTTCACGAGCAACTCCTGTCTTTTGTAGCTTTAAACTGGCTTCCGAGTAAAGAAGAAAAAAATTAAAAAATATTTATTTGTTGGTTTGGTTCAGGAAATGGGTGTGGTTTCAGTAGCATTACACTTGGAACTGGTTAGGATTGTAAACTGAAGTGAAGGTGAATTTGTATTTTTTGTTATTAGGGATTGTGTTTATAAAACTGAGAAAATACGAGGGCTTTCCTTAACAATCTTAAGGAATATTTTGATCCGACATTGACTATCAAATCCCTGTCGTCTCACTCAGATCCACATACATTTTAAACACAATTGGAAGAAAGTCATCAATCAAACTGACCTTGCCTACTTTGTGACTTGATGCTCCATTTACAGCCGATGCTACTGGCAAATGGGCAATATTTAACCAGCTGTAACACCGAATAAGAATCTGTCATTATTACTTGACGATAATTGCGGAAGACAGGCCTCTTATGCTGAGTTTTACCTCCCTCTTTTGCTGCGAAGAGAGCAGTCAGTAGTAAAAATCTATAGTCACCTCTTTAATCAATGAGTCTGGCTCTGGCTTAACTGTAAGCTAAATTGTGATGCGACAATAAGAACAAAAAAAAAAGACACCGAATCATTTAACATCACAATTGAGATTTTTGCCTCCCATTGCGCTGCGTGTTTTATAGACAGATGAACATCCTCAGTAGCTGAAGCCACAGAGGTAAAGAAGAGCGATGACATCAATAAAGAATTGGATTGAGTCATTTAAAAGCTTAATTGGCAAGAAATGCAGAAGACCGGGTCGGTGGCTTTTGCAGAACCTGGAATGTCACTCTTTCTTTCTCTCCAATTAGGAATTTACCAATTTTAGCTTCACTGGCACAACTCTAAAATGGCCACAGGATACTAAAGGAAGGTGAAGTAATTGTGATCCACTACTACCTTGATATATTACTTCTGGTGAATCTTCTCAGCTGAGGTATGTGATCTGTTGCGCCCTGTAGAGTTCTCCACAGAGAGAGCATCTGGTCACATAAGATGTCTTTTTTCTCAGTCTACATTTGAGCCACACCAAATATATATATATATATATATTTTTTTCTGTTTGTGTCTTCTTTCAAAGTCATTACAAAAAATCAAAGCCCATACTTCAATATTTCTTCAGTGAACTGGAGTGTTTTAGAGACGTCTCTTCTAGTCCTCCTCACAAGCACCTCTTCATTAAACGACGGCAAACAAGTGATGTAGCTAATGAATTATTACAGAAGCGGCCACTGTACTTTCCAATGCAAACAACCTTTCTGTGTTTAATCATTTGTAATAGCAATTAAGGGCCGCAAATGCAGACTGTAATGTATTCTGAATATTCACTTATTATCAAATGTTATATTATCAAATTAAACATCAATTAATTAAGCAAGCCCACTCTAATCATAAGTGCCTTTTTGTGCTCGTTTCCAGCACAATGTGTATCTGGGCAGACTATAATTTTGGACACAAATCTGCTAATGATCGTGTCACTCCACAGCTTCCAGAGGCACATGTTGACAATTTGGAGGCCTAGAGATTGGGCTTTGTGTTTAGCATGCTACACAGCGGAGGGTGGTTCTTTTCAATGACCTTTACAGGCAATGTGTTTCCTTTTCCAATCCAATTAGTTCTGTTGTACAGTGTTTGCTTTTCCAATCGAACCCATTTGCCGCGGCGGTAATTAATTCAATTTGATAAAATGGCCGAGGTCAAATCCACGCCAGGTTATTGAACAAAGCCAGTTTTCAAATTAATTATGTGTCTCGTAACCTTTTCATTTCACTGCGGAAAAATAAATAAATAAATAATTTAAAGGCAGTCGCTGTTTGCCCAACTTCACGGACACTTGACTCACAACTTTCTACAGCAGCGAGGAACGCTTGTAGACAACTCTGCTATTGTGTGGCAGCGGAGCATACATTTGAATACAGTGCCGGAGCTCCAGTGTGCTGTTTACATGAACTGCTAGGGACAACTGCTGAAATCTGTAGAAAAGATTAAACAGAAAATAGTAAATCACATGGGTTCCAAGAAAAACAAACAAGTTTGTTCCTTCAGTTCTGTAAGACACTACTAAAACTCTATTCCTGTGTTTGTTCCCCCATCAATACAAAGTTTGTGAAATAAATGCTTTTTTTAAAGGATGCATAGGAATTGCAACAGTCATTAAATCGTTCAAATCCCCCAGATCTTAGTGCAGCTGCACATCCAACATTTATATATTTACCAAAGCAAGCATAAATAGTATGCCAGCGAGGAACACTTAATTGGACAAATTAACTATCCATAAACATACCGGCAATTACTATCTAACTTTGGTACTCATAATAGGCTGACAAATGGTCTTTCAAGTCTTTTCTTCGCCTTTTCTTTATTACGGTTTCCACAGTAGGGGGTGTAAAATGCAAGCAATCCTCTGGAGAGCTGGTTGTAAATCTGCGGGGGCCTCACAGTTCGTAAGTGCATGCGGTATGATATAAATGAGGTGTCTTTGATGTTGCAGAGAAGCTGTAAATGTACTTGAATAAAAAGACACATCAGTGCGAGCGTTACTGTGAGTCACACTTGTTACCTGTGTATGAAGCAGCTCCCAGAGGAAGGCAGGCTTTGGCCAGGCATTAATTGCATAACTGTTGTTCCGTTCATTGTAAAATCTCCATAGACTAACACCACATTATACATTGAGAGTGCAGAATATTTGTTGATAGTTTGTAATGACTGTTAGTGACACAGTGCATCTTTTCTACTTTGATCTAGTGGGAGCTTTCTCTCTGCGGTGGCGGAGGTCTGAGACTAGGGTAGACAAGACTATAAGCACTTTTGCACTGCCAATTCTGATCCGAATCAAATGTACCGATGCATTTGATCCGGATCAGTGGTGTTGCGTCTACACTGCCATTTGATCAGGATCAACTGTCAGCCACCCCAGGGGTCTTCACAAGCGCATTAGCACGTAAGTCGAAACAATGATATACATCTTAAATAGTCCTTTAAATTAGTTTTTAGAACACAGAGATATATCAAAAACTATAACTTTATCTTTTTATCTATCTTTATCTTTATAAGTAAATCAAACGCAAATTTGTTTTGCAACCGAAGCATTTTAAATACAATTATATATATTTTTTGCTAACATAAAATAACAAGCCATTTAGTGTTAACTTTCACACTATTTTATTTATAATATGGGCAGTTGGGAAGTCTTCTCTTATGTGCTCCACTGATGGGCAGGGTGTGTGTCTGCCATCTGCCTTCAAAACAAATGCCGCTGCAGTGCATGCTGGTCAAGTATCCACAGTGCCCGAATCAAATGCTACTGATGCATTTGATCCAGATCTGTAGCATCTCCCTGAGAGGTGCATTTGATTTGATCACTGAGCGTTTACACTGCCATTTCTGATCTGGATCACATGTACCGATGCATTTGATCCGGATCAGAAATGGCAGTGTAAATGCGCCTAATGTGGATTGCATTTGTCATTGGCAATGGAAATTCCCCAACTCTCCTTGGTGAAGTACATTTCAACACTGGAACAGAGTGAGCTGAACACGCTGCTTTGAAGTTCAATGTGAATGTGCCACTTCAAAATGCAGATCTGTATGAGAAAAGACTGAAAACATTTGCTCTGGGAGCAGGCATTATATTGCCACATTTCCATTCAATGACAGGTGAGAATGGCCCATTCAGAATTATGTCTCTTTAGCATCTCCAACTAAATGGCAGAAAGTGATGTGAAAGTGGCATTGATTTTCCACCAAGGACAAGCTGGCGTGAACAGCACGCTCGGCCCTGGCGCGGCATTGTGAATCGCGATTCACGTCATACCTGACACTCGTGTGTTTAATTAGAAATTTCCATTAGGCTAACTAAGTGGTTCCTGTGCAGCTCAGCAGCCTTAACCATCTCATTATTGCTGTCAGTAATAGAAAAGTAACAATGCACTAATGCTAGCCTCTGTTAGTAATTACTTTTCAAAGCAACCGTTCCGGGAGAGTTTCAACAATTATTATTAATATCGGCGAAATGATTAACTGGGAAGCCCGGCGCACATTTTCACACCTCCGCCCTGGGCACAATCATACAGATCACATTTGCTCAGAGGATCAGGCCTCCGAGAGATAGCGGACCCATGGGAATCCGATGGAGCCGCACCACTGTCAACTGGCTTAATAGGACTGCTCTTTTTATAACTCCACAGCTCTAACCACAAGTATGTGTCCAGGTTTTGACATACAGTGCCATCCGTGTCAGCGAAAGGATCCCTGCAGTGAAATCAGAGGTTTATTTGGTTCGTTTGGATTGTTTTTGCTTTGCTTTGCACCTCAGCTCTCAGTTTAATTTGTAACGTCTCAAACCGAATCTGATAGCATTTAGTTCAAGGTCAACTATCGTCCCAGAAACCCCAGGCTCCATTGGCCGAGCTTCTACTGTGTGTACAATTACAGTTAACTGCCAGATCCATCAAAGCATAGATGATTAGATTAGCTTTGAGGTTACTAAAGTTAGATACTCAACAAAAATACTCCCTTTTTGTCCAAATCTAACTCAGGATTTGACCTGGAGATTCCTCATTGCTGTGACATGGGTATCTTTATTGTTTTCTTTTAAATGTGGCTGTGGCTTTCATCATGTTGGCACATCAGTGTTGGAATAGTGAATTATAGATATCCTGCAGTCTAGCAGCCTGTCATTTGAGCCTGCTATTCCCAACGCTCGGCTTGTCCAGTGGAGGTTGTGCTTGGAGGCAATTTGCTAAAACTAGAAACAAGCATATGGATGATCGTTGAGGTTAAACATACAGAGCTTTTTTTTTTTCATTTTCTGTTTTTTTGGGATCTGCTGTTCACTACAAGTCTTTCCCATCGTAGGTATCCCTCTGAATGCTACTGTGCAGTGTTGTGTTGTGTAAAGTGAGTCTGCCAAGAAAGAAAGAAAGAAAGAGAGTAATTGTATTCTTAATTTTTGTCTTCACAGGTTTTACAGTTTATTTTAATATAACCTTAACTTCGAGTAGATTGTTATATTGTTACATTTCTCTTCCTCTATCTAGAAATACTGACAAACATTAAGAAAGCAACAGGTGACCAATAAAACCTTTATACATCACAGTATAACATAACTCTGCACTTTGTAACTTGTGAACTATGAGTCTTTTTACAACTTTATATTTAAAGTTACGTTTTTGAACATGAGTCACCTTGGATAAAGGTATCATCCAAATAAATAAATTATAGCAATAATGATATCAATAGAGAGGCATTTATTCATTCAAAGCGTGTCCATGGAGCAGCACAGACCGAGTTTCCACAGTCATTAAGGTTAATTAAAATTTAGAGCCACTTTAGCCTCTTTTGTCATGCAGAAAGATGACATTGATTTTCCATTATTGTACAGCAAATTAATAATTCATTGCTTAAATTTGTAATCAATTTTTATGCTGTATTCGTCCAGCTACAAGTTGGATTGGCAACACACGACGTAATAGTAATCGGTAATGTTTTTTGTGGCTGAAATCTGGTGCTGTATTTTTTTTTTTTAATGTCAGACTAAAATGAGGAAGACAAATATTGTTACAATTGGAATATGATCCACAATTTAGTGTAAGACATGATACTGTAATCTATGCAGCATTTCACAGCTGTGCTCCACAATGCTCTGATTCATCGGTTGCAGGAATTGAATGTATGGATTTCTTGCATTGCTTTGAGCAAAGACTAAAGATAATCCTGCGCTTTCAAATTGATGGGATCTCTGTTTGAAGAGCAGGGCAGTCTGACTCGATGTTGTCGGAGGAGAGATCATAAAAACATAATCCCCTACAGTAAACGTGCATCTTTCATTGGGATAATAGCTGTTCAATCAGGAATTTGTTATCCAATTCATCAAAGTTCAGCGGCTGGCATAATTCACAGCCCGTCCCTCTTCTGGGGATTACGCAGGATGAAAAATGTACCGCTGGCAATCCAATAGCTTTCGGTCATTGTGATTGGTGGGGGGGTGGTTGTTGAACAGCAGGGCCTGCAATTCCGTGACACAAAAGTGCGCCCCGAGAGCTTTGCAGCGGAAATGCACCGATTTTACAGGGATCAATAAACCAGCTAAAGACATAAACTGTTTGGCAGCCAGAGACTGTCTCGCTCCTCTCCCCATCTCCGTGTCTCCCCAGAGCTCGGTGGCTTACAGCCTGGGTATCATTTGCATATCGCGCCTCACTGGAGTGAAACTGGCTGTCAGCGTCGTCCCCCCTCCTCTCCAGCGCGGTGGTGAGACCGAGGCGCTAACTTTGATCTCGGATTAAGCGCCGCACAACCATCCAACTGTGCAGCGCTGATCAAATGGCAGAGAGGCTAGTTCTCTTCATTTTTTTATACATGATCTATCACCCCAAAACAAATCTTTATTTTGTCGCTTTTAGTCCTAGTTTGGTTCATACACTGTAGATGTGATGCTTCTCAATTGAGTAATTGGTCAGAATTTAATTTTTCCATATGATAGAATGTTTCTGGCAATAATCATAATCATAGTAATAACAATAAAGGTAGGAGATTAAGACATCAGCACAGTGACGTCTTCGAAATGAAAGAATAATTATTTATTTCAAACTGTTGAAGACGACGGAAATAGCATTTTTTCTACAAGAGTGAAGGTAGAGAAACCAGTGACGGAGGGCAGAGAGAGATAGGATTAGGAATTTGGGAAAAAGCCTCAGACCACTTTTAAGAAATAAAACTAATAGAGACAAAGAAATGGGTCATAATGGGTTTAAATGTCAGCGCAGAACTTGGCATGTAATACGAGCCCAAGGCCATTACTGCATCCTGATCTGATTATTATGCCAATTATTTCATATTTATCACAATCTTTGTTCTGCTAAGGAGAAAAAGGTCATGGATTATCTGGCCCCTGAGGGTTT
Organism: Amia ocellicauda; assembly: GCF_036373705.1. NCBI lineage: Eukaryota > Metazoa > Chordata > Actinopteri > Amiiformes > Amiidae > Amia > Amia ocellicauda. Next base: position 22,394,486 of record NC_089867.1, on the reverse strand, counting down.
TCTTATTTTTATTTTTTAGCAATTCCCAGAAGACCCAAGCTCTCTCCACTGTTTATTCAGATAGATACACACACATCCAGCCTCCAGATTCACCAGCACCCCTCGCAGATTAAGTCTCCGGAGGTTTTCTGAGCCCCCTGTGGAAATGGTTCTCTCCCGACAAGTGCAAGAAAAACTTCAATAACAGATAACAAAAAAATGACTTAAACAATCAAACCAAAAAGCAGGATCTGTGATCAAACGAAGAAACTGTATCATTCATCGGGAGATAATTAGGTGTAGGTCGTTTTAATACACCAGACATAAGCAAGAATATTTCTACAGCTCTCTCTCTCTGACGTAGGCAGGGAAATGTACACAGCAATGAAAAAGCATTGTCTTGGTTACAAATGCATTTTTTCCCCCATTAAGAGCTTAATCTGAAGAAAGGTTACAACTAACAAGAGGCCACTGTTTTGTAAGACGTTTGTGAAACGGCATCCACCGCCGAGCTTGTTAATGTTTTCCACGCACTCCCTCCACTCAATCGGGATTCTTGAACATATTTTATCCAGTCATTAAGCATTGAAAACCTGTGGGAACACATGCCTTTTGTCACAGGCTTTTGTTTCCCGCTTTTCGTAAGTGACTTTTATCGTACCTGTGCCTAAGATGCATCGTTATCCTCGATTTATTTAATTTTGATTATTTTCATCAGGTGCCAGAACTTTTCCGTCGTCTGCTCTGGGACTACCTCAGCCAGGCCTTAATGAAATGTAATTAAACGTGAAATAATTGAAGCCCGTTTCACGTTTGCTTTGCTTCCAGTGACGACGGGGACTGTCACATCACTGGCCGCGTTTGTCGTTTGTGTAAATTAGTTTAGAAAGCTATTTTGATTTGCGGCCCTTACACCGAATGGAACAGAGCGGGGGGACAGGAATAAAAGGGCTTTCTGATGTTCATTTACAAAAGTAATTAGGCACAATTTGGATTATTTACTTTTCTTGAAAGAGGGGAGTCAAACTTTGCTGTGCGCATCTGAAGCACCGAGGCACCCCCGTGGTAAATTAAATGAGATCGTACGGCAGAGGCTCGACACACGGGGCGACGAAAATGGAAGCATGACAACAATTCTCCGCGGGAGCCTTTTTTTCCCTCGCTTTTGTTTTTACAAACAAGTAATTAATGCAGAACACTAACTAGCATTTAAAAAGACAGTCCCAGCTGAGAGACGGACTTAAACAACACCGTATTGTACCACATTTTACCTACCCTTTTTTGTATATGCCAAGAGGCCACAGATACCCGCGGAGGATTTGATATTCATAACAAAAATCAACCAGTATTACTTTGAGTCCATGAAACTTGGACCCTCTTATGAGTGAGAGCTCAGTTCTGGGTGAGTCTTGCATAATCCCAAACTGGAGGCTTCTGGGTAGTGCGTTGGTTCATAGGTCATACTTTCATTGAATGTGTCCATATAAGTTCAGATTTATTTTGTTTTTGTTTAGTTTGGTCTATTTTGTTATTGGACATTTTCTCACCTTCATTTAATGCTATTGTGGAGCTGTCCTGCTATAAATTGATGTTCAGACTTCTGCCAAACCATGTGGTCAGTCCTTGGCTATTAATGCAGAGCTGACATTGACCTGCAAATAACAGCCTCCTTTAACAGCAACGTTGCTCAGTCTCCCACTTAGGGTCCTGGTGGTACCTGTTTGCTTGTACTTCTCATTAATTAATCTTGCTGTTTTTCTGGGAATATATAACATTTCTTCTGCTTTACCACAAACAAGTGGCTTATTTTCTGTGCTTCAATCTTTCTCTTTAGTCTTGTGAACGCAATCTGTCTGTTGATCAAAGATTATTTTTAGCATGTAGATAAACTGCAATTCAATTATGACATCTCTATCTGAGTAATTAGTGATTTGCATCAAAGTAAACATGTGTCTGTTGTATTCTTGATTAATGTTTGAATAATTATGTCCATGCATAATATTATTTGTAAATATTATTATTTTAGTTATATTTCTCACCTTTTATTTAGATTTTGTATAACGGATACAGAGAGAGTGAATATTCTCACATCAACCACCAATATAAGATATGTTTGGACTAGGACTTTTCTCTGCAGTATTTCTGAAACCCACATAGCGGGGTCTGGGAAAAAATACTCGATTCAGGTGGACTATTTTGGTCAAAGCACAAAGGGAAATGTGGTCTCTGCATCATGAAAGAAAGCCATCTTTCCAGATAACTTGTTTACCTCTTTTCATTAGCTCAGTTTTCTCTCCTGTATGCAAATCCTGGCTGACGGTAGCTATCGAGATCTGCTGTCAAATTTCTCAGGCATCTTGAGCAGCAATTCAGCGGCTTGTAGAGGCAAACTGACTGGAATCAATTGGTGACATGTGAGTGTCATTTAAACGGAAACCTCATCAACACATGCTTTCAGTTTAGACTCATTGATGGCTAATCATCTATATCTGTTCTGACAGCATATATATTTAAATATCATTACTATCTATATTGTACAAACAACAGCTGGCTTCCTATCTTCACGGGACCTGCGGACCATTTAGTATAACGAGAAATTTGTATTTGCATTCTTGTAGCGGAGGACGCCTTTATGGAAAGGTGTTTATGTGGAGTGGTTTAACAAAGAAACACAGAGAAGAAAGCATTGTGCGCGACGTTAGAGAGTGAAGCACAGTACAAAGAGCAGAAGTTATGTTGTAGAAGAAAGAAAAGAGAAAGAAAGAAAGGTCATGCTTTATAGTAATGGCCATAAGTTCATCGCTAATCCCAACTAAATGCCAGTGAAATAATGCCTGCAAGTCTGATGCTCTTTCTCCGTGTGCTGACGCTGAGTCACCACTTTGAACAAATTAGGCCCTTGTTTGGCTGACATACAGTAATTGCGAAACCTCGCCTGATTATTGAATTGACTGGGGGGATAAACAAGATAGAAGTGATCCAGTAAAGAGCAAAGGCTCGCTAAACACGGCCCAAGTCCTTCCAAGTGCGGTTTTGTTTTTGTTTGCTTGTGATCTCTCCGAATCGAGGAGCGTGACCTTTCGCCTTGGCGCAGGTAGGTGTTCCCCAGTGGGCACGATCGATGCGGAATGGATTCTTTGAGTCAATAATAAGGGCTAAGCAAAGATGTGGCTCGGTGTGAAGCTCTATATTTGTAACTCCGGGCCATTCAGGCCTGACAGGGTACTTCTATGGAACAGCAGGTCGGCTGCAATTGAAGAATGTGCTTTTGAATTAATTAGACTTTAAAGAAGGAGGACTATTATTTATATATATTAAATTGTTAACTCTATGTAAGTATTCTTGTGTGAGTTATGAGGGCAGAGGACATTTAAATTTATAAGTTGTCGCATCGAGGTCTCCGATCTTTACGGTTCTATAATATTGATCTGGACTGACTGACATTTCAATGGTGATTTATTTTTCTTTCTTTCCCCATTACCCTTACACAAGCATCTCTATTCTTGTGCCTCCCACTCAAAATCCAACTCCATCTTCAATCCATCCAACGCCATCCATCTCTACGAGCATATTCTGAGGATACGGATGGACTGACAGACAGCATGTTTGTTTTTTTTGTTCACATAGAGAGCTAGTTTGTTTCCGTACCTCATGCTGAGTTTCTGTAACTCAACCCAGGGACAGCGGTGAGCCCAGCAGGCGCAGCATAAGAGAAGAAGTCATGTTGATATGTGCAAGAACAGAGAACGGTTCGAGCGCAGTTTAACTGTCAGAAGTGTGGCAGGGCGTACCAAGTCTGTAGGCAATCTGATGGAGGCTCATTTTCTGGGGCTTTGTGTTCTAGAATCAGTGACAATCAAGTTCATGTAAAATGGTCTGAGTAGATTTCAGTTGTTTGTAACCTTTCATCTGTTCTTATACAGCCGCCTGCTGTTATATACTGTATATATACTGAAGTGCATCTTGTCAATTTCTAGCTGCACTAGACGCTGTGCTGCAAGAGCGATGTTCCACCGCATTAGTCATTACAGTGACGGATGGAAGTACACCCTGTTCAAGACTTTTGGTGCATCACGGTCTTTTGTGTTTTAACTGTTCTTCCACTGAAATACACAGAGTGAGGCTGTGTGTATTAAATTCCTGTGACAGTGTCAGACCGTGCTCTGGTTTTTTAATGTGGGATCAAGTTCTCTGAAGCCTGTGGTACTAAACTCACTGACTTGTGCGCTGAACCACACAGTGCAAGGACGCACGATGCCAGAAATAGCTGGGGAGTCTCTCTGGCCATTACACACACAGATTGAGTATGTGGTGGTTTTTAGTTCCAATTTAACCCAGATCACTCTGCATGTTTATGAAACTCTTGGCTGTAATGGAACCAGTGATCCATAATTTTTGTTTTTTCCAAATAAATACATAGAAATAAATATGTTTCAACCTAGAAGGCAGTTAAAACCAAAACGATAACATGACGCAGTGGGATTCGACTTCAAGATGACTAGGTAACGTTTATCATTTTTGGTTGCACTGTAAATTACATTTGTTTATGCCCAGTTGACATTTACAGTAAATTCAACATGCAACCACTTGCGTAACCGTTCCGTGTTGTGCTCAAAACAACTGTTTAAAAAAAGGGGGGACACAATTAAAATAGGCACTCCGCATTTACATTCACAAAAATGTACATAGATTAATTCAACATCTGTGTGCGGTACACTCTCTCATGCCTTTCAGTACATTCTCCTAAAAAAAGGTTTCTTTGCTGGGGTATCCATGGGAATAATATCCAGTATTTGGATAGAGCTTTACAGAAATCAAGCTGTTCCTTTGTCCTCAGACTCACAGTGGTATATCTTTCAGTTTATGTCTAAAATTGGCCTCTTTGTGTTTCATCTCTATGTTTTAAAGGCATACAAAACATTATCCTAATCCAGCACACACAGGAGACTATGACTGCCATATATTTAGCAGGGTTTTCCTTGTGCTGTAGGCCTGTGGTTGATTTGTAAAATAGAGCTTTAATTAATTACTGCTGGATTTAATTACGTGTATCCTTAAGGCCAAGAGGCCTAGGTGTAACTAATTAGGCTCACGGTTAAATCTGAACTGTGGTACTGCAATTCAATTGATTGTTGTTCTTTGCAAGTGATATCTTTCTAATATCGTCGATTTGTTAACAGTTCTGCCATTTGGCTAGGTTACTTTACAGGAAGCTGCGACTAGATTGTGTAGCATGCAATCCAAATAAATTTGATTTGATTTTGATTTGATACATTTGATAATAGAATGCATAGTTTTTTACACGATCTGAGTCACAGTGGACGTCCGTTCAAAAAGGGCAGCTAGTCAGTGTAATGTTTTAATGAGTAGGACTGTGTCAGCGCTGAACTTACAGTGACGAGCATTGTGTCCCTTTTGAAGTCACCAAAGTGAAATGAATCTGACATTCGGGTCTTCAACTCAATTCCCAGCAGCCTGAACTGTCTTTTTTATTGTTCCAGCCGAGCTCACCATTTAGTAATTGGTCTAATTATTTAATCAGCTCTTCTCTGCTCGTCTTAAGATGTTTAACATACAGCGAAGAAAGTTTTATTGAAATGAATCCTTAAAATCATTGTGTGCGGAATGTCTTGAGAAAAATGCAAATATTTCCAGATGAGCAAATGATTAGATCAATTAGGGGATGGATACATTAAACTGGAGTAAAGGACTGATGACCTTGTGGTCCTCAAACGGAGAGAGTAAGACCTCTGATCTAACATTTCTTGAGATGATCAGTTTTGATTCCATGATTACATGAGAAGGTCAGTAGGCACTGAACACAGAGTTGTTAGTACGAGTGTCGGGAACTGGGTACAAATAGGAAGCAATAAAATGTCACTTGCTACTACAGCACATTATTTTATCTGCACTTTTTTTCTGCTATCTTTCAACAACAAAAAAAATGTTTTCTTGGATATTTATGTCCGTCTGCACAAACTGTTTTCGTGCACAAATTGTCAGTGGGATTTAATAGGAAGCTAGTCATAAACACACACACACAAATTCCTGCAACAAATCCTGCAGCACATGCAGAAATCCTGCAGGATTTGTGAGACCTAAATCCTTATGGGTTCCTACAGATTGTGTTACATTGTTTCCTGTGAAATGAGTCCTGTGTGATCTTCCCAGTGGGACTCCACCAGAGCCAGAGATTTGGCAGGAATTTGTGAAGACTTTAGCCCCATAGTGGCCAACAACAGGCTCAGCATTCCTGTCGCTTTCCTTGTTTGGTGAGGTGGTTGTGGAATTGGGGAAATCATTTGAAATCTCCTTCAACTGGGCTGGGAGACACTTGACAAAACTAGAATAAGTGAAATCTCCTGAGCACAGAATTCACTCTGCATTGTGCATTATTTATTTATCTATTTGAGAGAGAAATTTTATCATCTAATATAAATATATACAGTAGCCCTTAATGAATTACATTAAGGTAAATAAAGCAAAACTAGACTGAAAACGCTGAGGCACACTTTGGCTTCACGGGAAGAGAGGTCACCAAGAGTCATCGAAAGAGCACTGGCTTGGAAGAACTGTTTTGGGGGGGGGGCTGTTGTGGAAATTTGTTTTGAGAGGGGGGGGACGTCTCAGTTGGCTAGATTTGACTTCCTGTTTTACTTTTTACTAAATTCAAGATAGACGTGAGAAAGATGTACATCTTTGTGAAGACACCTTGAGAAATCTCAAAAGATTTGTTTTTGTTTTTCATTCGTGAAGGGGCGCGCTTTGTTTGAGTCACCTTGTAAATTGTACACATTGTGTTGTCATTTACAAAACATATTATTTACCTCAGCAGAACTGTTGGAACGCTTCCAAGTCACATAAAGACAGTAAGAGAGAAAAACAGCCACTGCCATGACTAGACCTGACTGTTAAATCGAATTTATCAGTGACTGGCACAAGCTACTTGTTGTTTTCTGAAACCTTAAAGAAGATGCTTATCTAACTCTTTGGAGCCGATCCAGATACCAAGGAATTTATACACATCTTTATGTTATGTGAAGGTCACCCTTTAATTAGGTAGATTTGCTTATGGATTACAGTGCTCAAGAACAATGTAGGAACAAACACCAGGAGGAGAAAACACTGGGATATGGATTTTAACTGCATTAAGGTTTGTTTTCCATTTAGAAGGAATAAAGGGGAGATTAAAATGAGAAAAACAAAAACATTTTACTCTATTGTGCATTGCCATTATATTTTGTAAAAAAAAAAAAAATCCAGTTGCCAATAAATATTTCGGAACATATCAAAATGCTACAGCAGTAACATCTTCCCCAGCCGAGGAAGTTAACCACGGCTTGTTACTGCGCTACAAAACATGCCAACTGTGGGAGCCAGTACACTTTCTTTTTAATGATTTTCACATTACTTTCTGGCTTCCGATTGTGACGGACATGTACGCAGAGACCTGTTTTGTAAGCTCAGCCCTCATTTAAATCCTTTTAAGCTTCAATTTACAGGAATGAGTGCTGCCTGGTGTCAAAAGGTGGTGGTGCAAGGGTTAAAATGCTGCACAGCCAGCTCCTGCAGAAAAGCACCAGTCGAATTACTGCGCAACATTAATTACACTGTAATTGAATGTATAGCATGCTACAGTAAGTACAGACAGCAGGGGGGCATAACCTGCGGTTTATTATGCTGTGAAAAAAGCCCAGGCGACTTGTTAGTTTTAGTTTCTAGGGTAGGTAGTGTGTGTGTGTATTTTTTGTTCATTTTTTTTCCCCTTCAGCTTCACAGCACAATCTCTAGAATAGATTGGAAATGCAAATAAGAGTTGGGGGGAGGGAGACAAGCCGGAAAAATTAGATCTTCAATCATTTTGCTCTGTCCACTTCTGTGTAGCCTTGAACGAGTGTGCAAATTATACCTGAGACACTGAGAGATGCCCGTGGCCAGCTTGAACTCAGAGCTGCTGCTGAAGATAGCAGAGACTTCCCCGCAGCGAGGTTAATTGGCAGGAATGTCTATTGAATAGGCTCGGGATGGTTTAACTCTTCTTTTCTCTCTCTCCTTTTGTAAGTTGACGGCAAAGTAGATACACATTCACTCGGCAGCAACCGTTATAAATGATGGCTGTCTTTCTGAGCTTTTATTTTTTTTCCTGGGTGATTTTAAACTGTTTAAAACATCGTGGAGAGAGCAAAATCTGTGTGTATTGTATCCACACGGAATAAAAATGCTGACACTATTTGATGTAGTAATTCAGCATTATCCATCACTTCACAAGTGGTATGTATATATATTTAGTAATTTATGTCCTGGGCAGAAACTTGATTTGAATTTATTTCCAGTAGATTGGACAGATTGGACACCCAAGTGTGCGTTACTTTTGATATCCAGGTTTTGACGGCTCACAGTGCTTGCTAAGTGGTGGTAATTAGGATCCCCGGGACCCTACGAACGCTTAGTGTAGTCTCAGAAAAATATCAAGTACAAACCGAGGAGGAACTGCATCACGTCAACAACCAGTCATACAGCTTCGAAGGGCTGGTGTAATTAGTCACAACAAACGCAACAAATTCTGCGGTTCAGTTGGAGAGTGAGGAAGGAGTACAGCGCGTTTCCCGAATTCAAACTCACTGTGCGCGTCGACTGCAGTCACACACCTCGGCCGATCCCCCCTCCCTCGGCCTGAGTGATGCCGGGAGGGGCCCATGTTAATAAGCGCTGAAACGCTCGGCTCCCCATCTTCGCGGCTGCTAATACGCAGTCCTCGGCTCGTAGCGCGGGGGGGGGGGAGGGTCCGAGATGGGATGTGGTGTGCACGGATTTAATTAACATGCTGCTCAAAAGGGACCAACTCGAAATGAAATTATTTTCACTCGCGGAGGAGCCGGGAGGTAATTGTGCTGACTAGCAGATGGGTCTATTACAACAGGAGATCATTCATAATGTTATCTCCTGTTTTCCCTGAAAGAAATATTGTACCGTCAGCTGCTCTCAAGACGGATTCCCACGCCTCGGCAGCCGAGGGTGGAGAAATCGGAGGCCGAGCTGGATCACCGAGGTCCTGTCACGGTGACTGGGCACATCTTCCTCTGTTTGCCCAAACCTTTGTGTTCTTATATTTATTTTAGCTGAGCACAACACAGTGTGCTTAATTGTACAAATTAAACTAGCAGGAAGGCAGATGCCCTATATTATTGATCTGAGCACTACTCTAGCCTCTGTGGTGTCTAATTTCTAGGAACGATCAAATATTTTAATGTCTTAGAGCCCTGACGTTTTAAAATGAGTGTCCCCCCCTACAAATTGTGGTATTGTCCACTTTTCTCCATGTACTTCAGCCTCAGGATAGACGACCTAATACAAATGTGTGTCTTTGCATTCTCTCTCTCCGTGTCAGGGCTGCTTAGTTCGGTCACTTGTGTAATGATTTTTTAATTCTGTGTGAAGCTGTGATAGTCATGTCTATCCCCTTTGGATCCATCTCCTTTCTATCGTAAACACAGAAACTGTTCTTCTCCCTGAACTATTTCACTCATCTTCTCTCCATCTGTGTCTTGGTGCACTATGTGTTGTGTTGCTATGGCAGGATAAGCTACACAGCAGTGAACAGTTTCTCTGATAAACCTGTGGTGTGTCCTTCATCATTTCCCTCTTCCAGGAGCTTACGAGCCCAGGTTCAGTGTTTGTTCTGATAAAGACATTGTTAACGATGACAGGACAGAATAATCTCGCCGATTAATTCAGCACCCCAGACAAGTGGCTGTCTCTAATTACCTTCCCGGTCTTTATCTGTTTCTGTGATTCCGGTAAGTGTGGATCAGTCTCTCGATTAACGGATCTCAGGAATGCAATTGAGAAAGAGAGAGAGAGGAGAGGGGGTAAAGCTCACCTCAGACGTGTCGTCGGATATTATTTTGACCAAATAAAACACAATCCCAATCAACTGATACTTGAATGTAAAGATTTGAAAAATAAGGCTGAGCAGAAACATTAGATAGGCTTTTCTTAATACCTTCTTCAAATAAAGACGAGATGTAAAGTCTTCCACAATTCTGAAGGTTTCCCCTTGTTTACTGTTTGCTATATGTTGGGTCTTGAATTGACTGCATTAAATGTTAGATACCGTGACACCTTCCTTTTTTATATACGGGGAGTAATATTAGTAAATAATATCAACAATGAAATTGAAATTGTATATATCAGTAATAGGACATCTCGTTATATCTTAGGTCTTAGAAGCTGAACTTCCCTTGATATTAATAAAGCTTGAGCAGCAGTTTATCTTGATTACAGGGGCATGCATGCATATAGTCCGCCTGTGTTGTTGTTGTTGTTTAAAAAATTTAGTTAGTGAAGCAAGCCATGTCCAGATGTTTGTAAATGTCTGATGAACTCCACACCAGCCCTTCAGAAGTCTTGACTGTGTGTTTGTCCGCATCAGACGTGTTTTTGAAAAGGAAGCGTTTTCCTTTGTTGGCAATCCTGAGAGTCCGGGACGCCTGAAAGAGTTTGGTGGAAGTCAGGGATTACTGAGGCAGCTTGTGTCCTACATCCCGGTCATTTGAACACAGTGGTAAAGGGGTGCCAGGGTGTCTTAGAGGAAATATACTGCGTGAGGGTGAGAGAGCTGAGTGCTTTTACTGTTGGCGGCTCTGTGGTTACTTTAAATTCCACTCAGTCCTGCCAAGGATGGGGTGAATTTTAAGTACCATTTATAGACAAATGCCGCATTTTCAAATAGGAACCAAAACACCAGCGTGATTTACTTTTCATATATTGTTGGTTGTGTTGTAGAGACTCCAATTATATTGGCGGTGAAAGACGGACAGTTTGGTGCGTATATTATGTATTTTGTGTTAGCATGGGCCCTTGTTATTTTGAAGGGATTAAAAACACATTTACTCCTGTACAAAACCTCTATTTAAGCATGAATTTAAATAGCGGATTCTATGTAGCAGAGAGCTTGTTGTATCAGCAGAAACTCAGATCCTTTTACTGTAATGTTATATAACACCTCTTTTCAGGTGTGTGAATGGAAATTTCTTTCAAATTACTGTAAGCGTTGGCTATTTCATGGTCTTTAAGAAACACTTGATGTGACTGTTTTGGAGAGTTTTGGTCTTTATAAAAGTGTAACTACCTGCCTGGCGCCTTGCAGAGAGCTTTTCTACAAACCCTTACCAGAGACGCATATCAAGCGAACTTCCTTCATATAAATGGATGCGGAGCCATTGATTCTGGCAACATTTCAGCCATGCCTTGTCATGAATGCACGCAAGATAAAACTCTGTGGGGTGGCCCTTTTTTTGTGTGGAAATCTTTTGGTGTGGCTGTAATAGCTGCCACTGCAGATGAGTGCTTAGGGTTTAAAGTGTTGGAGCTCCTTACAGAGAATAGGGATGCCACCCCCTGCTGTATAAACTCTTTAGGTGCAGAGAAGTTGAGACTGAATTGTGAAGATTTAACGGCATAAGTAATGTACCTTCCAAAATCCATGCAACTGTTATAAACTGCCCACCGTCATTACTCCCTGCGGGACACTGATATCCCTGGGTAGCTGTGATCTAACAGTCTTTCCTCCTGGCCAAGTTCATGAAATGGCTGATGTATGAATAATGGGTAGAAGTGAAGTTTCAAAGTGCTGCATATTGCAACGATTCTCAAGAAAAAAAAGGATGACTTGAACATTACTAAAAAAAAAAACACCACCAACAGCAACATCCGTAATCCTGTACAGATTTATTTCCATATTTTGTTTACAGTGAAACGATTGGTCACACAAAAGAAACATACATTCCGTTAGAGGTCAAATTGTAAATCTAAGGTATATACACCGTGTCACACGATTTCGCAGCACTTCTGTACAGTACGAGTCCAGGAGAGAGTCAGTGTGAGGGATCCCATCCGAGGTTAAAACAGATACTGTCAGTGAGAAATCGGTTCTTTGTTTCTGTAATGAATTGTTAGTTTAAATTCAGTTCAACTGACAAAACATAAAACAATCTCACTGCCCAAACACAATGGGAAAGTCCACAATGAAGACTGTTATACATTTATTCAAGTATTGGGAATGTCATACTCTAGCCCTTGAAAGCCAAAGGGTTTTCTTTTTTTTGGTCACTAAACTAATCTCTCTACCACTCAAATGATCGAGCAACTTAGTTTTCCATATTTGACAGATTTATGCTTTAACAGATGCATTAAATTCAAGATCAAGTTGCTTGGGAGACATTTTGAGGCAGGGAGATCGGTGTTAGTGTCCAATGAATGTAAACCAGCAAAGTAACGGAGGGCTTAGGTAGAACGAAAAGCCAGGAGAGACTGGCGGTCAGCCTCCAGGAGTCGAGATTGACAGTCCTGATTGGGACTTAGGAACCACAAAGCGCCCAAATCTGCAGCTCACTGTGGCGACTCTGAGTTCGACAGTTGATTAGGTCAGTAAAGTAACTGAGCTGGGGTGCAGTATAAACCTCAATTCCCCTCTGTACTGGAGGACTGGGCTACGAGAAACCTATTATACTGGAAGCAGGCTTGCTCTGCAAGCTCCTGTGATTTAGGGCATTGAAGCGTGTCTATTGAACGGTAATCAGACTGTGGTCAAATATGGTTAATGCTGCTCTCCCTGACAACGTGAGAAATCTGAATCAGGACTGAAAGGACCATCCTGCTTTTTCCAATTATCATCTAATTGTAATGGAAATTAATTACAGCTGTTCTCTGCTGCACAATTCTTTTTGCTACACTGTGTGTCCAGTCTTCCATGCCAGCTCGTTCCCCCGGCTCTCTCTCTCACCGTGGGCAGTTTAAAGATCATTCTTTATTAGGTAAAGGCAACAGAGCGGACGGGAGCAGGCCTGTCCACTGGATGCAGTCTTTCCATCACATCGCCAGCTTGTGGAATTGGTCACCCCTTGTTCTTTGTGAGCAAATAACAGATTTAATGCGAGAGCAAATCAAAATTTGACCCACCTGCGAAGAGCAAATTACAGAGTTGTGCCCTATTCATAAATATATAAAGTGGCTCCTAATAATAAATTAAACCGCGACAGGATACAGATTTGTACTTTGCGGTTCACGGGTAGGTCACGGTTTTGATTTGGTCGAGTCCTTATGCTGAAAAATCTCCTCATCCAGAAATGATTGTATTGCAGAAGAACATATAAAGTTATTATTTGTATTAATTAATTCCTTGTTAAATCAATATTATTTATCTCTTTGTACCCGAAACCAATGTTTTAAATTTTAGGCAAAAACTATTGCTCCGCCCCTTCTGGCTTCTGTTCTGGCACGAGGTTCGGTTACTTCACCGGACACATCTAATACATCTCCAGGCATCCAAGTGTTGTGTTTCCTTGAATGAAGTACATATTTAAAACCATCAGCTTTAAAGATGATTCTGTCTGACTGAAAAAATAATGAGATCAGTTAAGTCACCGAGAAATGAAATTAAAATAAAAACCTTAAGACCCTGCGGACTTTTGGACGTCAGTCTGTCACCTGATATAGGACACTTAGTGACCTTCACCTCATCATTTATTTGGACTGTTTTTGCGTCTCAATGAATAGCGGGGGAAGACCATCTTAATTTAAGATTATGGAACTGGATGAAATAATACATGTAACCATTTATACTCTATAATCTTCAGTTTCATATTATGGGGTTCTGAATGCTTGGCAATTACCTTTGACCTGTGTTTGACCTGCTTTGTTTTATTTCCTTCCTATTTTTATTTGTCATACCACGATGCTCCTGAAAACATTCCCTGGGCTTTGTATAGGGACTTTATAAAGGGGTGAAAATCAAAGCTGCTCAGGCTATAATGTCCCCCGATACGCCGCGGATACGGCAGAGTACCATGGGATGTTTCTTGTCCCCCAGTGCGGTATATTCGTGTCTCTCGGAGATCCCTTTTCAGAGGCGGTTTATGAGAACAGCTGGTTCTCCTGTGCGGTAATGAAAGCAGTGACAAGAGCTGGGGCTCATGCAGAACACACTCGATACGACACACGACAGAGAATTAACTAACGGGAAAATACAGATGATGCGTTCGTCTCCTCTCAGAGTCCTCCCGATGAATGTAACAGATGCTTATTTCTGTTTTTCCCCCCTCAGCTGATGTGTGTTTGTTGTCATTGTGGAACCGTGGTGCTAATGACTTTTGGGAGTTAATAGCTTTTTTGTTTTTAACTCTACCCATAGTGCTCTCGGTGAATTTGGTATTTAAACCAAAACGGGTCGACATTAACAAACTAATAGTGCTGGAATCTGTCGTAATTGAAAAGCGGCGCTAAGACGTTAACAGATCTCAAGACTACCTTTACAACGCGTTGGAATTTACACTCAGATGAAGCTCAGCAATGGCCCATATTCTCAGACAAATCCATCAATAATTATTGCTCTAATTTCCCAGCTGGTTTATGATTAAAATGAAAACATCCTCCAAATAGAAATGCTGGCAGTCACCGGATTACAATGCACAATGAATACCTGGAACTGATTGAGAAATCCCTGACAGTACTTCTAAACGCCTTATGGATTTGCATTGTTCACGCCTTTAGAATATTAGGAAATTCAAATTTTATTTGTGTTGTTGTTTTTCTTCCCCGCTCACAAACACAGAGCGTAGAGACAGCGAGTGACGGCTGTAGTTAGGGCAATGAGTCAGAATTGCAGAAATAATACAAAGATTATCAACGTGACACACAGTACGGTTAAACATGATTTGCCTTTTTTTTGTTTGCTTTCTTCCAAAGCTGTTTGCTTTCCAAATTGCAAGACAAAAAGGAATTTAACTACAGTATCACAGTACACTCGCTTTCACGGGGAGATAAGTGGGGGACATCATAATATGAGTTTTAGAGGAGGCCAAGGACGGGAGATCTGGATCGGTCCCAAGAGGAGGAATTTTGGAAAATTTGATTAGGGAGATCAGAGACCTTGGTGGACAAATCTGTGAACTCTACCCAGATTTTGAAACCCTACACGTCTCTTCAGAAATGGCACACACGTTTTGTTGTGCATTTACAGTGTACTTTACCCTCTTATATCACTAAAGAAAGCGACTTCTGTCTCTCCCAAGCAAAGGCAGAGCCGACCAGCTTCCTCAGCCAGCGTTACTGCGCCGTGGCGGCCGTGTAGCGCAGTGATATGTGTTCAGTGGGAGCCCACTGACCCAGCTACCAGTCTCTGAACTGAGGCCTGAATGAACCAGCATTTTGGAGAGGGAGTGGAAGGCAGGCATTGCAAAAGGCAGGCATTGGAAAGAAATCAACCTGCTGTCCATTGTGGCAGGAGTCTCTCTCCGTCTTGAATGACTCTGGAGGGAATGTGGTAAATCGGGCCCATTTCTACAGCTGAATCCAGCCTGCTATGAGCTTTCAATTCATGCCACGGTCTCTCCCGGCTCAGACGGTGAGTGGGAGCTGCCACACCATGAGCGTACTCTCCGAAGCCTCACCGCCGCCCCCCGCCGTCCTGCCGCCGCTCAGCCTGCGGAACCCCTTCCCCCCGGAGATGACTGCAGCCGAGGTGACCCTCTCCCTCCTCCCGCCCTCCCGGGCCGAGGGCCGGCCCCGCACCCACACCTCCGGGTCGTCGGTCAGTTCATAGATGGAGCCGTCCTCCAGGCTGTGCTCCAGGGACTCCAGCGAGGAGTCGGATGCCCCCTCGGCCCGGGCTGTGAGGGGTTTGCCGGGCAGCTGGGAGGTGGAGCGCAGGCGGTACTGCAGCAGGAGGCCTTTGCGCCGGCCTTCGTGGCAGGGGGTGGTGCCCTGATGCAGAGACTCCTGGGAAGAGGAATCAGTCTTGTCCTCCCCACCACTGGCCACGTCTGGGCCATCCGCCATCGAGTCCCTCTTCAGCAGCTCTGGGGACAGTGTACTGGATGTGGCCACCAGGAAGTCCACCGGGCCGCAGTGAGCATTCAGAGAGGTCATTCCTTTACCTGCAAGAACGACAGAAGAGGCCGATTGAGAATCAGACGTGTCAGATCTTAATGGCAAACAGTTTGAAAACAACCAGACAAAAACAAGACGCACACAAACCCCAAACTACCCACACATACATTCATTAATATTATATCTATCACGCGTAGGACACAAAAATACAAGTTTGGCCTTTTAAAATCCTTTACAAAATACGCCCAAACTATTCGTGTCACATTGAAAAAAGCTTCCTGTCCACAATGATTAATCTTAGCAACTGTAGCAGGGATGTCCTAAAGACTTCAAAGGAGTTTTACCTGTAATCTTGGGGATGCCCTCCAGTTTGGGCACTGGCAGTGTGATGATCATACCCTGGGCAGTGCCCACCCACAGCTGCCCCTGACAGATCAGGAGACTGGTCACACGCACGCTCTTCTCACCTGCGTTAGGCAGAAAATCACAGCTGTATTTAGTGGCCAAGTTTCCACTGTTTCCCCCTTCCGTCATTTCATTCTACGTCCTGCTGTCCGTCTTCAATAATTCCCTGTCCTTGTATCCACTTGGTTTGTGTTTTGCGATGCGAACTATTAAACAAAATAAAAACTTGCTTTCTTAAATGATCGTGTTATTTCAAGTAACCGCACAGGGTGTTCTTTCAGATTTCTAAAACCCTGTGCTGATTGCACTTCTGAGGGCTTTCTGAATTCCTTTCCCTCTAGTGGATCGGCATCATTTAACAAAGCAATTACTGTCGGACTTTTCTTTTCTTCTTTTTTTTTCCTTAGTTTGAGTTTTCTTTTTTCTTTCTGGTTTGTGCAAAAGGGAGGGGAAAAGCAATTAGTGTTCTCTTAGGGTGAGGAACCATTTGATTACATGTCAACAGCAAGTCTGCACCAGAGAAGGGTCACCAGAGGTCGCGTGTTGAGCACAATTTCAATTCTTTCTCTTTCACACAGTACATCTAGCAGGGCTGATGTCAAGGAAATTACAATGGGTAAAAAAAAGGGGCCAGCGCTCAGTGATTCTGTTCTTTACTCCCAACAATTAAATTAGACAGAGGGGAGGGGGGAAATCTGAACATGGCAAAGCGCTGATGTATGTACATACGCAAATGACACGCTTGTTGTTTATTGCATTTAATTTACATTATATGATTTACTCGCGAAATTAAACTGCGTCTAATTGATTTATGTTCTGTATTCACTTACTTTGGAGAGGTGCACAGGGGAATCGGTGCCAGTGCATTAACTGAATGAATAAACCTTTGTTAATGGCTATAGGTGATGCGGCACCTGCTACACTCTGTCAGGGAATTTGGTCGAAGCGGAGAACTATGCAACTACAGATGCACGCCAGGACGGTGCTTGAAAAACACACGTTGGCCGTCGTTTCAGGCAGTAGTGTTGGCTTACCTTAATTCTAGTGTGAATAGACATTGAATTGGAAAATTGGAATGGGAAATGTAATAACACTTTTCTTGCACCTTTGTCTACCTCCGTTTCCTATGGAAGCCCATTTCTGCCACGAAACAAAAAAAAAAGTACACCCAGATTTTTTGTCCAGGTTGATTTGCTCTCATAACTGTGACTTACCATCTCTTACTTACCATCTCATAATTATGACTTATATATATATATGACTTAGTATCTTGTTATTTTGACCTATTATGTCATTATTCCGACTTAGTATCTCATAATTGTGACTTTCATAATTAAAGTCTTATGAGAGATGGTAAGAAGGTAAGTCATAATTATGAGATACAAGTAATAATGACAAGATACAACGTCATAATAACAGGATACTAAATAGAACTAAGGAGTCATAATAATGAGATATTACGTAATAATTATGAGATACTACATCATAATAAGGACATACTACATTAAAACAAGATAGTAAGTCATAATTATGAGATACTATGTAATAATTATGAGATACTACGTAATAATTATGAGATACTACATCATAATAACAAGATTGGAAGTCGTAATTATGAGATACTACGTCATAACAACAAGACATTGCGTTGAAATAACAAGATACTAAGTCATAGTTTTTTTGTAAGTCACCCTGGACAAGGACGTCTGCTAAGAAATAAATAATAGTTATGAGATAGTAAGTTATAGTTATGAGAGGTGATAATTATGAGATACTAAGTCATAATCATGAAATACTACACAAGATACTAAGTTGAAATAACAATAATGAGATAGTAAGTCATAATTATGTGATAGCAAATCAACCTGGAAATGAGATTTCACATTTTCCAGTGACTAGATCTAAGCATGTGATAAGAAGGCCTTTCACCGGCAATTAATTGTATTGAATATTTTGAGAAGAAAAGGTATTTTGTAAAGGCGTTATTAATGGCTTTTTTTATAAAAAGGAAATATTACATCTGTTAAAGAAATAATTTATAAGTACGTCTTGGAAGTAGAGGGATCTAGTTATTACAAGAAAACACTGCCGTTGAGAAGGGAGTAATTGATTCCTATGTTTTCTAAGCCTTTTAAAATTTAAATCTTCTTTCAATCGTTTTATTAATTTTTAAACTCTGTATGGTCTGGATTATTGAACTTTCCAAAGTGAAATCTACCTAGATTAGTACAAATGATTCCTGGCGCTGGAGAGCTGAAGCACCTTCTGTTTCTCTCTCCACCTGAAGTCTAAATTATTTTATGTAATCAATGATTGACTAAACTGGTATAAATTAACGCAGGTATGTTTGCTATATCACTGTATTAGACATTCATCTTTTATTTTATTTTTAAGATTGTTTTGCTCCGGGAAAGACGAGCTCCATGTGTATGATATTTATGTAAAAACTTTTTTTTATTAAATGACCCCCAACCCCCATCCCTGCATTATTCAATTTGAGTTCTGCAAATCGTTATGTCCTTGGCACAGAATCTTCTTTGTAAAATAGAGAGGAGAACAGAGGAACATTAAGCACCTTGTATTTGACCTCGCAAACCAGGTGAAACATCGTTAAGGGGTCACGCTTTTTCAGCACTTCTATTTTGACTGCGTCTTTAGCTCCTCTTCTAATGTAGCTATTAAAAAAACGCTGTTTGACAGGCAAGGAATTGCAGCCGCCTGCAAAGTCTTGGCACACCTTCAAACACATCATACAGCTGAGGTCAGCTCTGGTCCCTGAGGTTCAAAGCTGAATGATTATCTAATTATCTGAAGAGATGGTGTAGCTTTCATCCACACCAGTTAAAAATCATGTGCTTGGGAATACCATCATGTAGGGTAACAATCTGCTAAATTTGATGCAGCTCACTTACATGGTCTTTGCTGAACAGTCTGAATTTGTAAGTTTGAACTTAATTATTGTAGAATTTAAAATGCTGAGGCTCTGTGCCGTACGTCTGAATGTAGAAGCTCAGAATTAGAAACAAATTGCTCTTATTCCTCTGTACATAAGAAAGTGTCCAATGGAGGGGAGGCCATTCGCTCCATCATGCTCGTTTGGTGTCCATTAGTAACTAAATGATCCAAGGATCCTATCCAGTCTGTTTTTGAATGTTCCCAAATTGTCTCTTCAGCCACATTGCTGGGGAGTTTGTTCAGATTGTGACAACTCTCTATGTGAAGAAGTGTCTCCTGTCTTCTGTCTTGAATGCCTTGAAGCCCAATTTCCATTTTCCTACGCCACCCTGATCATAATTTCTCTCTCCGTCTCCATTCCATTTCCCCGGGTGCGTGTGTCCCTGCAGATCTGGAAAAGCTCCTCTGGTTTGACGTGGTAGTTCCAGCATACTGTAGTTTGTCTTCCCAACTTTCTTCAGTACACTCATCTGTGTTCCTAAGCTTCGGTGTAACTCTAACCAGCATTTGTGGGCTTGAGTCTTGTATCATTGGAAAACTCTGCCTCTATATCATATCATATGCGACGCTGGGCCAAGGAAAAGATCCAGAACTTTCAAACCTGTTGGGGCACTCCTTCCTTCTGCTGTGACTGCAATTGTCCCAGCTAACCTCCCTGCTCTTCCATCTCTGATCCACATTGCTT
The DNA here is from genome assembly GCF_036373705.1 of Amia ocellicauda. Taxonomy (NCBI): domain Eukaryota; kingdom Metazoa; phylum Chordata; class Actinopteri; order Amiiformes; family Amiidae; genus Amia; species Amia ocellicauda. The sequence goes on along the minus strand of NC_089867.1, from coordinate 22,374,574 downwards.
TTGACAGTCTGTTAATGCTGCTTTCCAGAGGCAGAATATCACAAAGGAAGCTAAACAAACTAAGACATATTTAGTGAGGTATTAAAAAAAAAAAAAAAAAAGGAAAAAATGCTTGTGTTTGAACTCAACCGCTTTGGCTATAAATATCTTAAGGTTGTGGGTATAAGTTTAGATTTTCTTTGAAACCGTCTGAAGCAGCAGTGAACTTCTGTCACATTAAATATCCTGGGAGAACAGGGATGCTACGGAGTTGGAACAAGTTGGGCTAAATCGAAAACTTTCAAACTTTGTAACTTTTATTACAATTGCACAGGTCTGGCAAATAAACTCAGCAAAAAAAGAAACCTCCCTTTTTCTGGACACTGTATTTTAAAGATATTTGGATTTTTACAAAACTAACTTTACAGATCTTTATTGTAAAGGGTTTAAACAATGTTTTCCATGCTTGTTCAATGAACCATAAACAATTAATGAACATGCACCTGTGGAACAGTCGTTAAGACACTAACAGCTTACAGACGGTAGGCAATTAAGGTCACAGTTATAAAAACTTAGGACACTAAAGAGACCTTTCTACGGACTCTGAAAAACACCAAAAGAAAGATGCCCAGGGTCCTGCTCATCTGTGTGAACGTGCCTTAGGCCTGCTGCAAGGAGGCATGAGGGCTGCAGATGTGGCCAGGACAATAAATTGCAATGTCCATACTGTGAGCAGCGCAACAGGGAGACAGGAAGGACAGCTGATCGTCCTCGCAGTAGCAGACCATGTGTAACAACACCTGCACAGGGTCGGTACATCCCAATATCACACCTGCGGGACGGGTACAGGATGGCAACAACAACTGCCCGAGTTACAGGAACGCACAATCCCTCCATCAGTGCTCAGACTGTCCGCAATAGGCTGAGAGAGGCTGGACTGAGGGCCTGTAGGCCTGTTGTAACTTGTCCTGACATGACCCTCCAGCATGACAATGCCACCAGCCATACTGCTCGTTCTGTGCGTGATTTCCTGCAGGAATGTCAGTGTTCTGCCATGGCCAGCAGAGAGCCCGGATATCTATCCCATTGAGCACGTCTGGGACCTGTTGGATAGGAGGGTGAGGGCTAGGGCCATTCCCCCCAGAAATGTCCGTGAGCTTGCAAGTGCCATGGTGGAAGAGTGGGGTAACATCTCACAGCAAGAACTGGCAAATCTGGTGCAGTCCATGAGGAGGAGATGCACTGCAGGACTTAATGCAGCTGGTGGCCACACCAGATGCTGACTGTTACTTTTGATTTTGGCCCCCTTTGTTCAGGGACACATTATTCCATTTCTGTTAGTCACATGTCTGTGAAACTTGTTCAGTTTATGTCTTAGTTGATTAATCTTTTTATGTTCATACAAATATTTACACGTTGAGTTTGCTGAAAATAAAAGCAGTTGAAAGTGAGAGGACGTTTCTTTTTTTGCAGAGTCTACAAAAACGGAGATTCTGACTCCGGGCTTTCACTGGAGTGATTTGCTGCGCATTAGATTGCGATTATAGAAAAGACACAGAAAAGGGCTGATTTGTACACTAACTGACCTCATTGTCAAACATATGCGGCTACAAAGGGTTAAATAACCCAGAAAATAGAAATTAAGCTTCAAAATGGAGAAAACATTTTGCTTTCACGTTCTACCCCACAGATATTGGTTTAAAGCACCACATCTTTCTATTTATGGTTGGTGGCAAAGCAGAGGGGCTGTTTAGAAGACTATCTAGAGCTGTCACAATGACAACGATGCACAGAGAGGAGGAGAAGGAGAAGAAGGAGCAAAAGGGGCCAGAGTGGCACCAGGAATCGCGACTGGTTTCGCAGGGAAGAGTAACATGTTTCCATAGCAACCCTTTCCTCTAACCCCTCAGCCGATATAAGTTGTCAACTCCTTCAAGCGCCCTTATTCACTCCTCTTCCTATTCTCGTATCTTCATTAGTGTTTTGTCTTTTTATATATTATCATCTTATATTCATACTCATGCAGGCCGATCCCTGGGTGCTGACCACCGGGACAGGCTGGGCACGAGAGCTGCAGGGTGGTCCTGCAAAGGGAGATATTGCTCGTAATTGGTGGTCTGGTGTGGCTCTCATTAAAAAGGATTTTTGCCCAGCCAGTGTTATACCTTCTGCCCGTTCCCTCATTATCGTCCCAGGGTCACTGGTACACACTTCCACACGCTCCGAGACAAATGGGACTCCATTGTTATTTAAATCTGTAAGATCGTTGAATACCAAGAGGCCGGGAGTCTTGCTGACATTTCTAGAAATGATTCGGCATCCGTATAAATAAGAGCTTGCAGACTCCCTTTCTAGGTGTGAGCGGAGCTGGGGTGAACAAATGATGCCCTGCTTGTGCTCTGATGGCCCGGTTCTTTGCGGGAACTCGGATGCTACAGTAATATGATTTTTCGAGGATTCAAGTTGTTGTGAAATCAATCACTCGTCCGTCTTCCTGCTACTTTACTCTGTAGGTAGGATGTACAAAAACACTTCTTTTGCTGAGGAAATATGAGAAAAGGAGTATGTCGGTCTTTAGAGAGAGAGAGAGGGAATAATTTGGGTGCTGTCCCCTCCACACAAAAAAACATAAATAAATCAATTATATATCAGCGTATAAAATCAAAAAAGAAAGCAGGGACACCCTCCTGCCAGTGCAGATGTGTGTATGTTGTTTTGTACAGTAAGGTGCTCTATTTTCAAACCCAGTGAGCTGTTAAAGAGTTCATCTAGCTCGTGTTTACTGTCTCTCGGAGACTCTTAAATGTAATACAGCGCAGGGCTAACAGGATTACAGCCGACAGTTTTTTCATTCCCTTATTACCGAAATGTAATTTTAAACAGAAAGAATCACTTCTGTGGGTTACCGTAGCGGCTCCAGGTTATTTTTTAAAAGGATGTGGGATGTAAGTTAAGAGTCTCCAAGCCATGCCGTGGATTTCTGGTGCCGCATAACAAAAATGCTGGATGGTGCTCGACTGTGACAGAGAGGATGCTAGGATACTCTGAAGAGGTATCTGATACATAATGTAGCAGCGCCGGTCTGTTCACCGTTTAACCACGACTTGCCTGGTCCGTGGAAGGCCGACCGCGTGGAGATATTGATCTCCTGCAGGTGCTCCAGGGTCTCCGTGTGGAACAGGCGGATGGACGAGCCCTCAGAGAACGCCATCCACACGCCGCCGCCCGCCCGGGCCATGTGTGCCACGCTCACCGTGCTGTCCTGATGCGCCTCGAACCTCTGCACGAGAGAGAGACTCGTTAGGGAAGAAAAAGGAGTCAACAAGCACCGGAAGAGACAGAGAGAGAAATTATGTTCAGGGTGGCGTAGGAAAGAATGAAACACAGTTGTTGTCAAAACAATCACATAGTTCTGCTCAGGGTTTTATTGTTAACACTACATTTGAAAAGCCTGGAGCTTTGTTTTTACTGTACTGCTACATTCCTGATGAATAGGCTGCTTTGCGTTTCTTTTGTGGTTCGTCAGTCGGCTGTACACTGTATGCTGAGCTACATCCCACGAGCGCCGATTATTTCCTTTGTGATAATGCAGGAATGAGCAACCAAAACCATCAAAAAGTCATCAGATCAGCGGAGAATTCCTCCTCACCTCCCACATGAGAAACGGTTGTGTTTCAGGACTGTACCCGGCAATTAGTAATGGAGCGTTAAAACCACAGTGTCCAAACCATGGCATAATAGGATCTCTCGGATTTGATTAGTTCATTATAATAATAATTATTATTATTATAATTATTATTATTATTGAGACAGAAGAGTCCTGTGTGCAAATGAGTTTTAAGCTCTGTGTTAATATTTTTTACAGTTAAGTGGTCTTGTTCATTTCCAACCTTTCAGCAACCAGTGAGTAATGTGGTAATTGCTTATGGGTACCAACGCATTTGATGGAAAAACATTCATCAGACGCTGGTCTTAGAATCACTTCTATCTAGGGCCAGTTGTGTTGATTTGCCACCGAACACCATCAATGGTTCACCAGCTCAGGCAGTTAAATGAGTTCAAGACCAACAGCGGAGCAATGGCCACAGTCAAATTTAAACCTGTGAATAATTAGAGGCTGGATTGTAAAACCACATTAGACTGCGGAGGATGGGGGTGGGGGGCGGGGTGCTCTTTGTGATTTCAGGTCCTAATGGGATCTCTTAATGTAGACTCATGCATATACAGGGCCTCCCGTGGCCTTTAGACAGAGAGAAACCATTGTGACAAAATGCCAAGTACAAAAATTGAGCTGCCAACGATGCATTAGTTTGTGGTCGCTTGGCCTTGTGCTCGTCTGGATGCGACAATGGTTGAGTGTGTGTGTGTGTGTGTGTGTGGACTAAGTGATGCACAACAACAGATTTTAATATGGTGCATTATGGGTTCTCAAAAGTTTTTTACTGCCAGATTGCATGCAGATCTGTAAGACTTGCACCCTGTTCTGTTTGCCAGTGTGGTTTCTCCATCCAGTTATTAAATCCTATCTGATGATCACAAACGCAACGTTAAATATTAAACAAAATTACAATAAATCACGATTTCTCTCACAGAATAACAATCCTGCATTGAGGTACGGGAAGAAACACACGAGAGACATTTGATAATGCCAGTGCAGGCTTTACAGTGAACTCATTTAAACATGTCCGCCTACCGTTTGTTGAGTTTAGATCAGCGCACTCCCTGTGATGACTTTAGAGAAAAGGCCACACAATTAAATGTACCAGCAAGATGTCACAATAGCTCACCTATAATAGTCTTTATTACCCCAAGTACAGTAACTCTCTAATGCATGTATATTCATTTTGTGCAAAGGTTTTTATTTGATTTTCCCACTGACAAAACAACCCTGAGCCTTTTCAGACTGGAAACTGTGGAGGCGGTTTAAAGGACTCTGGCTGAGGACCTCCGTGGATTTATCTGCAGAGCGAATGAGCAACAGCAACCCCCCCACCCGCCGAGGTCAACGCAGAGTCAGTCACACAGAGACGAGAGACAAGCTTGTGTCATTCAGCGTGGCGAGTCTTGGGAAAGATTAACCAAAACAGATGAGAGGTAACTTCGGCTTGTACAAATAACAGCTGTTCTCAATCTCGAACTGGCACAGAGCAACTGGCACCTGTTCCTGCGCTTTTTGCGGTGGGATTTATTTATTTGTTGAAGCACGAGGGGGGGGGGGGGGAAAGCACTTGGATTGTGTTTTCTACACAAAACGTTTTGATTAAATTGAGGAGATGCTTAATTGAGATTAGGGGGAAACTTCTGGAAGCTGCTTTTCCATCTGGGGATATGGTTTAGTTTACGGTACCCAATAATTTCCTTTTATGGGTTACGGAGCGCGACAAAATGTCCCTTCATAGGTATAAACATCTCAAACATTGTGAAGAGAGCTGCGATGGAGTGCACTTTGAATAAATCCCCCAAATTGAAATTGAACTATTGTTTTCATTGACGTACACTGGGCTTTTCCTATACAAGAGCCCTTACAAGATGTTGCAAATTGTGTCACATTTTAACGGACAGATCTATTCGGCTGTGGTAATAATTTCCACTTCCTAGGAGTCCCATCTACCTGCAATTCTGCGTCCAATTTTCATGCTACTCAAGTCTTTGAAAATGTTCTCTTTTTTTTGGTAATCATCCGAGTGCTCTGGCCTTTACGCACCGTGATGCGGGCATCCCAGCAGACTACACAATTTACTCACCTCTCCCCCTATTTCCCGTTGTGCTTGACTGTTTCTGTCTAAACAGTAAGGGTAGGAAGGTGTTTTTCACCAGACAAAAAGGAGAGGTAGGCCAACTGTCAATATTGATCACAGGGTGCTATCTGGAGCCGTCGTGACTTATTAAGCCTCTGAAAGAAGATTAAACGCCTTTTGTCTGCAGATCTCTCTTTGAAAGTGTTTGTCATAAAGCAGCGGCAGGGTGCTGGTGTCATTTTTCCTCTCAGATCGCTTACATAAACACTTAACAAAGATATCAAAAGCAGTCGCCTATATGAAGTATTTACTCCACATACTGAACTGTCACTCTGCGCGCTGCCAAAACGGCTACAGCACCGGCTCTGTATTTACATTCCCGTACTGTGGGAGATTGAGTTAGCAGAGTCAATAGCAGCCTGTTGTTTTAAATGATGTTTATTGATTGGGGTTTTAACTAAGCACACAGCAGCGCTACCTGGGAATCCGAGGTAATCGTGGGAAGAATGATGGAGCCACAGTAGCGATTCGCTTCCGAAATTCGAACCCACTCGGATCTCCGCACGCAGCCACAGACTGGAACCACTTCCCCACAATGCATAGCAATTAAAGCAATATGGATGCTCGGTATTCAAACACTGCTGGGATAGATGCACTGATTCCTATCGATCTTAATGCTGGTTCGATGCACTTCCCTGAAGTCAGGCAAGCCACAGATTGTTCCTGGTATTTGCACTGAAGGGAAATTTCACGAGATCGCATAGAAGTCATATTCCTGATAGCTGCAATCTTCCTCATTTTGCTTTAACGATTGTGTTTGTGGTTTTAAATGGGACTATTTACAATTAATGTACGATGATTCAAGCACAGTTGCTTATCGACAGCGTTTTTCTGTTCTTTCATTACCTATATTATTGAGTGTTTCTCCAGAGAGGACTGTGAGTCATGCGAACACACCGAACTGCTAGTACACTTCAGAAAAGATGCATTGTTGATTAATCGCATATGTGCATGGGAAACTAAACAGTGTTCCAGTATGTCAAGGAAAAGAAATGTATTTGTTAAGTTAGTGTTGCCAGTGGATTTATTCTGTTTTATCAAAGAGAACCTATTTGGTAGAGTTTAATAGCAATTACTGACATTGAATTTATGGCTTTAAAAGATGCTACGGAAAGACGATAGTATATCTAGAGGTCAGTGTTGTGGAGTGCATTGAAGACGACCAGGAAGTTACTGTTCACATTCCCTGTCCATTTCTGTTACCCTTTCTAACTGATTTACTTTCAATTCTATTCATTTGGCAGCACGATGTGATTCTCCCACCAAAAAAAAAACGTGATTGGACAATACAAACCTCACAGATCCTGACTGAGTGGAAGCAATGGGTTGATCCCTTGAGGTATGTGCATATTCTTTCCCATTGTGTGTGTGTGTGTGTGTGTGGGGGGGGGGGGGGGGCTGGCGTTTGTGTGCATTCATTGACTCAATGACTTCAGTGCTGCTTCTTACTGCTGGGGGTGACGACTTACTCCACAATATTCCTCCACAAATCCCACAGCATGGCAACTGAAATTGAGTCAGATGTGTACACTGCGATTCTTCTAAATATCTTTCACTTTAGCCTGTTAACTTCCCGATTCACAAATCATGCATTATTCAGGCGTGCAGACACAGGTAGCTTTTTCCTCTCACCAGGAGAAGCGTTTCTGCCGCGGCTCCACTTCCCCTGAGCAGTGCAGCACACTCACAGGCGAGCCATTCATTTAATTCTGGTAGCTCTGTGTCTTACAGTTACTCTGTCATCCTTGGGCCCAGGCGAGGGACTGCAGATGCCCTCTTTGCAAAACACACAGCATGTTTAGGCCGAACCAGTAGTTGTTGAGCTAACATCACACAATCATGTGGCAAGGCTCCTAAAAACAGATGTGGGAGTATGGAAAATAGTGAAAACTGAGGAAATCGGATGCAATTATGAAAACACAAATGCACGGTTTTGAGCCCCTTCACAGCACAACCATAGAATAAGGTGAAACCGATCTTGTTTAAATCTGTAGTAATATAGTGCCAACCCTTGAGGAAGTTTACAATTCTGCATGGTAATTCATTTTGCACTTCCTACAATGGTTTAACTCTGTGGCGTACACTAATTTATTACTCTTGCTGTGAATCCATAGTTCTGCTCTTCTTTCTTATTACAGAATATGAAAAGACTTTGATTTAAAGAGTACTGATGTAAAGAGTGTTATACATTCCTTCACTCTATGATTCTTGAAGAATCATACCCTTGTAGTAGCAGAGCATGAAGTAAGCATGTTAAAACCATGGGAAAGTGCAGTGCAACCATGGTAAACCTGCACAAATAGTGATACGACTTTCACAACAGCTGGGGGGCATTTGGTATGTAGTTGTGGATGTTCACTCGGGAAAAGCATGTTGATCGGCCTAGCTGTGTAATTCATCCCCACCATTACCTGTATTGTAATTGGCCGGTTAGGCTCACTGTATCTAAAACGTAGTCGCATAACGATTTTTAAAAAACCTAAAAAAAAAAAAAAAAAAAAAAGTATGTCTGCAGGCGTCAGTTGGGGGCTCGGGTTTGAAGATAAGCAGGAAGAGCATTTCACAGGGCTTGTAAGGCAGGGGGGCGGGGGGGGGGGATTAGTGCAGGGTCGCAGAAGGCCGTGTAAAGCGTGTCGGAGTAATAGAATCCCATTTCCTCATTTCCTCCGTGTCATTTAACAGAACACGCAGCATCTGTCACTCTCTCCCTCCTCTCCTGGGAGCAGGAGCCAGCCGCGAAGAAAGAAACCGAAAGAGAGACTATATTCCACCTCAGGAAGCCATCAGAGGGAGAACGGTTTAAAAGTCACATGCTTTACATACCATCCCTACCCCTAAAGAGCCACCTCTCACCGCCCCACAGCTGACATCGCGCGGCTCGATCTGATGAGGTCACGTGAGCTGGAGATAAGACCCGAAATAGGAGGAACTTTAATTACAGAGACAGCTGCAGGCGTATTGAACCAGGTACCCGATAATCTGCTGGCTGCCGATTCCTTATGAGCGTTCGAGATCTGGCTTAATGTTCCCAGATTAATTAGTAATTTAGACTTGGTGGAGCGTGGATGAGCATGGTGACCGCCCCTGCTTTCGAGCACTTGTTCTCCACGTTTTGAATTTCTAAGAAATTCTGAGCAATCTAAGAAGATACCTGCAGTGGTGGTAGTTACTGGGGCTTAAGGGTCAGTGCTGAAGGGCAGGCTTCAACTGAGGGGGAGAGAGGTCACACACTACAAGTTTACGGTACATAACTAGGTCAAGCAAAATAATAAGTCAGTCCATAACCTGAAGGAAAATTCTGGGGGAAATGTGTGCCTTAGTAAAAACCCAGGACTGTAATGAGAAGAGTCAGCAACAAAACCGAAGTATATTCAGCACCAATGCAAGGAAACATTATATGCCACAGGTTGTGTGCGAGACAAATTCTCACAGTCCTCCAATACCCCATCTGAACAATTACTCCCCGCTCAACCCCCTGCCCCTCATTTCCAGGGACGGAGCGAGCGGCAGGAGATGCAGACCTATCTTTAGCTGGTGATGCAGAGCGTAGCGCCTACCTGCGTTCCCAAACTGCTGCCCTCGATGACTGTGACTTTGTTGCCACAGCTGGCCCACACTGAGTCCTCCAGCGCCAGCAGGGTGCGGATGGGCTCCTGGCCAAGGCTCACACGCCGACACGAGCTGGGGTCCCACAATTCCTCTGCAAACAAACCATTAGGGAGGCTGTTAGAACAGAATGGAGGCTTTTGGAAGACTTTGTTTTATTGTGTTTTTGTAGACACATATTTTACATGTTTGGACAGCATTGTGTTTGTTTTTCAGGCTAATTCCCATGATTGTAGCCATACCTTGAGCTTCAGATCCAACAAAATGAAATCGTGCTGAATTCTGAAAAACCATCCTCAGTGTCTGTCAATTACCAGACATGTAAATGAATGTTAAAAATGGCACGTTGTGTACAATATCTAATTTGGAGTCATGACCGTCACACAACATTTTTGGCTTATGAAGCCTCTATTAGCTTTCAGACTCATTTTTGTCATCCTTTCTTTCTTTGACGATGCTGGTTCAAACACCACTGTGCTAAGAAATACATTTACCTTTCTGTGGTTATTCAGCTTGTTTTTTTGTCATTTTCATATTTTCCCTCTTGGAAAATGAAGCTGACCTTTTTCCTTTCGTTTTAATTATAGGGCTCTTATTATTGTAGCCATTGTGGAAAAAACGGCTTTACATAAGCTTTTGCTTCGCAGCGTGTTAATGTAACAGAATTAGAACGGGAGTGCAGTGAGCCTTTTAATTAACATTTTTGAGTTGTTTACTTCTGCTTTTGAAACATTAATAGCTTCATACTGCCTTGTGATTTCCGCCATGTTAATTGCCCAGTGTAATTTAAATGTCACTCTTCTTTCCTTTAAAATTGCAAGTTACACAAACTAGCCGGTTCCATTCATGCTTCGAAAACTTCTTTCAATCACGAACGCAACAGGGATAGTGTCTTACAGCCGTGCGGGTTTAGCCATGCATGTCATGCTATCAGTGTTAAGATAAGGCAGACTAACGATTCTACTTCACCCTTTTCATTTACTCTTTTTTTATGTCATCAAAGATAAAATACCAGATTTTAAGAGCATTGAAATGAAATACAGCTTTTAAAGAACATTAAACTGAATACAAGTCCGGCATTCAAATATGTAGAATATTTTTGTTTTGTCTGTTTATTTTTACAGCCTATAAAAGATACACCGGAAGAGCCGATACAGAACTGCTTTGGCTGAATCACAAACCGGACCCAGACGAGGTACGTTGTTGAAATAAACTCTCCTCATGAGTGTGCTTGGGTATGTATCCCTTGAAAAGGAATAATTTGCATATATAGAACACACACGCCTCTCCAGCCATTCGTCCGCAACTTTCTTTTTCTTTCCTTTTGTTGTTTTCAAACAGGAGGACTGTCGTGATCGCAAAGTCTTGCTGTCTGGAGCTGCAAAGGGTGATTTATGGTTTTCTGAACTGGTTAGCGGTTCTCGCTTTCTCTCTACATCAAGATCCGTGTTGTACAGCTTAAGAGCACACCAGAACAAAGAAAACAACTGTTTGAGCAGATTGTTTGCACCTCGTACTCGATGCCAAGATTGCATCTTCTCAGTCCTCACAGATGTGGGCTTCTGTGTGTTTTTCTAGATGACCATTAAAAAGCAGACCAACATGGAACTGCTACAGAAGAGCAGGGGAAGCAGGTCAAGTAAAAATGGCTTCTGTGCACACCAGAGCAACATCTACAGACTCGGGTTAATCCCCTCAAGCCAGCGAGCATCTGTGAATGAACGTGTGGCATAAACGAGAAGTGGCACCTAATTCCATCTATCATGTATGAGGATCTTCTGTTTACCACCATCTCATGCCTAGGGACACTGCCAACCAAGATCAAAAACATCTGGATGTTTAAAAAGTAATTTAAGGAGAGATTTGCATGTTTATTTTCTCAAATCAATTCCTCCAAGACTCCTTCATCTTCGTCTCGTCACCGTGATTAAATGTGTTGCCAGACAGAATGCGGGGCACATGAAAAATAAAAGTATCACTCCTGTAAATAAAAAAATTATGAATTTCCCGAAATTGCATGTTATTTGCCTCGAGTCTCTGTCTTTGTTTTGAAAGTGTCAGTTTGTTTTCCTAATGTGTGAACACCTGCACGAAACCTCACACACTCACCGCCATTCTTACGGCTGTAAACAACGACGGTCCCGTCCCTCATCCCGGCGAACAGGAAGTTGGCAGAATGTTTCAGGCACAGCACCGGACACCCCCCAGGGTCCTGGAAGGTCAACAGGCACTGGGCGGCCGTGTCCACACTGCCATAGATGAGGATGCTGTAATAGGGAATTGGAAAGAAAGACTGAGGAGACTTTCAATGGACGCATGCTCCTGCAGATGAGTTAGAGTTGCAAGACACACAGAAACTCTCTAATAATTCAGTCTTGGTCTTCGTTCCTCTAACTGCATCACAGTATATTTTGGCAAGATAATATCTTAGAAATCCTCAAGTTTGTATGGATAAAATGGCCATGTAGAGTTTGTTCATTCAACTCTGCAAAGCAACCTCGCCTGCCTTTGTCACTTTGATGAACTCAAAAACCTGAAACAACTCAACACCAAAGACAACCACAGAACCCACTTCACTAGACAACAAGACACTTCCCTCCTTCATCTATTATAAACATTTTCCAGCATGAGAGCGTGAAACACAAAGCACAGTGTCACCGAGCACCTCGCCGCGTGAATCCCCACCTGCCATCCTGCAGCCCCACGCAGATGGTGTTTCCCACTGCACTCATCTTCTCACAGACCGCACTCTCTGCCTCCTCTGGTGGACTGGGGTCGGCCACATACTCCAGACACAGCACCGGTGCCCCCACTTGGAAGGACTTGACGGCGCGGGGCGTGGGTCTGTTGAGGGAGAAGATCTCCACCTGGCCTTGGCTCGACTCTCCCCCACTGGCCACCTTCAAGCACAGAGAAATTACAAGCATACTTCACTCACTGGCATTGTTCTAGAACAGCACAAATACCTTATGAACCAACAGGACAACATTACTCAAAATCTATATAAAAGATACCCTTTTAAATTCCACGAGCACGAGAGATCCTGCTGTGGCTGTAAAACATCAGCAGCAATAAGTTTAAAATGTCAGCCAAAACTTCAAACAGTTTCACACTTCTGAAATTGCCTTTAATAAAGGAGAAAATGTTTCCCCCCATCAGTTCAGAACAGGTTTGGTAATCTAGCATTTGAAGTTATGGATGAACTCAATGGAAGAGCTACGGTCGTAAGTCAACGTGCGACAGACGAGAGCGCATTGCTGTCGACGGTGTTCGATGCTGGTTCATTTCCAGTCCTTTTCCATTATCTGCAGGTAATGTACAGAAAGCAATTACATTTACATTTTTACAATTACATTTCCCTCTTTTTCATTAATGAGAAGCTGAGTACACAAGCAAGACTTGCTGGAAATGATTCATAGCAAAACCACCATGCACAGTGTGCAATAGATCAGGGGCTCCTAATATCCCGCGCTTGATGGGCTGCAAAGCGAGGCACAGCTTTGCCAAAGCAGCCCGATTCAAACTGGCATCAAGGAAAACCGATATATAATAATGCTAATAGTAGAATACAGATGTATTTTTTCACAGGACAACAGATTAGCAATAGTCAAGATGCACAAAAAGTCAACATGAGTAGAACCAAGATTGTGGACGCTCTGCTCATCTTTCCTAGCCTGACTGCATTTGCTTTTTCAGGACCCCAGTGTCACCTCGGACCCCCAGGTTGGGACCCGCTGCCACAGAAGCAATTTCCTGTATTGACACTGATGCCCGTGTCTTATTTGCGCATTTGTTTTGAGGAAGAGCGACGCCGCTGTCTGCCTGCTGCCTGCATCAGTTATGCCAGTCGTGTGCTGCGCGCGAAGCTCTGTCTAAATATAGCTAATGCCCCTTCATTTGCGCACGATCGTTTGTTTGTCTTGTAATCTATCAGTGTGCAGGATCAGGATTTAAAGAGGTCTCCGAGGCACACGCATGTTCCAGACAGGAGGCGGGAGGGCTGCTTGTATCGGCAGGAGGTGAAAAGACAGACAGCGGCAGATGGAGGGGTTTCAATGAGTTTGAATTGGGTGGCTATAATCACACACTTCCTCTCTTCCTTCTTCCTCCACTTTTCCCGTCAAATGACAAGCATATCCAGACAGGGCCGCATTACCATCACATGGGCAGCAAGTGTATATGTTGGTGCTAGAATTGTTTTAAGAATAAGATACACACCCAAAGGAGAATTTGCCAGCTGGCTTTGTTGTTTTGGTAAAGTTTATCATTCCCCTCCTTCGGTAAAACAGTTTTCAGATTATCAAGTTAGTGTTTGTATTGCTTATTTGTCAGGTTGTGTGTGTTAATCTGTGAATATAAATGATTGAACATAAAGAATAGGAAACTGAAAAAGTATACTTTAGAAAATATATGGGGGGGGGTCCAATTAACTTAGCATACAAACAATACAAATACGTCTTTTAGGGGGCAGTCTTTAAATCATTTGGTAACACTTTAGATGAAGGTGTCGTTTATAAATGCTTGATAAACACTTTATAACAGGTAGGAACCATGAATAATTTCATTTCTAAATAATCAATAAACCTATACAAGATATGATTTATAATTTATATAAAAAATGAAACTGTTTTTGGGAGTTGCCAAAACACAAATTCTGTTTCAAAGCTTTAAATGATCGAGAATATCTTATATAGGTTTATTGATAATTTATAAACTGAATTATGAATGGTTCCCAACTGTGTTATAAACTATTTAGCAAGCATGTATAAATGGCAACTTAATCTAAAGTGTTACCAATCATTTTGACAGACAACCATCAGACTCCAATAGATGTATTGGTGTTAATCTTATGTTATCAATCAATAACTATGCCCATTTGCTGTTCAGACACAGGTATTTAGAAACAAATCAACCAGCACAGCCTAGTGTAGTCATGTTGCAAAGCTTAAAATCTATTAAGGAAGATTTGCATTTGGGGTCATTTTGAGGCTTAATAAAACTACTTGATCCTTAGCTTTACGCAAATCAACCAGTAGATTGTGTGTATTGTGACATTTCCTATCCCAATTCTCTCACAAACCTGTCCTTCCAAAAAAAGTACCCCTCATAAATACAGATCTCACTCTAATCTTCCAAAAGCAGTCTGCATTATGCCTAAACAGTGGGGAGGAAAAATTACGTTTTTCCTACGCAAATTACATATTCAGGAAGTCTGTCCGTCATTTTGAAATGTCTGTGTAGTTCTTGTGATGTATAAGATTGAGATAAAAAGCAGGCAAACATTTACAATCACAGGGATTGAGAGAAGCGCATTGTCCGAATGTGTTTTACAGGCTGAGTTACTGTCAGACTCTAATCACAAGCAATGGAAATCCCACAAGCTGATCAATGTAAAGTGATTAGTGTCAGCCCAAATCTGAGTCACTTGTTGTTTAGGATCCTCCACTGGAGAGGCTGTAAATATATTAGCTGTAGGAGCTGTACTTTTTGGTTAAATCTACTACAAAGAGCTTCAATTTGTGCCAGACAATCAACATACCCAATGTTTGAACAGAGAGAAAGAAAAGGGGGTATACAACCAACAACCAACAGAGACTGTAAATCCCTTTAAAAACACAACACATCAATTTGCTTTTATACTGATTTTGCATGTAGATTATTTTATGATAATTGGACACCATACATAATTGATGTCATGAATGCATATTGACTAAACCAAACGCAAACCATTAAACCAAATCCAACATATTCTTTACTTATTATAATTTTTTTGATGGAAGCTCATACCAGACTGACAACTTGTGTGGAAGTGCAATAATGTTTGCAGTCTGTGTTACGTTAAGCACAATGTACTCACCCACAGATAACCCTGGGGCAGAGAGGTACTGGCAGCTGAGAAGCCCAGCAGAGCGCACTGGACTGGGTTGTGAAGAGCAGCTTCCAGCTAGAGAGGAAAAACAGGGGAAAGAAAGAGTATCTTGTTATAATCTGAACCCTGCTATTTTAAAATGAAGGCTCGTAGTGAATGAGCTTGTTACGGTGTTGTAATCTCTCCCTGAACTTGGTACAAACTTGGTCGCTGCTCAGATGCCATTACGAAGCCGAGCTGGGGCTCCTACAGCACACGCTACATTTGTGACCCCAAACATACTCTGCTTGATGTACAAGGCCAAGCTACAAGACACTCCTGTGTCCATTGTTTTTGATGAGTTTGGTGTCGTGTTGCCCGCCTGTCATCTCACGGTCTACGCTACTTACTTTAAATTGGCAGCTGCTTTTTTGTTTGTTTGTATATTAATACCCTGTTTATTTGTTTTCCTTTGTGGTTTGCTCACCTCTGTTGTCTTCTCTGCTTGAATGTTAACTTTTTCTCATTAACTGAAAATATTCTGTCATAAATGGGGGGGACATATATCAGTGCTGCACAGGAAGTAGCAATGGGCATTAGAGCACTGTGTTGCACAATCTGCCTGCCCACCATAATTCTGGATTTTAAAATTTTCTTTAAAGATTTTTAAAAGGCTCTGCAGTACACCGAAGACCACAAATAAAAACACAGAACTATAATCACAGCATCTTAAAAGCATTTCACTGTAGAGTCAAGGAGGAAGCATTAATGCACATTTTAATGACAGAGAATGTTATCCAAAATAGGAAGAAAACTGCCCACATCTTAATGAAAAGCTTTTTAAATGGCTTCCCCCTGCTGGTGCCCCATTGGTTTCTTAAATGCTGCTACTTTGCTTTACAATCGAAAAACCCCAGCCTGCATCAAATCCACAGTACCTGTAACCACAAAATAGAAATAGCGGAAAGGACGTCTGGGAACCTGGGGGGACTGAAGTGCATTCAGAACAAGAAACAAGGTTCAACACAACACTAAAGACAGATTTATATTGAAGTTATGTAAATGCACACCAAATGCCCTCCAGTCGCTTCTAACTGGAGTGAGGTTGTTAGTGGAGTTCCACAGGGATCAGTACTAGGGCCTTTGCTTTTTCTAATCTATATTAATGATCTGAACTCTGGGATAGTTAGCAAACTTGTCAAATTTGCAGATGATACTAAAATAGGTGGCTCAGCAGATACAATCTCGGCAGCACAGGCTATTCAGAGGGACTTAGATAATATTCCGACACCTGGCAGATGAAATTCAATGTGGACAAGTGCAAGGTATTGCCTGCAGGTAATAAAAATGTCCACTATAATTACACTATGGGAGGAACAGAATTAGATGAAGTAACGCATGAGAAAGACACTTTCTCCATCCAATCAATGTGAGGAAGCAATAAAAAAGGCAAACAGGATATTAGGGTATATTGTCAAAAGTGTAGAACTGAGAACAAGGGCAGTGATGTTCAGACTGTACAATGCACTAGTTAGAGCTCATCTGGATACTGTGTACAGTTCTGGGCTCCACACTTCAAGAAAGATATCGCTGCTCTAGAGGCAGTTCAGAGGAGAGCAACCAGACTTATTCCAGATCTGAAGGGAAAGTCCTACTGAGAGACTGAGGACCTGAACCTTTTCACCCTGGAACAGAGGAGACTACGTGGGGACTTGATTCAAGTCTTCAAAATCACGAAAGGCATCGACCACATCAAACCAGAGGAGCTTTTCCAGATCAGCAGGGACACACGCACCCGGGGACACAAATGGAAATTGGGCTTCAAGGAGGACGATAGGAGTCACATCATTCTGTTGTATTCATTATTGAATCCCCTTTGCACATAGGAGCTTTATATATAATTAATAAAAAAAGAAAAGACATACAATTAAACTGCTAACAGCAGGCTGAGTGTGGTTGGTTGGTGGCCTCTTCTCACTGTAACCTTTCCCTCTGACAAGGACACAACTCGTGAACCCCTTTGCCACCCTCCTCTCTCGCACCGGTGGTGGCACCGTGACAAGTGACGGTGTGGTGACAGCCATGTGGTTTTCATATCAGGAAGGCAGGGAGGCGAGGTGGCAGACGGTAAATTTAATTGCTCAGCGGGGGCAACCACCTAGCTCCTCTTAATGTTGCTCCCACATAAACCCGTTATAAATCAGAGGCAATTCGCCGCTGCCTCCCCCTTCTCTGCCTTCTCCGAGAGTCACATGCACAAAAAACATACACAACAAACAAACAAACACACACACATGCACACGCACACATGAATAAGACCAGCCAGATGATTGTGTCCCATCTGTCCAGTGGGTTTCACAGAACCCTCCAAAACCACCATATCACCACGCTCTCTTTTATATTTATTTCAGTCCATGGAGCAGATGCACTGGCTTTTCTGCCTCTCCGTCATTTTTATCCCCCCAACAACAACAAATTCAACTTGGTAATTAATTGCCATAAACGGACACATATGGAAGGCGCGGTGGTTTGAAAGAAAGGCTGGATCACGGATCGGTTGGATCTCGGCCGGGCTATGATGGCGAGATGACTGTTTTCCAACGCACACAAAAACGTTGGGCTGTTGGGCTTGCTCAGTGCAGTGGTTTGTAAAGTGTGTAGTAGTCATTTAATCAGCTTGGTGTTGATTGTGGAGGGAGGTTACAAAAAGGAAATGATAACTACTGAGTAATATAACCCGAGACCTATGTTACTCAGCAGTTATTTCCTTTTTGTAACCTCCCTCCATGCTTTGCAGAGATACGGTATACTATACATGTCCCTGAGATGAGTGAATTATTTCTTTTTCCAAACAGTTCCCCCCCTCCCCCACTTCCCCCCCATCTTCAGAATAGTTGTCTGGCCCCTTTATCAAGAAAATAAATTAAACCCAGATGGGATGAAGGGAAAGCCTTAGGAGGCAGTTAATTAAAGGGGAATTTTTTTTAATGCTGTCCAGTTGGACTCCGGTAGCTATAACTTTCTATGACACCTCAACCCGTGTGGCCCGACTTTCCGAGTTCCTCCGGGGGCTCCGGCCCTGATAGCAGCCGCAGGTGATGATTAATTTATCCGGGAGTGTGTTGAATGAGAGGAGACTGCAGAAATCACACGGATCCAAACTGCTCCAGGTAACACATTAGTGGCTCTTGCAAAGGAAGTCTGAATAGCAGATAGGGACGCGATTTGATTGCTAAAATTGTTTTTTTTATTTATTTTCTAATTCGGTATGTCCAGTTTCACACTTCCACCCATACTGAGACACCTTGTTTTCTAGAGATTGAATAATTAAGACCACTTCAGTTCCTGTGTATGTGAAAGTTATCCTATTATTCATAAATGCACTTCAGAAATTAAACAGTGCGATCATTGCTGCGTAACTTTCCAAACTTTCCAAAATCTATAAGCCATTATCAATAATTGTGTTTTTAGCAACTACACAATTACACAGGAAGAGTATTTATTAATTAAAATGATAGATCCTGGTTTGATTTTCACCATACTTTTACCCATACTTATTCAGGATCTGTGGCACGCCAATTAGTCACTGTTTGATTCTCAGCACTTACATTACATTTTGCAAAGCACATTAAATACATTTGGGACCAGTTAATGTGAAGGTATTCACAATGCCATTATTAAACAGGTGCCCCCGCTCTGCTGTCAGTCAGAGAACCCAGATATTAATGGAATCCTGCTTTTGAAATCCGTAATAAGAAATACAGAAAATTAAGGAACTGCAACCTACGGCTCGTCCTTGAAGCAGAAGTAGCCCAAGGCAGGAGCGTGGCGAGATTGAGTTATCCCTTCATATGCTTTCCCTCAGATTGATGATGTCACATTATTGATTAATTTGGCACCATGTCACTTAATTTAAAGAAATATAAAACAAACCCGTGTAATAATAGACAGAGACCAGGATTAAGTGCTGGGAACTGGCTGCAGAATCAATCATTTTCTGTCAGTGGAGAGCAAACTAGACTCACATCACATTCATTAACAGGCAGGAGCCAGACCTGGGCAAGCAGCAGTTTGAGAGCCTGAAACAGAGGAACCACTACTAATGTCACTGGTTACTGCTGAATTTACACTGTATAATACAGGCTGGCATGGATGACCTGCTTTTACAAACAATGTCTCTCTGTGTAAACATGCTTTAAGTGCCACACTAATAATTAAAACTGATAAGACTTACAAACTTCATAACTTGCTGGAGACATGACTAAAGACTTAATAGAGATTATAACTCTTTTGGTGTTGCGACACTGTAGGGGGTTATACTTTGTGTCCTGGTGCTGAGGCGGGATTTAGGAAACACCTAGGCAGGAATTACAGTGAATTAAGTGCTTTTATTGTTAATACGTGGTGCTCCAATCACACAGACACACAGAAACCAAAGCAAACCCCCAGCTCCACTCGAGCCTAAACTACACATTGAAACAGATCCCAAACTACACAGAGAATGCATAAAACACAAACACACTCTGGCAAGTAAACAAGTCCGTACTCTGAAATCAAATCCGCAGTCCATAAACAAAGTCTGCTACCGTGATCAATCAATCAATCATTCAATCTCTCCCAGGTTCTCATCCCTGCCTCCCCACAACAGGAAACCTTGCGCTGCCCGTTTTATCGAGTCGCGGTCATAGAGGGAACAGCGGTCAGGTGTTCCCCGGTAATTTTCTCCCCCGGGGTCCCGGGAGGTGCAGGGCAGGTCAGGGCAGTTCTTAAAGTCGCACTTCTGCCTCACAGAATGGTGGAAACATCAGCTACATATATATGAATAATTTGTATGTACTTTTTTCCCAGTAAAGCTCTCGAGCTGGGATAGGTGCTGTGACTGAAGTGGAGGAGCTGAAGGTATTGCTTAGTATTCTGCTGCACACCAGGATTAGTAGGAAGCAAAACGGAGTGGATTAGTTAATGGCAATTCAATAATGGCAGAGGAGAGACGTATGAAAACCCTGCAATGTCTGGTAGAGGACTATACTTCCACTCAAAAACACTCCCCTGGCAGAGACGCTAACTGCCTTTCTTTTTTAAAATGAATTCTGTAGAATATGAGGGCAGATATTATAGCGTACGCCTGGAGGATATGGGGCAGCCCACTTTTGTTTGTTTGTTGTACGTTCCTGTAACATCTCAGGTTAAACCCGCTCTCCCTGGAGAAAGCACACAAACGGAGCCCTTTAATCACAAATTGCAGAATTCATACCAGCAGCAAAAAGGCGACTCACCATGGGGCCATTGACATGACAGCACGCTCTGTAGTGAGCATCTCTCCCAGAATCCCCTGCCGACTGCCGTCCCCCCATACAGAATGTGAGCGAATGCAGAGGCGCAGGCAGCATCGTGACTCTGCAGGATAACAGTCGCCGCGGATGAAACTAAAAAGCGAGCGACATAAATCATGTCCCCAGTCTCTGGCGATGCTCCTCACATTCTGTCGGAGTTCATTGCTGTGATTAACCTGCCCCGGAGAGAGCAGGAAGGAGAGGAAGAGACGCTTCCCTTTTCCCTGAGCGGCGATGTCAGCCGAGTAAACCCACATCAGCTATGCTCGTTTATGCGCCTTTCATTTTTAATACTCTCGTGCATAATAAGGCAACGACGGGTCAAGAGATGAAATTACCAAGTTACCAACTAACATTTACTTTCCACAATTTGAGCTTTTCAAGTGTAAAGTATGTGTGGGATCAATTATAATCATTGCCTAGCCCAGATCAAAAAGTAAACGAGTTTAATAACTGGCCCTCAAGCCCCACTGTTCAACCAAGAATGATGCCTTTTAACACACTATCTGTGCAGATTTCAAGGGTGTCAAAGTCCTGAGTAGCAATGTCAATAAAAGGATACATTTGCTATTATTCACGTAATTAAATTGGGTTTTACTGTCAGGAGGACATCGATAGTTCACAGCACTTCACGGTCATTCCGTGCGTGTCTTTTTGTCCGTTTCTTGGCTCTGCATTCGCCAAATCCAACTTGAAGACCTACAATCGTTTCTTAGGCGGATTTACAGTCCTCTTCCCTGCGCAGTCAGGTCTGGGCACTGGAGCGTGGCTCTCAAACCCCGGGTCGTTTGGACACAACTGAACCCAACTGACAAGTTAAAAGCAGACTGTGAGCCAAGACTGTTGGGAGTGTGAATTTGTATGAGGCCTGGAAGGCATTTGTCCAGATGCTGCAGTGACAAGAGGAAGCCAACCGTGCTGGATCAGGCAAATCACGCTGTACCTCTGGAGATGTGTTTTGATACAGAACACCACGCTGAGCCCGGCACCGACTGGGAGCTAAATTCTCTTGATCGGATGACAGGAAGAACAAAAGCACCCCCCCTGCTACGGACTGTGTCCACACAATAGGTTTGAGGCAGGGTTTCTAGGTATTGTAGTGGATCAAGGGAACCTTGAATTAGATTTAGGTTAGATTTTTTTTCTTTATATTTTTCTCTGTAAAACATATCCTAGTGTCTTGGGTCTCCAGTGCAAGACAACCTGACACACAGTACCAAAAAAGTTAGTTTAAAACAAACAGCACAGACGTCACCGATTAAAAAAAAACTTTTACAAAACCCTAAGTACATATTGTTGCCTTGGTTTGTCCTCTAAAGTCCCAAATCATTTTTGCCTCCTGAAGGTTTACATTTGTCCTCCAGAAACTCCAGACATTTCTTTTCAAGTAGAAACACTTCAAATTAGAGGCATAGATTGGTTTTCTATTTGATATTGGTGTTGTTCCCTCTACAATTACCACCAAAATCCACACTGATGCATAAGTTACTTTTCAGCCAAAGCTAAACTTATAAACCTTGATTTTATAGGTCTTATTTATTTATTTATTTTACACTGAACTTGTTTGTTTAAGCTTTTATTTTTTAATTGTATTTTGCCTGAAGATACATTCATGGGAGTCTGGCTGTGCTGTGTTGTGTAACAAGGCATACAAAAGACTTACAGAATAAACAGCAGCAAGGAATGAAAGCAGACGACGACCAAAAAACAAAAACAGATCGTTCACGCTCTCAATGGGAAGATGTAAAACAGAAGAGCAGACAGAGACGGGGGTTTTGTTGTTCACAATTACTTTGGAAATTGAGATTGTATACAGGCAATGTAAAAGGGTGCCCGCCTACCCCAAGAGCACAAGAGATGTTTTAGAGAGGTTGGGGCTTAAAAACAGAAACCAATCTAATGCTAGACACTCAATCCCAGACACTGACAAACCTAAAGACAAGTGGGTCCAAAACATCGCTGTCATATAGGTTGTCACGTATCGTGCCATGTAGCCAACATCCCTGACTGAACCCTTATTGAGGCAGGCAATTGTTTCCCCATCGCGTTAGATGACTTGCCAACTGTGCATCACTCCTGCGAGAGCCCACATGGAGAAAGTGGCCCTCGGGAGACAAAACCTCCGTCGGTAATCACAGGCTACATCAACTGTGTCTCCTGGACTCACTAAAGACTCCCTCTGTCTCGAGGAAGCTGCATAGCGCGACCATGAGCTCCTGTAATTAGCATGTAACTGTCAATAGGACAGATCACCTCTCGCAGATGACCATGCAGCAGCTCTCTAGCTATGACAGCCCTGTCACCAGAATAAAAAGGACACAGTGCCCTCTAGTGCATGGGAGAATGAAGCCGAGGTAACTGTAGTGTACTGTACCCGTTAGCCTTCTGGAGAGAGGTGTCAGTCTGTGGTTTAGAGAAGAAAATATATGTTTAGGTCATGCATGTACTAAAAGCAGATAAAGACCAGTTAGTGTTTATTTTTGTGGGAAGGTTTTGAAATTCAGTGAAGCAGGATCAGGCCAATTGTATTTTCTGTTTCTTATAGTCAAGAGGGGAAGTAGTAATATACCCTAGGCACATTTGTATATAAGGGTTATAAAAGTATCGATGTCCTTCTATTGAGGTGAGTCATAATAAAAGTGAATTCCCTTTCATAATTAATCATTATTTCTTGGGGAAAGAACAGGAGTCATAGTTCTTCAAAGCAGTGTCTTTCATTTCATGGCTCAGGTGAGTGTAGACAACATTTCTGGATGTAAAATTAAATGAAAACTCTGTAGAGACTGTTACAACTGAATACACTGTGAAATATTTTCATTTTTAATCTAGAATGCAGATTAGGGTATTGTGTGAGGTGCTACATCCCATAGTGTGCGTAGTATTTTTTTTAAGTTGGTTAAAAAAAAAAAAAAAGACTAGCAATAAATAGTTAAGCAAAGATCTTGCAGCAATTCAGCACAAATGTATGACTGTCAATATTGAATTGGACATCCCCTTTGTTTGATTTTTTAATAAATTCAGCTCAAAACCTCGTATTCTGTACACATATGAATGTTACTTCATTGACAATCAAGATTTACTACTCTAGCCATTGGCACATTTCAATTATTGATAAGAAGTTTGCCAGAAAAAGAATAACATTTACATTCGACAGGATTGTGGTTTAAAATAACACACAAGTGAAGTCATAACTGGAACTCTATTCCTCTTGATAAAATAAGGTCCGCAATGTGTTTTTATGGTTTTAATGACGCCTCGATGAAAGTCACTGCATTAACAGGACTGAGACTTCATACTAAAACACAACCCTACTTGAAATCCAGGTCATATCCCAGCTGCAACCAGCTGTGTAAACTGTCACACTGTTGAAAGCCTTAATGGCAGAATAAGGCATTGTAGAACCCCACCAAAAATGTTCCATCATGTGTATTTAACCATCTTTTTACCATCTGGATAATAGCTGGACATCTTTTTTTTCCAAGGGGATGGATATTTAAAACCATTACAGCGGAGGTGTGATGGTACTAAGCTTTGAAAGACAATAACAAAACATCTCCCTCTTTCTATCCTTCCTCAGTTTAAAGTGTGTAAGCTCAGCAATTATGTTTTTGAGCAGAGGTGGTCTCCCGCACATCTAATGAACAAACACACCTGTTTCACTAGGAACTCGTTGTTTGAAACAAAAGTCCCAGGGTTAAATTAGTTACCCAAATAGACGCAATAATAAATAAGGAAAATGTGCACTTCCCTAACTTAATCTGAGGAAGATTAGATGTACTTGCAACATCAGTTCGTCTGCAGCCGAAGCTTACAGATGTTCTGGGTTCTCAATCTTCCCTTTGCTGCTTACAGTTAATCCCTAACAAGAAAAAAACACCTCATGCGGAGTCCTGGAGAGAGATCAAAGCGAGGAGAGCAGAAGGCCTGCGGTCAGCGTGTCCCTTGTTTTGGACAGTAGCTTGTGAGCAGATACCGAGCACAGCAACTTGCCAGCAAACAACGAGAGCACGCTCCTGCGCGAGAGCGTCGGATAAGATCGACACATGTCCGACATCCGCGTGCATCTGCGTCCGGAGTGCTTGCCCTCTCACCCAGTTTGATATCCAGGCTCTTTCGGTTGGTTCGGAAAACCACTTTCACACATTGTTCCTCGACAGCCACAAAGTGTAGCTCTACTCTGGCGCAGAGAAGAAAAGCAAACAGCATGTGGACGACGGCCTCCTACGATATACATCTCCTCTGTCTATTCCATCTAAATTAATTATTAAAGTCCCTCGAGATTAGGAGGGCTGTGGAGTTAACAATTAATAAAGTAAAGCCTAAATAAACATGCAGAAAAAAAATATGGCTGCAGGAATATTAAGTGCTTTTCAAATGAATACAGCTCCCTGCTGTTTGTTTGCCAGTGCCGGAGGGATATTGCTGCAGAGTAAAGAGGGAGAGTAGCCCCCCTACAGAAAAGTGTTGTTGAGAGCTTTTAATCTGAGCTGCAGAATCTGCTTCGCACAAAAAAAGAGAGAGAAGATATTGGCCGTCTGAGTGACTTCAAAATCACAGAGGGCTGCGAGAGAGTTTCAAGCTGTGCGGCAGGACTGAAGTAGCTCAATAGGTACGTTAGGAGCTGCAGATAAAGTTTTGACGTATCCAGCCTAATCAAAGACTTATCAGCCCCTGAGAGTTGTGGATGCGTTCCCCAGGCAAGTCACGCTCGGGGGCCGTTAGATGTTTATAACGTCACAATTACAGTTGTTCTGGATGTGGAGATATTTCTGATGTTTGATCTCATCCCCGTTGAGGATTGAGGATAAAGGCAATCTGGTCTAAGATTAGGGTCTATTTATTGGAGCGGGGAACGGGGCTTGTGAGGCGGAAGGTCTCAACCAATTAACTCGCAGGCAACTGTGGCGTTTCCTCCGATGCTCACAGAGGACGGCGTGGAGCGCTCAGCACCCGCACACGCTCGGATCATCCACTCGGTATAAATACAACCACGAAACCCCCGAGTGCGACTCTGCACATAGACGCTGCTCACATTGTATAATTATTCAATGCAGGCTAATCCTTCAGTGCAGGGATTGCAGTCGAACGGTTTGATTTCCAGTTGTCCGACTAGACAGCTGATCTATTAGTGTGTTCTACATTATCCAGGCTCCAAATATAGCCACACAATGACCCTGGCCAGATTTGTCAGTGAACATGCCCTTCCAAAGCAATTCTTCCCCCAACAACCTCATTAAGAGAAATGCAACTTTGTTGTCACTTCCAGCAGAACCAAACCCTTGCTTGCTCTTGCTAAACTGATGTGCTTCCTACTCACTACTGTGTATCACAGGTTAAAGTGAAACGACAACAAGGTGTTCTCAGTACACGATTAGAAACAGTAGAGGATATTTCACAGAGACGACAGACGCTGTGAATGCATTATTGATTAAAAAGTGCACAGTAATGACCTTGAACAATGCGGTAATTTCTCGACTAATAAGAGCGCGTTAACGCAAAGGGAACAGCTGCCCTGCAAAAGAGTCTGTGACACCCTCCCTCAAAACGGGGGGAAAAAAGCCCAATGCCATCCAAGTTCTCTCTGAGCATCATCCAACACTTCAAAGACCTCATCATCAGATCTGCTCCTTGTGAAAAAAACTTTGAATGGAAGCAAATTTGTTTTCATCGGGATGATGCATTTAAAGGAGGATGACAAATAAAAATAAAATTATACAAGCGAAGGATCTGAGCCCTTAAATCAATCACTTTCAGAGGCTTGCCATGGTAACAGCCATTTAGACTCGCACTCCTTTGTGCATGTGAAAGCACAGGCTTGATCACACTCTCTAATACTTCATATTCACATTAATAATCTACTTGGGATTGTAAATAACGCACGCCCGATCGGGAGGAAAACATCAAGCTCCAATCCGCAAGAGGTGCGAGATCTTCTTTTCATTTGATTTAAACTTTCAGTGCCTGGATGCAACTCGTTTGATTTATTTATGATTGAAATTAATGCTCTTCCCTTAATTGGATCAATGTATCATTATTGCGCTCCCAAACTCAAATGACAACTGAAAACTTGATTTCAATTTCCCTGATATAAACCCTAATAGGAAAAACGATTTCGACCATCAGCACCAATAATATCAGTAAAATGACAGTATGTTGTCAGTGCCGATTTGGTAATGTGTTCTGCCTAGCCAGGTAACTACTGACACTGCTTATAAAGTTAAATCATCAAGTGTGCACATGTTTATCAATAGAGCTTCCTTATATCCTATTGGGTTCTAGATATAGCTGTATTTCAATACAAGAAGTAAAAAGTTTACTTTTCACTGGAAAACAAAGGCAATATTGTCCCTTTCAAAGTTACAGTATAAATGCATGAATCATTGCGAATTATCTTTGTTCCCAACCCTGGTTCAGAGCCAATATGACAAATGATTTGTAGCATCCTAGTTAAATCTCAGTTTTTATTCCAAAAGCTGCATTCCATTTATTTATTTATTTTCCCAGTGAAAAAAGCTGTTCTTCCTTGAGCTCCAGTCCAGAAAATCCCATCAGAAGCTGACAAATTGAGCCTAAAGGCATTGAAGGAGGAGGGGAGGGGGGGAGAGTACAATTGCACTGATCACACTTAACAGAGAGTTTTGATAACTTATCTATACAGGCTAACAAGTACACCTACAAGCTATTGCCATTCTGGGGAAGAATAAAGAAGCGTGCAGAAGAGGAGGCAAAGCGCTTTAGGTAAAGTAGGGAAGTTATTTATTCTACACCAATTTAAAACTATTTTTCTCCTCCTCTCTCTCCTTCTATTGGAAACCGCTTTGATTGGATCACCCCTGGATGCATCCTTTCAGATCTCTCGCTTTACATCAACGCTTGCCGAGCAGTGCTGCCCGCGCACGAAGGATTGCATGTTGGAGAGCGTGGCGGCCAGCAGCTTGCATTTTTACAACCGCAGCTGTACGTGGCAACATGGCAAAGGGTTACTGCCGCAGACAGCTGCTAATCAGAGCCGCTTCTCCATATACGGATTGAAGTCCCTTCCTCCGAGCGTGGCTATCAGTGTCCTTTTTATATTCCAGTCACTGCTTCTCTCATTGGATGAATCAGCACTCTCAAATCCTCTACCTGAGCGAATGTCTCTCTCTCTCTCTTAACTGATGTTATTTTTTCATAGCTGCTGATGGCGGTCTCACTTTGGCCCCACTTCCAATGAGTTGGGTTAAAGAAAGGGGTACCCAAGGTTGAGGAAATGTACTGAGAGGGATTATAATCAGCATTGGCCATTCTATTTCACCCAGTCTAGGTCTTGGACACAGGATTTTCCTTTAGAAACAGCAACCCTCGTGCCATCTGTGCACCGCTACAAAATCTCCCGTCTATCACGTGGCATGACTTAATCTAATGCCGCAACATTGATTTATGCTCCAGTGTCGTTCAATCATTAAGTTAATTGCATATTCACTTTATAGCGCCCTTCCCTTGATGTTCTAGTAATTTGGCACCCAGACTCCTCAAATGATTTCTGTAAAGCGCATTAACCCCGAAAATGGTGGTCATTACGTTGCTTTCCAGACGCTCGGCATTGATTTTATACTTCTCTGTCTGACAAAGAAAACCGTTCGGTCTGTCTCACACCCGAGATCACCGTTTGATCCTTAAGTGACTCAGTGCTCTTTAAAGGCGCTATTGATTGTTTCCGTTCCCAGCCTCCTTCACCGGGACCTCAGCTCTGCGTCCGCCTGTAACAGAATGCCTCATCGGCTCACTGGAGTCAATGGGCTGAATAACTCGGCTGTGGTCAATACGGTGTCATTTCTGTGCACGCCAAAACAGCTTGTTAATGATACTTAAACATTTGGTGCTGAGGCTCGGGGGCAGCAGGTTTTTGGTGTCCGTTGTCCATGTCGGATCAGTTTGCTCGTGATGACTGATCCCTGACTCCACAAATCCTAATTCCTATACATTTCCAGTGCTAATCCAGATCTTGCACACAGAGCACAGTCATGTAATGGTGTGTGTATTGCATGGTTGGCTAAAAGATAGTACAGACAACAGCAGAAAGAGTGATTTTAGTTTTTAATCCACACGCAAGAGCTAGATATCTATCCCTGGTCTATATGGCAGACGATAATAGACAATAGAGTGTGCTTCTCACATTGGCACTAAGCCTGTCAATGATGTCAAGTTTTAAGTTTAATTTTAATCTAAAACACACCGTCTGTTGTAGGAGGGAGACATGGAATGCAAATATCTTACCTTCATTTCCTGGGCTTTTGAGAGGAAAACTGGCACTCGACAGGCAAGCAGCGGGCACCAGAAAGGGGCTTTGGTCTTCCCATCGTCCTCTGCACAGAACCAGCCTGGCATGTTCTCTTCCTCTGAAAGGAGAGCGATAGGATTAAATCGCTTGCCCTGCACAACTCTGACACCGTCTCTCTCTCAAAGCAAATAGGATGGGTGTATCAATCAAGCCCTCTGTAGCACTTTCCCAGGAACCTGCCATCGGAGTGATCCTATCCGACTATTTTGTTTGAAAGGGTTTATCCTAGCAACCACTGTACAAACTGCGGTTAAATACACCCAGCAGTGCAGACAGACGGCTGGGAATCATCTTCCCAAAGATCTCTCTATCTCCTGAAACAGCTTCTGCAGATATAGACGTATAAATAAAATGTAAAAATATCTTCATATCTAGATGGACGATATCCACAGAAATAGATATACAAGTAAAAGGTCAAAATATCTCCAATTGAATGAACACAAGTATAATTCATAGTTTATTTAAATAATTAAGTGCTATACTCCTATTATTATTATTATTATTATTATTATTATTAATAATAATAATAATAATAATAATAATAATTATTATTATTATAATTATATTATTGTATTTCTTAGCACATGCCCATATATAGGGTGACAATTGTTACAACATAACATTATTTTTACAGTTACCCATTTATACAGCTGGGTTTTTACTGGAGCAATCTTGGTAAAGTGCCTTGAAAGATACTCATCAGCAAACCAGCAACAAAACCGATGCTGTAATTGTGTTTGTTCGATGCTTTTCAAGACACCCTGATAAAGCAACCCTTAACAGTAGGCTTTTTTGTTTTGCTAAATACAATACAAATTTGGTTGTTGTCTCCAGCTCTGTAATTACCATATATAACCCACTTTAAAGCAATTCCGTATCCAAATACATAGTTTCATTTTAAATTACACCCAGCGTCTTACACACATTAAAATGCAATATGCCGAAGACATTACACTTACTTTTTTGCAAACAACACAATTAGCGGTTAAATGACTCATTTTATTGGGAAAGCGTGACCGTTTTGAGCCAAGATGCCACTCGTTTTCGCTTCTCTCTCACTTCTGCTTTCGGTTTTCCGCATATTTCGGCGCAGTGGGTTTGCAGCAGGAAGAGACGTCTGGAGAAGTAATTAATCTAGTGCACTTCTATCATCTCCACTCCGACGGGTGGTTTTGGTTAATCAGCCACAGAATGCCATTTTCGGAGGTGATACCACTTCACCGAAAGGCGCTTAATGACTAATACAGTTTAGACATTACATGCTCTCGGAGAAATAAAATCCTCTTTCATTTCCTACAACACACGTACAAATCAGAGAAACATTTGGTGGCCTTTTAGTAATGCAGCTTAACATACAAACAGCCCCCTTAGATCACATCTTAGTGTAACAGCATTTCTTTTTCAATGGCATTTCACCACAATAATATCAATTTGTTTATCTGTTGTTTGGCATCTCTTTGTAATGTTTAAAAGACGAACCACTCAGGGATCTAGAATTAGATTAGAATTATACAACACAGTGTCTTCAAAATGCCTTCTCACAATTGCTTGCCATGTTATAAGGAATGCTTATCATGATTACTTCAATGCCCACAGTTTCTTGTTGTACTTTTCCAGTCATTGTGAATAGATAAATACATCTGTGAAATGTTTCCCCCAGTGGCCAAAGAAGACTGAACACAGCCTGTCTAAGAGTTGAAATGCAGACCCCCCAATCAACCCTTTCAAACAGTAACCATCAGCTCTCGCATCTTTGCCACCCAACCCCCTCCGTTTTGTTTTGATCACAAAAGTCACTGCAGACCATTCCTGACCGCGTTGTGCTTGACAGATTGACAGCACTGTGGCAGCGATATCTGAGCACAAACAGCCCAGAAACGGGTTCGCAATGAACAGATGATGCATTATCAGTGACAGGAGCACACAAGCAAATTGTATTCCTCATGGCCGTGTGTGCTGCGCAATAGGTGAGTCAGCGAGTCATTCGTTGGCAGAAGCTTTGTAACAGTTTCTTAAATAAATAAATAAATAAATAAATAAATAAATAAAAAGACTGAAGACATTAGCACTCAAAATACATAAACCATATTTTCTTATGATACCATTGTAAAATGACATGTCATTTCTTCCCCAGGCTGGCTTGTCCTGTCCTGAAATTAATAACTGAATTATGTTATTCAGCAAATTCCTGTAGCATTAAATGATAAAACGCTTGACAATTATGCAAAAAATTAATACCATGAGTTTATGGGTTCAGGTGGATGTTTGCCTTATGGTTGTTAGCTCGCAAACAAAACAAAAATCCCTGCAGACAAATTTGAGTGAATTTATGAAGCGTTGACAATTTTTGTCATTTCAGAAATACATTTTTTTTTTTTTTTTAATTCCTAATATGCTGATAAGGCTCTGCTAATTTCCTGGCCTAGCAAAAACATGCTGATATTTTTTCTTTTATTTTTTCCTCTAAATTGCCTCACACAATCTCTCCCTCCGTTCCCATAGCATATAATTATGGGAGAAGTGTTTAACAATAAACAGTGCCTCACAAATCCTCTGACTAGAACAGCGGGAGGATCGGAGAGGTGTTATTAAACCCTGCCCAGACTAAGGCAGGAGTGTCGAACGGCATCCCTGGAGGGTCAGGGAAACACCTGAGTATTGTTTTATTTAACTCACTATACCGTTTGAATAAATGTAATATTTCAATCCCACCCGGGTTGTGCTCTTATTATGTTTTAAGGGCTTTCGCTCTGAAAGTGGGATACCTCCATGTGATCGACTGAGGTGTGTAATAGTTGTTAACAATCAGGTCATGAATACATCAATGTAACGATTTATTTTTTATGATTTGTTGATTGTAAGTTAATGGATTCATTTAAAATTTGGTTCCAGCTGTATTCTTTAGGGTTTGGTCGAGACTAGGTAAAGCACACGTTTACAAACTGATTTTGCCAATAATTGATACCATAAGATACATGTTTATAAACATGTAATAAATAATGTAATTACTCATTACACTAATATCATCTAACATTTTTACTGGGGTTTGACACATTTATACACCAGTGACCATTAAACATTTCAGTGATTAGTGTTGAGAATCCATTTAATTCTATGTAACCAAAACCATGATAACACTGAACTATTTGCTGGTTAATGAGCCGTGTATAGCAGTGCCGTCTATAAATGTCAATCTCCCTGTTCAGTCACAAGATCTCTGTCCGCTGGAAAAACAAAATAACAAAACAGAGCACACAAGCAATTTCTTAAAGGTTAAAATAAATTAGTCTCCCCATTTTCCTAGATTTAAGTTCTAGTTAAGCTTACGAACGTCTTACGGCACAACCCATTTACACTCCAAAGCGAAGCCTGTTATTCAATCACGGAAACGATGCCACACTGTGCCCGAGAAGTGCAGATTAAGCCTTCCCAACGAAGAAAGAGGTAAACTAGGAAGAGGGACTGATTGAGAGCTGAACTAAGACAGAACAGTGTGGTACTTTTGATTTTAAGAAAGCCGCATGTGATTAATTTCACGTATGCCGGTTATTTCGGTAATCCCTACTGCTGGTGCATCAAAGTTTCCCCTCCGGTCTCGAGAGGCAGCAATTAAACAGGACTGGCCGCATTACATGCCGATGTGTGTGTAAATGCCTGTTATAAGAGCAGCGGTGTATCCCGGCTAAGTAGTCACTGAGGAATTGCTCTCGAGGACATCCACTTTCACACCATGATCAGTTACCCCACACTGGCGTTCGACGACACAGATACCGAGGCAGAGAATAGACGATCTGTTGTCCGCACTCTCTCAGGTCAATACGTCTCGCTAAGTTTCAGCGAAAAGGTCTTATCTGCACCACTTTATACTTGGAACAGCCAGCGTCATCAATTCAAGGAACAGGTAAAACAATCCCCAGATTTTTTAGGATAAACTGACACTCTAAATCCAGATTTCAAGTTTTATACTTTTCTCTCCGTTAGGTACTTCACAGATATTGAAATGCCATTTCTTCAAAGTTAAATGAAGGGGATGTTTTCCAGTTAAACAGATATTCATTGACGGTATTTAGTGTACAGTACATAGTAATGTCTACATCGCTATTGTTTTGTCACTTTTGGAGAAAAAAAAAAGAAAATTGTACAATGCATTCGCTTTTTTGTTTAGGTTTTTGCAACCTCGACCGATTGTACTCATAGGTGCTTCAGACAGGCACCTTAGAACATCATGAACCCCCCAGAAACTCTAGAACTAATACAAACAACTACTACAGATTCCTTACAGACTCCCCCAGGTACATAACAAATTCCTATATATACATTGTTTTTGCACCACATTTACAGCTGGTCTGTGTGCATTAAAAGAGGCTAGCATTCACCGAAAAGCATCTGAATGAAGTTGACTGCTACCTTGTTTTGTGGTCAGATTAAAAATGTTACTTTCTGGATACGCTGAGCATAGAACCGCAGAGAAGGAATGCTTAGATTCTCCATATAAAAAGCAAGAGAGGACATAAAATATGTATAAACAGCACCTCTGGTTTATAACCTGTTGGAATTGCTGTGCTCAGCAATAATGCCTCACTTAAAACAAATGTCTTATAATGTGCGTCTGAATTTATATTTTATGAACAGCACACAACAGGCTAGGACACAGTTTAAAAGACATCAAACCCTCCTTTTATTTCTTCATACTTTTTATGGCATCAGGCTTTTTTTCCGCCGTTTGTTTTTTTGCCAGAAAAGGTCTATAATATGTCATGTTGTTCTGGTTTATTTCTTTCTCTGTGGTTCTTTAGTGCAATTTCTACTCCCATCATATTTTATAGTCGAACTCGCCCGTGTATAATGCTCCTCTGGGTGAGTCTGTGAACATCTCCAGTTGAAAGTAGAACGAGAATTACGAAGGTAGACGTGTGTTCATTTATGTATTTAAGAATAGCATGTAGGCATTATATAATTAATGTATCCCATTTTCTCCAAGCTAATATAGATGTCCAAATTAATGCTACAATATAGAGTGCAAAAACGTTTTTCTTGTATTATTTTGTATAGATGAATTGCATGGTTTACCTCCTGTTAGGATACAGTTTTGTACCAGGAAACGCTCTCTTTACACAGTGATGCACAAGGACAGGTTACCAGACACCGCTGTATTTGAGTCTGACATGTTTTACACTAGTTGTTGTGGTTGATTTTATTTTTGGAGGCCATTTTCTACTTTGAAATGAAAAACGCGATCAGACACAAGTTTGTGATTTGCAATTACACCAAAGTTTTCATTTGGACTCGGATAGTGTCAGGAATGCTCATTTTAACACAGCCTAGGTTTAAAAATCGTCCACGCTGTTGATAAAGTGGCGAATGGTCCGGGGTGGAAACGACTGAGCAGACACAAGTGAAGCCAATGCAAAACGCCACCCCCCCAATTCAACAGCTGGCCACCATCTGCCAATCCAATCCCCTAGGGTTATGGCTTGAGGCTGAGAGGGGTAGATGCACCTTTATCTGCAAACCACTCGTGTGTGCTTTGCAGTAGTGGGGAGAATATTTTCAACTGGTGACAAAAAACAAAAAAGAAAAGTGGGTCAGGATAAAAATAGACATGCTTAGTTTCAATCGAGACACTAAAGCGAATTATGAGTCCAGCTGAGAATCTCCTGTTGAGGTCTCTAGTGGGGTTGAGAGTATGTGTAGGTCCCAGAGCTGGTAGAGGGCCTGGTGGGTAAAAACCGTCTCATCTGGTGAGTCATGGGTTTGAAGAGCCCTTCACTGAGGTTCGCCCCTAGATAGTATATAATGACAAACTGCTATCGTTCACCTTCTCCCAGTAGACTGCTGTGCTGGGTGTATTGGGTGGTACTAAGCTCTGCTAGGTTGTCAAATTCATCTACAAAATGTGCCTTCACCAGTCTCAAGCTGTTCTGGGTAGCAACCGCTCCAAGCTAGTTTAAAAAAAGAAAAACAAATCGTGATCAGTAAACATTTTGGTGGATTTAATTACAAGTCTCGTTTCTCACATCGATTCTTCCACCATGTCAATTGAGAGAGCTGTTTTAATTAGTCTATCTCTGCCCCGGTGTGTCACGGGTCTGATAGACTGACACGGTCTGCATTAATTAGCAGCAAAAGAATGAAAATTGAAATCATTGAAGCTGTAGCCACTCATAACTTTATTAAGCAACAAGGAATAATGTATTGGATACCGCCGTGGGTAAATTATGTAACGCTGCGAATGCATTTCTTCACATGTACTGTAATCCCGAGCAAAAATAGAAGGTCTTGCTATGGATTTGGATGTGACGGAGGTATTAAACTGGATTCCCGGTGGGCTGTACTGTAAAAAATACATGCATTCGGATGTTTTAATAGATAATTCATGGAATAATCATGCCAGAAGTGCGCTGGCTTCATTATCACAATTTAGAAAGGGATCCATTTCAGTCATCTTTTAAATTCAGGTCTGTAGTGTGGAATGAAACGCTCCCACACAGAGTATATGTTCAGGTTTTAATCTAACCTACCGTAGCAAATTAACGCTTCCAAGCAAACGTGTGTGTATGTGTGCCACAACAAAAAAAAAAAGCTACTACACGTCTCATCACTTACCACTTCTGAACCTGACTTCCTCGTCTTTTGAAGCTGCATACACGGGAAGCGAGACAAACCTGCGATGCATTTTAGTGTCTAGTTACGCCCCCCCTTCGACCCAAGCTCTCCTGCTGAAAGAGCTTCGCCAGTGGGGCAAAGGTCCTTGGCAGGTCTGTCTGGGCCGGTCTCCAGGGATTTGTTACTGCGGCCGCTCAGATCGATTGTCTGGGAACCATTTGACACCAGAGATCATGACAGGCAGGCAACACTTTGCTGCCTCTGATTGCCTCATTGTGGGGCCGCCTTCTCAATCACTGTTATCACTGTCCTGCCTTTCCCTTTGCAGGCCCTGGCTCCCACATACCAAGTGCCGTGTGGATTGTGTGTTAATTTGGGTACAGACAGGAGCCTTGCTTGAATTGCAGTCGGGGCATTGACCTGGAGAGCTAGGTAGCCATTTGTTTATTTTCTTTATTGTAAAGCAACGGAACTCACTCTACAACTCTCCCGTTAAGAACATACCAATAATGAATTTATATGTGGTGTCATTTTCAACAAACCGTTCTTGTTTTGTAAAGATAAGCTCGAAAGAATTTACGATACTTGCTCTTCTGGGAGGGTCTTTACAGGCCAGAGACATGGTAACAACAGACCATAAAAGCTGCTTGTGTGTCACTAATTGGTGACTGGAGCGGTCAACAAATTGCCAGATTGCGAGATGCTATAATAGACCACTGCCTGCATGGCTGTACCATCAGCAATTTCACCAACAAGGTTCAACATGCTACTGTAATTCATAAGCAACCTATTTCATTTCAAGTATCGCTTCGGACAACAATACAGAAGGCTCTGCAGTTGACAAGGCATGGGATCAAGAGATTGTAGATATAATCAAATGCCCCTGATGAAAAGACACAAATAAGGCATTTACAGGTACTTTTATAGCAGACTCCTTTATGCCAGAGATCCTTCACATCTACCATCAATATCGGTTCCAAGATCCTCCTCACTTCACCTTCATACTCCCAGTATGAAATGATACAAAATCGACGTGTCCCACAATATACACAGCAATAAATATCCAACGTCTCCAATCCAGGGAAGACAGACTAAAAGGATAAGTCAATAAAACTACCCTCTTCCAAGTGGAATTTACAAAACCCGAGTGACACCGGCATTAATATCAAGGGTGTCGGTAAAAAATAATAGTTATCTATAAAATCCCTGTCCTCAATAGCATATGCTCCTCAAATCCAGCACCACCACGTGCTCCGGGAGTGAATAAATGGGATACGGCTGCGAGCAAATCCACCAGTCAGTTCATTAATTAAATTAATGTGCGTGGAACAGCACCTGAGGGAGAGACTAGCATTAGGGATGGGACCCGGCACCTTCCACATTACAGCGAAGACGGATAGGAGCCGAAGTATCAATCCTTTATCACTGGCTCGGCTACTCTACGGCAGGCAACATACTGTACTGAAATAAACCTTGAGTGAGATCAATACAACACAGAAGTTTTATATGAAGTTTTAAAACGCCGTCAACTGTCATTCACAAACTCCTACGTCTTCTTGCAGTAAACATCAACATCAATACATAAATAAACTATCAGCTGCAAGTGATCCATCAAAACTTATTAACACCTTGCTTTTCATTGTCACAATTTTCAGCAGGTACAGCAGGGTAGGCACTCGCATAATTACAATCTAATTAAAATACGTGGTAGGAAATGTAAAGACACAAACGGCAGTATTTTCGGAGTGAAACTCGTAGTGTCTCAACCTTTTAAAAACCTATTCTTGGAACATGAGTTTCATAGTCCGTTCTAGGCGTGTTGTGAGAACATGCAACACAATCTACTGGCTGCTGAGTTTCGACTGCCTATAATTATGTACCAGTAATACATTTAGAGCAGTACTTTCTAATGTTTTTTAAGTATTTGATATAATTATGATTATAGATAATTGGTAATCCTTAGATAATCCTTCCACTACATTTGTGCCTAGACTGCTGTGTTAAGGTCAAAGCAAATTGAAGGGATTTATTTTTAATTTTTTGCAAAGATGAAATATGAGTATTATTGGGAAGGCAAGAAAAGTCAGAGTAAAAACTAATAAATGATAAGCTAAAGCAAACAACTATAGCACAGGTTCAAAATAATGCTTCTTTAAAGCAGATGAACACATGGATGGTTAAGGCAGGGGCATCATGGGAATTATGCATTTCCATCTTGCCTGGATTTATCTACCTCTTCAGAAAATATTTAAAAATGTCACAGGAAACTGGAGGAAAGGGGCTTCATGGAGCAAGACTAATGATGCTTAATGTCGGCATTTCACTGCTCTGTGTGGTCTTTCATTAACAAAAAACAAAAATCCACAACACATTCCAA
The DNA here is from genome assembly GCF_036373705.1 of Amia ocellicauda. Taxonomy (NCBI): domain Eukaryota; kingdom Metazoa; phylum Chordata; class Actinopteri; order Amiiformes; family Amiidae; genus Amia; species Amia ocellicauda. The sequence continues at coordinate 22,336,707 of NC_089867.1, read as the reverse complement.
AGTGTGTCTTGTGTACATGTACTGTATATACACAGTACATAAACTGGTTGATCGTTTCCTTATTACCATGGCTCATGTACCGCGCAGCTCCAGAGGAATCGCTTTATTGTAGTGGATAGATGCAGAGTATGAAACGGACCATTTTTATTCCTGCTGAGGAGGATGTAGTCAGGATGAATTGCCCGGGCTCCCATGATGCTTTGCAGCTGCACATCAGAGTTATGATGGAGAATTCCAACACCCCTTCTCCGCAGACACTACTGTGTTAGACTGGGGGCCGTCTCCGAATTGTTCAAGTCCGGAGTTTGCATGTGTGAGAAAAACTCCCATTTAGTGTTGTGTAGGTCTGTATCCAAAATAAAGTTAAATATCCTCCAATATCCCTGTCTGCTTCTCCTTGTTACACCAGCTCTCTCTCTCTTTTTTCTTCAGCATCTAATCTTTTCCCAATTATTTCCTTTGAAAGTTTGTATTATTTTATAAAAAAAAATTCCACAGATTGGCATTCAGCAGTTTAGTGGATTATATCCCCAGAGCAAGACGTCCCCTGAGCTTAAATAGCCTTTTGGCAGAATGGGTTTGCATGTCAGTGTCGGGTTTAGCGGGACTGGCCAACAATGGGGCTGAGGGAGAAGTCAATATGAGAGCAAAGACAGGGGTGACAGGGTCTTAGTGAACTGTCTCCTTGGGGCGTGGAGCAGGGACACGGCCCCCTGATATGAAGGCCTGAATTGCCATCGTGTACGAGGGCTCCTTGCTGGATTTGGCTTCACAGGGCTGGCTGAGTTGGAACGGTCTGCTGTAGTCAGATCATGCAAAGGCAGTTTCCATACAAAGAAGAGGACTGCCCCCTTCTGGACACTTTGAGAGCAAGGACAGGGACAAACCTCAGGGCTTCTCAGCTGCATGCATTGGGACTTTGTTTCCTCAATGCATGCACATAATCTAGAGTTAATATGCTTGCTGGGGGTTTCCAGACCTATGCTAAAAAACACATAGGAAGCAGTATCATCAACTAGGCTGAGCCACTGTTTTGAGGGATCAGAAAAGTGTAATTTCTGGGACTTGAAGGACGTCCAGTTTCAAATCTGGCTCCAGCCCCACCACCATAATGTGCACATTTAGTCCTCTTCTGCTATGCTATCTTTCTCTTTTTTCATTATAAATTAATGGTTGTTTTTTGGTGTTTTTCTAAATCTCATTAAGGTAATTAAGGTACCAAACAGATCAATAAAAAAACCACAAGGTGAAAAGGGTTGCTGAACTAGACGTTTTCTTTCATAGGCCTTCGTAGGATGCATTACTTTTTATTGGCATATTAGCATTTCTGGTGATTCGAAAAGTGGTACGGAGACAATTCCTCTTGGTTGTACCCCAGATTAGTTAATTAGTTAATTAATACTCTTTAATTTAGTGTGGTGACTTCATCAGCGGATCTAGAGCTACTCTCTTAATTAGTGGTGAGATTTAAATTATTTTTTACTCCATTTGTTTGAAAATGATGCATTTCTCTCCACATTTTCCCCATGACAAAGGCCAGCTAAACCTCTCTGACCAGCGCTCGGCCCTGTCACCACATCAGTGCACATGGGAATAGCCTCTGTACTGTGAAATGTAAAGTGTACTCACTCTGAGCAATCTTGGCCAGGTGCAAGCGATTGACCCACGAGATCTTGCTGAGGGGACTAGGGGTGTTGAAGACCACCATGAAACTGACGGGCCGCCCTGACCTGTTAAGAGTCACACACAGAAAATAAAACGGTTAAGCAAAAGAAAATTAACACGTGGTGAAACACTGAAGACCACTGACGTCAAGGCAAGCTTCCCCAGGCTGTACACACGAATCGAAGTCTGCATAACAGATATAGTGTGTGTGTGTATGTGTGCACGTGTGTGTGCGTGTGTTATTGTGTTTGCTGTGCTGTGCAGAGGGCTGGGTGGCTGTTCAGTCAAGTATACAGTGTTACAGTCCTGTCTTTGGGCTCTGCAGCTGTTTCAGATTGTTATTCAATCGTGCAAGGTGTGTGACGAACATTAGTGGAGAATCTGGTGTGTGTTCAATCAAATCCACACATAGCCAGCCTTCTCACACCATGCAGGTACATGTGTCCTCCGCTGTCTGTCTATCTAAATGAAATCCAGTTCCAAAACCATTGTCCCTTTATTTAGCTTCTCCACATCTTGCTAAATCTGTGTCTTTTACATTTTCCTCCCCAGCATATAGCTCGTCTTGTATTAATGTGTGCTCGTCCTTATTGTGTTCGCCGTGTGGAAACAACACTGTACAATTAGGTGGGAGTGTCTCAGCTGTATTTATTTTTATTATTATTATTATTTGTGCATGCAACAGTGAGGGCATTCATTAAGGTCTGAATGCAATAAAAGCCTCTTAAAATGTATACAGTATTTTAGACACCCATGGTCTGACCTTGAAACTGAAAGATCTAAACAATAAAATAAAGAACTGAAGAGTCGCCAGTATAGAGAGCCAGTGTCCTCCTTTCCAGACTTCCCCGTCCAGACCCCCAGATTCCTATTAAAGCGTCTAGCATAGTCAAATCTGCCCATTTGTCACTGTACCTAATGCTGTTACCTCTAAAGAGGCTCTTCGCATCAAGCTGAATGCAGGCAATTCACATTCAGACATCATTAGAGGGTAATTGACTGGAGAACAGAGCACGGGCTGAAAATCCACTTCTGTCATCTCCACTCTCGGCCTATTTTGCATTCATTTTACTGAGAGGGAGAGACGGGCGCGTTGCTTATTTAATTTAGTTTCTCAGAAATACTTTGTGCCCTCGTCACCCCCGAACACAATGAACGGAACAAGCACAAATTCGCTTATCCCCGGCGATCGAGGCGTACCGGACTGGGTGGGATGCAGTGTGTGGGGGGGGCTGGGCAGGTATAGAGGGTCTCGGCCGTATGAGGTGGTTGTAGACCTGGTTTATCGTGGTGGGGAGAGAGACCACAGGGGGATTCGAGACTGTAAGAGAAGCGGATGACACCTCTCTAATTGAATAGCGATCGGAGCGGAGAGACTGCGGGTGTCGTGAAGGGTCAGCGCCGTTAGAGAAGGGGATTTTTAAATGCACACAGAGACCTTTCAACCAAGTTTATCGAGGCTTGTGTAATCGTAATGGGACAATACATCAAAATTATGTGCAGAGACACATTAATATAAATGTGGCCCATATTTGCCCCTGTGCCGTATTCACATTTTCTATACGGAAGACTTCTCGCAAAAACTTCAATTTAAATATTCCAATGATATTAAAATGCCTCATAAGTAAATGGTGTCAAATTAGATGCGAATGTTAATTTATTTTCCTTTTTTTCGGTTGATGTTTATTTGTCTGCCTCGTGAGAGATTAATCATACAGTCACGCAAAATACTGTTGCTTTCCACATCATTACCCAGAATACCCATGACTCAGGCATGTTTTATGGAGAGAGTGTCTGCCGAGAAGGAAAACAGGATCTATCATGTGCCACAGCAGACCACGCTGAAAACATGCAGAAGATCATCGCTATGGGATCTGCGAATCAATCATACTACCGACTTCTTACGCAGAGATTAAATCATCACTTCATCTCACAAAGCGAGGCGGCGATCAAAAGATAATTCATGGCTGCGTCCCAATCACATCCATCAAATTATTACTGGGGTTTTCATGGACACAGTCATCTCACCCTGACCCACGTGTGAGGAGCTAGGCAGGGCTCTTGTGATTAATATAAAACAGGCGTAGGTTCACGCTTGTGACAGCAAGGGTGCCGTGCTTCAATATAAGGACAACAAGGTAAGAGATTGTATTTGTCAGTGTGTTTGGTTCTCTGACACACTGTCAGCCATATTGGATACTAAAAGAGGCATTGGACAAGATTTCCTCAGCGATCCCAGTCTAAACCCCTGTCCCCTTGTACAGTGACTAACAGGGTAGCTCTGTAGGAGAAGCACTGAGACGCTTGAACACAAAACGGCCATGATGTGGTTGTCCTTGTGTACAGTTCTTCGGGGGACTATTTTGCTGGGACAGTGCCTACATGTGCTGTGGTGGGCAGATAAAGAATTTCCCTCTTATCATTTTTGAGTCCAGATGGCAGCTTTTTCATTCCCACTGATAACATGCACCAGAAGCAGTGAAATCTTTCAATAGCCACGAGGCACTAGGGCCACATTAATAAAACATCTACCACCACACTAAGTAGAACTTTTTATTTGATTTTGAGAATAGGAAAGCATAGCAACATTGTAAAAGGCCATATACAACTTTTCAGGGATTTAGGAGTCCATGTAGGCGGTTCCAATGTTTTGTTGTTTTTATGTATTTTATGTGTTTCTGTTTTTAAAAAAATACAGTGGTAGTAAATGTGTAAAAAGCTTTATGAATAAGACCCCCCAAGCAGTGGGTTGGGATTGCTTTCTGTTTGATGGATGGATGAGGAGGGGAGGCCGCATTAAGCATCTGATGAAGCAGTGTCCTGGTCACAGGGGCTTCCCGAAACTCCTCTGCCCATTAATCCTGCACGCCACATTGTACCGCTCCCACTGTCTTGCTTCATTTGCCAAAATGATGCAAACAGATAATTTCCCCTCACCGTAACAAGCCACTGTCTTGCTTCTCCTGCTTGTGTCACCATCTAGACCTGAGCACGGCCTCTCTCCCACCTCAACACCCACGTCGCCTGACCTCGGAGGCGAGAGATTCTCAGGCTAAATAAAGAACGTGCTCAGACCCCGCTGCTCGTTCTCTTTCCCCTGCCGTTTCGAGGCAGGTGATTTCTATGACGCCAGCCAAGTGGCCTCTTTAGGCAGGCAGAAAGTAAGGCACACACTCCAGGATCCGCTTCGCGTTAACCTCAGGCCAAGGCAGCCAGTGAAGACACCGGCTGTGCTACCAAAATGCCACCTGCTCCCGCGACCAAAGGCAGCCGCACTGCCACAGCGGGCACATCGGCGTGCTGTGAAGTGGTGAGGTAATTAAAACCGCTAACAGGAGCGCAAAGCCTGTCCAAAATCCCAATCTAAATGGCGCAATTTGCAAACCCACTCCTTCTCACACACAGACACTCTGGGCTTCTGCTTCAATTGATTTTTGATTTGGGGGTGGACATCTGTGTTTTTTTTTTTATGGATTAATGTGAGACTCTTGAGCAAACCTGGGGCTTAATAAATTGAGTTTAATAGGTGGTCAGACACATACAGAGCAAGGCCAGGGTGGCAGGAGATGTGTGGCCGTATTAAGTTGTCAAGTGCATCACAGCTGGAGATGGGGAAGCAGTGGTTGTGATGGCTGTGTGGCTCATAACTGGCTGTGACAGAATAAACAGCTGACGGAGCAGATTGCCTTTGATGCTGACGAATCGGCACCGCTACACAGTGGAGGTGGAGATGCTGGCTGCAACACGGCTGCTGCTTTGGCAGCACGGATCTGCTACACAAGCTGTTTCAGTTGGATCAGGCTTTTCTGAACTACTAGGTGCTTTTACACTGCCATTTGATCAAGATCAACCTAGCACGTAAGTCCAAACTTAATTATATGTATATGTTCAATTAGTCCTTTAGAACACAGAGCTATATCAAGTCATCTGATCTCGTCACGAATTATTCTAACAAGCAAAACTAACCAATATGTTGACAATGCACCACAAATATTGCATTTCGTGCCTTAGCCAAGGTCAGGTGGTCACTTAAGACCTCAGATACCAGAGTGAGGTCACATGGGTTGTTCTGCGTCAGGACTGGGTGGGCAACGGCTGGCTGGCCCGTCAGACTATCCTTCAGACTTGTCACAACGTTCTCATTTTGTCTGCGGGTTTGTCTGAAGGTTTCTCTTATCAGACTATTAGTTTAACAAATCATACCAAGTGAACGCGGCCTAATGCTTTGACTTCAGAAGGATGATAATCTATGCCTCTTCTCTGGTCATTATGAAGGTTTTAACAGATGTATCATAGAGTAGTAGGGCAATGACTCATTAAGCCAGTCATCACTGAGGACTGGTTCATACGTTTCCCCACCATGTGTCGCCTAAGCTTGGATTCAGTGGAACATAATTATAATACAAAAATAATACTGATCACTGTTGCAGGTGTGAATATAAATGTTTATTCTCACATTCGAGTAGCCAAGTAGTAAATCTGTAACCTAATTCCGACATGCAGAGAATGTGCATTGTGATGATAGCTCACGGTTTCGCATTGGCAAAGGTCAGGTGTAACAAGCTATTAATTTTTTATGAATGTGTCCCAAGGTAATACGACCGGTACAAGTTAAGTACATGTGGCCTTCAAACTCATTGAATCCATCTTCTCTATCGGGCTATTTCATCACCATAACACTGGAGCAAACAGACATGAAACTGTTCGTCAGCTACTATTATCTTTTAGTGCTCTGTGACAGACTGCTTCAAGTTATAGATGAGGTAATTTTAGCAGCAAACCAGTTTCCTCGATTGCAGTGTAGTGGAAAGTGGGGAAGGCGGTTCACTTCAGCTGCTGTAAATCTCAACATACTATGCATGCGTCAGTCATTGAATGCAACCATCATTATCTGGGGTCTTTTACGAAGCAGGTCAAATGGGTGTGTAGATTTAGAGGCTGTGGCACGGCTACTCACTTGTCTGGCTTTCCCGGGACCAGGAGACGCAAGCGACACTTGTTGGCGCTCTGGATTTCATCTTCCTTGATGCGGATGAATCGCTGCAGGGCCAGACACCAGTCTTGCGACACTGCCGAGTTCAGGTTCTGCCGGGAAACACATGAGAGTACAGAGATATGAGACGCTAAGAGGAACTGCCCATCTTGTGTTTAAGATGAACATTTTAGCTTTGTACCTGAATTGAATTAAAGTATCACAGTAGGAGGATATGTTTGGTCTGGGATAAGATATGAAAAAGTTGAACCATTCTTAAAAACATCAACCTTCATATCATTAGGGACGTTTAATGTACTCACTGCATTTAATTAAAGTCTATTCACCCTCGATCTGCCCCAAGATTCAGGTGGTCTGAATCTTGGGGGTGATTGGGAGAAGCTAGGAAGGAGCATCAGGAATTTAGAGAATGAGACAGAGAGAGAAGGAGAGAGGGGGTGGCGAGCTATTGAGGGACAGGGACAGAGCGAAAGATCAGATTCAGAGAGAGCTGGGAAGCCTGGCAGACCGCAAACATCTCAGCTCACCTGGTAAGCACCCTGCAGCGTGCCGATGAGCTTGGAGACCTCTTCCACCACCGACAGGTCGTGCTGGAGCTCCTGCAGCTCCTGATACAGGCGGGGGGGCCCCAGGAACACTTTGCCTGAAACCGAACAGATGGCACTCACGCTCGGATCAACCCGACAGCACCACACATTTGCACACTCACGGTCAGTGATGGATAAACAGTCATTACACGCACGCCTGCTTGGTGCTTAAACACTTAAGCTCTCCTGAATGTCAGTAGCATGGCCATGGTCTGCATCCTGACCTCCTTGTGACAATATAATTGACATCACAGTCCACTAAACCACTGTCCTTTTCCATTGCAGGAGAATCTATAGCAGGAGCCTCCTTTTGTGTTGGCCTTCTGCTTCCTATCATGAACTATTTTGTTGTTATTGTGTTTTATAAGCCTTTGGTGGCTCTGCAGAGTTACAGCTGCTCACTGCACCATGACACACTCCAGGTCCAGCGACTTGATTTAACCTCTTAGCTGTTGATAACTATGGCTGAAACTGAATGCACTGTAATAAATAATACATCGCATCTGACCACAAGGCGGCTGTATATTTCCTACAGGAGAATTGGCAGCGTCTGGAAAGAAAATGTTCAGCAATGTTTTTCCAAGCACTGATCCTTAGAACAAAATATGTGAAGGACTCGTTTTGCAGTATGATGGAAAGGGTCTGACTGCAGCAGCAGCGCATTCCATTCATTACACTGTGTGTATTCAATAGAACTGTATAATATATCAAGTCCAAAAGTACTGCATTGAAAGCAATAATATTTCAGTGGGCCCACATCGCGCCAATCTTGCCATTGAGAAGAACTGCTCTAGTCGTAAGAAGAGGGGCAGCATTTTTAGATTAAGTTATCCTTTTATTGAACTTGGGGGTTTTAATTAAAAAAAGTTTGCCAGTAAACTGAGCCATTAACACCAACAATCAATATGTGATAAATTGATCCCATTGTTTGTTGAACTATAGAGACGGAATCCAACATAAAAATGAAGCCGTTTCAAATGACAAAGCCACATTGGTTAGACCAGCCATCGTGGGGGGGGAGGGGCTCATTAAACATAAAATGCTCCATCGACTGGAATCGAAGTTCCTTTGTGTGCATTCTCTCTGACCTTATAACCGCCTCATAGGGAATCGATAGCTTGTTTGCTTTCTGCGATTTCTGTTTTCCTATATTTCAGCATGGCAAAATGAATTGTGTAATTTAATTCCCATCGTATATGTGGCTCCTAGGTTATCTTGCTATATTACTATTGACAGATAATAAAGTGCGGCCACGTGCTCGGCTATTATACTACCATCTTAATGACATCTATTGTGTCTTTTAAGCGGACATATTGGTAATACCAGCGCCGAAAATCCCAAGGATTGTCCTCTGTGAGGGGGCACCGTAACCTTTTGGTTTTAATGGGATTTTTAATACCGACAAGCAGACATCTGTTATCCATAAAGTGAGATCAATACTAGTAAGATCTGAATAGGAAAAAAAAATCAAAAAAGTCTTGCTAACAATTCAGTCTCCGTGGATTACTGTCAGAGCCGTGTTTCTGTATTTATTTATTTTTTAAGTTCATGTTTTCTTTTAAATACATTTAGAGAATCCAACGCACGGCCGCCTCCCTCCATCGTGGCTGATCCTATCAGAATTCCCTGAGATTAAAAAAGGCGGAAAAGGCCCGCAAGTTTAATAGAGTTACGAGGGAGAGATATCGCACCAATACACACATAGCCAACACCTAGTCCCAGATTAACCTGCATTTAAAATGTAGGTGAACCAGCCATATCCATCCTGAAGGATAAAACTAACTTTTAAATTGACATCTATTGGATTAACACCGCACTACGTCTCTCCCTGCCGCCAGTCTACAACAGCAACGCATGCGCCAAACAGGTGGAGCATGACAGGATACGGATAACAAGCGAAGCTCCGACTAAAAACATAAATCTTTATTTATTTTCTCTGGCATGGTTTTGTCAGGAATGAGAGCAAGAGGAGTTCCCTGCAGGCTGGCCCACTTCTTATTAATAAATTAGGCCACCTAGACCTTCAGGACACGAGCCGGTTGTACAGCTGGGTAGTATGGGAGCAGAAGCCGCCCGGCAGCCCCGGCTACAGTGACAGGGCTGGGGAGAGAACCGCAGCCCCGGCTCCCCGGCTCTATAAATAGACAACAGTGACGGTCCGTCTCCACGGCGCCACACTGAGGAACGCCAGCGCCGGGATCCTCTCATTAGGGCAGTTGCTATTATTGCACGGCTAAGAGCTGCCTTTAAAGCAGGTCATTACAGATTCATCCACACTCTCTCTGCGTTTTAATGGCCCTGTCCTTTGGCATAGTTTTTCTCAGTTGTCTTATCTACTAAACTAAGTGGCATTACACCAATTTACCTGGCAACCGTAATATTTCACATAAAGAGTCGTTTCACCTAGTTTTTTGGTTCAATAGCCTCTTCAGACAGTGTTTCAGGGAGATACGAACAAAACCCGAGCTGCATGTGTATCAGTCGTTTGTGGTTTTCCAATTTGTTGTCACCCCCCTCACCCACTAATTAAAAACAATTAATTCTGCCTTGTAGGAGCAGCAGATTTGTTCAAAAGACAGTGCAGATGTATAAGAAGTAGCTTGGAATATTTAGTGTCTGTCCGGGAATTGCCCTTCCCTGTTCAAAATTAATCCAATAGATCTTGATTCTTGGTGTGTTTGGCATTTCCCCTTTAACATCTTCCAAAAATATACCGTAACTTCTACAGGACAGCGAGTTTCCTCAACCAGTCTGTCTCTGCCAGTGGAAATATGCCCAAAGGACACAGGAATTATACGGAAGATGTCCTAACACACACACTGCCTACACTATGCAATGTTTGAAAGAGTCTCAACTCTATTAGGATGTAATATTATGCAGATTGAGTTTGAAAATGTACTGTGCCAAGAACATCAATGTAATTTCCGTACCTGGAACGATTCCCCCACCCGGTTTCTTGACACCACATTGTTGGAAGAGGGTCTCCTTATTTTGGGTACTGCCCTCCTGCCCAACTTCCACTACCTGCACCTGCAGCAGGGGGGCGCTCCACTTCATTGTGTACTTTGGGCCAACGGGAACAAGGCTGCTGAGGTCGGGAGGCCCCCTGGTGGACAGAGAATGGATTTAGAGGGAGGGAGCCCGACCCCATAGTCTGAACTCTTGACGAAAGCAGAGAACATAACAGCCCGGGTTCCAACACACGAGTTGAAAAGAAAAAGAAAAAAGGTACTTTGAAAAGACATGAAAGAGAGTCAGGCATTAGGAATGAAATTAAGAGGCGACTGATCAATTCTATTAAACATGAGTGCAGGACCCCCAGCTGTTTTATAGCTCCATTACTATTCAAGTATTCCCATCGTCAGGCAATATCAAGAGTTCTCTTCGGTTCTCTCCGCATTTTTACACCGAGGGCAATTTCCACCTCAAGGGGATACAAATCGTAAAAAACACAAACGAAATACGTTTCCGAGCAAATCATTATTCTGAAGATTAAATAAGACAGCTTTCGTCCGGATAGTAATATTGTTAAGATACACTTGCGCTAGAAACTTTCCCTTTGTAGAGTTTTTTCAGCTTGTAATGAGTGTTGAGTCACAGCCTTTGAAGGGGGTAGGAATGGCAGTGATCTGTGAAAACTGCCTTCACCGTTATACTGGAAAGCCATATTTGGTGATCTTCAGAGGCATTACTAAGCAAGGTAAGTGCTGCTCTGCCCTGATGTTTGTCTTACTAACTGCCCGATTTAAAAAGTACAGCTGTAATCGCGTGTAAATCCTTCTTGTAATTTTGCAGAATTGATTTTAGATGCTTAATACTGTGATGTAGGAAGCAGAATAGGTGGGACACTGAAAGAAAACCAGGTGGTGGGGTTTTTCAAGTGACTGTGCTGGAGGCAGGAGAGGACAGGACAGGACGGAGGGAGAAACACTGACTTGACGTTGATGTTGGCGCAGATGAGCGTGTCGTTGAGGAGGAAGACCTTGCGCTCCTTGGATTTGAGGACCTGCCCGCGGTCTCCGTACACCGTCTCGATCAGCGTCTCGCACAGGATCAGCTGCCTCTGGTCCGAGTTCAATAGCTGCTAGGAGACAGAGACGCCCACAGCTCAGCTTGGTCTGGCCGTGTAAGAGTCGGGTATATTTGAAACAATGTACACTGCAAGCCATTGTTGGTGGGACCACATCAGAAACGTATAATCACGCTGCAAAATCAGAAAAAGCATCGCAATAGAGTCACAAGCCGAATCCACTATCTTCCAGCTAAATAAGTTAATAAGTTAAGGAAACACGATGGACCTCATTTTACAAAGCATCGTCAGGCACAGTAGTCAAAGTGATTCTACAGTTTAGAACTCAATAAACAGAGGTTTGAGTAATGTTAAAACATTAATGACAACAAAAATGAAGGAAACTCACAAATAAGATATTTTTTCACCCCTTGTATGCTGCTTAGGGCGGTCAAAACTAATTGGCAGCTTTAATTGTTGAGAAAAGCTACTGTGCCTTTCATGGACAGTCATTTCTGTGCTTCGCTGCGTTCATTCTGGTACAATCATAGTGCCCTCTAGCGGACCGACAAGGTAGAGCGCAGCCCCACTGGACGTTAATGCTTTCTGACTTTCCCCGATAACGGACAAATCAGCCGCAGTCAAGGATGAGATATTTTTAGAAGACATTTGTGCGGCACAGACCCAGTGACATCTGTGTGTGTGTGTGTTCCTTTGGATGTTCTTTCTCCTGTCCCCACCCAAAATAAATTCTTATCATGGTAAAATGAGAGAATGTGTTTTTATGGATTCTACGGATTCATTTTAACCTAATCATTTTTTTGGTCGCAACTCTTGCTTTTTAAGCATTTGCTCGAAAGAAACCTTGGAAAAATCAACACACATCCTGCTAGTGAAGAGGAGAGACGGATAAATTAAGATCTGTGAGCTAGCAATGCACATTCTGTGACTGGAAGGTAAAGGAAGTCAATAATTGAGAAGATTCATTAAAAGTGAGATCACAATATCAAGGAGGAGGTTTTGATTTGGACATTTGTGGTTGCCATTCAAAATCCTCAGGGTGGGCGGGGGGTGAGTCAAGTGCCTCTCGTTAGGTAGACACAAAATCATTATCCACAGTCCGATTGTTCTGAATCGGTGGGTCTCTATGTCTACGTCACCGTTTGTGTATGCCTCATGTATTTGAGCACAGCAAGGTATCCCAGGATGCAACGCCAGTTTGTCATTGCTATTTAGGACTTTGAAGAGCTCTGCCTTCTTTATTTGAAGCTAAAGAGCTGCAGGTATCTAGTCCAGATCAACGAAGCCCTGTCCCTGCCGGGCCAACACTCCTGCAGATTTTACAGGCATTCTTAAAACAACAAACGACTCAGACGACCCTGGGTGCGTTTCAGAGCAAGAGTCGGGCAGCCCTGCTCAAATCAGCACGTGATGAACCGATCTCCCTTCATCGCCACTCTGAGGGTCAGAGGCACGAAACACTTCGACCTGCGTTTGTTTTCCTGAAAGGAGAACAACGCTGGAAAGCTGGGAGGTGTCAGAGTGAATGTTAATGTAAGGGTCCCTATAGGTGTTTTAACCTTGCTTTTGATTTTGTGAACAGATTTCAAGTTCCAAACGTTAGCAAACGGTGCGAAGTGCTTTAGAAACACGACCTCTGTCTGTTGCCTCGGTGTGACGGCTGCTTGCGTTCAGAATTCAACCAAAGTTCAGACACAACACCCCAGACTAACGTCCAGGCAGTCTTCTCTAAGCCGTGTCAAACTTGCCTTTGAGCCCCCCGGCCTTCTTTCAACTAGACAGTTCAGCGCTGCTTGTCCGATTCATTAAAATATATTTCTCACCCTGGATTCAGTGAATGCCTCATATTAGCGGCTGTTGTTCTTGCTTTTGTTTCTTTCCAGGCGAACACCAGTGGGTCCGGCAATTAGAAACAACCATCTCAAAGCATACAGTTTTCACCAAGCGGTCGTAATGAAAAGAGATCGTTTCCCATTGAAATTCTGCGGCTGCACTAAATTAAATCCTATCTGGAGTATTAGTGATTGGCAGCCATCTTAATCACCTCATCACAGCGCAGCAGAGAGAGCGGCAGCACGGCCTCCGAAAAACTCACACTTCTAATAAAATGTCTCATTTCCCCTCTAATTTTCTTATTTAAAAATACATTTGCCGATATCAGTATTATTTTAATGTGATTGTAATGTACAAGATTAGCCGTAACATTCAGCCTGGAACTTGTGGGGAACGCTGAATGAGACTGGTAAACAGACACTTCCACAAACCACACGTTTCCATATATCAGTCTTTTTTTTTTTTTTTTCCAAGAATCTCAACTGAATGTAATTAACTGTAGTCTCGGCGGAAGAGGAATTATTTGGAAGTACAGATCAGAGCAGATGTTTTTTATGTTGCCATTTCTAACCTGTTCCCAGTGCTTTTCAACACACACTTTAACGTCATCCAGTCAGACAGACAGACGCTCGGACGTACAGACAGACGGGCGGGTCGGCCGCTACCTTGTTGAGCGTGCGGTCACTGACACTCTTGGCAAGCTGTTGGATCTCTGCGATCTGGTCGGCCACTCGTTTCTGCTCATTGAGCTTCTCCGCCAGGGTCTCCAGCTCGGTGAGGGCTAGCTGTAGGGGCAGGCGGTCTGGGTGGCCCCTGGGCGTGTTTTTCAACATGTCCTGAAAGACACACAGAGCGAGGAGTTACTCCGATCCTGTCCCATCCGAACTGAAGATGCCAAATGAGCTTCACACAACATGAAGAGGGTTCCACTACAAAGAGATCAGTATGAAGCTCTTGTACATGTGATACCGATGCTTTTGAATCTTTGTTAAATTGTGCATCTGAATCGGTGGGTCTCTATGTCTATGTCACCGTTTGTGTATAACAATCAGCTCTGAGTGAGGTCAAACACCTGAATGGATTTGTTTGAATCCCAGGCCAGATCTGGCTCACTGGAACCCATCTGACAGTGACGTGCCGTCCAGTGGGTTGACAATGGTGTTGTGTGTGTCGGGGCCACCAGTGTGTGTGCAGAGAGCCCAGCCGTACTGACCTGCAGCAGGAGGATGAACTGAGGGAATCTTTGGATGGGCTTCACCATCAGGCCATACAGAGTGATCCGGTCAACACTGGACGCCTGCTTCTTCTGAAGGCCATAGCAGAGACGGAGCAGATGAGAGGGAGGAATCGGCGCCACACACAAAACAGGACAATTTGTAACTAAAGCAAACTATGGGATCTGTACTATCCAGAAATTTGATTCATTACGGTCGAAATCTCATTTGGAATACTTGGGGTTGCCAGGAGTCCTTTACGTCTACAATTACAAGCAAATAATAATAATAATCTAATACCTGAGAGCTTATTAGGTACCGAAATCAGCAGTGATCCGTGAGACAGTGAGAACAAATTTAATTAGGTAGATTCCCCATTCCCCTTCAATAAAAGACAGGTGTCTGAGAGCGGTTGAGTGTGCTCTCCATGAGCCGAGGACTGCTGCAGGGACACCTCACCTTTAGAAATTCCAGGAAGGCAGGCTTGGAGATGCAGGCCTTTTTAATGAGGGCCATCGCGTTCGTGAAGTTATTGACGTAATCGCTGTACACATCCACCACCATAGACTTGGAGAACTGGAAGAAGAGAGGGAATAAAAGTGAAAGAGAAAGCAAATAGCAAATCACATCTTGTCCTGTAATGGACTTCAAAGGCTAAAGTTTCCAAACTCTTTCTAATTAATCTGTTCCCTAAACAGGTACTTCCTGATAATTGGTGGGACGGGTTTCAAGAGGATGGTTGTTTCTCAATAGTTTTTATAAACGCACATATGCACTCAAGAATAAAAACGGTGACATTAATACTTGTTTTTATTTCATTCCACCGCCGTCGCTTTCACTAATGGGAAATTTAGTTAATGAATTTAATCTTATCAGTTTCCAGTGCCGTTCACTTACAAACAGACCACAAAAATATTCAAATGCATTCATTAAAAAGACATTGTGCTACATGGACAAGAAAGTGCAAATAAATTAATTTCACTTTGATTAAACGGAAGACTCGGATATCGCTGCTGATCACGGCGCTTTGGCTGATCAGTAAATTAACAGATCGCAGTTCGAGACTAAAGCACCACAAAGGAACTTAACCCTCGCATTGCCGTCTCTCGTCTGCTTCAAATAGCTATGATCAGATTTGATTAGGAGGCATTGTAGCATGAACGCCTTTTCTGATTAATAAGTTGTTATTACAAAATCAATCAGTGGGTGTTCCTGCCTTATCAACAGAGCTCTGGAGTAGGTGTCGAGTGTTTCAGCTATATCCGCTCACAATTAATGAGAGGATCTTCATATTGTTAAGGGGATCTAAAGGAGATCAATGTAATTGCGCGATAAATAAGGTCAAAGCTGAATAAGCTGCCCTTTAAAAGGCTAAACATTGCACACATCCAATATCTGTGCTAAAACAGCAAATCTATCTATTTGATATAATTTATCCCGATGCTTCATTAATTTGGCACTGAGGTAGGATTCATTGTGTGTATAATTGAATGCATATTATAAGTGTGCTACCGTTCCTGTGAGTTTTGTACATAAATTACATTTGAGCATCCCTCCTGAAGTAGCTGGGAGTTAAATCGGGGTAGTGTCTTCGTAATGCTGTACTCAAACCGAAATGACAACACATTTCTGGTAACTAGGACTGATCTCAAGTCTAAATAACATTTCCGGCACTAGGGGATAGATTTTCTGTACAAATGTTTCTCTCCCACTACTCGGCCAGGCACAAAACACTTCTAATACCTCCGTAAAGTAAAAATAAGCCCTCTTTTCACATATTCTCTTTCTGACCTAACTGAAATAGATCTCGCCATTAAGCCATTCTCTCTTCACACACACTCAGGATGAAACAGCCCCAAATGTCCCTGTCATCTCGCATTTGCACCAAGATTTTCCCTCCACGCTCCCTACTGAATACAAAGAGCTCCCAATTCACTTGTAATGTGCGCTGAACTCTGTCCTTATCAAATAGCAGGGTCATGCTTTTCAACAGGGGTTTGGATTCCTTTCATAATAGTCATTACACTGTAACACTCTGAAAACATTGTATTTTCCTCATTACTACTGTATGATGCGTCTTGAAATGTGTATATTTGTGAAATAAAATAAGTCATTGATTTTTATATTAAGTTCATCAAGGGCAGAAATTTGGACGGCTGTGCTCTGGTGAGGTTTTGATTGATTGGAAGGGTTATGATCTGAGCTGAAGTATATTCAATATAGGTTGAAAGGACCGTGGCTGCGTTTCGGAAGAATCTGTGCTCCGGGGGGCCTGGACTCACCGAGGCCACAAACAGGTCCCCGATCTTCTCGGTGGCATCCCACTCGGCCACCCGCGAAGCGAGTGCGATCTGGAACATGGAGTGGCACTGCAGGATCTCCCGCAGGCGGAAGAACACAGTCCGGATCTTCCTGGGGCTCAGCATGCGCGGCTCTACCTCCAGCAGGGGCTTCTGGTACTCCTGGCAAGAGGCAAGAGGCAAGACTATTCCACACTGACGGCTAGGCAAGAAGGTGAGATCCTAACATTTCAAATAAGCCTCAATGGGGTCTCGTGATCAAGTAAGAAGATCTGCAAGGGACTGACTCATTCCAGGTAAGGACACCTCTCATGTCGAGCAAGCTTTGAATCAGTCAAGCCTCACTGTTTACTCGGATAAGTTTTATTCTGGATCGATATATGATGACTGGCTGACAGATAGATAGATAGTTTGAGAGACAGATATAAATACTTGTTTACTATTCTGTCTACTATGGGAAATTCAGTTGCAGTTATAAATAAAAGCACCCCTTAAATTGAGAAATACTTTGACTTCCCCTTTTGTAGATAAACTAAGACTCTGTGTCAAATTTTTGGAAGAATGGGTATAAAATCCAAAGTAATATCTATAAGATGTTATTATTGTGATAACATTTTTGTAGTTTAGCCTTTCTTGACATACTCGGTCACAAATGTTATAGGACTACCTGTGTACCACTCTTATTTTTGTCTGGAAACAGCCTGGTTATAAAATACATGATGTCTCGCTTGCATTGGAAATGTTATGGGTTCATACTTAGCTGACAAAGCTGAATGTTTGATTTTGTGGTGAAGAAGAAAAAGCGTTGAACACATATTCCCTGTTTGTTGGTTGTTACCATCCTTTGCTAGCCATGAGAAGTAATTACAATCTAGGACTATTTCACTTATTTAGGAATGAGGAAGTGAAGTATTGTTTCTTTCTGAAAGTATGGGTTGTGGTTTTGATTGACTGCATATCCTTACAGGCAGATGTGTCACTTCATATACTTAGTTGGACCAAAAGTGTACAGACTCCCAAAATAAACTGTTTAGAAGCAGAAACAAATATTTCACAGTGAATTACAAGCTTCTGCAATACCTTCTGCTGTCTCTAATAAGGAGATCGTTTTGTTGTTTTCTCTTTTCAAAGAAATACAAATCTCTTTTATTCCCCACAAAGTATTAATCCCAGCCGAAGATCAAAAGCAACAGTATGGATCACATGCCATCACAAAAATGTAATAACAAAATGTGTTTTCTACAGATGTTTTTGATCTGTATAAACATCTATCTATCAGATATTGTGATTGCCTGTAATGACACCCATTTTAGCTGTAACAAAGCTTTGGTTGAAAAATTAGCACATTAAAGGCTTTTAGATTAAAACCTCATTGAAGAAGAAACAGATACACAGCTACACCTACAAATAACAGCTACTTATACTTCAAAAACGTAACATAAACCTCATGTCATGTTTCCTTTCCCTCATACACAATCATACCCTGTGGCAGCAGTGGTTCATTTGCTCATGTTGAGCAAAGTAAGGGATGTATGAACCACAGAAATTCAAAAGTGTATGTACCATATTAAACTTTATAATTTGGGTCCATGTTTTCGTATCGGCATCATGGCTTATTTTCCCCACTTTCTATGTTACTAAATAGCCTAAATGCACAGCTGGACAGATGTGGAAAGGACACGAAGAAGTCTTTCTTTGAAGTACAGCACAAACCTCTCTATGACAATGTTGATATGAGCGGACGAGGAAACAAGACCGGGTTGTGAATTCACTGGGTGTCCGTGGAACAGGGAAATTAGTTACCCAGATTTTGGTATAATCCAAGACCCCATCTGAATGAACCAAACATTGAATTTAATTTATTATGTATTAAAGAAGATGATTAATGTATCTTCTGGACTGTATCCAGAGGTCATCCGGGGAACCCTACTCAATCGTAAAAACACAGCAGCTGTACCAGTTAAAGGGGATGTGACTGACAGATCTCTCTCTTAAGGGACAAACCTGCACGATTCTCTTCAGCGACTCCAGATAGCTGCGCTCGCTCTGGACGATGGATCCCAGGATGTGGCGTCGCACAATCTGAGGACAGAGAGAGTAAGAACCATAGCGAGACCCCCCCCCCCTCCAAGGAGAACTGCAGAGCCCCTCTGACACAAACGATCGGTCTTTGGTCTTCATTGTCTGCTACTGGTTTTAAATAACAAGAGGGTAGCTTTCCTACATTCTGCTCTTCTATTGATCATTTAAAAAGGGACAACTTTAACCATGGTTGCTCTGGAAGCAGGATAATGACAGATTCGATTCTCACCCTGAAGTTCATATTGTATGTAGGCCACTGGCGCCTGGGACCGCATCAGCGCACAACTTCAGTTAATTGGGTTAACCTGGAGTACTGTTTGCTGGCCAGTGGAAGAAAGAGTCCCCATTCCAGACGGCTTCAGGTTCGATTTCCAGCTTCTGCAAACCTAAGTGGCATGCCGTCTGCTTCCTGCACCCTCGCCTTGATGCGCCTCAAGCTTGTGTGAATATGTAGGAACTGTCCTCATCTACACTAACGAGCACATGGGTAAAGTGAGAAGGTATTTTGAGACTCAGACCTGCTGGCTGCTCAGGCCCTCCGGCATCGGCGACAGCTCCGGAGGGGGGTGTTTCACGTCCGACAGGGTGACGTCCAGGTACCCCGCGTCGTCCTCCACGTCATCTGCAAGAAAGACACAGAGCTGTGGGCATTCAAGCTATTGAATTGGATATTGACTTTTCTCCTGAGCGCAGTTAAAGGCTTTCATCGCAAAGGCCGAGCTTTGAAATATCAGAGAGGAAAGAAAACTCTGTATTTTGCATTTCACATCCAAACTACACTTACCTCACCTAGCCAGGGGGTGTTATGTAACAAATACAGAGACTACTGAAAAATCTGTTCATTAATATCAGAGTTCATTAGCCCTTTAAAGTATTGTTTTTTCACTCACATATGCAGACATCCTATAGCCTGCTTCTAGGGTAGGTATACACAGATTTGTTTTAGCAACTTTATTGGGTATATTAGATTAGAGACTTTCAAAATGATCTACAACGCCGCTTAGATTCATCCTAACAATACATGCATTAACTATACATTAATTTCATAAGCTTGCATCTTCAGTTCCTTAAAATGACCTGGTATTGATTGATCATAAAACCTTCTAATGGGGGGGAACCATTTGTTGTGAACATTTTAAATGCACTTCTCTGTACGTCAAAAAGATTCCTAAAGTCATCCCTCTCCCTGGCAGACTATGTATAATAATAATTGTATGCTTAATACATTTGTTTTCCTACAGGTTTATTCACGTCTTCCCCCATAAACTCATTCCAGCCAGCATATAATAATAATAAATCGACAGCATGATGGATTTGAATAATTATCACATTCCCTGTCATATCCAGAAGCGAAAACGGGCTTTAAACACAAGCCAGCTGAAACATTACAACAGACAGGAAATATTTAATGCAATACCTGGAGAATCCTTCTTGTGCAGGAAGGAGACTTTTCGCATGACGGCTATTTTGGTCTTTTCCAGTCCATCTTTCGTCCCATTTTTGGCCGCCTTCATGAGCTGATGAACCTGTTTTTGGAGGAGAAGCAGAGAAGGGGATCATTTTTAGTTTTTTTTCTTAATCCATTTATAGATCGTCATCTGCAGAGCCAGCAAACAACAGTCGGTTCATCACGGGAGGAAATCCATCCTTCTGGTTTTGCAATTTCTGCACCACCACAGGCAAGCATCCTCGCAGAAATGAGAAAAAAAAACACGAATACATTAAGCTCAGATCGTACCTTTTCAAGGCAAGTTCTTGCCCAGTAGCACTACACCGTTATGCACCCTCATAACTCATGACTGTGCAGAGACGGGTACAGTATGTGGCCTGCGTTGTGTTTCCGTATTGATCCCTGCTGTGTACTTCAATACGCCCCAATGTAGCTCAAGTGTGTTCAACCCGCAGTAATAAATTAGAAAGCTTTCTAATCTATGGCTCCAAGAATACAGTCTCTCTAATCAGCAGCCTTTGGCAATGTCTCCACTATTCCTTTATTTAATTCATTGTGTATTTATTATTGTATTTAAGGCATGCAGTGAATGAAACACTACTATAAGAACACAATGAGGCTTTTAACCTGTTAGGCATTACAAGTAGTGTACTTCAACCTTGTACATATTTTATCCCCCTGCATCACTACTCTTTAAAGATCTACGGCCATATAATTTATGCACACACACACACACACACACACACACACACACACACACACACATACACACACACACACACACACACACACACACACACACAGCCTCCTAACAGGGACTAGACTGCCTTCCTCTACTCTGACTTAATTCTGTCATGTCATTCCTCATTCTCTACAGTACTACATCCTGTCTTTTGGAAGTTGACCCACTGGGGAGTGAGGAAGTAAACAATTTATTTTTTTCCCACAAAATCCGATAATCAGGCCAAAATGTGCTGGAGAGCGTAGCGAGGTGAGATAGTCCATATTAGTCCCTATCTATAATCCACAATGATTTATTCTGGCCTGTTACCAATATGGATTTCCTCACAATCACGAGGAAGAGCTTAACAAAACCATTTCAAGTTGGTTCGTTTTCCACCTTTAAAATGTGTCGGCATTTTCCTCTTCGCTGTGTGTAACAAACGCCAAAGGAAACTAAAACAATCAAGCGAGGTCACTGGATTGATTGATAGTAGATTCTTGATTCTTTCAAAAAATCTTTGCAAAATATCCCTATGAATCAGCACACCTGAAAGCAATTAACCAACCCACAAAAGTAGCCAATCTTGTAAGTGTTGCCTGGTGTATCTCCCTCTGCTAAACCCAAAGAAGGTTGTTTCGGGGTCAAGGTTCACTGCAACTGTACTCCAGCGTTTCCCAACTTCAGCCTCCCATAAAACCGAACAAGCCCAGGTTTGGACTCTCAAGCACATTTATTTATTAATTTATTGTATTCAAATGTTTGTATATATGTCCTGGATGTTACTCAGTTTTAATATAAAGTGCCTTGAGATGTTTTGTCATGAAAGCCACTATATAAGCTAAATATTGTAATAATTCATATGAAATACCGCTTTACACCCCCAGTCCCCAAGCGGTACCTTCAAGTCATAGCTCTGTTTGATCTGGGTGACATCGCGGCCCCCCAGCCGCATGGCCAGCAGTTCCCGTTTGGTCCGGGCGCAACGTTCCTTCAGCCGGTGCACATCTGGAGAGATCTACGGGCATCGCCCAGGCAGCCCCACAGGGGCAGGAGGTGGGTAAGAGGTAAGAGGAAGGAAGAGAGAGAAAAAACAAGAGGTAGAGAGACAGGGAGAGCAAGAATCAAGGCAAGGCAAGCAAGGCAGTAACAGCTACAGAATTCACTTGGATCCAAAACAAAGAGGAGGCCACAGCGTTCAGTGCAGGCAGGCAGGTGGAAATGGTGAACAAGCAAGAGAGGGCTGCTGGTTTTGGTTTGTGTATTCATTTGTTGTCGTCGTCTTTTCTTAAAGAAGCCTGACCATATTGATTTACTTGTGAAGGGGAAGTCCCTGTATTTTCAACTTTGAAGTCGACATGCTACACATTTTCAAATTTAAATTGGGCACACCACACAAAAAAGCCAAGCCGTATGGAAAAGATTAGGACTGCTCATTTTCTAGGGTAGGTATACACAGATTTGTGTCTTAGCATCTGTATTGGGTATATTAGATATCCACTATTAAATGCTTTATTTTAGAGTACACTTTTGTTTAGTTTTTTTAATTGATTACAGAATAATTCAGAAAGGCATTCTATTTCCCCGAGTTCACTGTTAAACAATGCTGTACCGATGTTTAAAAGGTCAATTAAACCATAGAATATGTTTTGACATTTGGAAAGGCAAAGTCAGAGTTTTGTTTAATTAATTATGAATTTATCCTTTAAGACAACAGTATGGAGCATTGGAAACAACTAACAGCATAGGAGAGAGAGAAAAAGGTTTACCCAACTTTAATTTGGCATTGTGTTGCTCCCTATCTTTACACTAACTATTCTGGCAGCACAGCGTTCATGTTTGTGTTATTTAAACTGTAGTAGCTGGAACATTATAACCTAAAATCAGTGTTAAGAATTGTAGATGTTCCCTTCAACAATGCAGCTGCACCGATTTGGGGAAATGCAAAAACTTCTCCATAAATCAGAAGCAAAACCACAACCCAAGGGTCGGATCATGTGTATTACAGCCACAGAATACAGAATGCTCTTTTTGGTAGCATGGAAATGCACATTAAGATTTCTGAAGCATTCATTTGTATTTCCACTCATGTCTATGATCTGTAACACATCATTACTGACCCACCTCAGCCCCTCCTGTCAGATACCCCCAAACAAGTAAGAATGATCCTACAAGAAAACCATAATTTAACATTTTTGTAACATTTCATATTAAAACTCAGCATTTTGAAGGAAAAAACATGCATAGTAAGTATATGCAGTGTGATTATTAGCACCAGCTCCAAGTATGTGTGTGTGGTTCTCATTTTCCTGCCATCCATATTCACCACATGAAAGACCGCTACACTGTTACTCTCAGATTCCCTTCAGGGAAGAATTTCAGATGCCAGTTTCCTTCCCTCGTAGAGCCGAGCCAGGAGGTGTCTGCAAGCGTGCCTAGCCTGTAACTGTGTTGGCGTTTAAGAGGAATACCTTGGCAGTGTAGGTAGAAAAAGGCTCACAAGATGTTCGCAGGAATGTCAGGCGCCCAGAAGCAAAAAAAAGATGACAGACAACAGTGAAATGCCCAGACTGGAAGAAGCAAAAGGGAATGAGGGAGGCTCCCGAAGAAAGAGGAACCGAAAGAGACCGTCAGCTCACAGGCACCCTTTCCCTGCCAGAGCGGATCTCTGCATTAGCGGCAAAACACTGCGCCCCTATCCTTCGAGTCCTTGTCTATGGTTAATGCACTGTCCCCAGAAGCTGAGGCAAAATCGTTTTTTGCTTTCAATACTATACTTTCAACTGCTGCTGTTCACGAGGTTGAACCAGGGTTTTAACACGGAAACATGCCGATATCATACGTCTGTGCAATAATAGGGGACACGTAAAGCTTAAAAAATAAACGCTGCTATAAAACTCGCTTGGGATTTGAATCACGTTCCCATGTTCTGTAAATCCACAGATTTTGCCGGTGAATTTTAGGAGGCAGTGCCACCTTGTGGGAAATAGTCATACAACACTAACTAGCTTCTGCATGATTATTGCTTAGAGATGAGCCACCAAATTCAAAGATTAGGCCCAGGCCTGATCCGTGGCATTACGGTTTCCATCCATCATTACAGACAACATTCAGGTCAAATGGGCACAGTCGTTTTTGCAAACCCGTCACTCAACAGGACTTTCACTTTCAGCCGGTGTTGCACAAGACTAATAAGAGTCTGGTATCAAAATCCCCAGCCGTTGTGTCGTAATATTGTGAATTCCTGCTGCTTCCTCCTACCAATGAACTTTATCGGGTGAGTACATATCAACAAAGTGTTCATATCACGTGTAAAACATTTTTTTAGATGTCCCTTGCAGGGAGTTTCAGTTCTATTTTTACATCCCAATTGTACCGTGATGCCAAATTGTCTTTACTGCCCAGACGACACTAAACGTACCGTCCATCCCTCCATCTCACAACAGCTATAGAATCGTATCCATGTTCTGCATAACAGCTCCAGTCCAGTCACTATAATGATTCCCCACAGGCCGTTTTGTTTATAACCTCATTTATTCACACAATTGCCTATTTAAAGTGTTTGTTATTTTAATATACAAATTACAACGTCTCCAATAAATGTTTTCATCTATCTGCGCTGTGTGATGCACTATGAGAGCTGGGGTTTCCAGCCCTGTTCTCCCTTCGACTTGGGCACCATTCCCTCGCTTCCTCCTTCTCCCACCCAGTCCATGCTGTACCCCGGCGCTCAAGGAGTTGCTTCAGCCTGGCACAGCCCAGCCCAGCCCAGCCCAGCCCAGCCCAGCCCAGCCCCGCTTTCTCCCAACACCGCCATGCTCAGTCCCATTCAGCCACAGCCACCCCCGGTCCCCAGTACCTTGCTGCGGGCAGAGCTCTTGCTCTCATTGTCCGACTGCTCGTCATAGCTCTCGAACTCACTGGAGCTCCAGCCGTTGTCCGCCGCCAGCTCCTCCCGCTGCACGTCCTCGTAGATCTGATCATCTGCGAGACACGCAAGAGAACCTGCACACAAGCTCTGTTCGGACATTTTCACATTCCTCCTTCTTCCAACAGAAAATTAGCACACGTATGCCTCTCTCTCTCTCTCTCTCTTGTTGCTTCTTGATGTTAGGTATTACTGTGGAATCCACATGAGTATTTATCAGTTACATAAACATTCAATAACAACAAATGTTAAACAAGTAGTGCGTTTTATCTAGATATATTTTTTTAAGCAATCAAAATAGCCTGTACGTTTCAAACGTGATCAACTGCTCAGAGACGTTGGGAGAATAATGTATGCGGGTCAATTTGTCTCAGTAGGTTAAGCAGTGCTGTATTCTCTACAACTCCTTAGTACAGCTAATGATGTCTCCCATCACTACATTACTCACAGTTTTCCTGAGCAATGTTTCAGGTGTCAGCGTTCTTATTTGCATTACTAACAGGGAGGCACGCCTGATCACTTTTATATAGTACATACAGCTCTTTGTTAAAAAAAAAAGGAAAACTATTTAATTTCAGCTTTCATCCAAACTGCATCAAGCAGAAGACATGGACGCACAAGAGCGAGTTAAGCGTGTAGTCTACCCCGATACTGGCAAACTCTGCTAGACACAGACACTGATGAAAGTGTGGCCTAAATTCCCAAACCTCTTATTGCACAGAGGGAGCACAGATGAAAAGATTGTTCTACTTCTCATCACTGAAAAAACAGAGACCAGATAAGCACCAGTTCCTCATCACTTGGGCAGTTGCTCACCTGGAACGGAGGCCTGGATGTTTTCACAGGGGACATCATCGTAAATCACCTCTGGGCTCTCACTCTCCGGCTCGGCGGCAGGCTGACCTGAAATAAGACGCGAAGGGGTCCGTTATTCCTGCAGGTCACGGTCTGTGAGGGAAGGAGCCCACAGATGAGATCCCTGTTTTGGTGGCTCTTCTGACTTGTGGAAACCCACATGACATATAAAAGGATGTGTACCTTCTTCATATGTCCACAGAGGTTAAATCTTGCATTAGTTTGTCACTTCAATGGCATCCCACATACTACACAGTTTACAAAATTAAAAAATACACCTGCAGGAAATGATAAGCCATTTGTGACAATAGTAGATGTTTGGAGTTATTGTGTTCTCTGGAAAGAGACAGAAGCTGAAGTGCAATCTTTTTGCTGAAATCCTTGACATGTTGTATGACTGAGTGCTGGCAGGTTTTGGAAAGTATATTCCTGCATAACATTTTAGATATCCGCCCCATGTCTTTTCTTATATTAAACATTTCAGAGCACCTCTGAATCTGAAATGTGTTAATTTATACAGAACAATGAATAACCTTAAACAAGATAGAAAGAACTGCTTTTAAACAACACATTAAAGAAAATTACATTTGGTTAGTTATCAAACGATGGATTACCAGACCACAATATTCTAAAAACAGAACTTGTTCATGATTTAAACTTTAATGTTTATCGAGTTTTCAACCCGTGTGCTACTTTTACAAGCACAGAGGTCTTTCACTTCGGGAAGGATTCAGTCTTCCGTTAAACCTCATACAAGATCCTTGCTTTAGTCGACATCATGGACAGAGAATTTGTAAAATCGGTAAAAATGTAACTATCCTTTGACAACTAACCGAATCAAGGAAATAGAAGAGAAATGCAAGTTTTCATTTAAAGGGAAGATAATCAAAAAGATGACAGTTGTTCCACAATTCAGCAAAGTTAAACACGGACAACAGAATAAAAGAAACTAGAGTGGCATGTCCAACAACAGAGGGAATGTTTTTCATTATGCACACAATAGCAGCATATCTTCCACATTAAGATATTCATCTTGTCTGTATCATTGTGCGATTCTTAAACCTTGTACATCACCAGGTCTGGAGCCAATACAATTGATTTGATGGATTCGTTTTCCTTTGTTCCTTTCTTGCAAATGAATTTAAGATGCAGTTTAATCTGCATGAATTTAAAGCACTTGTTATTTTCATATTTATAAAAGCAGGATTGATGTGTGAAAGACCTTTGGCACATTTTAAACACAATGCTTTGCTGATGTGGCCCTTGTACACAACATTGCTTTGTAAAGATCACCAATGTGTTCAGGAGAGCTGGGGACATTAGGTTGTTCAAACTGTAATTAGGACTAAAACCCAAAGACACGAAAGTTTAAAACAAAATGGAAAGCACAGTTCAAGCACAGATCTGTTGGGTCTTCACTGACTCATATACTTGACATCTCTCATATTGTAAATACTCTTCAAAGGAGTAGCAATAAGCTTGTTTCTATCCCCATCACTATATCCTACAGCATGGTCATCCACAGTGTTATCACATGTGGTGCCGAGTGTCCTTCCTGTGGCTTTTAGCAGAATCCCAGTCGGATGTGTAATTGTTTGCTCCTGTAGTCGTCTAAAGTGCTGGTCATGCTCTTTCTAATCATAATTTCTGCTGTATAATCAAAAAAACACGGGCAGGCTTGCTGATGTTTATACCCAGGAGTCACATCGCTCCTTGCATTGAGTTATCCCCCCCCTACCCCCACCACCAAAGTGAACTCTCCAAGCAACAGTTCCAGAGAAAGCAGTTTGCTGATGAAGCGTCAATTAATCTGGTATATTAATATATTGCACATGAGGAACACTTTCATATGTTGTTGCCATTCACCCAGGGAGGGCCGTGATAAATGACCAAAGCACTCTGCGCCTCCCAG
The DNA here is from genome assembly GCF_036373705.1 of Amia ocellicauda. NCBI lineage: Eukaryota > Metazoa > Chordata > Actinopteri > Amiiformes > Amiidae > Amia > Amia ocellicauda. The sequence goes on along the minus strand of NC_089867.1, from coordinate 22,309,137 downwards.
TTGTTCATAAAAAAAAAAAAAACGAACCCGAATGAAGAAAAATTACAATATTCAGCCGTTTTATATGCATCGCCGATTTAAACTCTATTGCGGGTGAAGGAATCCAATTTCCATATTAAAACCTGTATGTGGAAAACTGGCAAAAATGTGTGGCTTCCAACAAAGTGATTTGTGGTTAAAAATAAGATATTAAATCCATAATTGGGATTCATCCACAAGGGATGAAGATTTATAATACTTTGAGGGGAATTAAAATAATAAATAAGATTGTGCAAGAGGAGTAAGTGTCAGTTAAGGGACTCTTTGGTTGAGAAGGGCAGCCCCTGAGACACATTGGTGATGTTTATGGGGAGGCAGGGGTGGCAGGAGGAAGGAGGCCAGCACTGGGTTGGGTTGGGCGGCAGGTTGTCCAGCAGCAGGTTGGGCTTAGCTATCGCGATGGGGGAGGGTACCTTTGTTCAGGAAGGCAGAGAGCTCTGACACCACACTGAACCACTCCTCCTGCGCTCTGACCTGAACTGGACAGACATACAGATTGGACAGTGTCAACCCCAGAGCTATGCCGTTGAAGCCAAAGTCCGTGAGATCCTTCAAATCAACGGACGGGTGAGATTCCTGAATCTGTGAATGACTAAAACCCAATTGAGTTAGTGTCTGCTAGTTTGTAACTTTTCTCTCTGTCTGTTGTCTGCTCCCTCGCGGAGGATAAAAACTGTAGAGCAGGAATTGGGTCAGCTATGAATAGGGATAATAATGAATCTAAAATGCATGTTTTAATTTAAGTGACATCACTGGGGCAAGGTCTAGCCAGGATGAAGAGATCACATTTCATAGTTTGTTATTCAAACTGCATTTCAAGGACATTTTAAATATTTCTAATTTTGTATTGTTATCCCAGATTGAATTATATGTTTTTGTTCCCTTAACTGACCCTTAATGACTTAATTGATCTATCTGCCCAAGATCAAATGATAAATTATGTATTAGTTTAAACAAAAATATGCAATGGGCTGAAGTGCAAAGACCACAGAGTTCTGTACAGAATATAAGCTGTTATTTTTTGTGTGTTAGTTTGTTTCCCCACAGAATGCTGAATGGCAAATTCAGATTAGATTAAATGTTTAAAGGCTGTGGTTCAAATGGTCTTTAAAAGCAACAGTCTTTAAAAAGTATAATGGTCGCCCTGAATAGAAATTCAGAGTTCACTGACCCCGTTGCCTTTCTGGTGAATAAAGACCTAACCAAGCAAGAAGACATGAACCAGGGCCAGTTTCTCCGTCATAGTGAGGGCAGGAGAAAAGACCTGATACTGGCCCCTCCCTGCCTTTGTCATTGTGTTTCACTGGGCTTGTTTGCTACCTGTGCAATAATGTCACCTGGATGAACACAGGCTCGTTTCATTGTATCTGCATTGTGGTCTCTCAGTGCGTGCAAATGGCCTTGACTCTTAATCTGTTTTTCACCACAGAAAAGTATCCCTTCCTGTCACTGCGCACTGGAAGACTTTTGTGATGGGAATAGACTGGTCACACGTGTCATGGACAACCCCCACATCTTACACAGGTGACCAACCGAACCTATTTTGCTGCGAGAGTTTTAGGATTTACAGAGGCAGGATGTTATTACGAAATTCAGCTGTGTTCTGGATGTGGTAAGTCTTGATCCTCTAAGGTCTTTTGAAGAAACAAAAGTAGCAATACAAATTCCTGGATGTTCTGGGGTCAATAAGCTGTGACCAGTCAGATGGGAATGCTAGCTCAAAGGTTTGCTTTTGTGAATCTGTATAATATCTAGCCAATGTAAGTCAGTGTCGTGCAAAGTCTAGATGCAGGTTTAGTCTCTGACCTGAATTACTTCTCCTGTTCTGTATTCCTGTAGAAAAAGGTAAAACTATAATAAAGCTTTGAATTACAACAAACATGAATTGCTTCTAGGATAATTTGCAATATGGCAATAGACATACCAACAAGGTGGAAGATTGAGACAAAATCATTTTTACCATTAAAAACTGCACACTCGTCCATTTAGATTGTCCTTGAGAAGGTCTTGACAAATCAAACCTTGTATACCTTCACTGCTGCTTGCAAAGCAGAATTTTCAATTATTCAATTCAATTCAATTATTATCAAATGATGGGATGATTGAGAGTAATGAAATCTTCCATACAATAAGATTAGTGGGAATGCGAAACTTGAGAAGGAGAAACCAAACAAGGAGAACAATGTTGTGTCCCCGCTACCCATGACCCTGAATTTCTGATATGAAATCTGCATTACGACAGTAAGTAATACCAATCGCCCAGAACACAACCTACACTTCCTGGTCACTGAGATAGGTCAGCGAGAACTTTAAAAGACCACCCAAGATAAAATAATTTGTTCTCACAGGTTGTGTGTGATTCCTGGACTGAAACGATAGGGTTAACACTAGTGCACCATATTCTTTAGAGAAGTGGAGGAATATTGTTAAAAAATTGTGTGCTTACACCCCAACAATATTACAGAACGTATCTATTGTACCTATACATGTCCTTTGACAGTTTGTGTTATGGTCCTTTAAGAATCTCAGTCTTACCTCTCCAGATACCAAACAAATCTTAAATGTTGAATAATGTAATTACTGATGAATTATAGATAACTATATCAGTCCCACAGAGGAAACCCTTTAGACTGGCAGCCAGTTTTTATCTTCTATTCAGCACTGGCATGAATGTGATGCCATTAGTTTCAAGGTTAATCTTTCATAATAAATCGGTTTCTCTATAGTACAGCACTTCACTAGAGGCAAATACTCTCTCTAGCTGCCCTGATAACTCCTGCATCTATGCCGCTGAAGTTTTAAATCAGCAAAAACAGTTCTGAAAAGACATATCTTCAGAAAAACCTTGCCCATCAAAACACCACTCTGGGAGATCTCGGAGACTCGTCATTGGTGAATAATTAGGCCATGCAATCTTCACATCAAATCAAAAACCCTGATTGTCTGTGACGTGAATTTGGCTACATTTGATTGTGTGATAGAGCAGGCAATCTTAAGAGCAGCTCAGAGCTGTGAGATCCAGAGCTTTACCATGTTTGGAGAGCAGATCTACACAAAATGTCTTTGCTAGCAATCCATGCTGAATGTGCGGATTACATTTTGCTTGGGCTACTTGAGAGATGTTTACAAAGTTGAAACATCTTTAGAACGACATAATGATCCAATGCTGGTTTCGGAGTCATTGACTCATTTTGTCTTACAGTGTAACTGTAGACACCGTAGATCATCCGTCTCACTGAGGTAAAGCCCTGTTCTGGTTTGATCCATCACACTGACAGGCGGATCTGTGCTAATTGAACTCCCGATTCGTAATTCAAACATGTGTCACTCGTCCACAAACCTGCTGTAGAGTGCGAGTCCTGTACCACCGGAGAGAATAGGTAGTAAGGACCCATCAAAGTCTGAAAACCTGCGGGTGCCACGGACAGGACATAAAACGTTGGATATAATGTGTGACAAACATTACAGCCATTCCAGCACCGATCAGGTTATTGTCAGGATGGGTTAGCAGCAATCCAACCATCCAGTCTTGTCAAAAAGTTATTTACCTTCATAATAGCTATTTCTCTTCCAGGTGGTCTCCACGCCATTGTTATTGGAGACCCCCACAGTCTCCGAGTGTCCCAACGAACTTGGCTCAGTGGAAGCAAAGGCTCTGAAACATCAATAAAAAAAGAGAGCGGCCGTTAGGAGATGCTGGAAATTCACAGGGAGAAGCTCGGAGGAATCTGCGCATCTTGTAGCAAGTGGCTAAATGGAGATCAAAGGAGAGAAAAGGCAAACCCAAACTAAACAATGAGAGTGGTGTGCATGCGTTCCCTTTTCTCATCCATCTGCTTTCACACCGACACATTACACAGCATCACTGTACAACGAGAAGACAAAAAACCCTTTCTGCTTTCTGTTCATCATCTTGATGGAAGTAAAACTGAATGTAAATAATTCACAAAGTGTCCCTTGCTGCTCACCACAGGAAATCTACATTGCTATTTTGCATATTCACTTGTTTCTATTACTGTATTGTACTTTTTACCACACCTTCGTTTTACAGTACATTATACTGTTGCATGTTCTGCCACAATTCTCAGGTATTCAATTTGTTTCCACTCACGGTTTTATATCTGTTGAGATCTGCTGATTAACAAGGGTGATGTGAAATGTGTTTTTACTCCCGAGCATAATCCCAGAGCTCCAGATTTGTTGGAATACATGGTAAAGCTTTAAAGGAGAGAATCTAGCATGAGATAATGTAATATTATCTAATTGGAGTAAAATCCTTGACAGTCATGCTGGTTGTAGCACTGGTTTATTTGTTATTTATATTCTGGGACTTCAGTTTCTGTACACAATTTGTAAAAAAGGAAATCAGAAATTTCCACTTCTCCTCTCACTATAACTCGCTGAACAGGAAAGATAGAAACAGCGATGTGTCCAAGGTTTCACTGGACTATAAAACTGGACTAGTCTCTGTGCCAATGGATTCTTAGGCACCAACTACAGAGATGAGTCAATGGTGGAAATGTTGAGCTTGGACTGGTGCTTATAGATATTGTTCAGCGCAACGTCCGCTTTCAGAATGACAATAATGGTGAAGCGGGTCCAGACACTGGCAAACACTTTGATTTGAAAGCCTAGACATGTTAATAGGGGAATTGAAATGAAGATGTAGTCATTTAGGAAACATCTGTACAAGTTTTATATTCACACTAATAAACTGCTAATTCAAATGAACGGAGACAATTCACTTATGCATGCGTGTAAATGTAGGTGCTCAACACCATTTGCAATTTCAACTCTAAAAACAAAATAAATAGTTTACATGGACACATAACTTTACCTGTGGCAGTCAGTGGTTCTGTGAGCTGTAACGAACATGACATATAGGATACACAAGTGTTTTACATGCAAGACACCTGTGTGTTATGCAAAGTGATAGAGACTGTTCTGTGCGTGTCACGGCAACAATGTTTGAATTGAACTGGGTGATCAAAACAATGACAACAATTTCTTAGCATCGGTTTTCTCAAGTTTCAGAAACCAGAATAGTTTCAAGTTCAAAGCCAGAACATTCTCTGTTTTTCGTTGGTTTGCTTTTTGTGGCTGGAAACAGAGATAATATTTTACCTCCTTTGACAAGCAAGTAAAAGGGATCAATCCCTTTGTTGCCCTGAGCTTGAATACAGATTTGAATACAAACTCTAGCCACCCAACCTTATTATCCGTCAGCATGGAGCAACTCTGGCTTCACTGTCCCACTGTTAGCTCAGTATGTTCTCCCTAAACCTACAAACCTTTTCAGATTAGTTAAATAGAGTCACCCATTTGAAATTAAGTTTAAAAACCTTTAAACAACTTCCACCTGTATTTCCCCCCCTTTTAATGAACGGTTACCTGCTCATCTCTTCCTCTCTGCACCAAGTAGAGGATTTCAAGTTGCATCCTGAAGAGACGATAATGGTCTTAGTCTTCAACTTTATCAGAGGTGTAGATGACCATTTTATACTACTTAAATGCAGATTAGCCAACTAGAAAAGATATATGGGACGTGTCTGTTTAAATTACGTAAAAAGGATGCACACCAGGTGAAATTATAAATGACAAATTATTGCCTAAGATCCATATTATTTCCAGCAATTTGGTTACTTAAAAATGTAAGAAGCAAACTTTCTGACAGACCCAAAATCTAGTGACCACTGATCATTAGGTAGACTTTTAATTATAATGCAATGTGTTGCTGTCACTGTAAATTAAATACACTGCATAGCTTTTTGAATTTGTTATGGGTCAGATGTCTTTGGACAAATAAACAAATAAATTCATAATACCAAAGAAAAGATTTGGACACATTGCATAGAACAAGCTTTCAGAATCCCATACAACACTGACGGTAATCTCAGACCATGCACACAGCCTCGATTAGTAAAGCTACTTGGCAAACCCCTCTCTTCCTGTCAGCTCCGGCTCTCTTTCTGCTGTTGACAGGAGCTTGCCTCCCTTCCAGAGAGGAGCGTCTCCCTCAGGTAACGCAGACGAGAGAACGGCCAGTGATTTACCTGCTTCTCCAGGTGATCCTCCTGTGCATACTGCTGGCATGGCAGAGGGGTTAATAGTCCAATATACCGGAGGGTCTGGCGACTCCAGATCAACACACTTGCAATGGGCTGTTGTTCCTAATCCTTTTAAACTGTGATTAGTCAGGGGGTGTGTGAAGTCCTGACACAGGGAAGGCGGAGCCCCACTGACTTCATGAATAGGTAATTCGGAAACCGAGGGAAGGTCAAACCATATGTAGAGTTGGATTAACCCTTGAGGTGCTGAATTCCATCCAGTGAATTGTTAATAATATGATTATTAATAATGGCTTCTGTAGTTTGAATGTAACAGGAAATTAATTGTAAGACCTCAAATTGCAGATAACCATACATGTATACTTCTGTACATTCCATATTGTACCATTTCAACTGTATCTGTACCGGGTGATGATTATAATTATTCAGAGTTTTAGCATTATGATTTTGATTATTATTATGGAGGTATTTTCATGTTTTTAATTATTAATTGTATGATTTTCATCAACACAACCTATAATTTCTGAAAAATTGAGGTTGTAAACCAATAATAAGTAGACATATATGCAGTACAGGGGTAGCAACACCACATGCTTGGGTGACACGTATGTATAGGCATGCAGAGAGCAGGGGCTGATCATGAAGTGTGGCCATGACAGGCAGCACCACAGAGCTCCTCCAGGCTCTGCATATGTCTCGGCACGTCTGGGCTCGGCAGGACGGCTCAGGGAATTACACCTCTTGCCGAAGGCCTGAGACAGAATGGAAAAACCAGACTGAGCTGTAACACCGTTTCACTGGCTGAACAGCTTCAGTCCCAACAGCTTCAATCTCAAAGTTTCCCCTTTAGCTTGTTTGCGCTTAGGCCACAGTGCCACCTGCTGGCTCGCCACTGTAAATACAATTAATGTCACCATTACGTGTACAGATATTTCAGAGCTGCGGACTTCTTAAGACCATAAGCTGACAAATGTACACACCCCAGTTAATTTATTATTTAACCAGATATTCAGGTTTTTTACTACATTGCCAATTCTACACGAACTAAGCGCTTACATCTCACACTAACTGCTGATCTGTTGATCCTATCCTCGTCAAACGGCACCGGTGATGGGACTCTAGTTTAACGATTTTTAAGAACGTGTAAACCACTACATATTCCCAGACTCTGTCAGTAAATAACAGTATTGTAGGTCTGTGGTCATGAGAGAGCGCATTAGCGTGCTATCACAAATGTGAGAAACAGGTTAGTTTATTGTCAAGCAGGATTATAACTTTCCGTTCGGGTCTACGCCGATTACATTTGTGAACTCAAAACCAGCTCAAAAAGGTTTCAGTCTGAGATTTTCTCAGTAGGCTGTGCTAATTTGAGGCAGAACCAAAATAGCTCAGCTTTGAATATCCTCCCCAAAGAGTTTCTAAAGGAAAGAACAGAAGTGGTACAGCAATTACCACACATAGTTCAGGGGCCGTGTCTTTGAGGGAGAGAGAGAAAAAAGCAAACACTCACAAGCTTCTGAATAGCAAGCCATCTCCAGTTTTGTGTACTTAATGACTTCTAGAAATGATTTCAAATCAGAAAAATCTTAGTTTCAGTAAGTTGATATAATTTACTAAATGAGATACAAAACTAGCACACTGGGAGAATCAGAATAATGCAAGTCATTTTGGTTTAATAGGAAATGCCTTTGGGGATACAGCATGGGAAAGGATACTGTGCTCTAAATAAAAATTGGCTAAATCAGCTTATCTGTGGTCTGTTGCTTTAATTGCGACATTTCTGTCTGTAAGTCTGTCAGGTGGACTTATATTGTCGATCATTTCCAACAAGAGAATTTGTTTGAAAAATCAGTGAGGATGTTCTATAATGCAGAACTTCAATTTCTGCAGCTCTGCCTCCCATCTTTCACAGCCACGGATAAATCAAATCCAAAAATACAAGTTTAAACATTTGTGGGTTGTTTTTTGCTTTTTTCAGTGAGGTACTGCAATTCTAGTGATGTCCAGAGAGAAGCATAGAAACACTATCAGTGTGGGTGCTGTTGTAGGAGGATAAAGCAGAAATAGTCACATTGTAATTGTGTTTAGGCAAATGAAGCATACATGGGAACATCAGGGGGGTTGCTTGGATTGGTGCTAGTTAACAGACTGCTGCAACAGGGGGTATTCTTTGGTTTTGGTACGAGTCGACAAGAACAGCTCTTATGCTTGGCACAAGTGTTTCAAACAGATCCCTCTCTTGTCCAAGCGCATCGTTTCTTCTCACACCCGGAATATGGATTTCTAGTGTTCTAAAGATGCATTCTGTGCCTTTTGTGAAAAGTCGGCCGCTTGTGTCTCGCGTGACATGCCGAAAGAGCGCTGACCCCTTGCCTCTCCCATGCACACATTGAAGCAGCTTCAATGTGCACAGCGATCTCAGCAGAAGTCCTGGAGGCAGATTCGAAATTCCAGGGACACAGTGAGTCTCTTCACTGCATTGCCAAATGACAGGAAAGCCCACATGATTGGCTTTGCCCTGTTTTGGCATTTACACACATTTCCCATTGCACCCAATAACAAACTGGATTGCAGCCGACAGAGCAGACTCATTTCCACCACTACAGTGCTGGAGTCATGATTCATTTAGAACACTGACCAGAAACTGCTGCTAATATGAGAAGTCCTCTTCGAAAGAACATACAGCCTAGACCTAATTTCTGCACATACAAACAATTTCAGTTCTGCTATAACTCTTTGATCCTTCTCTGTCCTACGACTTGTGGTTTCGATGTACAATTGGTGGACAAGTCTAGAACAGCCCAATCCTTACAAGATTCACCTTCAATGACTTCATTCAATGATTTGTAATTGACTTGATCAGCATCTGATCCGAGACCATCCTGTATCAGTATGCAAAGCATGAAGAATTAACATTTATGTTATGTGACTTCAAACCGAATAAACGGTTTTCCTGTAATGCAGGATTAGTTTCGTATTCTCATCTGTTAACAACAAAAATGCAAATCTGAGTGATGCACTTTCTTTTGATACCCCCATCCCCTGTGAATCTAACGGCCTTGTGCATTTCCCTGACGTCAAGCCAGACAAGGCAAATTAAATAGAAAGATATAAATAATAGTGTCATAAAACAACTTACCCTTCAGAACGCTCACTAGTAGCTAAACCTGCAGAAAAAATATGGAGAGCAACAGTAAACAAAGATCCTAATTTTAAACACACTTTTTAAAACAATATTCTTAAAACGAGCATGAACTGTTCAAAGTGGCGCTACAGAAAGGCATGTTTTGTATAAATGATGGGGAAAAAATTTAGCAAAATATTGAAATGTACTTTTTTGTTTATATGTATTATTTATGTATTTATTGGCAGACACCCTTATCCAGGTTACTTATATGTTGTATATGTCTTTTTGTTTTTTGTTTGTGTGATCAAATTTCTAAAAATTGTATCCTTTCAAGGACAATTCAGTCAGCTCAATAATTTAGTTTTGCGGTGTGTGTGTAACTGCAGTCTGAAACTCTACCTGATCTGGATGGCTGAAGAGGGGATGGCGAGGGTACAGTGGGGTCCTCCTGTCCGGCAGGGGGAGTGCCATTAGACTTGTGGTGTAAGTTCAGAGTGGAGGGCTCTGGCCCTTGTTCTCCGGGATTGGTTTTTGTGGCAATGTCTTTCCGAGGAGGTGGGATGGGTTGAAGGTCCTGGACGCTGTCTTCGTGGTCTTCTTTTTGAGCACTGTCCTGAGTTACGCCTGCACTCCCCATGTCCTCTAGTGTGTCCTCTTCGTCCGGACTGTCATCAAACTCAAATGCCTCCCCGTGCTCCTCCTCATCCTCTTCCTCCTGTTGCCTTGGCTCCTTGGGGGCGCCCGTGGACATGGACTCTAAAACAGAGGACAGGGATTGTTATTGGCCAAGCTTACAATCAATACAGTGGAATTGTTTGGCATTGAGCTGGTCTAGTAGCGCACAGGGGATCCACATCTCTCCCTCCACGGATCACTAAACAATCACAGAATGAAGGATGGTGTAATTTAGGTCTATCCTCCTTCTCGAGGCGAGTGCAGGCAAGACATGATGACACATTCCTCACTTATCCCAAATATAAGGCGGCCGGATGTCTGTAAATGGCTTTCATACCAAGGTAAGGAATCAATTACCAGCCGAACAAACTTAAAATAACTTGTTTAATTCCACCATTGAAAAGGAAACAAAGCCAGACTGACAAGTTCATAGATCTGACTTCTTATGATCTGGTTACTGTTTGACGATTACACTTTTTGGGCAAACGCATTATTAACACTCTCAAATGTGTCTTTGTTGATTCTGTATTTTTGCCGTTTGCTATTACACAATGAGTTTTTAGATCATCTGTAATTAAGATGTAATGACCCCACCCTTGGTATAACGTGAGTAAAGAGGTCGGCATTGTATAGCTGGAACCCTATTGTATATAACCATCATTTTTAGAACTATGATTTAAGAGATTTATCGATGCAAACCACAGATGTGAAGCAGGTAGAGAGCAGGAATCAAAAAAAGATGGCAGCCGATCGTCACAAATCACAATAAACTAGATGGGTAATCACTGAACATCTGATTTCCTGTCCTGCAATAGATCATAAAGCTCTTTCCCAGGCATAGACTAAAGGCTGTTAAGCAGTTAAATGGAGCGCTCGTTTAAAAAATTATACATGTACTCAAATTGCATCCATAAAGCATTAACAGCCTAACTTGATTCAGGTGTCTGAACACTGGTAAGCATCGCCATTTATGCCATTAAATAATTAGTGTGGAGTCCGTGAATGTCATTCATGCTGGTTAACTCAATTTAATCGTGGGTCCCTGCTGTAAGTCATACTCAATTTAAAACGCATTGACAGCACAAACATTTCGTCAGGATCAAATCAGGGGGGTTATTGCTCTTTTATTATCACGTTTACTCTATAAAACATACTGCTAATTTGCTTTACATTTAAGTGAAATATCGATTTATTTAAATCAATTCAGTAAATACACTATAATCACAATTATAAAACATATACATGTTTGCCAGCATCTGTAATAATAATATAAACAAATTCTGTTTGAGAATTAGTTTAAGAACATAAAAATGTTTCAGTACATCGTTTATTAAAATCACACTGGTTTTAAGTGTAAAAATACTAAAAAGGGAAATGAAAAAGTCGAATATCTATCATTAAACCACTCAGAATGGTAAAAAATGTAAATGGACAGAAACAAAGAACCTGCCACACACAAGAACAACTATTTAAATCTTTTGTTTTTTTTAAAGCTGCATGAAACAGTGTTCCTCGGTTGCTGGGGATGAATCATGTATGACATCATCACCACAGTCTTCAGTCCTAAGTTGTAAAACTCTAAAAATAAATATGATCAAACAGTCTTGGAGAACAATCCTTTAGTGTCCAATGCATGGTGAGGCCCTTCAGTGTACCAAGTCAATATCAGCAAGAGAGAGGGGGTACACATCCCATTACTCAATGGCTATGGACTCAAGCCAAGAGCGGTACACCCTGCCCCTCTGCCGGGCCCCTCAGCACAGCCCCAGGCGGGGGGCCGAGGGGATGTCGTGAATTGGGTTTTACAGTCCGCTCACATACCCCCTCAGCACCATGGAGAGGTGTGCCTCACTTCTGCCTTCCAACTTAAACATGTTCATCCTGGTGCGTTTGTGCCTTCACACTTTTATCTGCACTGCCAAAGTGCTTTTGGGGGAAGCAACTAGACTAGTATGTGTATTTCTGCATTTTATTGGATTTATTTTTACTTATTTTATGATGGTGTGCCACTTTAAATAAAGAGTAACATCTGTTCGTGGACAAAATTCCTTCCAAGAATTCCTCTACTCAAGGACGAAAATGTATTACACTTTTGTTTGTTTGGTTGTGGTGTCATTTTGTTTTTGTGGATGCTATTGTGAATAAGCAGTACTGTAATTGAGGAAGAAATATTAAGACCAGCTATCCGTAGGCTTAAATCAAGACGACAGAGAAATAAAATAGTATAATATAAATAAATGTGTCTCAGTAAGCATCAGCACAAGGAAGCATCTCTATTGCAGTACAAGTATTAGGTACATAATATAGAGATGATAAACATTAAAGCAAAGTCTTTTTTATATAATAAATCAGAAAACAGTTATCTTGATAAACATCTCTGATCCACATACGCAGAAATATTTTTTTTCCCCAGAGAACAGTGACAAATCTAGGTCAGTTCAACATCACTTGCACACTCCAGCCATTTTCTGTCCTCTAAGTATGGAAACAAAGGCCTGGGACAAGAGATGTTTGATGTAAAAAAGGCTGTGTGCATATTTTCATAGACATACACCGAACCAACCAAATTAGCCGATACATTTGGGAACTTGATCTCTTCTGCTGTGCAGGATTAACAGACTCTCTCCTTTATGAATATGTTGCTTATGACTTCATGTATATGTGCAACAAATTGGTTTTAAACAAATCTCTACAGACGCAGTTTAGGTTTATCATTATTACAAAAGCCAAAAAAAAAAAAAAGTTAAGGAATTAAAACAGTTAATTTAGGATTGACTTTAAGATGATTCATGGTCTAGTTATTAGGGAGTCTGTGTTAGTGTTTCTGAGCTGACGGTTTGAAAACTGTAATCTGGTTTATATTGTGACTCTGTGCGGCTCGTGGGGACGGTTCTGATGTTTAGCATAAGGAGCTCCTCTGACACACACTGCAATTAAACTGGATTTTTCTTAGATTTATCACCACCTCCTTTACGCAGCTAGTTCACATTTAGCAAGATGTTCCAGGGAAGGATTGTGTGGGAGTCCCCCTGTAGTGCATCTCAAAGGAAAACTTCTCCTCTGCAAGTGGTTAGGAAAGATTCTGATTCCCAGAAAACATTAAACACAGGGGCGAAGACATTTCTGATCACAACACATCTACAGGAAGATTGTGTTAATCTAAAACAAAGTTCTGACTAAATTAATCTGAATGCAGTCTGAAAAAAAATGAAGATTGGTTGTCTCGTCTTCCCACAAACTTCTTATACAGCTCTGGAAATAACTAAGAGACCACTTAACATTGATTTCTGAACTTGGAGTGGTCTCAATTTTTTCCAGAGCTGTATATTCATGTGGCCTAATTAAACCATGCTTCTGCTCGACATAAAACATTCATATACAGTAGAAATGGACTGTACTAAAGACGTGGGACGGGAGGCAACAGGAGAGCTGTTAAACCCAAAGCATTTCGGTTTTGATAGACCTCTGAAAACTGCCTATCCCTTTAAGAATAGGCCGCTTATCGCTACACATATATGTGTAATACATAGGTTTTAAACGCCGGTCTACTTTCCACTCGGAAACTGGGAGTGTTTGGTGCAACACCCTGTAATCATTCTCCAGGGTGTGCTGAACTGGGCTGGGTTACAGTGAGGTCAGGAGATCTGTGGCCCCACCACACCGGCCCAGGTCTGGCTTGAGCTGCAGCCACGGAAAGCTCAAAAGGTCAGTCTCAGAGGGGGACTTAGTCTGATCAGAGCATGGGACTGCAAATGACTTGGGTGTGTCACGTTTACTCACTTTCTTGTTGGCCTAGCAAGGCTGCACAATTCGTACAGAATGAATCACGGTGTGTGTATCCATACATCTACAAAAAGAGAGAGACAGAGAGAGGCATGTAGGCAAAGACTGCTGGCCCACATTCACTTCTAATAAAGAAACTCAGACAAAATTCACAAATAAATTAATTTTAAGGGCGCGATATTAGACTATAAACCACTTTTATAGTCCTTTCAATTAATTTTCAATACATTTTTCTGTAATTCTTCGAAAATGGACTATTACGGTTTTCTACGCGATCATCATCACTGCGCCAATTCTTTTTGATGTCCAAAAATAATATTTTCAAAGAGTAGGAACCATTCCCACCAGAGTCTTAAAATACATGCATGGTAGGACGGGCACTTCATCCAGCAACTCTAAATCACTCTCTTACAAGTGGGTCTATTAGTCTCTTCCTCTGCTAGTGTCAAACATATAATAAGTACATTCCCAACATCTGCATCAGCTCAGTGTTCATTAGTGAATGTATAAGAAGTTCAAAATGAACTAAAAGCAGAATTAAAAGACAAATCATGGAAATCTGTCAAATAAATGATGTAGATATAGAATGGAAGCATACTTTAATTCATGACCATTCTTTTTTTATCATGGAAAACCCCATTATAGACATGCCAGGCAGTTAAGTAGGAGTGGGGGAGATGTAGAGGAGCAAGGTTGCTTATTTTTCCACCGTGGAAGAAACTTGGATCTCGTCCAGGTTCAAACTTAGAAAGAAGAGTTGAAACAAAGATGAAATGGGATTCTTAGCATTCTTCTAAAATGGCAAGTGTCAGTGAAGTGGTGAAGTTATTTCAGATTTTTTTCCTAGCTTTGCTGGCCTCAAAAACCTTGGAGATGTCAAATCCAGCATCATTAATGATTAAGTGTACTGTACTAGCCAAGGGTAGAGAGAGGAGACAGCTGCATGGAAAGATTACAGCAGAAAAACAGTAGGCTTAAGGATGCAGTAGGTTTAGATGCTTTAGTACGATTCTAGGTACATAACTAAGAAGAACATAGCAGGTTCGCCCTCATGACAACTCTGAAAACAAAACCCAATACAGTTAAAATCCGTAGAGAGTCTCACATATACAGTGAAGCATTTCCTATATGATAAGATATTTTTTTTCATTCTGGCAATTTCTGCAGTGCCCTAGTCTTGTGTGTATAAAGTTGTGTGGAGTTCACCCACATATATTCATTTTAATGATTTAAATGTGTAATCAGAGTGAAAGCCAGACTGAAACTCTTCCAGGAACCTATTGCTATATATAGTAACCATGAATAAAGCAAATTTGTTTTTACCCCGTTTTATAAGGTTGGAGCTCACCGATTGTATGCAATTTCACCCAGTTTAACAGAGTGTATATTATATTTTACCCAAGTCACACAAGGCCAGTTATACAAAGCAAGAGCCCCCTTGAACGACAGTATGACAGGCCAGAGAAGCATCTTCACTTCCGTACTGTAGCCTTTCATTTGTGAACTAAGCTAAAACATGCATGACATTTCCAGAGTGAACCTTATTACAGCTGGGCTGCTATGGATGTTTCTCAACCCCAGAGCAAGGGCACTGGAGATCAATGTCCTATTTTAAATTCTGCCGAGTGTGCCAACTTGTCAGAACCTGATGTCATCCAGGCTGGCACACACCTACAGACGATTGGTGGACATGTGTCAAGAGCATATGGTCTAATAGCGGGGTCTCCACATAGCATATGGTCAGCTGGCTGGAGTAGTGTTTCTCGTCCTGTTTCTGTCTTCTTTCTTTAGAAAGTCTTTCACTTTTGACACACTAGGTGAGGAGGGACCTTTTTACTTCAAATTAATTTCCCCACATATATTCTAGGCGCACGTGTTCGACCATAACTCTGGGCATTCGGATCATAAAGGGTCAGTAGTCCGAGTATTCAATTAAACACCTAATCCATACCGGCCTTTAAACAAGCAGGATATTAGAAACCAGTGACTTGATTAAAATATCTGGATATGACAAGCCAGGCAAAAGCACTGTATTATTCAGACATCTTTTATGCAAACTATGATAATTTACTTCATACAAATACAGTTAATACAAATCATTAAAGATTTGCAGAGGAGACAACTATACCAGCTGACAATTAAACGGAAACTATTCAGTACAATGATACCAGTGGCTTCCCCGTCCTTGTTCTCAATCAGTAGTGAAGTGGGTCTTTACTCCCTCAAGCTGCCTCCTGCACTCTTGTTCAGTACATGCATAAGGAAGCGGTCATTACAGTTATGTTATTGGGTGAACGCATCCTGCTTTGCATACAGTAATGAACTGCCAGGCTGCTGAGTAATACACCCCTGTATTGCTTGGCTGAGAGAAAGCTTTTGCTCTTTAATTGCATGCAAACTATGAATCCCACCTTAAAACTGGCTGATCCACCTTCCTTTCCCTGTCCCCTAGTTACTGTCATTAATGTAAAAGGTACCAAGAATGATTCTACAGTGAAGATCTAAATACAGGGTCCATAACTTTCACAGAGGGTTGGATCTTATTTCAAAGAGGACATCCGGTGTACTGATGGATGTATAGTTGCAAAATTGCAATAAATCGGGATCCTACACAACCATGCTTGGTTAAGAAGGCCATGAACCTCTACTGCCAAAATGGTCTGGTTTTCCCATAGTTCTTGATATAAATACCAGCCCTCTGCCAGATCAACAGCATGGGTAGCATGAATATTAAAACCCAAAGCACTCAGTACAGATCCATGTGTGTCAGTTGCAATTTGGGTTTGAGTTAACCAGTTAACTCAGCAATGCCCAGGGTTAGTCTCAGTACCTCCCCGTCACTCTCAGTTATGTCAGTTACAGGTTGCTGCTTAAGGCCTCCCACACACACCCACACGTGTCCTCACACTCGCACTACTTGGAACAAAACTCTTTATTTTTCTGTCTCTGCACATCTGTTTCACATTTGAAGTATTGCAAAATCATTTCCTTCTCCAGAAAAAGCCCAGCCTGTGATTGGCTGCTTCAGACCCCCATGGGGAATGACAGCATCCATGTGGAACACAGTTAGAGGGTTTTTGCAGAAAAAGGGGCTGAACATAGGAAACTTACAGAGTGGATCAAAAGTACAGAGGGACGGACAGAAATTACTGGAATATCCTGGATGTGTATTGCATGTATCACAGCCAATCTTTCTATAAATCTTCATACAGACTGCTATGATCTTAAACTGCTGCAACTCGGTCTTTTGGGTTCTCAATCTTTGCTCAAATCTCCCTCTTCAAAGGGTCTGTTTACTTAGTTTTCTTCAGGAACTTTGCACCACGATACATTTAATTGAATAGAAGGTCGTGATCCTTACTTTCCCTCTTGAACCACTGCTCGACTATTACTCTAAATGAAAATAGTCACATGGATAATTTGCCCCAGTGGAAAACATCTCCTAATTCTTATATCTGAACTAGTTTCCATTTTAACTGGCCTTAAACTCAATAATTTGCTTGTTAAATTGTTAAATAACCAAGAAAATCATCACAAAACATCACATTACATGCTTTAACTGTAGAATATGCTGTATATAGACAGATGCAAAAATGCCTTGTGCAATGAACCCTTGTGATACAGAAAATAAGCCACTACTCACCTGTGGCAGAGGGGGTGGGGGGGGCTGGCGATGCCATGAGTCCGGTCTGCTGTCACATCAGTGTCTTCCTCTGAAAGTACAAGTCACAATTCATTTAGAAAGATAATATGACTCTCTGGGACTGTCCCTACATGTATAGCAAAACCAAAACATCTCACTAAAATACTCAAGACTGTCAAGGAATTCTGTCACCTCTGTACAACAGATCAGTCCACATGTGAAAATGGCTGGTGACTAATAGGTTAAAGCCCACAAGAGGAAAAATAAAGCATAAAAGCACAATAGCCTCTAATCGAGGAGCTGTAATCAGCAGAAACTATGAGGCATTCCCTTCTTCAAAGAATAGTTCTTATTCATCCCCCAGTAACCCATTTCTGTATGCAACTTACACTACACTCTCTCTCCAGCGGTTCCCTCTGTTAATATAGAACAACTTCACAGAGGGAGCCAAGGTCCCAGTCTCTAAAAAACAAATACATTTTCTAAAAACTGACCCATGCAGCAAGGGAATAAACAATGAACGTTCTGTGGAGCTAACCTTGGTTCAGACCCAAAAAACATTGTTACTGCGCTTTCACGTCGCATAGCCAAGTTATTCATTAAATCACAGTTGTCGCTGCTTATTGGCATGTGCACCGAGGTACAATCCAGAGTCTTAAATAAAATTAAATTAGATAAATAAAGCAGTATTTCTTGATCATTATTCACCGCCAGAAGGCCGGGTAGTTGATTTGGCAGCTGGCATCTGAATAAATATATTAAAAGAGGCACATAAACAAAAACAAACAAACAAACAAGTGGCATAATAAACAGGAATACAGCATACTTACATGTTGGCTTCCTACAGTATCTAGCTACTTTAAAAAATCTTCTCCACCCCAATATTTTGTGATTTAAACTCAATCCTCACTGCTTGAAATAGTCTTAAAACTATATTGCATAAAGAGCTCACAAGTCAATGTCTTAGTGTCTGTGGTTGTCTTTTGAGTGTCACCTTTTCATGCATTTTCAGAATTAATCCTCCCAGTTAATTCTGTATACATCTGGAAATCATCAGCCATTGTGTTGATTGGTTTCACAGTATTATTCAAGCAAGCTAGAATACCTTTGTTTCCCTATAGAAAGTGTCTGTAAACACCGCCTCTCTGTGCCTCATAATATTGTAATCTGTTTTTAAGGAGTGTTTAGTAATGAAAAGCTTAATACAATTTAGTCATTATCTCTATCTTCATTGTGAAAAGGAAGGTGTCTCAGTCAGAGGTGAGAACTGAAAACATACAGCCCTCATTATCGGTGTCTGAATCATTCTTTCTAGTCTCTTGGGAATCAGCCAGCAGAAGATCAATAGGACAGTCGTCCGCCATTTTGAACAAATAGATATTTTGTAGCTTCTATTGTCTGCCCATGCTGCATTTTTATGATGGATCCCAGGGATGGAGCAATATTGGTGTGATTCACCGGGGTGCTCTCAGTCTCGCTGAACAAACCTGCCCTTAGGTGAAACATGAGATTTAATGCATTTACGTCATCTGGGAAGGTTATCGCAGAATAAACAGAAAACTCCAGCAACGAGTAAGTCGTTTTTAGACTGTGCTTCCTCATTAACAGTTCTGATTGCTCCGTTGCAAACTTCCCATTTGTTTTACTGTATGACCTTGTATTTAGCTTCAGAAATAAAATGATCAGTTTTGAACAGAAGTCCTTTGATTGTCTTTAATTCTGTCCTCCATACCTTCAGAGAGGAAAGAGCAACACAACATACTGACAGGGCTGTACAATCCTGAACTGACCGGTCGTTACTACCACACCAGCTGTCTATTAGGTGCTTTATATTATATTCATGATCATGGATTTTGGACTGAGATACAGCGCATTCAGACATCGCTTATAGCATTAAATACCAAAGCATTCCTTGGATAGTTTTAGTCTTTGTCATCTCAGGTGGGATTCAAGATCAATATGAACTCCACAAAGCACTGACTGTAACAAGAAAATATATGTTTTAACTAAATCCTCAGCCAACGCTCTGATTTTGCAGTTTCGCATCCTCGTCAGAGTCAGACAGCACTGGAAAAGTAACAGTGCCTGGTTCAGTCTTCCTGCCAGTGGCTGTGAAATGTGAAATTCCTCGACTGCGTGCTGCAGATCCAGGCAGGCTCACGGGGCGTTTAGCAGACCCACCCCCGGGCCGGCGAGGTGGCAGCGCCGGAGGAAACAGAAGAAAATAAGTGGAGGATTGTCACGGTGGCTCAGAACCCTTGTATGGGTGTAACAACACATCCTACATGGATGAATCACAATTATTCTCGATTATGTGGCAACTAAGAGAGCAACAGTGTATAGTTTAAAAAACAAGCCTAGCAATTCTGCATATTATACCACATACTCTTGGCAGTACAGTACAGCACCTTCTGTCACATTTGTCTACTACATTTGGTGCTCAGATTGTTCTCCTCATAGCTACTAAAGAAGGAAAGGTCAGACACTGCTGCTGAGGCTACGTGGGGGAGTCTGAAACTGCCAGGCCACAATAATTTAATTTAATATCTTGATTTCTGAAGGAACTGTTCTTCTTCTTCTGCCGACCAAAACGGCTACTGAAAAATCAGTGTTTCTTCTGCATCGGTTTCAGATCTTTTCACCCTTGTATGAATGTGCATTATATGTATCAATACCGTGGTAGGGTTAACAGAGATCTCTAACCCCAGCTCTTGCTCTAAGCCCACAGGTCAAACTGCATGAATTATTCAATGCCCTTCTGTTGGTGACAAGGAGCCAGTACACGTCAATGCACAATAGCAGAAAGCAGCTGGAGAAATGTACAGCAGAAACAGCGCAAGAATTGTTGGGAACAGAATAACCCTGTCTGAGTCAGACTCCTATAAGGGCCTGCTGTGTCAGGGGCATGATTGTGTGTTTGTACTGCACACATCACAGTGTTGATGGATGTAGTCCTTGTTTAAGCCCATCTCAGCCCTCTGTAATGTCCTGAACATATTTCCCGTTAAAACTGACGCTCATAAAGTCCAGTTTTAAAGTTCACTTTTGTGAAATCAAGTTCCAACCTGAAAGTGCATTCCAGAATCTGCCCTTTGACGCTAAAATTACATTGTCAATCTCAGTGTGCACCTGTGTCACATCAGAAACATGGTTATCGTTTTTTTTTTTTTTTTGTTGGCCACCTGGAAATATCAAGGAAGGTAGGAAGGTGGTATTTCCAAGTCTTGATTGCTTTCACCGTTCTCAAAATATATTTCACAGCACCATCCTTGTGAGAAACCTTCTCTTCACCTACAGTCTGCGTCTTACTTGTGATTCAATGAGGTACACAGATTTAAAAGAGAGTCAGCCCAGAACTTCACTCAAATCAGAAACCAGAACAGGTGACCCATCAAGGGACAAAGCCCTAAGCATGTCAACTACATTTAGGAGCGAGAACAGGAAGCTCTCCTTTACACAAACCCAGGTGTGGCCATACGGAAGCATATTGGCGCCACCGAGCAAAAACAAACAAGAAACAAAAAAGTTCATTTTTACAAGATACACATCTCATAAAAAAACAGAAGACTTTACATCTGTTTTTACCAGATAAGCATCTCATAAAAAGGGAAGCCTTAGCACTGGGTCATCTGAATGGGAGAACATGCCTGGATAATGGAAAACGACCTGGATAGCACACTTGACAAAATCAGGTCCTGTCAGTTAGGTCCGAGTCATCACGACGTTTAGGAGTGTTTAGCACATTTGGATTATTGTAAGCACTCGATACTCAAACGGTAGTGTGTTGCTCAGCTTGTCAAACACTTAAGTGCAGCAAAAAGTATTCTTGTAAAGGCTTCCTTTTATGCAATAGTTCTCGTAAAAACGGATGTATAGGCTTTTGTTTTTATCAGATACATATTTTGTATAAACAAACCAGTTTTTTAACTCTGTGGAACCAATATACTTCCATATTGCCATAACTGACCAGCTATACTGTGGATGCCTTGTCACAATATTCAAGCATCCTGAGACATTGGCCTCTACTCACAGTTTATGGTCACTTTTCTAATGTTATTATGTTCTAAAATAAACACTCACACGCTGCAATACTATATTACACATATACTATAAACACACTAAGGCTTTGACACTATACAACCCCCCACTTAACCCTACGTTTTATGTACACCATCATAATGCATCTTCCTAACCCTCTCCTGTATCTATTGTTTCTATGCACAACAATAAACTGACAAACTGACAGCGTTCTGTTCTGACTGAATACAAATACCAGTGCCATGCATCATCAATGACCTTCTCATGTAGAGGAGTCCATTCACATCATTCACATTTTCCTCAACCTCTAGAATGTGAGGCGAATAATTTCTGATCTGCAGGAATATCCATCATGATAACAAACACAGAGGTATGGTGAAAGCATGGTGAAGGTCTCTCGACTGTGGCTAACGCGTGGTAGATTGCTGTATTATGAAAGAAAGAAAAACTATTGAAAAACTGTGGGTTAATACATTTGAAGCAAAATTGTCCTTATCCATAAATCCATAAACCTCCAAGAGACATTTCACTTCACATTGCTCAGCAAGAAAAACAGCTGAATTGGCCTGAATTATTTTACAGCGTAAGGAGTTGCTTCCTCAGTTTTCCCCAGGTATCTATAATTATAATTATTATTATTGCTATGTAACCCAAAATGAAACCTGCCTAAATCATGGGACTCTCACATGTCAGTCATGAAGGATATGCTATAGTCATTTCATAACACTCAAGCATTTACAGATACAAAGCATTAACAATATTAACAGCATTATGTTGAGTATCTCATGACTGTATAGGTTTAGCACACATTTTCTCGGAGTGTGGAATATAAAAACATAAACCCGCAGCACCACTTCCTCCCAATCCCTCTGAATTAACTTTCCCTCCCAGTATCATTCGATGTCAGAGTTCACGGGACAAGTGTTCACGCTCCTGCCCTTTGACTGACTTCTCACGCGATACGAGCCGAGAACCCACCCGGGGAGAACAGAAGACGTTTGAATGGGCCTTCAAGAACGCAGCCCAACTTCACAGGGAGCGTCTGCAATGTGGAGGAGAGGACGGATGTTTTCTTTATTAAGAAAGAAACATGACAGTCTTATAGGGGATTTGTCGGATTTTGCTCACGTATAATTATTTGGCGGGGCCTTGGATTATTTAAAGTGAAAAAACAGATTTGCAGGTGATTTGTTTATTTTTCTATAAACATTGGATTACATTATTATTTTAAGAGTATCTTCCCTTTCACATCACATGGAGCATCCAAACATCACAGAAAACTAGTGAATAAATGCAATTCATTGACAGAACCCTCAGCCCAATACCATCCACTGTGTAATGGTAGTGTGGACTTAGTTTGCTGCTGGACAATAACTTCAGCTGAACACTTTCATGCTTCTCAACTGAATCCAAGCAAACATATCACTGCGCTGTTGTGGAGGCCAGCTGTGGCACTTGTTGTATTCTCTTATAATCTCAACTTCATAAAAACACCCAAAAAAACACCACCCCACATGACGTTTGGCAAAGCTCCCCATCTAAAAAAGGCCCAGGCTTCGTTCGTTGAGAACAATGCATCACTCAAGCACTACTTTGCTACACAGAATTCCCACTGTCCTCCTACAAGATGCACTAGAAAAGCTGCACACAGAGTGGGGGAGGGTTTAGTCTTTAAGCCGGCCAACTGCACAGTGTCCCCAACTGACATTAAAATTCTGGAGGTCATCACCAGCGAATTAATCTTAGAATCAGTATTGAATCCAGTAGCTAGCTAGCAGGCTGCGGTGGCCACTTGCCTCCATCTCTGCTCCGGAGCCCTTTGCATAGTCTCCACAATGACTGAACACAAAACAAATCAGGACAATCTCCTCACCCTCTCTCCCCCCTGGCCAGCTCTCCAGCCTTTGTTGCAGTGTGGCGATGCACAGAGACACAGAGCGCAGTGGACACTCACCTCCCCAATGGGATTGCAGCACCTCCTTAAGAGTTTAATCTCAGGAATCTCCCATGCAATCCACAGTGTTAAACTGACAGGCTGCTCCAGTCTGACTCCATCCCTCTGCAGCCGGGCCCCTGCAGAACCCACATTCACTCTGCCATTCCCCCTCTTCCTAGCCGAGGTAGAGGGAGCGGAGAATAATCTTGGTTGTTTACTTTCCCACAAGAAGCAAGTACTTATCCTCCACTCACAGGCTGCCACTGCTGTTTCTAGGATGAAGAAACTCCTCTCTCTCTCTCTCTCTCTCTCTCTCTCTCTCTCAATGTCCCTCCCTCCCTCTATCGTTCTATCCCTCCCCCTCCCTCCCCCTGCTGCTATAGATCAACAGGCACAGCCCCAGAGCTGAAGCACAAAAGCTTTCAGCTCCTACTAGCCAATTGCATCGCTGGAGGACTGCATTTTTGCCAATCACAGCTCTAGCCTGGATCCTTGAGTGCTCTGCATATTCAAGACAAGTGTAGGCAACAACAGCCAGACAGAGAGAGAGAGAGTGAAAAGATTCAAGGCAAAGGGATGGGGCTCCAGCTGGGATATGGATAGATAAGGTCAGGAAGTGGACAATAGAAATCCGCCCAGTGCACTATTAGACAATCAGAGATCTGAAAGGAAATCGGGTCATTTTTTTCCCATACTGATGTTGCACATCCAAAAACACCCTGGCTTAAGGCCAACGGCTCCTTTTTAAACCGTTTTGCTCTCTAACGAGTAATAACAATAATAATTCTATAAAAAGGTCCCAGCATCTACAGAAGCTTTAAAACATGTTAGATTTGTGAATCTGTGGAGTCTGGTTAGAATATATTATCATAATATTTGATTAAGTATCTCCCACAAAACCAGAATTGAAGAGTTCAGAATAAAGAATAAACTTTAATCTCAGATCATTTGGATTTGCCCCCTTTCATTCTACAGAGATTATTTTGGGGACTGGCTGGCTTTCCTTAAATAATTAGGCTTGCTCTGCCCGATTCCATACATGAGAGCCTTCACAAAAGTTTAAATTTGTAAATTGAAAATAGACCATAAAGAGAAAGCTTGAAATTGCACTGCTATGAAATATATCAAAGCAGATTTCACTTGTTTTGCAGAGGCACACACCTGGAACAGAATGTGATTTGAGATTTGTTTTTGGCATTGTTATGTACTCTAAAAATACATAAATAAAAGAAAATCAAGCTTGTTCGCATTCAAAAAGTCATAAAGACAGCCGCATGTCTTTTTTTCCTGTGCACCCCCTACCCCTCCAGGTTTGCTTTGACAAACAGGTGCCGATTAAAATAAAACCCTCCTCTTGCCATTTGAAAGCTGTTTTAAGTTACAGTGCCTGGAGCTTCTTAACAAAAGCAAAACCACAAAAGGGGCAGGTGTTAAGCACGGACACATTCAATATCTATCTTAACTGAACACAACTCAGGGTTTTAGCTGAGCTTGTTTTACATGCATGGGTGCATGTATTTCATGGCATTTCTACCATTCTGGAAATCCCGGATATTGAAAAGCAAGAAATGTGTATTGTGTGCTGAGGCATTTAGGACAATTGTGGTACAAGTTGAGTGATTGCAGAATAACTAGTACAGGACAACACATTTGTATCACACAAAACATGCGTTTGGTTTTTATGACCATGAAAAGCATCAGCACAAGTTAGGCAGAGCTCTGCTGTTGTCGGATGTGTCTGTAGTGCCAATTACAAACTTGCCGAACAAGGAATTAGTTTAAGATTACATTTAAGTGCAACATAGAAACCTGTTCGGAATAGCAATCCTCTTCATGTGTGCATAGCTTTAATTATCTTTAGTTACCAACACAATCCGCAGTCTTTAATGCAGACCACACATTAATCTGAAGCCCTCGCTTTGTATTTCTGAAACATGTATTAAATATCAGTGATAAAATATAGTAGTCTAACATATTTTTTGTCTCGCTAATTATTCATATAACGTAAAGTCTTGAAGTATAATAGTTTGTCTTGCTTTGTGGTTAATAAACCTCACAGAAAACGTGCCTTACCTTATACTACAAAACGGTGATTGATATATCATACAGTCCCCTAACCTCCCACGTACAGTAATAAGTCTTAGTTTGTGAAAATTGTAATGCGTTTGCTCTTTTACTATAATCACCTTAACGTAGTGTTGTGCCTCTGTACGCCAGCTATACTTCGAAGTTTAACAGAAGTTTAGTTTGTGTGGCAGAGATTCCCGCAGTGCTGCGGTGATCTGCGTGGCTCCACCAATGGGATCACTGGGATTCTGTAGATCTGCGCAGAACTGCAGCAAACGGCGCAGCAACAACGCAACCATTGAACTTCCTTATTATGAGGCGCAGGTGACACAGCGCACACCTGTACGTCCTTGCCTGCACAGACACCCACCCCGGCGTGTAATATAAGTGCTGTGTAAAAGCATGCCTGCATACCGCAGCACATTGCCAGGTAAAATGAAAACTAGCTAGCAAACAAAAACCAACTCATAAACCTGACATCTTCAATAATATATATATAATATATATTATCTCTTTATTATATAACTGATCTGACACATGGATACATAGTCTCCATAACGAGTGCGTATATATATATATATATATATATATATATATATATATATATATATATGACACACGGGCAAATATCCGCATATAGGAGGTTACAGATCTGTATACAAATGTCTGAATATATGTATACATATCTGTAACCTCTTATAAAAGATTTGACATGTGGTTCAAACTTGAAACCATGAAACATTGCTGATATAATTTGAATTGGACTCGTTTTAGCCTGACCTGCTGTATTATTTTTTCAGGAGGATGATGTTGATGCCATTTTCAAATGCGCCCCAGACAAGCTTGAAATATTTAATGGTTTCCTTTAAATAGTTAACTAAATGTCTGAATATTTCATGAAGGTACTATTATAAAAAGCTTACTTTTGACGAGCGCAGTGAGTAATGATGTGCGTGTATCGCAGGATGACTGACACATGGAGAGGAGCTCAAGTTCATTTCCAAAGCATAGACTGCTTTATTGTTTCAATATTTTCATATTTTAATAATCAATGTAACTTTTTTTTTAGATGCATAGATGTATATATTGCTGCCATGTGGATCCTTAGCTGGTCGGAATTATGCATTTTAAACATGTCTGGTATATTTTTCATATTGATAAAGTAACCTATCCTAGTTACTCCCTAAACGTATATAGGTCTACGAAAAAATATGTTGTGCCATTGCTGGCACACGACAAAAAGCCCAACATAATATTCCGAAGGTTATTTTTAATGAAAATCTATGGAAATATATTAACTTCTTTCTATACATTATAAATATCAAACTCTAAATAATGCAGTGATACAACAGATTGGATCAATAGTGTTCAACAGCCATTTCAAGTATATGAACTTAAAATATTAAACTTATACTTAAACCTAAGGAAAACAAAGAACCATAATAGTTTATTGATAATAATAATAAGGGCAGTAGTGTGGGTTCAATCCCAGGTGGGGGCACTGTTTGTACCCCTGAGCAAGGTACTTTACCTAGTTGCTGCAGTAAATGCCCAGCTGTATAAGTGGGTAAATGTAAAATATATAGATTTTGTAACAATTGTAAGTCACTCTGGATAAGGGTGTCTGCTAAGAAATCGAGTAATAATATGTATTAATCAAATTGTTACTGTAGGTTTTCTTAAATAAGCTTTATGCATTACTGATAAATATTTATTTTCTTGACTTATAAACGCATGTCGTATGAAATATAGTCGCCTCTATCACTCCCTGCCACCTGGGGCGCTGTCGCGTTTCTGGCGCGTTTTCTCTTTTTCTTCTCGGTCGGCTCCACTCCTTCCTGCTTGCCCGGCTCCCCATGTGTTTCTGTTTTGTATGTTGCATCTCCAGCTCATATTTACATTTTAACACAAAGACAGACAGAGCCGGCCAGCGACGGGGGGGGGAGGGCCTTGACGTATAGACCTTCCTTTTTTTTTTTTAAAGACATAATCGGATATCTACATTGGAAGAGGTCTCCTCCAAATCGCAGGTAAAAGAGACAAAAAAAGGTACCGGCTGTCTTTTAAAAGAGAAAAAAAGCGTCCCGGTTGTGGATTTGGGGTTTGTGTCAGAAGGAAAAGTTTGTGATTGTGTATTTGGTGTAGATCTCATGCATATAACGTTAAAATTGACTTTAATTGAATGCATGTACAGAGTGCACCCACGTGGTGCGGCGGAGGCGACTGCAGCTTCTTTTGTTCAAAATCAATCAAAAAAAAAAAAAAAAAGAGGAAGACGGACGGATAGGAGAGAGGGAGCGATAAAACCAGGAAGGAATCCCCAAAGAAACACTTAAACGGCAGGAAAGGCGCTTTAGAGTTTTTTCTTCAACTTTCGGAGGGAAAAGGGAAAGTTGAACGTTATTTTTGTAAACTAAGGTTTGTACGCTTTTAAAAATAGATGCATACATATTTAATCGGAGTTTTGACCATTTCGGTCGTTTAATATATACATATAATACACATTTACTTTCTGGTGGTTATTGTGAACTGATTGGGGAATCAATTAGAACGTTCGTGTGGAATCCAATTAGAACGTTGGGGGAAATGTATCTATTTGCGTCCCGTCCAGCCGGCTGCTGTCGACAACAAAGGCGAGTTGGGTCGCGTCTCCAGTCGGTCTGTTCTGCTGCCGTTTTCAATCCGTTTCCATCCGCAGACGCGTCTTCTGTGTGTTTTAATAACTTTTATTAACGGCCGTCGTGTGATTTTGTCGCCTTAATGCACAAAGAGCGGCTTGTTCCGATGGTTGTGTGAGCGGAGCGGCGGTGACTACAACATGTAGATTCTTGTCGTCCCTCCTAATTTCATACGTGAAGCTTTTGTTACAGCCGGACGGTCATTGTGTGTGCAGCAGCTGATTGTATAAAACGTATCCGCAGGTATGGGAATAGTGTTGCATTTTATTACAACGGATCGATCCTGCTTGGTAAAATGTAACATGCATAGATGGATGGAAGAGACCTCAATGCGATGTATAATTATATAATCTAATATATCGGCGCGCTGTGCTGTTTTTCCACCCCCACAGAACTACTCAATCAGATATGAAGTCGGTAATATGGAGTAGGGGCTGAAGCTGTTCGTGTATAGAGTATAAAACGGGTTGGTGTGGGCTTACCATGTACATTTGTTAGGCGTTTAAATTAACAAATGTGTGTACAATTGTTCAGATCGCACATGTAAAAGCAGTTTAATTACATTTAAAACGGCAAATGCATATATCATTCCAATGCACGTATGAAGATCAATGACATTTAATTTAGGAATCGGGCTGTATAAACCTTAAATACATTTTCGCCAGGAACTTAAAACTGTAACTTTAAAGGGTATGATGCACCTCCTGCGTCAAGCATTAATCAAAAAGTGCTTTTAAAATGAACGGGATTTCGCAGAGTTGCCTATATTTACACACATGCACAGTAAAGTATAGATTTAGGATGGGACATCGGCTGGAAACCTTTGAAGTTTAAGCTCTGAAATGGTGGGATATGACGGATCAGTAATACAAGCTTAAAAAGGACACTAAACCACCTTCATTGAAAAATATAATTGACAATCTAATATGTACAATACGGTAGAAGTCAAAATCTCTGCAGAAATGGACACAAGCCCATATTTACACTAAATAAATCATTTAGAGAAACTGAGAAAACGGTAATCCACACTTTGTCAGTCATGCATTTGATTTGATTTTATCAACAGCATACAGAGGACTATAATTAAGTACTTCACACAGTCTGCTTAGGGCACAGTAAGCACAAGTATTCCGCTTTCCAATCAAATGTAATGAATATTGATTCATTAAGTAATAATTCTAGATCTTTTGCTCAGATTAATTGTTTCAAATTGGACTTGTACTTGAAAACTAATTTTCTTTGCCTGTATAGTTAGATGGAATTTGATTTTTAAATCTCGGTAAAAATGTTCTTGTTTGACCAGGGGTGCTTAGTATCTGTACCAACTGTTGGGTATCGAAAGTACCTTATCTAATGCAACTTGGCAGCGGTTGTTGGAATCACTGAAGACACAAAAATACCCAGATGGTGAAACTGAAAGGCTAGGTGGTGGGGGATTGTACATCTCTAAAAGCTTCACCTGATTAATGTATTTTATGCTTTTAATCTTTTAGTCAGAATGCCACGAAAGAAGGTAACCGATGTCTCGGGGAACGGAGGGGTGAAGAGGAAGCGAGGAGGGGCCCGCAAGAAAGAGAGGGATTTCAGCAGCGAAGATGAGTTCGACGACTTCGAGCAGGAAAACCCAAAGAAACCGGGCCGGCCGGCCACCAAGTCGGGCCTGCAGCCGGTGACTGTGGCCGATGACATCAAGGAGAAGATTGTAAGAGCCCCATTTTATTCATGACTCGTCTTTTGTGTTGAGAAGCCAGGGCGCCCAGCTGGCCTGTGTAAAGTGTCAGGGCCTACATTGTACAAAAGTGTTGTGGCTTTGTTTTGTTGTGTTTATTTAGCTTTGTTTTTATGTCCCTTTATAAAACTAAATCAAGAATGTCCCAACCTGGTCCTTAAGAGCCACCAGCTTTTGTGCAATTTCTTTCAGGTGGCCTTCTAATCAATTAATCAAACAATATTAAATAAACTCCTTTGTTTATCAGTTAATGACTAAAACCTATCTGGGGAAACCCCTTGAGGTGTAAGCTATCCTTAATCCCCTTTAATGATCCCACATGCTCTTCCTGTAGTGTAAGCTAGTGAATAGCCCTTATTTACCTTGTTTGCTTTTGGTTTTTGTCACTTGTTTCTTTTCGGACAAGTATGTGGCACGTGGAACTCGGTCTAGAGAAACCGGCCAACTCAATTATAATCTTGACACAAATGCACGAGCACGCCGCACTCCCTGGCAGTGGCCCAGGCGGGACAATCCGACACAATAGCCCCGCCACTGTGCCAAGAGCATCGGGGTATAATCGTAAGGACTCTTAGTCGTTCGACACCAGCCTCTCCCTTGCAGGCAGACATTCTGGAAGGTTGTCTGCAACATTCTGGAAGGTTGTCGGCAACATTCCGGTCTCGTTTCAGAATAATCCAGGGCTGGGCTGAAGCTGCGAAGCGTATATAACAGGGACATGTTGCATGGTGTCTCGTTTTCACTCTGAGCTCCTTCATTAATAAACCTTTACTTTGTCTGTGGCTGAGGCTTTGATAGTTGTTTCTTGGGTCAGGATTGGCTGGCACTAAACTAGTTGTGTTTGTATAGGGTTATTCGGCACTGCAGAGATTTCCTGACTGGCATCTTAGAAGTTATTGCCTGTTTCCCCTCATTTAAGTGTGTTGATATTCATTATAATCTAAAAGAGAAATGTGACGTTGTGTACCGACGCTGGCACACGCCACTGATCTTGGGTTTCGGTTCCTGCCGTCTTGTTACAGGAACAGCTGGCACACCGGTACTGTTTTTTGTTTGTTTTTCAGTAGTCAGTTACTACTGGTACAAAGGTGTATCGCTCGCTCACACCCACACAGGAACCCGAATCGAACTGAGGCGCCACAGCAGAAAGGCAGCGTTGCCGTCCCTTCATGTGGTGGGGAGCAGGAAGATGCACTCTGATTGAGAAGTGCTTGCATAAGAATCGGAAGATTGTAAAAGGACTGGCAGGAAAGCAGACGCAGATATGATTTCTCGTCCGCATTTGGTGTCGTAATTTTTTAAAGGCACAGGTAGTCTTTTTCCAGAAGCTCACCTAATGATAAAACACCTAGACGTCTACTGCAGATACAGTTGTCCTGCTATTTTTTTTGGGTAGGATATGTAAACTGGATATGTAAACTCTCCCCAACCAATATTTTCCCATTCCTCCTTCAACAGAAACTGGAAGGCCCCAAGGTCAAGGGCCAGCTGCTGATTTTCGGAGCCACCAACTGGGACTTGATTGGCCGAAAAGAAGTGCCAAAGCAACAGGGTACGTGCACAGGGGTCCCGGCGGTACAGAGACCCTCTCGGAAGCACATCTTTGCTTTTCACTGAGATGGGTCATCTGTGGAGTCAAAACCGTGGTAGAACTGTGGTGAAGGGGTCACAGGAAACTCCACTCATCATGTCCAATCCGATTTTAGTTCTCGTATCATGTTGTGCTGATGTATTGGATCCTTTGCATTTGATGATTGTTGTCCTGGTAGGTCTGTGCTCTCCTACACTACCCACCAGTGCCTTCATTGCGGGAAAGGCTTGTGGTAACGCAGGAGGAAGCGTTTCCCGTCGGAACGTTCTGTGCTGTGCTCTCTCTCTCTCCAACCCCCTCCTTTCTCCTCAGTCTGTGTTATGACAGCTGTGGCGGGAGGAAGCTGTGGTCGGGCGGATCAATAAGGGATTGATCGCAGAGATGGCTGTATGCTGTGCTGTGGATTACAGACGCACTTGGCAAAAGGGGCTTCGGCGAGCTCACCGAAGCTCCTGGGCCCAATAGGGTACACTGAACATCAGCTACCCTAGACTGATGGCACCTGCCCTGCAAGGCGTTCGACACAAAGCAGTCACTCCTGCAACAGCATGCATTTATTCACAGCCTCCCCTTCAGATTTCTCCTTTCCGCGGAGCTTGTCAGAATTCTAAGAGCGTTCCGAGCCCGTCTGTCAATATTTTAAATGTACGCGCCATGTAAGCGACGTACGAACGCATGCCTGGTGGGGAGAACAAGCCTTCTGAAAGGGATGGCAAAGTCATTCAGAGCTTTTCATCGATGACACGTGGGAATGATCTCGGTTTTTGCGTTTTCTTCTCGTTATATTTCAAATTACACAGTCGGTCAGGCAAATAAGCGGTATTTAAATGAATTCATTGTCTGTAGCCATTGATCTGTCCTTGTAGTGTAAGGCACAGCTCCACAAAAGCATTTCCAATTGACCTTGACGTATCTTTTAAAATCGACTTAAAAGCCAAGTAATAGGAGCTGATTATAAGTGTTTAACTCCTGGACTGAGGTGGAATTGAACATCTTGAACCTGACTAAATGTTTAAAATCGGAACAAACCATAGGAGGTAGATGTAGAAAATGACTTTAAATTGCATCTTATTTCTGCCACAGACATGCTGGTGTGAATTATTTGACTATTAGTTCCTGACACTGCTACTGCATTAGAGTTAATAAAAACAACAATGTGGCTTCAAAGAACGTTTTATGAGTTGCAATAAATTAGCATCAATACTCAAACATACTTCACATTCATGGAAGCTGATAAACTAATTCCTTACACTTGTGTAGTATTTTCTTAGTATGAGCAATGTCAAGAATGCGCACGATGCTCACAGGCGGAAGAATGTCGGAATATAAGAATTTCTTGGATAAAGCTACTGTATGTTTAGTCTATCGGCTTCTGTAGGTCTCAGGGAACGTAAAACTAACCTTGTCTCTGGTTTTCAGAGCTACAGCAGACGAGATTCAGTTTTATAGAGCTGGAACAATACTATCTACGTACTATGTGCTTGATGGAGCGTATGGGCGAGGATGAGGTTCTAGATTTTGAGAACCGTGTGACCAAGGTCCCAGTGAGTTCCTGATCAGAGCCTAGCTTGGTCAAATCACTGCTTCTTTCTGTATTTTATTCCTCAGCTCTTGGCAAGTCTTATTTCAAGGCACACGTCATTACTGGGCTCGTAAGTTCAAGTGCTTCTCAAATTTGAACAAACAAATGCAAAGCTGTGAAAAGGTTGCTGGATCTTGTTTATTGGAAGTCGATGGACAAGATGCGACGAGCAGACCCTTAATCCCGTGTCTGTAACGCGCCACGTCTCAGACCCCAGCCTCAGTCCTTTGTGTGCGCAGCTCCTGGCAGCTGTAGCCGGCCGGGCCCTTTGTTTGCCGGCCAGATTACCGCATTCGCACCGGAGGGGTGGACGGCGGCGCTGGCGGTGTGTGCCTCTTAGGGATCCCGCTTCTGTCTAGACTGCGAATGAAAGCATTCAGCTCAACAAAACACCACTTTCATTTCCAAAGCTCCCCTTTGATGGATGTTTAGGAGACAGGTTTTGAATAGGGCTGAGAGGGCAAGTCTTTCATTCTGTGACGAGCGCTGCGGTGGTGGGGAGCTTCACGCGACCACGATCGAGTGATCAGATGTCTGGCTGTTGAAACGGAGATCAATTAACACGCTAGTCTATGCGGTCCAATCCGTATTAACGGCAAATGTGCTTCTTTGTTGTTGATTCAGTTTTCAAAGCTGTTTGCTTGTGGCACATTTAATTTGTTACTGTCAAATGTAAATTGGTGCTTTTGAATTGTGGATTTATAAAAGAAACAGATTTATAACTGCTCTAAGGTGTAAATGTACTAATAGTGTTCGGTTCACCTACAGCTCTGAAGCCACCAACTGATGTGGTGATTTTTAAGATGTATTCATAGTTCTGCAACACATTGTCTGGATTTGAAAAGGGTTCGTGCAAGTTTTTAGATCTGCCTTAATAGAAGGTCTTCCGATGTCATTGAAATATGCAGCTATCCAAGAAAAGCATCTTGTTTTCAGGTGTGATTACTATTGGTTTTGTGCTGCAGGCATACAAAGGGCTCCTCACAATTGCGTGCTGTGGCATAAACAGTGTGGCGTACATTGGATTTCCTGTATTGTTGTGAAGGGAGTTGGGTGAAAAGCCAGAAATAATATTTTTTTTGTCTTGTGTGTTTCCACAGCCGCCTACCGGAACCTGGGGCAGAACCTGTGGGGGCCTCACCGTTACGGCTGTCTGAGCGGAGTGCAGGTCAGCACCGTGATCTCGGGGCCCTGCTCTGCCCACAGCCTGCTCATCACCACTGAGGGCAAACTCTGGAGCTGGGGTAGGTACCACACAGGCGTGGAGACCAGACAAAGTCGTGCATATAGTGGCACACTGCAGACTGGAGACCGATGACGGAAACCAAGTCTGATCTGTATCGACGAGTCTTCTGTTGTGTAATGTATTCTCTCTCCCTCAGGGCGCAATGAGAAGGGCCAACTGGGCCACGGGGACACCAAGCGCATCGAGGCGCCAAAGTTGGTGGAGGCGCTGGGAGATGAGGTGATCGTGGCAGCAGCCTGCGGGCGGAACCACACCATGGCTCTCACAGGTGGGCACCGACACCCTGGCACAGAACTGAGCTTCTTGCTAGAAACGTACGCCTGAAGTTCTCACAACCGGGCTGTGAAGAGTGATGTGAAGCCTGGAGTCACTTTTTTTATATTCCACATCTTTGAGTGGGGAAAAAATTAAAATGGTATATAACTCACTTAAGAGTCTGGGAGCTAGCTGACTAGATTTTGGTTTAGAGTTTGTGGTTAGTGTCTTTTGTTAAGTGTCTTTAATATTTTTTCTCTAACCTTTGTACAGTGGAAATTCTTTCTGAGTGTGGGTTCTTAGACTGCTCTAAATATATTCCTTATCATTTATTAGTGTGGAAGTAAACCTGAAATAAAGGAGAAATGGAGTGGACATTATCCTGTGTTTTTGGCAGTTTTCTTAGTTGAGATTTCCATTGATGATATTCTGGCTACAACTACCAGTTTTGTACTAGAGATATTAGAGATGCCATTGTGTGTGTAATTGTCATGCTGTTGCCTGCGTGCCGAGTCTTAACCCTTTGTCTGTGTGTCTCCTGCCAGAGAGTGGCGCTGTGTTCTCTTTTGGGGAGAATAAGCTGGGCCAGCTGGGACATGGCAACCAGACAGATGCAGTGCCCACCCCTGCCCAGGTGAGCATCCCAACAACCGTCCCTCACAATTCATAGGATGTTCACTTAAAATGTGCACGTCAGGCTTTTTCTGTACACTGGAGCTTTTATCTTTTTAGATGCACTGTTTCCATTTAAGAAATTTAAAAATGCATTTTTTTTCTACCTTTTTAATTTTAAATCCTGTTTCTCTTGGAAATGAACTCATGAAATGTACACTCCGCCATAGTGCCGAACAGGCTACTCAGTTTGCAATCAAATAAAGTTGCCTGCGAACCATAAAAAAATCTCTGACTGGGTCTCAGCTCTAGGAGAAACTCCCAGCG
This sequence comes from Amia ocellicauda, assembly GCF_036373705.1. Classification (NCBI taxonomy): domain Eukaryota; kingdom Metazoa; phylum Chordata; class Actinopteri; order Amiiformes; family Amiidae; genus Amia; species Amia ocellicauda. The sequence goes on along the minus strand of NC_089867.1, from coordinate 22,273,741 downwards.
TAATCCACTATAGACTCTTAAATCTGAGCACGGGAGGATATCGAGCCCATTTTAAAGAGGCGAGGAGTTGGATCACTCGCACAGGCCAATGTGAAGGTTGCCTTCTGCACAGTGGAGTAACTGTAATCGAAGTTTGAGCAGCATACGTGCTGTCCTTTGATTCGTTTGGGGGCTTTCCGGGGCTGATGACACAGGAAAGGTAATTCAAGCTGTGGCTTCCTGTGTTCAATAATCCATACCCAAAAGAACCATAATCAGTTATTTCTGTCACAGCAGTGTTTTTACACAACCTCGTTCGGTTTTCGCTGAGAAGCTTGATTTCACAGCAGTGTTTACCACCTGTTCGGGAGTGTGGCAATGCCTGTATACCGTACTTGCATATCATGAAGGAAAAGAGACCCCGCTCTTGAGAATAAAAAAAAAAAAAAAAAGTGTAATGTGCGTAGACCAAAAGAATGTTACACTCAAATTGAATAAAGGTTTGCACTTTTTAAAAAACACATTGCGGCCATTAGCGTCTAGAGAAACAAACATGTTTTGCCCGTAGGCTCATCAGCGCTCTCATTTTGACAGAAAAAAGCAACACTTTGTCAAAATGAGAGCGCTGATGAGCCTACGGGCAAAACATGTTTGTTTCTCTAGACGCTAATGGCCGCAATGTGTTTTTTAATCTGTTAAATGCATAATTTTATTTATTTAAAATTATTCTTGATTTATTCTATTTGAGTATAAACTTGCATATTAAAGTTCTTGACTCACCTCTACCCTGATATAACAGTCCTCTGGAGCCAGACAATCTACACAAGTTATATCCAACTTGCTTTGGCCTTGAGCATAATAGTCAGAAAATAATTTCTGCATAACCCGGTGTGCAGTAAATCTGTTCTGTGGTGGTTTAATTGAATGTAATTTCTTTTAATTACAACACTTATTTTATAACCTTATAAAGAGTATAGACAATACTGGTACTAAACACTGCTAAATGCAACCATGTGGGCTCAGTTTCATCAGACATAAATCATTTGGACTGTGTGTAATGCTGAGGAATATACAAAATTCACAGATCAGAAAACACTTTTCAGACACTGGAGCCTTAGCTTCTTGGTAATGTGGTGGAAAAAAGTTTTGGAGTAGGGAGTTCGAATCAGAATTTATTATGTGCACGGGAGGAACAGCGCAATGCAGAACTCAGAGCATTTTAGGCCAGCATGACACTGTTCCCCAAAAGTTTTAAGACGGAACAAAGCTTTTATACCCTCTCTGGGACGCCTTAACATATAATCAGTGTCTGAATGGTAATTTGTAATAACTATAGCAGTGATCTAATCAATATTGTAATCATTTCTCATGAATTAACCTCTGAATTGCCAGTTGCTTTGGAAGGTAATTTGCACATAATACGTTGCAAGAAAGGAATGTGAGCTGCTGATAATCAAGTGAGGAGTAACAGCACACCAAGGACAGAGGCAGGATAGGATGTTAATATTTTTTCCCCCCCACAGTAACGACTCCCTCCTTTCTCCAGATCCAGTACAACGGGCAGCCCCTGGTCAAGGTGGCTTGTGGAGCCGAGTTCAGCATGGTGGTGGACTGCAAGGGGAACCTGTACTCGTTCGGATGCCCTGAATACGGGCAGCTGGGTACGTCTGGCCAGGAGTCGGCCGCATGACACCTTTCGTGCCATGCAATATTGCTCCTCTCCTCGGGACTCCCCAGAGAGCTCCAAGGAGAAGAGATCCACCATTCAGGTACGCGGCCTTTCGCTAGCTGACTTTTTTTTTTTTTTATCCTTCTTCTCCTGCTTCCCTCCGTCCGCAGGGCACAACTCGGACGGGAAGTTCATCGCCCGGGCCCAGCGCATTGAGTTTGACTGCGAGCTCATCGCCCGCCGCGTGGCCATCTTCATCGAGAAGACCAAGGATGGCCAGGTGCTGCCCGTGCCCAACGTGGTGGTGAGGGACGTGTCCTGCGGGAGCAACCACACGGTGAGTCTCGGAGCCAATCCGCCGCTGAGACACTAGCTCTGTCCCCTGTAGCACAGACATGGGAGCAGCAGCAAGTAGCGGCCCTTCAGATTATAATTTATAAATACAAGTGTAAAACCCTGTCATATGACTTTGCTGTGGGGATCACTTCTGTTCATAGTTGCAACACTAGAGGGCGCTGCATCCTAACATTTCCAGCTCCTCCAGCACTTCTGAACTGCAGTATAATTGTGGCAGAAAAACACTGAATACAGAATATTGTCAGTATGGTCATGGGGGTTGTAAACGCCAGACCGTTCTGTGTGAGAGCGCTAACCGTGTCCTCCCTCCTTCTCTCGCTAGCTGGTGCTGGACTCCCAGAAGCGCGTGTTCTCCTGGGGTTTCGGCGGGTACGGGCGCCTGGGCCACACCGAGCAGAAGGACGAGATGGTGCCACGCCTGGTGAAGCTGTTCGACTTCCCCGGCCGCGGGGCAGCGCAGATCTGCAGCGGGTACCAGTGCTCCTTCGCCGTGAGCGAGACGGGTGAGGCCCCTCCCGTGCCGACCAGACGCGATCGAGTTATAAAAACTGTTTTTTCTTTGTAGAATGCGACGCTTGACGCTTTTCTCCTGTGCCGTTTGCAGGGGCGCTGTATTTCTGGGGGGCTACGAATACCTCCCGGGAGTCCACCATGTACCCGAAGGCCGTGCAGGACCTGTGTGGCTGGAAGATTCGCAGCCTGGCGTGCGGGTGAGTGACTTCTCTTTTGTAGGGCCTTTCTGCCTGTGGTGCGTGTCTGCTTTGTGAATCGGTCGTCTCTGCGAGTGCCTTCCACAACTTGGCAAGATCATACAAATTGCTTATAGTATGGTAGGTTCTGGATTTAGTGTCACCTAATCTGCTCTTACCCTGGTTAGAGGCGAGGGTACCCTATAAGCTGGAGTTGCTCGTCGGCTCCATGCCCTTTGCTCATTGGCTGCGCCGCTTTGTGTTTCAGGAAGAGCAGCGTCATCATCGCTGCTGACGAAAGCACCATCAGCTGGGGCCCGTCGCCCACCTACGGAGAGCTGGTAAGAGCTGTTCTCTCGCCACAACGTTCACTCATCCCCCCCCATCCGTGGTGTCACGGTGCCGTAATCACACCCGTGACCACTGTGCTCGACTGTTTCCCTCTATGCCACCCCGGTGAGAAATGACCACAGCGGACACTAGCCAGCTGAGTTGAAATGGCTTTGTTTTCGGAGACGGTTACGAAGCTCTGGTAAATTCTCCCTGCTGTGGGGCTGGACTGTACCACGCAGGAGACTGTTAACATGTGCTGATGGCTCTGTTCGTGCCGCTTTCAGGGTTACGGGGACAACAAACCCAAGTCCTCCACTACGGCCCAGGAGGTGAAGACGCTGGATGGGGTTTACATGGAGCAGGTGAGAGTCAAATAGTTTTTTCCACTTAATCTCACTGGGTGGTTTCCGTTCTAGAGGCCAGCCATTGTTGCTCTTTCAAACTTTAACCACTGCGACTCCAGATGAGAAAATGAAAGCCCTTCCCAGGTACCAGATGTAACACCTGAAATTGCTCTGAAATGTAAAAATGATGAATGACATACAAAAAATGAACCAAAATGTGTTTTTTCAACCCTTTATGCTCTCGTGTTTACTTCAAATCCACATTCAGTAAAGAACAAACCATGCAAATGCAATATAAATAGCTTTTTAGTTTGTTATACTTTACAATAAGCTTTTGTAATCGTAATAACACAAATACAAATATGCAATACACTGGAACTCCTATGAAAATGCACTGAAATGCTGTAATAAATGGTGTGCCATCACCGGCTTGCTCTGTGACACTTATTGAAAGACTGCCCTACAGGGCAGTGATGGGTCTGGCTTTTTGTTTTCTGAACTTCTCATCACAGCACTGTATAGGTCTTGTTTAGTTGTAGTTTTTAGCAAGTACATGAGTCTATACACTTGTAAAATGTGAATGGAATGGCGCAATGTACATGACACTTCTGGATGCACACAGGTAGGCTACATCGGCTCTAAACCACGTGCGATTGTATAAAATCATCGCATGATCGCCTCCCCGGCTTTCAATACTGTTGTGATTAGTGCCCGAGCACTGCCTTTGGGAATGAAACCTGAAATGCCGGACTCAGAAGCCGCTAATCGAATTAGGAACTTGATGTACGCAGGGTGAGGGTTCTCATCTGATGTGCCCGTGTACCTCATGGTGTTGTAGTGGTTAAAATCGAGTCCTGATTCTTGTATGGTTTATATCGCCACCTCCTTGTGGTACGGGCTGACGTGTGGTGTCGTTGCAGGTGGCGATGGGCTACGCGCACACCCTCGTGATCGCGCGGGATGACTCGGAGCAGGAACAGGAGAAGCTGAAGAAGCTGCCAGAGTACAACCCTCGCATGCTCTGATGGGCCACCGTGCCGCCCTTTCACCTCCGAGAGGCAACTGATTCCATCCCAGAATGCACTCGCTCTGTCGCTCACCCTGCGGCCGCGGTGGGGGCGGGGGAAACACTTGGACAAGAGCACACTCTCTCTATTAGGACACCTCATTAGGGCAAACGTACGTGTACCACGATAGTACCAGGTACCCATGGTAGATAGTCAAAATCGAATCGAAGCGCTACCTCGTCAAATGTTTCTCTCGTCCAGACTGTGCCCGCTCCTCTCAACCTGATCACCTCAGTGTCTTACAATGCCAATGGCTCCAGGTGAATAGAAATATATTCAATTCTCTCCGAATGGGAACGTTTGTTTTTGAATTTGTTTTATGAACGCACTTATCATTCCTACAAGTGCATCTCTCATTCCTGATCTCCTCGGTGAAACAAACGCTAGCCAGGTAGTTCTGAAAGTTTTATACCTATTTTTTCACCTTGGTTCTATCTATCTAGATCTATATATGTGTGTGTATATATGTAGATGTATCTATAAGTATATATAGATGTATCTATATGTATATGTATGTATATAAAATGGGTGCTATATCAATAAAGGCAGCGTGCCGGAGTGGATTTTAAATATTGAGCGAGGGGAAGACTCAACACTCCATATTTGTTTGATGGGGAAAAAAAAAAAAAAAAAAACATAATTAGTCTATTCTGTGTTCAGGTCTGTTTTAGTCCCAGTGCAATTAAATTGGTCGCTCTCTGGGTGCCATTACATTCCATCTGTTAATTTCTCCTCTTGGCTAGTGATGGTAACTGACTTCACAACCTTTCCTATTCTGGGTTACAAGGCGATAGCGTCACACACGTTTAATGAAACTCAGGCCTGATGTTAAGAGAGCTCTCTGCTAATGAAGCCCATTGTGGTAATATCAATTGATTACAAGGATAGAGTGCTACTTTTGTTTAGGTGCTTTTGCTTTATTAAAAAAACACAACAAAAAAACATTAATTTGGCATAGCTGTTGATTACACAATGTAAAAAGACATTCTCCTGGAAAAAAAAAATACCTTTTTAAAAATAAAATATGCATGAAACTCTTCTATCTCCAAAATACAATGTTGTCTGACCTCTAGAAACCCCCCATGTGTGTTGGAATTAATTTGGGGGGTTTCCCTCCCATTGAAAATCACTGTCCAGCTCTTTTGTTTCAGGGACCTGTTTGCCAACAGTACATTGCGCCTTTATTAGGATCTACTCTTCAACAGCAGTGATCAGTTTTGTTCAGGCCGGTGTTACATGGGTCAGTTAGCCTGTTTCTTGTTATTTTGGGATTTTTTTAAATTGTTTTATTTCTTTTGAGATGTTAATAAAAAAGGTTCATGTTGTACCTGAGTTGTCCTGTTTTAAAAACCACTTCTCCCTTGGATTATGTTTGGAATCGATAAGAATCTGTTCAGTCAGTAGTCCAGTATAATTGTCTGAGCTTATGAAGATCTCAGGAAAGTACCATCAATTTGAGAGAACAGAGCACTAAAATGTGCTTGGAACGACAGGTCTCATCACCTTAAAGGGGATCTCCTCTGAAAATCCATAATTTCTCAGGTTCTATATGTAGAAACCTTCTGTGCAGTGAGTTTTTCCATGTCCAGCTCATTCTATGTACCAGAAATCAGAGGCTGTCTATGCCGTGACACCACAGCTAACTCTGGAGCTGCTTTACTGGATGTTAATGGAGAAAATCATTACCCCATCACCCTATTTTTCCAAAAGATCTATCGGTTTGTAGTCATTAAGTTAATTTCACCACCCAGAACTGTCACCTATTATTTTAAATTATTATTTTTATTCCAGACACTGCTGTGTAGGCTACAGCAATATCTTGGCATTGAAGTTGTTCCTGCTCCAGGTCAGCTACAACATAACCCAAGCTATGCATGCTATGCACCCCAATAGCCCCCCAGCCCCCATCTCCCTCCTCTCTCCCTCACAGCTTCATGTTCCACCACTTGTAAGCGAAGGGCTCTTGGTGCACGTTGGAGCCGCAGTGCACCTCCCCCTCCCTCACGTGGTGAGAGGCAAAGTCATCAATGAAGGTGCAGCTCAGGCCCAGGCCTTCCACCAGGGAGCACATCTAGGGCGCAGTGGCCGCCCACCTTGGGGCCATACGGTTTGGGGATGCCCAGGTTCTTGCCCAACACGATCATGTTAACCTGTGGCAGAAGAGACAGTCCTGTCATGCACATAGGTGGGACAAGGTGAGGGCGAGTTTGTGACCCCCAAACGAGCTTAAAGTGGAGTAGCTTTTAACTACATCCTGAGTGTTGGGAGAAGTTTGTTCTAAGCTACAATATTGTGAAAATGGATGTCTTTCATTTACGCTTGTATTTCCATTCTAGCCTAGAGTTGAGTTGGCATGACGCATTTCTTTGAGGAGGCATTGTGCCTCAGTTTTCTTACAAAGTCTCACCATGATATTTGTTTAATTTGCTGCTTACCTGGAAAGCGGTGACATTTCTGCATGTTTTGTGGGATGCCTGGCAGAACGAGTGAAAGGAGACCGCGGTGAGAGTCACCGGGATGTTCACAGGTGTGAAGGATCAGTGTCTGGTATGCAGTCATTGGACAGGGTTGCCAGGTAACTTAGAGCTGGGTGGTTTAATATTACTCCTTGCTTATGCCCTTCACTGTCAGTACAATTTTTATTGCAAAGGGGTAGGACTGGGGTTGTCAATAGGCGGCCAACGGGCCAAATCTGGCCCGCCAGATGCTTTTGACTGGACCACAAGAATAATTTTAATTAACGTTCATCATTATTATTATTTTTTGTTTTTTAAAGTAATGTTAACGGAGGTTTGTTGCACTTAGTGCTTGTTATTGTGTGGAATCCAGTCCCATCAATTCCTGGTTATTAGCCAATAGGATGTGATGTATTAATATGGATGTCCTATATAGAGCTTGTGTTAGTTAGTCAGTGAGTTGATTGCTCGCAGACTCCCTGTTGGGCATCTCTGTACACACTCTTGACTGGGGCAAGAGCGGTGCTTTGTACTGTCAAAAACACAAAACAAAAACCGCTATTCAGTTTTCCCGATTTCTATAAGCAGCTAAAATGTGCATTGTTTGTCGTGTGGACAGATGTCAACCTCACCTCTAAAATATAAGTGCACACACGACTAGGGGGGGGCCACGGTGCCATAGCTTGTGTTCACCTAGAAACTCCTACGTCAGCGGTGGAAACAAATGATTTACAATACAGACGCGTGTTTCTAGCAGCGACACATCAGAGCTGAGCTCCTCACCCATTTCAATCACAGAGACCCACCGACAGATCTGTGATTGACCAGCACCAGAACCGTGTCTAGTTTGCATATATAATGTTGGTTGATATGGGATTTTTCACTGGTGCTATGTGGTTGTGAAGCAAAGATATATTTGAGTCCAAATCAGCCTGATTTCATGGAGATTTTGAGTTGTTTCTTGACTTCAAAATGACTCATAATCACACATTTCAGGTCTCCGGTTGTCAAAATCTTCTGGGGCCCCCCAGACCCCACGCCCTCAGTTACTCATTTATCTATATGACTACAATAATCTTTAACAAATTCAAATGTAAGTGTTCTGAAACCGTTTTAATACTAATATATACATTTATTTAGACACAAAATAATGAGGAGCCAAACCATACAGACCCTTATAAACAAACAATAGGATTTTAAATTGAAATCTGTATTGGACAGGAAGCCAGTGAAGAGAGGCCAACACTGGAGATATACTATCCCTCTTTTTAGTCGTTTAGTTAGAGGAGACGGGCATTTTGCGGTGCCTCCATGACTGGTTTCCAGCATGCGTGTCTTTTTGTGGTACTCAAAGTGTCAAGTGTGTGTTTTACAAAGTGGATGCCATTTTGTGGTTTCTTAGGCTATTTGTTTTAATGATTGGTGGAAGTCTGTCACATTGAACTTTGAACACTGAAATGCACTTATTAAATTACAGGCACAGCAAGATTTTAGTTTGTGTAACTTCATATTTATAAAATATAATTTCAGTCTCTGCTATGTGGTTCCACTGTGCTGCAGATCTGGCCAGCAGGAGGACACATTGGGAATCATTTGTTGTAACATTTGTGGAATGGGCAGATTACTCTTTCCTCTGGTTTGTGACACATCTGATAAGCACTTATGCAAAGTGAGAAAGCTTTTGGACATTCTTACCTGGACAAAGTCATTAGCTTCCTGAAGCTGTGGATTACTGACAATACCATCCACTCTTTTTTCATTCCTGATTAAATAGAATATACATGGTCAAATCGCATACAATAAAAATGCATAACTGACATTTAGACTGTTTGCACAGTTTAGAAAAACACCCTCAGGAAATGTCCTTTAACATCCTGACAGTTTTTTTCCTCTTTTTGGATCTTTCACTCCCACCAGAACTCGAGGGAAATCCTCATTCTGCCTGTCTAAGGACCACTAGGTGAAATTAATCTTTGTGGACCACAGAGAGAATGATGGTGCACCACAGCAGATCTGAAACCATGTCCGATTCTGGGTGAAAATAGGGGTGCATCTTTGAGCGAGAAAGTAGCAGGGCAGATGAAATGAGTGCCCTACCTTAAAACATTTTGGCCATTCCATGACCGTCCTTCTGCAGCCCACGGAAAACCATCTGGACTGGCCAGGAGTAGACGGAAACCCTGAAATTCAGGGGCTTTTATTAACCTCTACTCCTGAGGCACTTGAGACTACACTTTTGTTTAAATTTACAACTTCAGCTGTTGTTTTTCATTTGTTTTTAAGCTCACTTCCTTTCTCCCTCTTGTTGATTTGGTTGAAGTTTTTTTTTTTTGTTTGTTTTTTTAACCTTTCTGTCAGGAGCTGGGACAAAGCTCATGAACTCGTTCACATGGCCAACAAACAGCCAATCTGAGCCCACAGGTAGTCCTGAACCACCTTGGTCATGTTTCGGCCTTGGGTAGTCCTGAGGAAGTGAAGCCAGGTGAGGACGCACACCAAGGAGACCCCAATCCGTAAACCACGATTTGGAAGATATTACGGAAATGTTAGGTTTGGAAGAGTTTTCAAAAATGTTACTGATATGTCAGTCCAGGAACCATTGCTGCAGACTGGTGCACCTCTTTAGTTCGAGGGGTAAAGAGTGGCAGCTGTGACCGCTGGGCGGGGTGTTACGCTGGGTTAGTGTGGTACTCACGTAGGGAAGGCACAGCCAATGAGAATCCGAACCAGGGGATACTCCCTTCCATTGACCGTGACCGGGGGGGCTGACCTCCAGGTTGCCAAAGGAGTCCAGGCTGCTCACATTGAAGTGCTATGAAGTGCTATCTAACGGGGTTTAAAAGGACAAATATTTTAAGTACAGTCGGAAAAGATGCGTCTTGAGTAAGCGCCAGAAGGAGGTCAAGGACTCTGCTGTTTTGACTTCAGTGGGAAGGTCGTTCCACCATTTAGGGGCCAGGGATGAGAAGGAGTGGCTCTGGAGGAAGGAGAGTGCAGAGGAGGCAGAGTTAGTCTTCTGGCACTGGAAGAGCACAGTGGTCTGGAGGGAAGGTATGGAGAGACGAGTGTCTGAAGGTAGCTTGGTGCAGTGTGGTTGAGACAGCGGTAGGTGAGGGTCAATGTCTTGAACTGAATGCATGCCGCTATCGGGAGCCAGTGGAGGGAGCGGAGCGGTGGAGTAGCGTGTGCGAATTGTGGCAGAGAGAATATTAGACAAGCCGCAGAGTTCTGGATGAGCTGGAGTGGCAGGTAGTGGATGCAGGCAGGCCGGCCAGGAGGGAGTTGTAGTATCCAGGCGGGAGAGGACTTGTGACTGGACGAGCAGCGGAGTCAAGTAGTCGGTGAGGAAGGGACGGATCCGGCGTATGTTGCTCAGGAAGAATCTGCAGGTACGTGTCAGCGTGGTGATGTGCTGGGTGTAGGAGAGTGCAGGATCAAGGTTAACTCCTAGATTTTTAGCGGAAGAAGGAGAGAGTGTGGTGGATTCCAAGGGGATCGAGATGGATAGATCAGCAGAAGGTGAGGAAGAGTGGGGGAAAAACAGGAGATCCGATTTGGAGAGGTTGAGCTTGAGGTGGTGCGAGTGCATCCAGGTGGAAATAGCAGACAAGCAGGAAGAGATGCAAGAAGGTCAGAAGAGAGAATAGACAGGATCATCTGGGCATCATCAGCGTAGAAGTGGTAGAAGAAACCATGGGATGCGATGAGGGGGCCCAGGGAGCGAGTGTAGAGAGAGAACGGGAGGGGGCCCAGGACGGAGCCTTGGAGTACGCCTATGAGGAGAGGTTGGGGGGTGGATGAGGAACCTCGCCATGTCACTTGGTAGGTCCGGTCGCTGAGGTAGGAGGAGAACCAGGTGAGAGCAGTCCCAGAGATTCCAAGTTCAGCAAGGCAGGAGAGGAGGATGGAGTTATGGATAATATCAAATGCTGTGGAGAGATCAAGGAAGATGAGGACTGAGGAGAGGGAGGCCGCCCGAGCACAGCTGAGGGAGTCAGTGACAGCCAGGTTAATAATAATAATAATAATATCCTATATGCTATGCTCTGGTTGCAGTGACAGAGCTAGTGTGTATACTTCCGGAGTAAAGATAGAATGCCTACATTCACAGCTACTTACACAAGTAAAAAAAAAAATAGAAATTTTAAATTAAGGGCCATTTTCTTTGTATGTTAAATGATGAGAGAGTCCTGTAAATAACAAGTGATGTTGAGCAGATCTCTTACACCTCATCCGGTTAACAACAGCACACACTAAAATAACATTTACCACTAGATGGCAGAAACGTGCTATCTTACACACACAACACGTCAAATTTCATTTTTTTAAGCAAAATGTAATATTACAAAAATGGGAAATCAAGCCTAAATATGTTTGTATTTGATACTTTTTTTTAATATCTTTTAATATTTAATATTTAATATTTCTAAAATCACACCCCTTCTAGCAGAGGTAAACCAAGGATAACCCCCTTGGTTATTGCTATAATTAAGTTGACCATCTTAAATAAACCGTTATGTCAAATTAACGACTACACCAATTTGGAGCCAATATAACTCCAAATAAATAACAGGTGCTTTAAAAATCAAGACAGCACAGGGTGTGAAGTGAGGACAGGCTTAGTATAAAACACAAGACTTATTTAAACAAAATATCACAGCTTTTACCTATAGCAGCAAAGTTGATGGCAACAACTTAAATTATAGCAGCAGATGTTTAACCAACAGCAATTACATCAGACCATGAGTACTAGGATACCTTACATACTGTCACCCCACACTTCTAAACAGGTGTCCATTTGGTCCTGCACAGGGCCTCTCACAGGCGCTGCTCTCCTCACAGGCCTGGCAGTGACCCAGGGCCCAGCTGGCTGTGTCTGTGGGGGCAGGGGGTCAGAGTGGCACGGGGAGCGAGAGTAAGGCTAAGCCCACACAACGAGCCCCGCTCAGGGAGACACAATGGAGAAGCCCTGGTGCCGCTGCCAGCCCGGACTTTATCAGATCCGTGCCATTATCATGCACCTTTGTCCAGGGGCTCAGTAAAGATACCCAATGCTCAAACACTCCTATACCGGCTACTGTAGTTAATACACAAGGTAATATAGTGCAGATGTGCAATCAACAGCTGCAACCACTCCAGTACAGAGCAGACCAGACCATTCAAAATGAACAGTCGTAGTTCACCATTAACTTCTATCGCTTCAGCCAATTCACAGCACCTCTGTATTACACTTGAAAAGTTACAATCCTCACCAAACAGCAGCTTCCCCCCCAGCCCATGCTCTCACACACCTCTCCACCCCAGTCGCCCTCCACTGATTAACCCACCTGTTTTTATACAGCTGCCCCAATACAAATAAGCACTGCAATTACCATGGAGAACAATAGTTTGCCTGGGGTTTAAAGGGACAGTGCAACAGTAAAAATAATAAAGATCACAATAAAACTTGATCTCATTACATTCAAACAAATAATACATTCATTGCACATCGGTTACAGTTGCATTCTACATTTTAAACCTATCGGACATTCAATTAAGATTTCTTAACACCAGATATTTTCTCGTTGGTTATTTTTGTGGGACATTTGGCTTAGAGCAATACTGGTCCTGGGGACCCAATGTCCTGTAATTCTGGAATTCCAATTCCTTAATTGAACTAATAATTGGCCTAATCAGAATATATTAATACTTTTGAACCATTAGCAATGTCCAGATAAATATAAAAGTGTATTAGGTTCCCACATTCTCCAAAGTTTAGTAATTTAAAATGTAAAAGTTAAACGAAAGCAATGTATTAGTTCAATTACAGTTTTAGTTAATTGAGGGTGGATCAAAATCCAGCAGGACATTAGGTCTCCAGGACAGGGATTGAGAACCACTGCCATAGAGCGCACCTGGATTGCTTTTTGTTTTGTGTTATTTTATTATCTGTTTATCTAACACATTGGAATATCCTTCAACAAACATACAGGTATTTGTAAAAGTGTTTTGTAGTTGTTGGTGGTGTTTTATTTACACCTACAACAGACTCTTGGTTTTGGGAAGTGCAGTGTCAGCCAGGACAGTGTGGTATTAGAGTTATTATTATTAGAGATACATTGGGAATGACACCTTGTCAGGGCAGGCTGGAGAACGTGTCTGCACATGTATCTCTACTCTGCTGATCCAGCATTCAACTTAATTTGGCAATAGATGTACCAAATCAGTTGGCAAACTGAACATAACACACAGAGAGGAATGTCATTGGGTTGCACACATAAATATGTATTGGGGCCACGAGAAAAATGCTCAAGGCTTTTGCCATGAAATAGTCATACAAACAGTCTCCTAGTGAATCTTGACTGCTGCAAAGCACTCCTTCTGCCATAACACACACACACTGACAGCATTCCTTGTCTGAGGCACTCTTTAAAATTGTTAAATGATTGACCCATTTATGCATTTAATCAGTGTGTACAAGTAAACGGCAAACAATATCAGCGCTTTCTGAATGAACAGTGTTGCTCTCAAATCAGATGAGAGTATTTGTGCGTTGTAATTACTATGCTCTCATTTCTCATAGTGCATCAGTCGTTCACAGCAAACCTGCCAGACAGAAATTACAGCTGCTGTTGGCACAATCTCATTTTGATTAAGATTAGACCTGAAGTGAGGAGGAGAGATCTGTCTTGATGTGTAGGATTGGAAGCCCTACATCCATATTCTCCCAGAGACAACACAAATACTTGTTTTTTCTTAATTAAGCTGATGTTTTTAAATGAAATTCCACATTCAATCATAATTTTAAAGGGGGGGAAGAAAGAAAATACAGAAAAAGAAATCTCATTATGTTCGATACAAAGATCTCAATATAATATATAATAATATAATATATTATATTGAATAGGCATGCACACATTTTTGTGTTTATTTTGTCAGAGATGTAGCATACGAGGTGTGAGCCCAGGTGAAGACGTTTAGACAACCACTGTGACAATCATCTTCAAAGCTGTAGACATGTTGAGATATTAAAGATTTAATTGAAGTACACTCCCTAATGCATTTATTATTAATTATACTAGGATACTTATATTAGTGTATACTGATATTATTATACACTTGTCTGAAAATGGGTACGCCCAAATACTGTTTAAACTTTTCCTGCAAAGTCTACAAAATGAACAGAAACATTAAAAACATAACAATTCAGAATAACATACATCTACACCTTCATAGCTCATTTTGTGTCTAAACTCTGACTCTGAATTATAACGGTACAGTAGGTTACTGAATTTCTGTCTAAGGACAAAGACTCCAACTTCGACTTTGAAGTATGGAGCGCCGTTTGTGGCAAAAGTGTTCATCTGTCAATTTGGTAGTTCATTGGGAAATTCATTTGGAAATTCATCAATTTGGCCATTCAGCCGGCAGTTTGGCAATATAGTAGTAAATTCATCCAGTAATCTGTCAAGTAATTTGTTAATTTGTCCGATTCGTGTGTCAATTAATCCGAAATTACATTGATCAAATATGTAATTAATGTGGCTATTAATATAAACAGACAAACTTCCAGACAACCAGACCAACTTCCAAACAAACTTACAGACAAACCAATAAACTTCCAGACGAACAGACCAACTGTCAATCATGCACTGTGCCAACCCACTTCAGTCTTTCTAGCCAATAGGTTTGTTGCGTATGGGGCTGCGTAGCCGCAGACCAGTCAGGGTGCCCATGCTGACCCCTGTCCACTGCCGAAAGCGCCTACAATGGGCACGTGAGCATCAGAACTGGACCACAGAGCAATGGAAGAAGGTGGCCTGGTCTGATGAATCACGAGTTCAAGGTGTTGACTTGGCCTCCAAATTCCCCAGATCTCAATCCAATCGAGCATCTGTGGGATGTGCTGGACAAACAAGTCCGATCCATGGAGGCCCCACCTCGCAACTTACAGGACTTAAAGGATCTGCTGCTAACCTCTTGGTGCCAGATACCCCAGCACACCTTCAGAGGTCTAGTGGAGTCCATGCCTCGACAGGTCAGGGCTGTTTTGGGACCTACACAATATTAGGCAGGTGGTCATAATGTTTTTGCTGATCGGTGTAGTTATTAATAAAACAGGTGCAATTGAGATTGCATGAAAAGCATTGCCATGTGGCAGTCAATGACAACTTCCAGCTCTTCTGTCATTCTTGCCTCCTGCAGTGTGCTTTGCTAAAACTGTACATTGGAGGTCTTGAACAATTTGACTCCCAGTGTCGGTCAATCAACATAATACAGTGGCAAAACACAGACGACAAGAAAGCTGTGGACTTTTGGGTTGAGCAGTTTAATTACAAGGATGGCGCTGGGAAAACTCTTCTCTCTGTGCCACTCAGTAACGTGGATGTGGAAGTGTGTTTTCACAGCTGACCTTGATCAAATCTGAACTCAATGTACTCTCGGGAGCATACTGTCCACTCGCATGCTGCAAACACCACCCCCAGCAATGGCATGATGCAGCTATACACGTCAGACATGGACCGCAGTGCCAACACAGAGACTGAAAAGGGAACCCAGTCTGCAGAGGCACTTGACTAACTGCAGAGCTCACCCCCAACATAAAGGTAAGAACAAAATAAAACAATATGTGTATTTTGTATTGTATGGTTGAATTTGTCATATACTGCAAGTTACTATGTTTGTGTTAGTTGGCTAACATGATATTGAATCCAATAATTAATTTATTGTCCGTGTGACCGGAAATTACACTGATGGGATATTGAACGAGCACAGAATGGAACTGTGGAACAAAGACGTCCAAAACAGAAAAATATATATTCTGGGCTTTCAGAAACGTGATTTAATTGAAAATATTGTATTACATTGTGTAATTAATATTTAACTTTAAAACTAATAATAATGTATACATATTTTCTAAAATGTGTTTAATCTGAACAGAATGTGTAGTAGTAGTGGCATTAAAGTACAATACTGCTACAATAGTTTAATGCTGGGGTACTATTTCTGGAACTGAGATTAGACACCCATACTGGTGTCCCCCATGCCCCAATCTCATATTTTTTACATGCAATGTGAGCATTTCAAGGCTGGCTTTCTCATATTTTGAAGAATGGCCACAAAATTATTTTAGGTCCAATTCATAATATCAAGGGTGTCACAGCCGTCCGTGCACAGCCAAAGCAGGGATGGACATGGGTGCGGGAAGAGGTAAGTGTGTAACAGTCCAAGTCAAAAAGTCGGCAAACTAGGCAATAGGGGCAAGGCAAAAGAAGTTCACAGGCAGTAGGTTGATCAATCAGGCATACAAACAGTCAAAGGGCAATCCAGGAGTCAAACACAGGAAGTAAACCAAGGTCTGGTAAACTAGGGGGGACACTTCAAAATGCAGGAGAACTGACAAGACTTAGCATAGAATGAAACTAACTGAGGGTTTAAATACAGAACAGGGGAAGGCAGAGAGCAGGGGTGTGTGGTGCCGAACCAATGGGAGTTGAGTGTTAATGGTGAATGTACACATGGTGCTGAGGAATGTTAATTGGGTGATTGATAGTTGTGCTGGGGAAAGAGAGAGACGGGGTTAGAATTCTGGTGATGACGACCTCTGTAGGCGAACTGGGGACGTGTGGAGAGCTGATGTAACAAAGGGTCCCCATTAAACCTACAGTAGTGTTATGCTGGGGTGCTGTTTGTGGAACTGGGAGAGGTGTTTGACAATTTAGTCATATTGAAATGTGAGCATTCTGAGGGTTGCTTTCTAGTATTTTAAAGAAAGTCCCCAAAACCATTCCTGCTCCATTTCATTGAAGAAATGGTCCCCTTTTAACCTACACTGGTTTCAAACTGTGGAGCTATTTGTGGGACTGGGAATAGACAGGCAAACTAGTGTCCCCAATGCCACAATTTTGTGTCTTAGATTGGGTTGTTATTATTATTATTTATTTTTGCATTTATTGGCAGATGCCCTTATCCAGTTAGCTTTCTAAGGGGTGCTTTCCAATATTGAAAAGAAAGTTCCCAAAACCATGTTAGGTCCTATTGATAGTAGAAAGGTTCCCCTTCTAAAGCAAAATAGTGGTATCCTGGGGAACTATTTGTGGAACTGGGATTTCACACCCAAATTGTTGTCCCCTATGCCACAAATTTGTGTCTTAAATTACATTGGTGGGTTCTCTGCCTCTTATTATTATTATTGATGTCTAAATTACTGAAAAGTATGCTTCAGAATGCTAATAAGCCTTATTAATCAACTAAATGGACAAATAGTGTAAACTATTTTGGGCGTATGTTTCCAGTTCCAGAAATAGTTCCCCAGCAAAAAACTACTGTACCTTAAAAAGAACTACGATGATTTTTGGGAGTTGATTTGTCATGGTGTAAAGCAACCCTTGGAACGGATCATTCCCTTTCATACCTACATTTCAGTTCAGTACAGCTCTACAGCTTTTCAGCTTCTGATGCAATGCTTTCAATTTCAAGAGCCATTGCTCTTCATTAGGTTTTCTATAGATCTCTCCCATCAAAACACTTCCACCTGAGCACTTCCCTGGCATCTTTAGTGAAGTCTTCAGAATCAGTGCATATTGGGTCTGAGCATAACAAATGTAGGGTGTTGATCAACTTGGGCATTTGTTGGAAAATTGTGTCTTCAATCAGACTTCTGGTCTGTTTCACAGTGAGAGAGCATGGTAACATCTTCTGGATCAAGAGATTGTCCTTCATTTCTGATACAAAGCCTGTTGAGAGTGCTTGCAAACACCCTTTGGACACATTATTATTCCACAGATTAAGTGAACCATTCTCGACATATAGTGGACTGCCTTTTACAGGAGGAAGCTGGTAAAAAATCACCAGCAGCCAGAATGGAGAAACTTCCAAATGTTACGTGTTTGTTTGATCTGCCTCAATCTAGCGTGTATGTAAGTGAGTAGCTTATGATCTACCATAGAGATTTAATCAATTATGACAATCTGGACAGTACTGAGCTTAGCAAGCAGGGAATACATTTTGTGCTCTCCAAGTGGCTGATATGGAAACTTTGCATCTGATTTTATGGAAAATGCATCATGTATTGTTAAAGCTCCAAAGTTAAATGATGCTACACCCATAGGAGCTGCGAGCATCACTGGAAGGTCCTTGGGGTTTGGCAGTGATTGTGCAAGAATTCTTGTTGCTTCATAATGTATGGTTTTGATCAAGTGACTTTCCCAGTCCCAGCACCACCAGTCACAAATGCATGATAAGGTGACCGTGTACTTTATTCAAACACCAGTGTGTTATGCCCACAACTTTATTCCAAAGTCCACCACTAGATGCCACCCCATGTCCTAGTTTTCAATCTGTTCTCCTCATTTAATTACCTTCACCTGCCTCCTGTTTCTATGCTCATCAGCTCGGTGTATTTAAACCCCATTCAGCCATGCCTTTATTACAAAGTCTTGTCTGCCTCACTGCAACATTACTAAGCCTGCTTACCCATGAGTATACTGACTACTAATGTTTCGTGACCCTTGCCTGTTCTTCGACACGTTTTCTGGATTCCCTTTGATGTTCTGTCTTCCCTATTGAATGACCCTTGATATATAGACTACACTTCTTTGTTTTTCTGCGTTGACCTGTTCACCGGTACTCGACCCACGGCTGTCACTGACATGCCTTTTGCCCGCACCGGAGTCCTCCATTCCTAGGTTGACCACATTTTCAAAAGTAGAGACCGGGACATATTGAAAAATAATATTCATAAAACAAATTACATCACTTAAAAATGTATCTAATATGTTTCCCAACAGTATCTTTACATACTACCAACTATCAAGTGTAGCAAAATTACAGTTTGGTTTATATTTATTGTTGAATTAAATCATCTAATATTACCTTTTAATACATTTAAATAGTATTGTAACAGTTTTGGCAACTGCAACTCCCTTCTGGGTTCAAGCAAAGAGTCAGACACAGAAATAAAGCAAGATGAACTAATGTTCCACCTTTATAAAGGCAGATCAGGATACAGTGCTACCTTTTGTTTAGGTGCTTTTGTTTAATTAAAAAAAAAAAAAAAACATTAATTTGGCTTTGACATAGCTGGCGTTGATTACACAATATAAAAAGACCAAGATTCCCACAAAAAAATTACATTTAAAAAAATAAAACGTTAAACTTTTCTATTTCCAAAATACCAAACCTTAAAAATATTGCGGCAATATTAAAATGTCGTAATTAATTTAGGGGATTTCCCTACCAAATGAAAATTACTGTCCAGTTTTTGCTGACTTGTTTACCAACAGTACATTGCGCCTTTGTTAGGATCCACTCTTCCACAGCAGTGATCAGTTTTGCTGAGGCGGTGTCAGTTTCTTGTTTATTTTTGTAATGGTTTAATTTTTTTGAGGTGTTAATAAAAAAGGTTCATGTTGTACCTGAGTTGTCCTGTTTTAAAAACCACTTCTCCCTTGGATTATGTTTGGAATCAATCTATTCAGTCAGTAGTCCAGTACAGTATTCGTCTCCGTTTGTCAAGATCTCCGGAAAGTACCGTCAATTTGAGAGACTAAAAACCTAAAACTGGCACTGGCGCACTAAAAACCTTAACTGGCTGACACTGTAAACGGAAGGGAAAACTGTAGCTTGAAAGTGCTTTTCTATTCTTCAAGATCAAAAATATATTCTAACTGAGTTCAACTTGTTAACAACCTTAAAAACTCTTCATGTTTCTAATCATGGTCCCTTAGCAGTGATGGCGAATACAAAAACTGAAATCTTGGCATTGAAGTTGTTCTGCATGTCATAGAGTGCGAGTGCGAGGTGCGAGTACCTCAATGACGTCACTTCAAGAGTGTGTTGAGCGCTCTGTCCAGGGTCCCAGTGTACACTAAGGACAAATTACCTTAGTTGGTGAAGATATGAGCCTGTTCCTGCACTAAGTCAAGTGTTTGTTACCAGATAATTGGCTTGTATGGTTTGGACTTACTTTAAAACATGCACAATGATAACCTCCCCCCTCTCTGTAGCAGTTTATGACCTGGGTGATCCCCAAAAAGTGGTTTTGAAGTAGCATTGGTTGTTTTTATAATTGAATGCCTCTTCAGTTTGGTAGAATAGTAATGGATCCAAAAAACCAAAGCTAACAATGACCTTTGTGCTCTTCATGGATTCTTCTCAAATAGTATTCTCAAATTCAAGATGCCTCCAGGACAGGTACAACATCAGAAAGTTTACAAATGACAGGAGGCTATTCAAGCCATCATAACCCAAGCTATACATGCTATGCACCCCAATTGCCCCCAGCCCCCCATCTCCCTCACAGCTTCATGTTCCACCACTTGTAAGCGAAGGGCTCTCGGCGCACGTTGGAGCCGCAGTGCACCTCGCCCAGCAGCTTGTGGTAAGAGGCAAAGTCATCGATGAAGGTGCAGCTCAGGCCCAGGCCCTCCACCAGGGAGCACATCTCGGCCTCCAGGGCGCAGCGGCCGCCCACCTTGGGGCCGTACGGCTTGGGGATGCCCAGGTTCTTGCCCAGCACGATCATGTTAACCTGCGGCAGAAGAGACAGTCCTGTGACCCCTGAACTAGATCAAAGGGGAGTAGCTTTTATGGGCGAGATGGGTAGATTGCTGTTATGAGGTAAAATCTCATGAAAATGGAAGTCGAATTTAAAGATACATTTTCATCGTTTCTTTGAGGAGGCATTGTCCCTCCATTTTCTTAAGTCTAATCATCATATTCAGTTAATTTCCATCCTACGTGTACAGCAGTGACGTTTCTGTATGTTTTGTGGGATGCCTGCCAGAGCCAGTGAAATGAGACCCCAGTGAGACTCACGTGACTTTCATAGGAGTGAAGGATCGGTGTCTGGTATGAGGTCATTGGACAGGTTTGCCAGGTAACATGAGCTGGGTGGTTTAATATTACACTCCTTGCTTTTGCCCTTGTCAGTGCAGTTTTTATTGAAGGTACTGGTAAAAGGGTTTAGGGTGTCTGGTTTGGGGTTTCCACTAGCCCTGTTTAGCTGCACCTCAGCATGGCCGTTCTGGTCCAGGGGGTTTCCACTAGGGCTCAGCTGCACCTCCGCCTTTGCCCGGACTAGATTCAGGAGGCACACAGTTTCGTACATCGTACTGGCTGAGTCCTAAACTGGTCCAGGGCACATACTGTGACGTCCCTTACACACCTGCATTACTGTAACTACAGTAATGGTGCCACTCTCGATGCAAGAGATGCGGTAGAAACTTGTGTGTTTACCTTGGGAAAACTATTTATCTGGAGCAGTTATTAATGTACAGTGGAAAAGTGACACACAGGATTAATTGCTTGGAGCAGGAAGACATTTGAAAAGATCGCAAAAATCCTGCCGGAGAGAGGACTGCATCGGAGTGCGTACAATGTGCCCTGACGAAATATATTCCTTTTTGTTAAAAATACACGCAAATATGAAATATTGGTCCTGGATTTAAATGAAATGTCCCGATGTCTTGTAAATTCTCTCAGAATAATTTAAATGTCACGGTTTTTAGCTTCCCCCTGTTTAGACAATTTTAAAACTATTCAAATTTTTAAAACCGAGGCTAATTTTTATGTGATCGATCGCATGAAGAAATGCATATTTTAATTATATTTGTAAGCCCTCATTATCGCTATAACTATATGTTAACGGTAATCCAAGTATAGACGCTTTACCGACTGTAGAAATACAAACCCTACAACCTCACAAACTTAGCGATTAATACAACTGATCCATTCATTAAAGTGACAAAGTTTTTTTTTTTTTTTTTTAAAGGAATCCCATTCAAATTAAAGTTGATGCGTGACTCTTATTTTGCACATTGATAAAGCCGCAGGTATACAGAGAAAACATGCTAACACTGATTTTGTGGAAAAACTGTTAGAGTAAGTTACAGATCCCAGAGTGTTGTAGCCGTATTTATATACACGTATACGTTTTTCTTAAGAAACTACATATATAGGCTGTGACTGCATATTTCATGATGTTGCTGTGTAGTGGCTACACGGGACAGATTTAAACCCGGCGCACTATATTTAATAATGCAATGCAGTTCATTCTCCCACAGATAAATAAGGGACAATATCTAGGATACTTAAATTTAAGCTCTATTGTAACACTTATTTATTTTTAGACATACTGCTCAACAAAATAAATTAGATGAAACAGGAAAAGATGCATCAAAATTAACACTTACATTTCTAACAAACTATCGTATTTTTAAGTGATGTAATTTGTTTTATATATTGTTTCAATGTGTCCCGGTTTCTTATTTTGAATATCTGGTATAACTTATAGTACAAGACTGTTAGATATCATAAAAATGTTTCAGCCCAAAGTTTATTGCGCTTTAATGTTAGCAGTATTTCAACCTCCAGTTTAAAACACTAAATCCCAGAGTGCCGAGTGTCCAAGACTCCATTTTGACCTTTTGTGTCAGTCACTTCCTAGGGCAGCTGGACCCACGACAATGAGTGGAAATGCTGCCGGGCACAGTGTAGGTGCACAGTTACGGCATGGCCACGCTGAGGTGCAGCTGAACAGGGCCAGTGGAAATGGGGTATAAGACAGGGGTTTTCTTTAGCAAGTTGGAAAGTCCCATTCTGAACCTGTTGCAACACCCTTGTGACTGCGTGATCGGTTGTGTCTGTAGAGTGTGCAGCTTCTCACCATGTCAGGATAATAGGCAACTGCCCGCATGTCCTTCATCAGGTTAAAGAGGATGGGCAAGTCGATGATGTCGGCGTCCTCCAGCCCCAGCTCTCTCTTCAGGACATCTCGGTTCCAGTCAATGCAGCTCTGAGGAGAGAAGAGACGGGGATTTTGCAGTGCCTCCATGACTGGTTTCCAGCATGTGTGTCTTTTTGTGGTACTCAAAGTGTCAAGTGTGTGTTTTACAGATTAGCTGCTCATCAGTGGATGCCATTTTGTGGTTTCTTGGGCTACTTGTTTTAATGATTGGTGGAAGTCTGTAAAATTGAACTTTGCCAAACAAACACCAAAATGCACTTATTAAATTACAGGCACAGCAAAGGATTTTAGTTTGTATAACTTAATATTTATAAAATATCATTTCAGTCTCTGCTACCTGGTCACAGCATTGTGCTGCAGATCTGGCCAGCAGGAGGACACATTGGGAATCATTTGTTGTGACTTGAGAAGAAACTAGTACATTTTTGGAATGGGCAGATTTCCCTTTCCTCTGGTTTGTGACTCTGACCCGTCTGATTAGCACTTATGCAAAGTGAGAGAGCTTTTGGACATTCTTACCTGGACAAAGTCATTCGCTTCCTGGAGCTGCGGATTACTCAAAATATCATCCACCGAGATCTCTTCCTTCATTCCTGATTAGATAGAATAATATACATGGTCAAGTCACATACAATAAAAATGCATAACCGGAAAACAAACTTACATTTAGACTGATTGCACAGTGTAGAAATACACCTTCAGGAAAAGTCCTTAGGCATTTTTTCCTCTTTCTCTCCCACCAAAACTCAAGAGGGAAATCCTTATTCTGCCAGTCTAAGGACCACTAGGCAGCAATGAAACTAATTTTCGTGGACCTCAGTGAGAATGATGCTGCACCACAGCAGATCTGAAACCATGTCCGATTCTGGGTGAAAATAGGGGTGCATCGGATGAAATGAGCACCCTACCTTCAAACATTTTGGCTTTTCCATGACCGTCCTTCTGCAGCCTGCGGAAAACCTTGTACCCTGCATCTGGACTGGCCAGGAGTAGACGGAAACCCTGGGCCAAAAGACAGAGGGCTTAGACCAACTTTAATATTCATTAGTTGAACAAATAGCTTGACTAAGTGGCATGCAAATGTACAGAGACAAACCAAGATTTTCTATGAGCTATTTCACAATAGAGTATCACAATTTCAACTATAACCATTTTTCGCTTAGAAATCCAGGGGATTTTATTAACCTCTACTCCAGAGAATACACTTTTGTTTAATTTAAAGAAGATCTCATCTGTTAATCTGTTCCTTTCTCCCTCTTGTTGATTCAGTTGAATGTTGTTGTTTTTTTACCTTTCTGTCAGGAGCTGGGACAAAGCTCATGAACTCGTCCACATGGCCAACAAACAGCCAATCAGAGAAGAGTGCGATGGGCTCCTGGACCTTCTGAGCCCACAGGAAGTCCTGAACCACCTTGGTCATGTTTCGGCCTTTGGTAGCCCTGAGGAAGTGAAGCCAGGTGAGGACGCACACCAAGGAGACCCCAATCCGTAAACCACGATTTGGAAGATATTACGGAAATGTTAGGTTTGGAAGAGTTTTCAAAAATGTTAATGATATGTCAGTCCAGGAACCATTGCTGCAGACTGGTGCACCTCTTTAGTTTGAGGGGTAAAGAGTGGCAGCCGTGACCGCTGGGCGGGGTGTGACGCAGGGTTACAGTGGTACTCACGTAGGGAAGGCACAGCCAATGAGAATCCGACCCAGGGGATATTCCCTTCCATTGACCGTGACCGGGGGGCTGACCTCCAGGTTGCCAAAGGAGTCCAGGCTGCTCACATTCTCGGTCAAGGACACTCGAGTCACATAGCCAAAATCTGGGCCCTGCAGCAAGATATCCCCAGGGAGAGAGGAGGAAGAGGAGAGAGAGAGGGTGATCCAGGTCATCTCTGCCAAAGGGCCAAGCCTGATCATTTAAAGTGCCTCACTGATGAACACAAAAATACTGATAAAGGTAACGATTTAACTAAACACCATCTTGAGACATGATTAGGGCAGCATGTGAGTCTGTGTGATGGTGGGGTTTGTGACGGGGGCGTACCATCAGTTCCTTGTAAGGGAAGTCTTTGAGATCGCCATCTCGCGGAGAGTCGAACACCACCGGGAAGCCATGATGTGGGGCCTGGATGTAGCCAAACTCCAGCTCGTCCTGCAAAGAGGGCAGATGTGCGTCACAGACTTGAGTTTCAATATACCATCATGCTCCTTTTGTAACAGCTACTACCACTACAGATTAACGTGAGCGCAAACATCTGTTGCAAAATAATTTGTCAGCGACTCAGAAATCACAATAGCAGGGTGTGAATCTCCGCTGCATGTCAACAGAACGGGAGACTAAATTCAAGATGGTGCCGTGTACATATAAAGCGACAGAACTGCCAATTCCCAGTAGGCGATGGCCCAACAGGTTTCGGGCGTCCCTGACATTACCTGCATCCAGCGGTCCCCACGGTTCATGTATTGGAAGCAGGTATTCAGTTTGTACCCAGTCCGCGCTGTCAGACTGCGCATGCCCTTCAGAAACTGGAAGTTGTCTTGGGTGCTGGGTGGGGGGAAAGCGTAGGAAAGCAGTGAGGGGAGACATGTGACCCACCTGCCACTCACCATGGATAAACACAGACACTGGTGGGGTGAGGCAAAAAATTCTGAAGTTTAAAGGTTATAGTTTTCTATGAAGAAAATATCCAAATAGTTGATCATTTTTTAGATGGGAATGCTTTACAATTTTTTGTCTATTACGGTTCTTATTAGTAGTAGTAGTATTGCCATCTTTATATTAAGATTGTAAGGCTTCTCTTGTATTCTCTTTCTTAACTGGGTGAGGGAGTTGTTGAGTAGAGGGAGGGAATAGTGGCTTTAACTAGCACATTACTAGTAGACCAATCTGCTTTACTTCAAAGGCACCCAATTTCAGACCTTCCCTGAAAGGTAGAATTTAAACATACAGAAAATAAAAGACTATTCTGGACTCCAAGATCAAAATATACGTCTCTTTATCCCCCCTATTAAGATGATTCCAATGGATGCTCAGTCTTACCTGCACACGAACACCTCCACGGGATTCAGTGTGTTGGGGGTCATGATCCAGGGGGCAACACGGAACATAACGATGTCTGTGAAGATGGGCACCTCCGGGAAACCCTGTAGGAAGGCAGCGCGTTCACATCTCTAATGTGTTAACAAGGAACATTTCTGCACTGGGCAATGGGCTTATTTATTTAAATCATATGTTACTGCTGGTTTAAAGCAGAGTGTGGGCAGATTTCAGAGTGAGCCCCATCGTCTAATGACCTGATTCATGGATGGCACTATACATGGTTATTTTCATGATAAAATCTAGTTTATTTGGGAGCTTTAAGTGACCTTGCTGATGGGCTCCAGCAGACTGAGGTTGATGGTGACCAGACCCTTGAATCCCTCATCTGGAAACCTGCGCCCTTCAACGTAGAACTCCACCTCGGACGTCCCGCCCTTGTACTCCACGATGTGGCACAGCTTGTCTCGGCCCAGGACCGGGGAGTAATCACTGATAGAAGAAATCTTTATGCCTGCAGCTGAGAGGAATAAGCTGGCGAGTTGATTTCTGAATTACCCACCCACTCACTCTCTCATGGTTTAGCTATAAAAGCAAAAACTTAATTTTTATCTTTACAGTGGAAGGTCCCGTTAAGTTACAGTAACCTGATTTGGGATTTAAGTTCTAAGCATAAGTCCAAATCCTTGTCACTTCCTGCCTGCTGGTGACACTAATGACTGGGTCAGTCGCTCATGACGTCTGCACTTCCGATATAAACATACTTCGCTCCTGGAAGACGCCAATGTTTTCCGCGGTGCTCTTCGAGATGTGGAGGGTGAGCTTGTATCCCTTGGGCAGTTCGGCAGGCCCGCTAGTCCGCAGCAACATGCGAGACATGTCCTTCAGATCTGCCACAGAGCGCGAGATGTTAACAGAGGATGTTTTTTTTCCAAACTGCCAACAAAATCAACTGGATGTGCGACAGGTTGGTCAGGAGGAACTTTTACTAAATTAGAGGAGTTTGTTTTTGAAACGGACAAAGGATATCATACCCTACCTGCTCTCTTGCTGATTTTATCAAGTTCAGAGTCTGGCACCTTATAGTAGTTCTCTGCGTCACAGTTTACAAGGAGGATGGCGCCGTGCCCATCAGGGCCCCACTTCCACGAGCCCTGGAGAGGCACAAAAAACACAATCTATCGGGTGTTTTACAGCAGGGTTTTGCCACCCTTTGAAGCCTAGGCCATACCTACTTAACCTGTACACCCCTTTCTAAACTAAAGAAAAGCCAATCCCAGTATTCCATTTTGAACTTGAATTAGGAGTAAATTAGCAGGCCAATTATTAATTAATTTAAAATGTTGGGTGGATTGGACTCGCTCCGTCTATGCCTGAGTTTCCACAATTAGCATGCTACCCCCCTTATTGAGTTTAGTTTTGAAGCTGGGAATCTGTCCATAGGGATCAATCCTGATTGTTTTCTATTTCCCCCCATGTTTCGGTTGGATTAATAATTCTATGTCTTAGTTTTGAGGGCATGTTGAAGATTGCGTTTCAGTCCCAAATTGCCCCATGCCTTCATCTCTGAATCATCAGTCAGACAACCTCACAGGGGTCGGTTACTGTCGGCTCAGCTGCCTCAGACATTGCACTTCTCAGCTCTTTACCAGCCCACGGAAGCACACTTATCAAGTAAGCTTTAAACACAGAGAGCTGGCTCTTAAATAGTGTAAGCCACAGCAAGTCACCGATTTTTACATTTAATATTCAGTTCAAACAAGGTGGCTGTGATTCGCTCTGCTGTGCTGTGTCAGAAGTGTACACAATGCGATTGTACTTGTGAATACACAGCGAGATGCCATCTCAGCGAGAGAACAAAGCCACCAGTGTTCTGAACGTATACTCCATTGTCTGTCACAGTCCATTGCTGACTCACAAGTCTGGCATGAACAGCAAACCTCTGGACATCTGGGTCTTCTTGCTGCTGGATATTTTTACACAATCTGATGCTCTATAGGGGTTAGTGATGTATAGCGATCATGGTCACACTCGGTACTAAATCAAATTATAGACACATTGTGTATGGGGGGGGGGAACACATGTTTACGGTTTCATTGCGGTTTAGGATGAGACAAACCGTACCTTGTTGGGGTTGTTCTTTTCAATGACACCATCGCGGTCTGCGTCCACATCCAAGGAGATGTCTGCAATATAGAGATGGGAGCTTAGAGCATCTCCCAGAGGCGTATACACCTTTTTTGTCAATCTCCGCAGCCTGTTACATCAGCAGTTCTCATGCCTTAGACACTTAATCCAGGAAAGACAGAAAAATAAGTCGCACCTGAAACACTGACAAAGCAGCTCTTCATAGACTGTATAGGAGCGCAGTGGCTACAAGTGTCAGTGTATGTTGATTCATAAATTAGGGGTGATCATCCTCGTTTTCTGGTTGCTCTGCCTCATTGTGTCTGTTACTCAGCGGATTGGAATCTGCACTACTAATTAGTTATACCAGCTGGTTATTTATGAGTCTTTACTTCTAATTAAAGACCTGCATACATCACTGTAATTGATATTCTGAATACCAAGCATACGAGCGACTGGTCTTCATGGAACTGTACTTAAGCCAAGGCCCAGGAACATGCAGGGTATGACAAACTAATTACACTGCCAGCGAAGACTCTTCTGTAAAACCAATATCTATATATATTTAAAATCAAAATAGCAGTGCTGCTGTAATCTACCGGTTTTATTTAGAAGCTCAATGGCCTTCAGCGACCTTTCTGCAGAACTCTGAAATGTGACTCTTTCCTCATTTCTGTAAAGGGGGTCCTGATCTCCAGTGTGCCAACTTACCCAGAGCCGTGAGGTGAAGGATGGCTTTGTCCAGCTTCTCAGATTTATTTCCGAAATAAGTCACTGAGACCTGTGTGGAGGACAGAGACATGGAGCCAAGATTTCTGTGACTGCACGCTTGACTGTGGCACACTTGAAAATGAAACCGCAGGGTCTTAAGATTGTACTGCTACAATCACAGGCTGCTTGTGGGTTAATTTATAATTTAATCTAATCTATAATACAAAGTATAATCTCATCTCAACTTCAGAGTTTCCTTGAATACTCCATACCTTGTTATCGTTGACATCTTTGCTGGCCTTATCCATTGTGAAGATCAGAGAGGTCCCTGCTTTCAGAGGGAGGGGGAAGGGGTCCTTGGTGGAGGGGGTTATCCTGTATTTCACTGCTGGGGTGCACTGGATTTCAAACAACTTGGATCCAGGGGGGGCACTCCTAAAATAATAGTACAAAATGTATATCTATATATTTGTGTTGATCTTTCAAAGTGTTTTATGTGGACTAAGCATAAAATAGACGAGACAAAACATAACAGCATTTGGTTGCTTGGGCTTGACAAACGCACATGTAGAAGGCTGATATCTCCATAAACAGGCTCAAAAGGGTTGTGAGAAATGTGGGAAATTCTGCGGTATTAGGGAGTGCTCATTTCAGGAGAGCAGTTACAAGTTTTACTTCATGCAAATCAGTCTGTGGATTAATCTGGATCACATAAAGGTGTGCTTCTAAAAACCGTGATGAAGCAGATCATTCTCACACTCATTAAAATCCATAATTTGAATCCGTCGGTCACTTCCATGCCTAAATGCAAATGCTAGACACCGTCTAATCCTATACAATGCACTCCAGCACTCCTTTCTTTTGGAGTCTGGCTCCAGGTGCGATTGTACATCTCATGACTTTCACGCATGAGTTAAATTGCAGTTATAAAAATCTCCACATCAGCTGTGCAGGTCTGTTGTGCAAAGTTTGATGCTGAAAACGTAGTAATTAAGGATTTAGAAGTGTGCTGTAGTCTGCTTAGCCCAATTACAGGTAGTCTTATGCTGTAATAACACACGGCGAGCTGCAGTCTCTACCCTAGTCTGGAGTTTGCACACTCATTTGTTAAAGCCTGCTTTGTAAACAAACCAAAATATTAAAAACAAACTCATGTCATCACAGTCTGTCTCAGAGCTGCTAATCCAGAGGTCAGTGATGAGAAAATAAAACATCCCGATAGCAAATAAAGACACTCCCATTTAATGTGCTGGGCTTCGTGTCTTTAAAGCCAGGATTATATTGCTTCGAACAATAGAGTGAGGACACTGGTGTCCCATTACAGGTATTTTTATAACACACTGGAGTTTCCACCTGGGCCATACACAAGCCAGACCATGTGACACAGGACTGCTTTCCAATAAGATGTACCATTTAAACTAATCATGTGATCATTGCAGTGGATTTATCCTCAGATATCCGATGCATTTGATCCGGGTCAGAAATGTGTAAAAGCGCCTTTTGATTCAGGGTTCCTTTGTTACATATGCAGGCAAGCAAACAGACTCCTGAGTGTCTGCAAGTTTGACTGGCAAGACCAGTTTCTGATGAGAGCTGTACCTAGTGATTGTCTTTATTCAAACCTGAGTCCAGTCTGATTTTATGAAAGTTCATTTTTCCCCTCTTCCTCATGTAGTGTAGAAAACATGCCGTCACCGATTCCCACACAGACAACTGTTCAGAGGCAAGGCTGAAATATGCCAAGTCGCAAACCCCTCCCCACCCCCACGATGGGGAGTGGAGATCAATTATCCTTTCCTCTATGACCCGTAATTACAGGAAGTATTCTTTAGAGTTTGGAGGCTAGAGTGGGTAAGTATCCGTGTCAAGCATGAGTCAGATTGGACCAGATCTCTGTGATACATAGAAGACAAACACAAACAAACGGTTAGCAAAGGGCTATTTTTATACATCAAAAGGGCAAACTGCAACTCGTCCCCCCCCCCCCCCCTTTTTTTTTGTAGCACTCTGCAAGTCATCACATAACCTAGGAACTGGAGTTGAGGAGTTAGGCTATACTGGGAGAGGGTTATATAAAGTCTCACACACCTACTGACTTGGAAAAGAGAAGCGTAAACACAAAAAGCTTATTCTGTGTGCACACAACCTTTATAATCAGATTGTTGCTTCTGAATGTCAAATGGATTTTCAAACCCACACCACTGCAAGATTAAATATTTGTTCCTTGTACACATCCACATGAAAGTTAACTGCGTTCATAGAGAGTCAACATGAGTGCCACACACCACAAAAACTAAAATTAAAAATGCAGTGGGCTCAAACACAGCAGTATCTGGTAAGCTTGGCTTCAGGCATGTAGCAGATGCTAACTTGCTAGGGCTTGGCTGAAGAATGGGAGTAGTGCGATCTTCACAATCTCCTCTACACGGGCCACTGCCCGCAGCCTCTCCCCAGATAAAGCCCTCGAACACGCTCCTCATTCAGTGAAACGAAGGAGATAATTCTGGCATAACGGAAACACAAAAGAAACCATTACCAGCCCTGTGGAAGAAGGTGAAGATAGCATCCATGGCTTTCCGAACCCTGACGGTTTGAATCCTTTATGCAGGCTGGTCAATTTTAAATATGGAAAATTCGTTTCAGAACACCAAGACATTTAGGGAAGATGTAGAGAAATTTAGATCATTGATTTTTTATCTCTAGTTTCAGAACCCCCACTATGAGAAATTCAAACTCGTTGGGAAGCACTGATCTCATCTATAGAGCCAGGGTGGTGCAAAGATCAGTGTGCTCAGCGGCATTGCATTCATAAACAGTTCCCGCCTACTTCGTGTACGTGTATTTAGGTCTTGCTTTCCAATTTAATAATGCAGGCACTCATTCTATATTAGCACAGGACAGCTCAGTGTAGAAATCCATCTTTATACAGTTTAAGTACACTTCTGTATGGAAAACAAATATTCAAGTACAGTTTGTCATTGTAAATCAGTAGTTTTAATCCAACTCCAGCCTTCAATCTTGAATTGACTGAAACTACTCATCAACAAGTATTTGATATTTAAAGGTCAATAAAAGTTAATAAATAGTAAAGTTCTGTATTAAAGTGGATAATTGGCAGCATGTTTGGGCCAGGTACTCCAGCACTCAGTGGCACCTGTCTTTAAAGAATGCATCTTCCAAGGGAAAACAGACACCTGAGGCAAGTTGAATCCAGATGTAATCAGAAGTGAGGGACGAATATGGGGTACGAGTTATAGCTGAAGAGTCAGCTGAAGACTCTTTAAAAGAGATGGTAAACCTCCTAGTACTCCTAGTACCTAGTATGGTTACATGCATTTTTCCAGTTTTATACTATACTTCATTAAATCAATAAATCAGTTATTTAATCGACTCAACAATTTCATTCTTGTTGCCAAGCTGAAAGCCATGGTGTTGTTTTTGCTTTCCTTAATTTAAAAAATCCTGTATAAGGAAACTGTTATATGGGTCTTACGCTCTGAATACATATATATAAAAAAAAACATTTCAGTTTGAAGTTTCAGAAGTAAGGTCTATCGTCCAATCAGTATTTAGTTTGAGAAAATTCATAGTTCGGGGTCTCTGCCTCCTAAACCACAAACACTTTGAAGCATCTGCTTTGAAAGAAATTAGGGGCTTACACACTTACACACAGTTAACCTGCTGAGACATGACACAACCTTAGGAATGTTCAAGTAGTCTAACAAGGAGCCACAGTGGCCCTCAGGGAGTTAGCCATACAAGTCATAGTGCATAGAATACATTATCAGGTGACCAAGAAACACAGTACTGCCTTCAGGAGATGGGGAAAT
Organism: Amia ocellicauda; assembly: GCF_036373705.1. Lineage (NCBI taxonomy): Eukaryota > Metazoa > Chordata > Actinopteri > Amiiformes > Amiidae > Amia > Amia ocellicauda. Next base: position 22,241,420 of record NC_089867.1, on the reverse strand, counting down.
CTAACACTAATCCTAACCAAGAACGAGGCTGTAACTGGATTTGGAACAATACCTATTACTTTAACGTTAGAGCTATCTAATGCCGAAGGGATTATACCACTATAACCGCCACAGAGATATCAGTTTGTAAGATGAAATGCCAAATGAATCGCGTTGTGCAAAACATGTTCTGAATCATCCTGGAGGCCCTCTGTCATTTCTGCTGTCCCGTACAGTGAACAGGAATGGATGTCGACTTCTGGAGGTCACATCAGTGTGACTGGCTCTAAAAATATGCATTCGGTAGCAGTTTATGGCTTTTATTGTACATGACATACCTGATTTTGTAAGTCATATTCTTAAAACTGTAGGGTCATAAATGTACCACTTATTTTTAAGTGGTGCAAAATTTAAGAAAAACATTTCAGTTTCGTTTGTCAGCCTCAATTGGCCTTGAAGAGTTATGCGACACTTCTCTGTGTTGACAGGTGTTTAGTTCACATGATGGTTAATGAACATGGCTGTAGGTGTACTTTCATACAACGTCAATTATTAACAAAACAATGTCATAATCTGCCCCCCGCAAGAAGCTCAGCTCACTCTGCAAACACAATTATCTATCTTATTTTCTTTTTTCTATCACCTGATAAAGTAATAGACTGCTAGGTGTCTGCACTGTACTGTATTTTGCAAATCTCCCACACTGTCAGAATGTGGAAAATGAAAATTAGCAAAGAGTGTCTACCACCTCAAGGTTTGAATTGAAATGAAGGGATTAAGGAGACGATACACGAAGCAAGGCCAGTCATGGCACAAACTTTCCGCAGTATGCATTTCTGCTACCACAAATCACAAATGACGCAAGCTGCAATCTCTCAATATCCATTGCCAAACCTTAGAGATAAAATCTGTGCCTGAGTTTTGCAACATTAAAAAATAATAAATAAAAAAGTAGCAGTGGCTAAAATGTGTAGCCTGGTTTGAAGAGTCTGATCTAGGGGTGTTTTCCAGCTGAAACACCTGTGAGAAGAGACTGGGGATGTAAATTGTACATTTCAAAGAAGGGAAACAAAGCAGAAATCTTTCAATGTTGTACAGTTTGCATGGCTGTAGTCATTGTGGTTACAGACCGGAAGCCCTGTTAGAAGTGCAGACCTATATAAAAGAATGCACAGAAGTGTGATTTAACAGCCGCCAGGGCACACACATATTCTGTTACATCGATCATTGCACGACAGTTTATCAGAAAACGATTTTTTGTTCCTGCAAAACCTGTCTTGTGCTCTTGACATTACAAGTGGCACGAATGAAAACCACCCAGGTGCGCATAAATAAACAGTGCCTCGGGGTTTACTGCGTATTGTTCCCACAACACAATACAGGCTCTCTCTCCCTTCATCCTTTCATTGGGTTTCATTTGAACTGAAAAGAGGGAGGTACACAGTGGTTTTACCTGACCTATTGAGAAGTCCTGGCTTTCCAATCAGAGGTGAAGAGTATTAAGGTGTTTAATAGTGCCATTACTGTCAAATAACTACAAGAATTATAGAAGACCCTCTGCACTTATTTTATACAAGCTTGTGTTTCGATATGTTCCTAGTTGGGTACAAATGCACTGTTATACCTTGTACCCATATTTAAAGTACAGGGAAGAATCGTACCGACAGATATGCCCATAAATGAGCGATGTGCATGCAGGAGGAGCATGAATAGTGGGCTGTCAAAACAGGAACAAGTCACAGTGTGGGCTGATGCGCCTCTGAAACAGCACACTTGTCACGGGTCTGTCTACCCAATGGCAACTGTCCATTGTGTTCCTGGAAGGCAAATGACAATTTCTTTGTTCTTAAGCAACAGTCTCTCAGTTAACTGTAACCACCTTGTTACTCTATATCATTGAGCAATCCTCTGCCCAGAGCTCAAACTAGTGCTGTACAAGACAGTATGCGCTCATTTTAATATGGGTTTCCTGATTAGTCTGTTTTTACCACCAAACTGTATTTTTCCCCGTTTAGCACATTAGTTTGTTATAATTATATAGTGTTTTAATTGGACTATAAATAACGTGACATTATTCTATCTGAGGACTCGATCTGATCACCGAGGCTGATCCCCGTAGGGCTTCCACTTCCACCGGGAGAACAGAAGTATAACCGACTGATAATGTATTCAAGGCTTAACTCATAGTCTTAATAATTAACTTGCATGGTGCAAATTAAAGTTACAAAAGTGTTCAGCCTTTCTCTAGTGCATGCTACCTATGCGGAGTTTTACATCCGCTTATTTGCTACGGTCAGGTCGCAATGTATTATTAGGAATACAGAGGAGGAACCTGAATGGAGAGATCATACCTGTGCAGGTCCACGACCATCTCCGTCCCGACCACGTACACGGCGCGGCTGGTCCTCCCGGCCTCCAGGCGCTCGGTTCTCTGCTGGACCATGATGGACCCGGGCGTCTGCGCGTCTCTGGACTCCAGTGTCAACAGGCAGCTGCACACTGTGTCTCTGACCAGGTGAACACGCCAGTTTTATATGTCTGGACAGGCCCTCATTTGCATGGTTTCTGAATGACTGTCGCTAATTCGACGTGGCTTCAGTTTGTTCCGCCCATGCCTGAAACATCAGATGAGTCCCTGCTCAGCTCGGTGCCGCTGGTTTGCTCTTGTCCTACAGAGCGCAGTTCCGCAGCTCTGCGCGGCTCCACCAATAGGATCGGTGCGATTCTGCACATCTGCGCTACAACAAAGCGAGCTATTCCTCCGCTCATGACTCAGTTCTTGCTGGAATCTGCTTCAGTTTAAGATTCCCTGCTTCCCTCAAGTCCCGAAATGTCCTGTTGTAGCACACCCTCTGAATACATCGTCCCTGCGCATCCCATGCTTTAGTATAGATCACAAAGTGCAAAGGGGCGATGAAATCGATCTCAACGGTTTCTCTTTCGGTTGCTTCAATCATACGTTATATTTGGACGGGTTATCTTATGCTGTTTTTAGCTTCTAGCTTTTATCAATTGCATAATGTAAGAAAACTTACCAGCTAGCCTGCAAAAGTTTGTTTTAGTGTATTTATATGTATTTAGTAGTGTCCACTCTTTCTACAGTTTACAATATGCGTTAAAATAAATTTCCAGGACCGTTAGCATTCTAGTTTTGATTCAAATCCTACAGTTTGGGAATCACTGCTTTTGTTTGGTCTTCTTCCGTTTTCCCTGGAGAGAAATAATCTGCATGACATTCATGCATGGTCTTGTCCATTCTCCAAATCAATTAATGGGAAAGCTGCTGCTACGAAGCATGTATAACCAAAGAAGGGGTTTGCCCTGGATGCCATTGTTTGCGTAGGTTTAATGTCATCATAAATAACAATAACCTTTTTTAAATTGCAGTTTTTAATAGTGAGACATAGATGGACACATACAATGATCTTTATTCTCCCTGTTTAAACATAAACAGTGAAATGCATATAAGCAGCCACCTTCCTCTGCTTCGGGGCATATTTTCGTCAGGAGCCAAGTCAACCTGATTTTCAAGGACCACTGTCTGAGACCGCCACACCCAACTGAAAGACCGACAGCAGAGTGTGATTCTTGATTTACATGAAATGCTGTATCATTTCTTATAGCTGTCTTCTGATCAATTCAATTGGTAGCTCTATATGTGAGCAGTTACGTTGTTTGCATTACATAAAATGAATTCAATCGGATTGCAGTGAATTGTCCTGTGTTTTTATTGCAATGTGTTTGTGCTTCTGAAACCCTTGCTTCAGCACTTCTGGTTGCATTCTAGATTTTAAGCATATCAGACATTGCATTAAGACTTCTTAACACCAGATATTTTATGGATGGTTTTGCGGGAAGTTTGCACACTTGGATTGCTTTTTGATTTTATGTTATTTTATAAGAACATAAGAAAGTTTACAAACGAGAGGAGGCCATTCAACCCATCGTGCTCGTTTGGTGTCCATTAATAACTAAGTGATTCAAGGATCCTATCCAGTCTATTTTTAAATGTTCCCAAACTTTCAGCTTCTACCACATCGCTGGGTAGTTTATTCCAGATTGTGACAACTCTCTGTGTGAAGAAGTGTCTCCTGGTTTCTGTCTTGAATGCCTTGAAGCCCAATTTCCATTTGTGTCCCCGGGTGCGTGTGTCCCTGCTGATCTGGAAAAGCTCCTCTGGTTTGATGTGGTCGATGCCCTTCATGATTTTGAAGACTTGGATCAAGTCCCCACGTAGTCTCCTCTGTTCCAGGGTGAAAAGGTTCAGTTCCCTCAGTCTCTCCGAGTAGGACTTTCCCTTCAGACCTGGAATAAGTCTGGTTGCTCTCCTCTGAATTGCCTCTAGAGCAGCAATATCTTTCTTGAAGTGTGGAGCCCAGAACTGTCCACAGTATCCAGATGAACTCTAACTAGTGCATTGTACAGTCTGAACATCACTGCCCTTGTTCTCAATTCTACACTTTTGACAAAATACCCTAACACTCTCTTTGCCTTTTTCATTGCTTCTCAACTTGCTTGGATGGAGAAAGTGAGGAGTCCACATAGACTCCTAGGTCTTTCTCATGCGTTACTTAATCTAGTTCTATTCCTCCCATAGTGTAATTATAGTGGATATTTGTGTTACCTGCATGTATTACCTTGCACTTGTCCACATTGAATTTCATCTGCCAGGTGTCGGCCCACAACTGAATATTATCTAAGTCCCTCTGAATAGCCTGTGCTGCCAAGATTGTATCTGCTGAGCCACCTATTTTAGTATCATCTGCAAATGTGACAAGTTTGCTAACTATCCCAGAGTCCAGATCATTAATATAGATTAGAAAAAGCACAGGCCCTAGTACTGATCCCTGTGGAACTCCACTAACAACCTCACTCCAGTTAGAAGCGACTCCTCTAATCGACACCCTCTGTTTCCTAGACATCAACCAGTTCATAATCCATCTACTTACATTACCCTGAATGCCTACAGCTTCCAATTTGAGGATCAGTCTTTGGTGTGGAACCTTATCAAAAGCTTTTTGGAAATCTAAGTATATCATATCATATGCTTTCACATGATCTACAGCTGCAGTTGCATGTTCAAAAAATTCTAATAAATTAGTAAGACATGATCTACTTCGTCTAAACCCATGTTGACTATCTCCAAGAGTATGGTTTTCATTAAGATGCTCCTCTATTTTCTGTCTAATAATTTTTTCCAACATTTTACAGGTGATGCAGGTGAGACTGATTGGTCTGTAATTTCCTGGCTCAGTTTTGTCCCCTTTCTTGTGGATTGGTGTGACATTTGCTGTCTTCCAGTCAGTTGGCACATCCCCTGTTCTAAGTGTCATTTGGAATAATTGAGTTAGCGGCCTATAAATAATTTCCCTCATTTCTTTAACTACTGTTGGAAATATCCCATCTGGCCCAGGTGATTTGTTTGTTTTTAATTCTGCTAGTCCCTTTAGTACCTCCTCCTCATTTATCCTGATCTCTCTCCAGGGTTTGGCTGGACTGATTGTCAACCTGTGGCATGTCATCTGTTTTTTCTTTTGTAAAAACCTCTGTGAAATACTCATTTAGAATATTTGCCACATCTTGTTCATTTTCCAAGATACCTCCACTTTTGCCCTTTATCTGTTTCACTTCCTCCTTTATTGACCGCTTGCTGTTGTAATATTGAAAAAAGCTCTTTGCATTGGTTTTAGCTCCAGGAGCTGTTTCTTTCTATTTCCCTCTTGCTTTCCTGATCCCTTTCTTAAGATCTCTTTGCAGCTCAACATATTCTATGTATTTTGTTTCGTCACCATCCCTTTTGTATGCGCTATACAACATTTTCTTATTTTTTGATATTTTTTTGCATACCTCTATTAAACCATTTTGGCCAGTGTTTTTTGGTCCTCAATTTGCTAAGTTTTGGTACAAATTGCTCCTGAGCCTCAAGTAGTATATTCTTAAAATATACCCATCCATTTTCAACTGACTCTGTATCCAATGGGCTCCAGTCTACCTCTTCGAAGTGCCGTCTCATACCTTCAAGGTTTGCTTTTCTAAAATTGTAGACCATTGTTTTAGACTTGGACCTTGTTTTTTGAAAGAATGCCTCAAAGCTAACCATATTGTGATCACAATTTGCCATTGGTTCTCTAACTACTGTCCCCCTGACTCTATCTTGGTCATTTGAAAAGATCAAGTCAATACATACACTCTCTCTGGTTGGTTCCCTGACAAATTGAGTTAGAAAGCAGTCATTTACCATCTCAACCATTTCTATTTCTGCTTCTGTAGTCTCCACTGGGCTTTCCCAGTCTAAGTTTGGGAAATTGAAATCCCCCATTATAACAGCCACATCCTTGCTACATGCAGTCCTGATTACACTGTACAATGCAGCATCTTTCTGAATATCTGAGTTTGGTGGCCTGTAACACACTCCTACCGCTAATCCTCCAGATCTCTTGTTCGAAAGTTTCACCCACAAAGATTCTGTTCCGTTACTGGGATCTAATACAAGTTCTTCTGCCTCAATGTCATTTTTTACATATAATGCTACCCCACCCCCTCTTCGATTTTGCCTGTCTCTCCTAAACTGTGTGTATCCTTCCAACCTGTATTCGTCCCCATCATTTTCTGTAAGCCATGTTTCTGTCACTCCCATAGTCACACGCCAGCACTGTGGCTTCCAAGTCTAACATCTTGTTCCTTATACTCCTGGCATTGAGGTACAAACATTTCAGGACTTTCCTACTAGCAGTTTCCCTTGGTTTTCTTTCCTTAGTGGAACATCTCCCATTGTCAGAGCTCCCTGTCCCCCTGGTTCCTAGTTTAAATGATTCTTATCATCTGTTTATCTAGCACATTGGAATATCATTCAACAAACCTACAGGTATTTGTGTAATTTTAGAAGTGTTTTATTTATTATTGTAATTTTTTTTACACCTACAGCAGACTCTTGCTTTTGGGGAAAGCAGTGTCAGCCAGGACAGTGTGGTATTTGAGTTGGAGGTACATCGGGAATGACACCTTGTCAGGGCAGGCTGGAGAATGATCGAGTCCACACATGCAGGCTGTATCTCTACTCTGCAAGATCCAGCATTCAACTTCATTCAGCAGTACAAGTGCCAAATCAGATAGCAAGCTGAACATAACACGGAGAAAGGAATGTCATTGGGTACCACACGTACACATTATGTATTGGGGCCAGGAGAAAATTGCCCTTTGAAATGTTATAAACCAAGTCTTTTGCCATAAAATAGTCATACAATCTCATAGTGAAACTTAATTCCTGTAAAGCACTCCTTTCACTATAACGTGCACACACTGACATCACTCCTTGGCTGAGACACTCACTAAAATTGTTAAATGATTGACCCATTTATGCATTTAATCAGTGTGTACAAGGAAACTGCAAACAACCACAGCTGTTTCATAATGAGCAATGTTGCTCTCAAATCAGATAAGAATATTTGTGAGTTGTAATTACTGTGTCCTCACTGTGCATAGTGCATTAGTCAAACCTGCCAGACAGAAATTAAAGTTGGCACAATCTCGTTTTGATTAAGATTAGACCTGAAGTGAGGAGGAGAGATCTGTCTTTATGTGTAGGAGTGGAAGCCCTGCATCCATATTCTCCCAGAGACAACACAAATACTTGTTTTTTCTTAATTAAGGTACTGTTTTTGAATTTAATTAGAATTCCACATTCAGTCATAATAATTTAAAAGGGAGGGAAGCAAGAAAATACATTAAAAGAAACCACATTATGCTTGATAGTAAAATCTTGAATAGGCATGCACATCTTTTTTGTTTTTTGTCAGAGAAGATTTTAAGAGGTGTGAGCCCCAAAGGTAAAATAACATGTTTAGACAACCACCCTGACAATCATCGGCAAAGCTGTAGACGGAGATTTCAAGGATTAATTTAAGTGCACTCCCTAATGCATTTATCATTAATACTAGAATACCTATATTAGTGTAAATGATCTGTATTTGTGACTTTTCCCAAGCATATCCTTTATGAGACTGTCCTCGCCTATTGGAGGTAAAACCGAGCCATTGTGGGTCTGTGTAATTCAATTTTGTGAAATTGGAAAAAGGGTGGTCATATTTTACATTTTCAGCTTTTCTCCGAAAATTTAAACATTAGAATTTTTGATAAACTTTCATATATTTTTAAAAAATTCTGTAAAATAGAAAAAATAGAAAATTCAGTGTCTGGTGTGGAATTTCTATTTTGTCAATGTTTTCTCTTCTACTGAAACAATAAGAAGCGGAACAGTGGCTGAAATGGGAGAACTTGGTCTGTGAGAAATAAAAGGCTCAGAAATGGGCTGTACCATAGTAGCGGGGGAGGATGCTGTAGATGGTTGGATATATAATAGTAATAATAATAATTCTGGTGTTAAATCTTGCTCATGTGTAAGCAGTGGACTTGACTTCCTCTTTTGTTAAAAATGAGATGCCTGGCTAATTATAAGGAAGTTAATTTGACAATGTGTGCATTGTATTTAATTATGGCACGACAAAATCGCAACATGGCGAACATTTTTCATGGCAAATATGAATTATTCTGTATTTTGGCACTAGAAAGCTTCATTATGAAAAATGACATCTAAATGAAGAAAATATAATGTCTCAACTATCCCATATTATTGTATTGTCGTGTCATTCTGTCGTGTCGGTTATTGAAATGACATGACAAGGATTGCCCCATGAATCCAGTACTTTTATTTGCATATTCAATCTGCATACAAAATAGAACACTCAGCATTGGTGGGTTGCTGGTGTTCTGTCTATTTTTCCCTCAAGTGTGAATCCTTGAATTTCCCTAGACTCATCTGAATCACTCAGTTGGGCATCACAGCTTGACGCCCCCATGAGGATGGTGGTGGTATCTACAGATGGAGTCCTGTCTGTTTCTTTGGAACTGGGGTTGCCCTCAGACTCCATCAACGAAATGGAATGTATCAGTCTCTTCATCCATCCAGGAATAACATTGCTGGTATAAGGGAGAAAACGGTCATGGTGTAGGACTTTGTCACTGTGACGATCATGGATTCAATACAGTACAGGTCCTAGGCCCTTGGTAATCATGTAAGATCCCTTCCACTGTGCCTTCAGTTTTGGGCTCTGCCCTTTCTTCTTGGTACTGTCAAGAACATACACTAAATCACTGATCTGGTATGAATTCTCTCTGGACCTCATATGTTTTATTTTGTTGTACCTGGGAAACACGAATGTGTCGTCTAGCCAGCTCATAAGTCTGTTTAAAGCTATTTTCCAAGCTATCTACAAACTCTAGAGGCTCCTGTTCAGTTCAGTTTGCTTCAGAAATGCCCAGCAAGATCTCATGGGTTTGGTGTACTTCTCTTCCTAACATCATACGGTTTGGTTTGAACCCTGTCATGGAATGTGGTGAACTGTGGTAGATTGCTGTAAGTAGGCTGTTTCAATCAATTTCTTTGATTTTAATCAACATAATATCAGATAATCTGCAAGAGAGTGTGGTTGAATCTCTGCTTGGCCATTAGATGCTGGATGGTAGGGTATGGTCCAAGTTTTAGTAATCTGCATCAGGGTGCACACCTTGGCAAAGAGGACACTTTCAAAATTTTGGCCCTGATCTGAATGCAGCTCAAGTGGGCTTCTAAAATTGGCAATTAATTTAAGAACATAATAACATAAGAAAGTTTACAATCGAGAGGAGGCCATTCGCCCCATCGTGCTCGTTTGGTGTCCATTAATAACTAAGTGATCCAAGGATCCTATCCAGTCTGTTTTTGAATTTTCCCAAATGGTCTCTTCAGCCACATCACTGGGGAGTTTGTTCAGATTGTGACGCCTCTCTGTGTGAAGAAGTGTCTCCTGTTTTCTGTCTTGAATGCCTTGAAGCCCAATTTCCATTTGTGTCCCCGGGTGCGTGTGTCCCTGCTGATCTGGAAAAGCTTCTCTGGTTTGATGTGGTCGATGTCTTTCATGATTTTGAAGACTTGAATCAAGTCCCCACGTAGTCTCCTCTGTTCCAGGGTGAAAAGGTTCAGGTCCTCAGTCTCTCAGTAGGACATTCCCTTCAGACCTGGAAGAAGTCTGGTTGCTCTCCTCTGAACTGCCTCTAGAGCAGCGATATCTTTCTTGAAGTGTGGAGCCCAGAACTGTCCACAGTATCCAGATGAGCTCTAACTAGTGCATTGTACAGTCTGAACATTACTGCCCATGTTATAAATTCTACACGTTTGACAATATACCCTAGTATCCTGTTTGCCTTTTTTTTGCTTCCCCACATTGTTTGGATGGAGAAAGTGAGGAGTCCACGCAGACTCCTTGGTCTTTCTCATGCGTTACTTCATCTAGTTCTATTCCTCCCATAGTGTAATTATAGTGGACATTTTTGTTATTTGCATGTAATACCTTGCACTTGTCCACGTTGAATTTCATCTGCCAGGTGTCGGCCCACAACTGAATATTATCTAAGTGTTACAGGTCCCAGGAATAGGACCACGTGAACAGATGATAATCCTGTGACACAGGAGAAAGGATTAGACACAACAGTGCTGGCTTCTTTTCAGTTAGGAGTTACGCAAGTCCCAACTCGTTTATTTAGCATTTTCTCAAAACAAAGTCAGTCAACATTTCTTTGTTTTCATTGTCAGATTTCTCTTATTTTCCTCTTTATACAAAATCATATTTGTATGACATTTCTTTGTTGCCAAAAATAAAATACAAAGTTCCATAAAACTAATCAAGACTGCATTGTAAGAATACTCAATTGTCCTGCACCTATATTACATACATTAAACCTCTATACACAGTAATGTAAATTGCACCTATATTACATACATTTTACTTCTACCCACAGCAGTTTCTCTTACACCTATATTAAATACAATTTATCTCTAACAACAACTTACTTAAAACAGGAAGACTAATATGGTAATCTAATGCTAATTCCATTGAAGTGGATGGACTAAGACACTAACAAACAGGTAACACGATTTAAAATACACATTTATAAAATATTTAATGAAAAGGTTTTGTCTAATCAGTGTCTAATCCTTCTAATCCTTCTTTTCAGTTAGGCGTCACTCAAGTCCCAACTGCCTTCACACGAGAGTGGTAGGGTGTGAAGCCAAATGTGTCGTGTTCTTTGGAGGACACAAGTACTAACGATAGGTTATTATCATTACCCTGGTTCCCTGAAAAAGAAAGACAGCCATTACCTAATTGGAAGAGCCTTCTGACCTGCCAATCATTGAAAGTATGTACCAAAATTGCCCAATAGGGGTTCTGCTGGCAGGAGGAAGACCCGCCCCTGGCATCTGTGAAAAGACTGCAGCATTTCCATGACATTAACAGGCAGCCCCAGAGACATCAGGCTATGCCCTTCAGGGGCCAAACCCACAACTGCAGCTGTGCTGGGTTGGTGTGCCACAGCAATTCCTCTGCTTGGCTCAGCAAGACCCGTTGAAGCGGAAGCTGCCATGGATCCACGCTGATCATCTGTGCCAGCGTTGTGAACCACAATTGTCTCGGATACCGGGGAGTGATCAGGAGAACTTGAGCTCCTTCCTGGTGAATCCTCTCCAGTGTCAGTGGAAGAAGTGGCAGTGGGGGCATACAGCAGTTCCTGCGGCCATGAGTTAGCAAAGTCATCCACCCCCAGGGGCCGCCTCCAGTCTCCAGGGAGAACCACAGAAAACAGTGTGTCTTTGTCTGTGTAGCGAAGAGGTCGACCTGAGCTCGTCCCAGCCTCTTCCAGATCTGCTCCACCACCTGAGGATTCAGTCTCCACTCTGAGCTGTCTGGACCTCCCCTGGAGAGAATGTCCGCCGCTGTATTGAACATGCCCAGCAGGTGTATTGCCAGGACAATGCCTACCTGCATGTTGATGTCACTGTCAGTGGGAGGTGTCTTGCTGGGTGTAGCTTGTGGGTGTTTACCCTGCGTTGCAATGGGTGCATGTGCAGAAGGCCCAAGGGAAGAATATTTGAGGCGGCCACCATCAGCCCCAACAGTTTTTGGAAGTTGACCAGCTGGAGAATCGATGCCCTTCTGAATGACACCAGGCATTTCTCCAATGACTCGATTCTGTCTCTGGACAGGTAGGCAAGCATTTTTTGAGAGTCCAGATTTATTACCAAGAAGCCCACTGTCTGTGCGGGTTCGAGGGAGCTTTTCTCTATGTGAACTGCGAGACCTCTGCTGTATGTTCCTCCGCCTAAAGCCTGGAGTCTGCGCACACCAGCCAGTTGTCCAGGTAGTTCAGGATCCTTATCCCCTTTGTCCTGAGAGGGGCCAAGGCTGCAGCCATGCACTTAGAGAATGTGCGGCAGCACCTTGAACTCGTATGCCTGGTCCTGGAAGGCGAAGCGCAGGTATTTCCTGTGCACCGGGAGGATGGGACGTGGAAGTAAGCGTCCCTGGGGTCTATTGGTGTGAACCAGTCAACATGCGGAAGGGTCTTTTCTTCAGAAACATGTTGAGGCTACACTAGTCATGTGACAAACATTAGTCGTATCGCTCGTTTCTCCCACATCACAGCGATCTCCTGAGAGAGAGCTTGAGCCCTTTTGGGACATCCGACAGTAGTGGACAGCACCCCCCTGAAGCAGGGGGTGCAGAGTGGAATTGGAGGGCGTATCCGTGGGTCATCGTCGTTTGCACCCAGGAGTCCTGGGTGCAGGCTTGCCATTGGTCAAGTCCAGCCAGTCTGTTGGGGGGGGGGGGGGGGTTGGCGATGGTGGCCACGTCCCTTCAGGAATGATCCTGCGGCTTCACAGGGGGCTGTTGGGTGTCTCCCTTGCCCTTAGGCTTCCAGCTGGAGAGCCTGTTCTTCCCTCTGACCTGCGGCTGGCTTCTGCAGCAGAGCTCATGCTGCGAGCGACTGGATTGTTGTGTCCTAGGTTGAGGCTTCCTCTGCCTCGGCCACGGCCTGTTGGGTGGTTGGGAGCCCCATAGGCGCTGCTGTGGCTGCCGTCTAGCCTGTTGGAGATCAATATATTTGGACGCTGTCTCCTTAGCCTTCGCTGATCATTCTATAGAGAGGTCCACATTCTCGCCAAACGTCTGACCCTGGGTGATCAAGTAGGATAGACTTCTCCTTGTCCTGGAGCTTACCCTGCGTCAACCACAGATGGCGTCTGGCTGCTACCTTGACTGAGAGGGACTTCCCCATGGCCTTCGCTCCTTCTCATAGCAAGTCAGTCATGTAGGCATTGACTAGCTCCATCTCCTCCACATCTGCCATAGACTGGCGCTCCCTCGGGTGTCCTGTCAGGTAACCCATGTACAGAATCAGAATGGCCTGTGAGTTATTGGCCTGGACTGTTGAATTCTCTGCAGAATAAGCCTTCTTCAGCATAGCGTCCGTGGTTCTGCATTGCTTATTAGGACAAAGTGGGTCTTTGTCTAATAGCACATTCGCCTGCACCAGCCTGGACACCAAGTCCCCTATCGGTGGGAAAGATCCCAGTCCCTTCTTTTCCGCCCCCGCCGTTGCATACATGGCATCCACAAAAATAAACAAATAAATACAAAACAAAATCAAGAAATATATATATTTAGATGTATTTTATTTTTTATGTATGTATTTATTTATTTCTATACTTATGTATTTCGTATTTTATTTATTTAGGTTTTAATTTTGTCACACATTATCCATAGGAGGTGGCACTCCAACCGGGACCTTCGGATCTGGGCTATCCTGTACGACAAAATAAACAAAATTGACATTTTATGCAATTTCCAGAAAACTGTCAATATCAAATCATTACAAACACTTGGAATTCAGAGGGGGCCCCTCAATTTCTCTTTCCTTTCCTTTTTCTTTCTTTTCCTCTCTTTTCCCTTCTTCCCCCTTCATTTTCGCTTTGTGCTTCTTAATAAAGATCTTAACTGAGTGAGGTGATACATGATTTATGCTTGAGGGGCATAATATTTAGTTTCCTCTTTCTTCAGTATTTCTATAATTCCTAAAGTTACAGTGGCTTATGTTGCAGAAGGCATTGAAACCTAAAACATATTATATACATTATATACATTATATGTCATTACTCCATTATTTGATCCAATAATTAACAACTATTGCATTAATCTGGACAAATGACCAATGAAATACAGACTAGAAGTAAAAATACATTTTAATGTGTGTATATATATATATATATATATATATATATATATATATATATATATATATATATATATATATATATATATATAGAGAGAGAGAGAGAGAGAGAGAGAGAGAGAGAGAGAGAGAGAGAGAGAGAGAGAGAGAGAGAGAGAGAGAGAGAGAATTGTTTTTTTATTTCCAGGCTATGAAAGTGTTGGGTTCATTTTCCCTTGTTTCCTCCCGGTATGTTTAGCATGGGCACCGCTGGGTTTGCAGGGGAAGAATAGCCGGTTAGGACAGGAAGTGTAGTCTCAATGTGACACATTGAAACACATTTGCACGGTGCGACTTACAAGGTGGGTAGAAAAGTCAGAAACAAGAGACGTTTTTAATGAAATAAGCGTCCCGTGTTCACACGGTTGATACATTTTCAGGTATTTTGGTTCCAGTCTGAGTGAAGCGGACACAATGTCTCTGCTTGGCCTGGTTTAATTGACACAGAGAAGGACATGGTGTAATGCGGTTCTATAGGAGATTGTAAAGTGCTGTTTATGGCCGGTGCACAGCTGCTGCTGCAACAGTTGTGTTTATTGTATATTCAATTTAATGTCGTTAAAAGATTAGGTTAATATAATAGTTTTTTATTTATTATTCTGAACGTATCGGTGGTACCTTAATTAATGTAATTGAAGAAGCCAATTAATACATATGAATCTTAATTGTGACGTTAACGCTTATGTTCTATTGATTAAAAGGCGATTTGAGTCAATAGGAAAAAATGGTGCATAAATAGGTACGATACACGACAAATAAATTGGAAAGAAAACATACAAACTCCCGGATGGGGGTGGGATTGGGCATGTCTCTATTGCCTGGATTTATTTAACTTTTTTATGGTTTCCAGCTGTACATATGATGTATTTGTTTTATGTCGGGTTCAAAACCATAACTTTACACTCAGTGACGTTAAAGTGATGTTTGTGCTCTGATTGTGTAGTTTATCATTAAAAACAATACAAATAAAATACAAAATGACTAATAGTGAGTGCAAAACTAATATTGAGTGGTGCTTCCATAGTGTGTAGTTTCAAGAAGTGAAGAGGTTTATCAGTCCTTATGCTCTATATGAGGTTTAGCTCATGAGTGTTTGTCTCTCTGTGTTTCAGGGCCCGATATCAGACCAACTCAGAGCTCTGATGACGTTGTAGAAACCAGGAAAGTGAAGATGTTTGTCTCGAGGTTGGCGTTGCGTGTCCGGGGGACATCCCAGTTGTCTGGTAAGCTGTGGAGGCTTCTTCAGACCTATACAAGGGTTTCTGTCCCACTCTCCTCTGGGGGGGCTCTGGACTCATCTGTGGGCTCCTCTCATTCCTCCCCCATTTCTCATTTCAGTTTGGCCAGATAGGTCAGTTGATTGGATTGATCTATGGCAGGGGTTTTCAAACCAGTCCTGGAGTACCCCCTGCCCTGCTGTTTTTTGTTCCAACGAGGTCTAAATTGCTTAATTTAACTGTATAGTGCTTTGTTAGTTCAATTATGGATTCAATTAAGCAATTAAGACCTCAGTTGGAACAAAAACCAGCAGGGCAGGGGGTACTCCTGATCTATGGCAGTGGTTCTCAATCCTGGTCCTGGCAGAACAATAACCCTGTTGGTTTTTGTTCCAACTGAGCTCTCAATTACTTAATTTAACTTTTAATTGAAGTAATAATTTCCTAAATCACAGCCTTTTAATTATTTTAACAGTAGGGGTTTTAAGTATGAAATTATATAAGGAAATTATCTTATTGAGGAACCAACTTTTTATCAGTTACACAATTTGAAGTAATTTGATTACATTTTAATTCTAATTAAGGGTTCAACCACTGTCCTAAATTATTTGAAATATTCTTTGTAGCCCGAGAAGTAAAATAGAAATTGTCCTATAAACTAGCTCTTATTCTGTCTGTTTCAGGTTACCTGCGCGTGCCAGGGCGGTGTGCAAATGAGGCTATGTCACTGGGATCCTCTGCCCGGCACCCCAATGGCATGGCGAGGTACAGCAGCACAGCTTCAGCCGGCAACATTTACCCTCCCCGGCAGTGGACAGCTCTCGACCCCGAGCTAGAAGAAGCGCTGGTCCCCCGAAAACTGGCGGTCTCCCCCCTGGAGAGCTGGCTCTCCCTGCGCTACTCGCTGCCATCACTGGCGGGCGTCGCTGACCCCCAGCCCCTGGAGGAGAGCGGGACCGGGTCCGAGCCCCGGGCACTGCCCCCTCCGGTGGGCTCCCCAGAATTGGGAGGCGGCGAGGGGACAAGTCCTCTGAGCTGCAAGAACGTGCTGGAGATCCGGCGCAGAAAGATGAACAGGCACAAGTACAAGAAACTGCTGAAACGCACCAAGTTCCTGAGGAGGAAGGTGAACGATGGCCGCAGGAAGCATAAGCAGGTCAGAGAGCTTGTGAGGGAGTGGTGCTGTGTGAAAGGAGATCGAGAGAGATGCTGTGTGAGAGAGAGAGTGCAGAACTGGGTGGTCTGGGAGGAAATGGGGGCAGGAAGAAATAATAGATAGAATAATGTGTAGAGATGTATCAATTGCATATGCATACCATCAGTCTACTAAAAAAGAGGGATAAGTCAGTAATTCTTCAGTCCCTCTCGTTTCTTTTGAAGGGTTAGTGACCTTTTCTGCCATCTCATGCCAACTCGAAATGCTTCTGTTTTGCTCCAGGAAAGGTTTGAGAGGGACCTGAAGAGAATCTGGAAGAGAGCTGGGCTGAGGCAGGAGCCCAAGGGCTGGGTGACTCCCAAGATCTACCTGAAACGACACAGAGAAGGTAGCAACTGACGGACAGACTCATGCACAAGATCTACGCCACATTGCACCATGGGAGCTTACACCTACAGGAGCGCCAAGAGAGCAGAGACTGTCCAACTCGCAGACTTGTAAACTTTAGATCTAAATTAAGCAGCTGTCAGAGCAGGAGACCATGCGGACGAAGGGCGGGGGGAGGTGAAAACGATGGATGTGACTACCTCAGCTGGCGTCGCTCTCAAAGGCTCTGTCATGCTTGCTGCAAGGTGTATTTAAGATGCAATAAAGGGGTTTCTAATTCACTGGGTGACACTGCTTTAAACTTCTCATCTGCTCTCCCTTATTAATTTATTGTTGATCAGGAAACTGGTGTGATGCATATACTTACCAAATTATTTTATTGCTTATTGTCTAGGCAGCTCAGTTTTTTTAAACCTAAAATATAGTATGTGCGGGGGGGTTTACCAGGACAGGATCTTCTCTAAAGTTACATTAAAAACAAAAAAAGCCACAGACCCACATATGCACAATCTCAGTGTTTTAAAAAGTTAAACCTGTTGTTAAATATTAGTCTACTAGCACCAGAGCCCTACACAATTACAGATGACCTTCAGAGACGTTCACTGCTCTCAGTGTGGCATCGGGAAGCAAACTGCTTGCTTACTTATCAACATAAACAGAATATCATGAATTCCGGAAACAGCGTTTGGAATATATACGCCAATTTCTTATATCCCTTAAAATTGTACAATTCTTGTGCCATGTAAACATGCTTTATAGCAGGGGTTCCCAAAGTGTGGCCCGGGGGCCAAATGCGGCCCTTGAGGATGTTTGGTGCGGCCCCCCAAAGCCAACCTTCAAACACGACTATTCTGAAACTTTTGTGTATTTTTACACTTTATGGTAATTTTCTGTTACAAATTGCACATGTAATTTGTGGGCAAATAATAAAACAATTAAAGTTAATAAATGTTCCCTAACAGAAATGTATAGGAAATAAAACCTTTGGCTCATTTTCTAGTGCGGCCCCCCCATTCCATTCAACCTCTGGAAATTGGCCCTCCATCACCAGACATTGGGAACTCCTGCTTTATATATATGAAATGCTTGGTCAAACTAGGAGCACTAACAGTGCACTAGGTGGCAGCAAAGGGTTTTTTCTTTTTTCTTCTTCCACTGTTTAACTTAAGACCTCTATCTAAAAATGCTATTGCAGATGGTTAGGTCAGGTCTGATGTATAAACTTAGCAGGCTCACTTTTTCCCCTTGGTTTTCTTCCGATATCGAAATACCAAATGCACGATCTCACCCTGCAACTAGAAGCCAGCGTGATGAATGACTTCGCTCCCCTGTCCTCCTTCCAAGGCCGTAGTTACAGACCGGGCGAGGGTCTGGGCCAAAGCCAGTGAACCCAGGAGAGCGATGTTTGGATCTGCCTGATGACTGCAGTATGTGCAGGTGAATCAAAATACCTGTGACTACGCCTTGAACTCCCCCTGGTTGAATTGAAATGATTGAGTGGACTGTTGAGGTTTTGGACTTCAGTCAGGTAAAAGGAGGCCAGATGCTGAAGCCATGTTACCAATTACACAGCTTATTCACTTCAACAGAACAAGACCCTTTCCGTAGCAGCAGCCAATCGCTGTGAACAGATGGATACAATGTTTTCCTCCTAGGATAGCGATTGTGGAGTCGCTGTGACCAGGTATTCGGTTGCTGAGCAAAGGAAGACGATCTGTTGGCCTCCCTACTTCCTCTCTCTGCTCTTCTTCCCTAAATCGGTGTGTCCTCTTTATACCTGACTTTGTCCAATCTCCACCCACATCCACATCCACGTCTTTTTCAGGTGTTTTTCCATGACTTTACTTCATGTTCTTTTCTCAGGCATCTATTTCTTAATTTCTTCAATGGCAATCGGAACTTGTATTCCTCTGTACAGGTGAAGCTTTTCTTGTGGTCATATTTTCGAACTACTGCTTCAGACGTTATTTTCACGTTATTACAGTTGGTTACAGCACTTGCAAGTTAGTGTTAAAAGAATATCAATATTTAACCATTCTCAGATTGCATGGTATAATGATGCATAAAACAGGATTTATTTAATAATACTTGACAGAACTAGGATTACCAGACTCTAAAAGCAGGTGTAAAACCTCATGGCAGCTTAACCTTAAAACACCAGTATATTCTCACCGGGGGGCACAGTGTTCCCATAGAGCATCCATTGTTCTCCGTGGAGTGTCCTGAGTGCGCTGACTTTGCAACATGCATGTTGTGTGTCCTGCTGCGTCCTGGGCCTATAAATACACAAGCTTCGGTCTGGAACCGGTGGAAGTTGGCTCTTTTTCTTCTGGCCCATGTACAGAACTGGAAAACTCCCAGTTTCACCCCAGCTGCTTGTGGTGAACTGACACGCACTCACATATGGTGAGTCTTTTGTGAGAGCACTCAGAATCTCCCCCATCTCTCTCCGGCTCCTGCGATCTCTGTCACCCTGTCATGTGTGCTCTGTGAATAAGTGGCTGTACACCACCGTGCAAACTGTAGCAGGGCTCAAACCCTTTTCCCCTTTAGTTTCCGCTTGGTTGCTTCCCTACATCCCGTCCCTCTCTTTAAAGTATAGCCTGTTTGTTCCAGGAACAGCTATTGGAAACCCGGCCAAAACTCTAGTCCAGAGAGTCCTCCCTCACTCCTGACCAGCACAGTTTTTGTGTTTATTAAAAGAAAGCCGTCTTTAAGAAAATACCACTTTGAGCAGATTTTCTGAACTGGGTCTAAAGAGAGCTGGGAAACACTGAGATGGGAAGGAAGGGTAAGAGGTTTAAAAGAACAAGGGAGTAAGTGACTTGAAAAGGTAGACCTATAACATCAAACACCAGTGATCTTATCCTGTGAACAGGGTACACTGGTTATACGAATATAATCCACTAAATTCTCACTCACCCTTCTACGTTTAGAACTAAATTGCCCCTCAAATGCAAGAAGATATCTTAAAAATAAGAACAAAATACATTTTAAACTCATGACATCTCTTTTCTGTGTTGAAAAATCACGTTTGGGCATCTCTACCATGAAAAGAAGCAAAACACCAGTGGACGGGTCATGCTTTAGGAACCCAGTCTCAATCTTCTTATGTATTCTTGTAAGAATCAGACCATGCAGTTTAGCCAGCGAACACTGTCTGAATATTCGCTTTATTCTGCCAGAGACATTTAATTGTTTCCTTAGGTATTTGCAACTGTGTACAGCGCTACCTCGTATAATTTTATATATTGCTGCAAATTGTGATTATTTTTGTGCAACATTTAAAGAAGTGCTTAGGTGGATAGAACACGATTGTGCGTTTTTCGCCTGGTTGTAATTTGAGTTAGAAAATTGCCATGACCCACTTAAATAAGATAGCGGGGAGCCTCTATAGGTACTTGGATTGTGGCTGGTGTCGGAGGCAGTAAAGTTTTATATTTACATCCAAGTCAGCAGAATGTGCATCACGTCTCGACATTGTTAGTAACAAAAAAGAAAAGAAAATTAAAAAGCATTGCTTTAAAAGTTAGGAAGCGGGGTTTAGTGAGAACTTGGAGGTGGGGGAGGGAGGTGGGGTATGGAAAGATAAAAAAAACTTGAGCAGCGAAAATATGCAGAGCAGGCTTGTTGGAGGAGGAGGGAGTCTGGACTGGGTTCAAACTGGGCAAAGCAACTTAAATGCAGTGCTTTTTTCGTGAAAATTAAAACCACACAAACAGGGGAAGAAGGACAAACAGACTAGACTGTACCTGAAGCCGGCAGTGAGTCA
Organism: Amia ocellicauda; assembly: GCF_036373705.1. NCBI lineage: Eukaryota > Metazoa > Chordata > Actinopteri > Amiiformes > Amiidae > Amia > Amia ocellicauda. The sequence goes on along the minus strand of NC_089867.1, from coordinate 22,220,767 downwards.
GGGACCCGAACAAATGCGTTTTGTTAAAGCAGTATATAAAGAATAGCTGAAAGGAAACAAACCAAAACCAAAAAAGTGTATTTTGCCTAATCTGTTTTTCAAGAGAAACAGAGAAAGAGTGCAGAGCATAAACAAACGCGCAGGCGATGCTGTTGCTGGAGAAGAAACATCTGTTTTACAAATGAACTTTTTTTTTGGCTGCAGAAAAAAGTGACTAAACACGATTTTGCAGGAAGGATTGATCTTGCAATGTTATTTGTTTGTTTCGTTTTAATTATACAGTGTGTCAGAATGAAGTGATAAAAACAACCATTATAGTTTTGAAGTGCAATTCAGTCTTACACTGAAAAGAAAAACAAAATCTTGGTCGAAGAACGGGAGCAAGAGTGAACAAAAAAAAAGTAGTCAAGGAAAGAGACAACGTGTAAGACACAAGTTGGGGCAGCTGAAGTCGGGTCCAGGAGGAGAGGCGCACAGCTGAGTATCAGCGCAGCGGGCGGAGTCGCAGGTCCGCAGCGGGACGGGCGCACGGAGCCGCATTACTGCTGCTGTTGCGGGACGACAGACAGCCGGTCCTCAGGGGGTTCAGCCCAGCTCCACAGTGTGCGAAATACTCGCTGCAGGGGCACCACTGCTCGTTGCCTATCAATTTCTATTGATATTTGATTATATCTTTTATTTTTTTTGTTAATTTTGTTACGCTTTAAAGTCCAACTTAAGGACTTGGATATGGAGACTACAAGAGGATGCATTCTCGTCCACCTACTTCTGTTATTCTATGGTAAGAATTCTTAAAATAGTATACATTATTATTATTATTATTATTATTATTATTATTATTATTATTATTATTATTAATAGTAGTAGTAGTAGTATTGCTATTGTTATTGTTTTTTTTATTATTGGGGTATGGTAATGCATTTCTTAGAACTAACCACAGAGGGCAAGTATTGCATGCAAATTATAAATATTATCCTTATGCTAGATGTTACTTCGTTGAGGGGAGATGAGATTTACTCATTATTTATACTGGTTAGACAGACCCACTACAAGTGTGTTAGTTTTACTGGTGTAATTTCACTACCAGTATTAGTAATATTGTAGTTGTAGTAGTAGTAGTAGTAGTAGTAATAAAACCATTATAATTAATATAGTACCATGGTAATAAAAGCATCTGATGTTGTGATTGGCTTGTATTATTGTTATTGCTAACTTAACTTTAACTAACTTTAACATGGATAAATGGTTTTAATGTATTTTCCATATTTATTCGTAATCTGTGTTGGTACTCATACGGTTACACTTAAGAAAACAGTTTAACATTCCTCAAGATACTTTTTTCCCCCTTTTCTTTTTACAGGAGATTACGTAAAACATGTGTTTTTATGTGTGTAGCTACGATATTATAATATAGAAAATATCAGTCTGGTGTTGTTTTATTTATAACAACGTTGCATTTGGATTAGATTTATTTTAAAGCAAACAGCAACTCTATATTTAATCGTGAGCCCGAGGGCACTGAAAATAATCGCCCCCTTAATTAGAGTAACTAAGGGCATCCTGTTCCTGCTGCAGACCTCGTTTGTTTAGAAGACTCGCCAGCGCGGTGCGCCTAAATTGGCAATAACTGGCAATTAATTTATCTCCAATTAGAAGACGATCTGAAGCAGGAAAAGAAAAGAGTGGGGACTACGGAGTATAATGATATGCCTTGTTAAATCCAATTATGTTGTATTTTGTCATATTTTATCTTGTATAAGAAACTGGGTCGACTGTACAATAATGATGATGATGAGGATCTTAATAGAAGTTTGAATTCTACCATTTTTTAATAACACTACCACTTCTTCAAAACTCTCTTGTCAGTGCGGGAGAGTTAAGTGTGTAAGTATGTGTGTGTGTGTGTGTGTGTGTGTGTGTGAGAGAGAGAGAGAGAGAGAGAGAGAGAGAGAGACAGAGACCTGATCCCCTTTTCATCTCATCAGTGTTTTGTTCTGGATGTAGCTGCAGTGCCAATTACAGCAGGACTGGCCGTGGCATGGCCGATCACAGTCTGACATCACTTGGCAAGCGGATCAATAGGGAGTGTTGTGTAGAGCAGTATGTGGTAGGACCTACCAGGCATGCGGACTGGGTGGGGGGGGTTGTATTGTAAGGCTTAACAATAGCTCATTTTATAGAGAATTCATTTGGTTAGAATAAAGAAAAAAGGACAAGGCCCAGTGAAAGTTGCAGGAGGAAAAAAGTAATGGAAACAGTAAAGTTGGGCAAGGAGGCTTGGAGAACCACAGCGAAGTGCATCACAATGCCAGTAAGAGCATTATGAGCCGATGGCATATTCAGAAACTATTCATGTGGCGGTGCCCCGCTGATACAAACTGCTATGCTTGTAGTTCCTGGTGCTCAGAAGCCCATGAAGTGAGTTTGGACTCAAGGGTAGGGCCTGCAAAAGATTAATTATTTTGCGCTCTCTAGTCGATGCGAGTCAAGAGAAGGGAAGGCTATGATAATGCTTCATTTGGCAAAAATAAATAAAAAGATGAGTACACCCCCTGATTCACCCCTGTTTCATCTGTGGACACAATTTGTTAAATAGGTGAGTCATCAATAGGAAGTTGTCCAGTCAGAGCCCAGTCCCACAATGCTGCTCAGTACCGGCAGATAGGTATGGAGATGTTCTGCCCCAGGGCCATTACAGCACATCACTGCTCTGATAACCCTAATAGTGCCACTGCAGTGCTGAACACTGGCTGGCATATTGGCACCTGTCCACTCCACTGTGGTCTCTCGGCTTGTGGCTTTTGGCAGAATGATTTGGATTCTTTACTGGCTGATGACAGAAATCCCCAGATGACTCGGTCCAGACAAATTACTTTTGCAGAAGCTCGGGCATCCTCCCTCTGCTCTAGATTGGATCTACGAAGAGCCAGTTATTTTTAAGAGGAGGATTGTTTATCTATGACACCCTATAGCAAATATCACTGGGAGAGAGGCTTAATACGATAAAGGGAACCAAACTAATTTGAACGACCTCAAACCTTGATGCAATGTATAGGTGAAAGAGAGAACTAGCTGTTCTACTTTCGGCTTTTATCAGTTTCTGGGATGTATCAGTAAATTGTATTTACTTAGAGACAGGACCATTAAAAACATTTGACAGTGATATATGTCACAGTAAATAAAACAACAACAAAAAACAAACAAACAAAACCAGTCTACGGGTTACAAGTTGGACAGAAAGTGCGGTCAAATGCAATACGTGTCAGAAAGTTTACCAACCTGTTTAAACTGGCTTGTGTCAAGAGTGACAGCTTGCTGATGCTTCACATGTTTTCAGAAAGTCAGGCTTTTATCGAGAGCAGACCTCAGCCATACTGGAACCGAATGGTGTCCAGATGTTAATTACCAGCTAGTATTCTTATATTGACGTTTAAGACTTTTTTTTTTTACGAGCGTATGTTTGAAGTTAGAAGTGGGGGTGGTGGTGAGGCAGTGGAGGGGGGGATCAGACAGGAACTGGTTAAGGGTGCCAGAAGAATGAGTCTCCTGTTTATCCCGGTCGGGGTCCAGATTAGCTGTACTTTTGGGGTCCTCTCCGTGTGGCGCGCACTGATTCAGAATGAGTCATTATGTGGCGGGGCGCTGTTAGGATGCGGTTGGCAATTCGGGCCATTCCTGTTATTACCGCCGTCAGAATCCTCATTACTACGATGGAGGGAGCAGAGGAAGGCAGGAAGGAGGAGGGGAGGGCTATGGAAAGGAATGGGGGAAGGCAGGGGGTGCAGACAGGTAGATAGCAGAGACCGAAGTGTGTTGGGGGAATGGTGGTGAGATGGAAAAGGGGATTTGGAGAGAGGGAAGGGATAGAGAAGAGTGAGGATGAAAGTGAGGCAGGGATATATTTTTGTTAATTGTGTTTTTTTGGGGAAAGAGGAAGCCGTGATGTTCTTGAATGCAGATTTACAGCTGGGGCCCCTACACTGTAAATTCTTGCATGAGCTGGCTCGACTCATGTAAGAATTTATAGTGTAGGGGCCCCAGCACACTGACCTATGCATCACTGGGGTGTTAGCACACATTCAATCATCAGACATCCAAGGTTAAAAACCCAAGGACTTCCAAAACAACTCGGGATGAGTGTTGCTCGTGTATGTTTGCTTCTACACACACAGCAGACATGTGTGACTGGCCACACACACCTATGCGATCGCTCCCTGCACATTTCTGTCCGCTGTCTCACCCCCACCCACCACACTCACACTCCGGTGTCAGTAGGAGACTCTTCCATCCCACTTTCTCTGTCTATGTCACTCTCACACTACCATGCCTTTTCTGTCCATTGCAGTTTGTTTGCTCTTTCAGGGATTTTTCCACATTATCAACCTGTTCAGGTTTCCACAGTGCTCCGCCTGGCTGTAACTACAATCTAACCAGGCCATGGCCATGTAATTTCACCTTTATCTTCCGACCGTGGGAACTTTTGGACCCAGCACTGGCCAGAACTGTGCCAGCTCGTGGCCACAATGTTTTACAGCTCAGAGTTGGAGTCATCTGACACAACGGATCGGCACCAGTGATTCGCCTGAGCAACTCCAATGCTATTTGTTGTGGCTTGAAGTCAGCCCAGAATTCCTGAGTCAGCTATTGTATGTCCGCGTGGATCACTCAAGAGAAAATTACAGGAATTTCTTTTTTGTAACAAAACAAGAAAAACAAGGCCTCTTGTTCCACGCCTAGAATTTCCCCATAATTTAAAGATCGAGCAGCTGCAGAACTACTATCAAGTGACCAAGGACCCCGGACAGATGCAATTATAATAATTTCTGTTCAGTTTCCTTGTGGGCAAATATATGCACAGACACACACAAACACACGGTTATGAGAAGTCGAGGGATTAGAGGTATAAGTATAGGATATGAAGAACTGTGGGTCTACAAAATGTGCAATGAACGGCTACAGAAGTGAAGCCCCTGGTGTAAGTAGTTTACCATTGCAACAACACAGGGAAATGTGTGAAAGAGAAGTGAAAACATTGAGAGGTACAGTAAACCATGATACAAACCACTTAAAAGTGAAGTATAGTCACAGGACAACCACCAATTGTCTGTACTAGTTTTGCTGTGGTTAACAAAGGGATTCCAGACCATATCAGTCTCTGGAATTGATCTTTGATTTCTCTCTCCAGCTGTCTGGACATTAAATTAAGAGAGACATATCGATTGATTGAATTTGAATGAATCGAGGTTAACAATAACAGTACATGAGTGAATGGAGCCCAGTGTGTGTGTTTACTGCCAGAGACTGTTAACTTGACTAAACCAAATTACAGATGAAAGTAGTGTGTGTGTGTGTGAATGTCAGCCTGCACAGAAGTGTCCCTTAGACATGATGCTGTCACACCCAACTGACAGTGCTTTTGAAGACTTGTTGGTGGATGTTAAATGACTCTGATGAATCAAGTGAAAAATACTGAAAATGTAGAACAATATGGACAAAAGACAAAATCCTTTTTACAGGAGAATAATAAGGCATTTAAACAGATGCTCACTCACTTCTCTCCCTATCACTCGCTTCTCTCCTTCTCTCACTTCTCTGCCTCACTCACCCTCTGCTCTTCTTACCTTCTGTTTTCTTTGTCCTCATTTCTCTTCCTCTCTCTGATCAAAATGCCACATTGTGTGAAGTGACAGGCAGATTGGTTGTAACCATACACTAACGAGGAACAACAGTGCATGCTGGGACTTGTTGTGTGTGTAAGGCCCTCAAACCTTCACTCCTTTGTTAGGGCTGACTGATGTTCAGTCATGAGTTCTGTTTGAGAGCATTGAAAGACACATTATGTCACATCAACGAAGGATGGCTTTAGTTTTTCTTCAGACAGACATTGATTGATTATACTTTGACCTGTTTAAATTCTACAGTTTAATCTGGTGTCATGTGCTACAGACAGCGGAGATGTTGGCATGGATGCAGGCGTGTTGTACAGTGCATTGTGACAGTGCCCTTGCCGTCCGTGTAGTACTGTTTGTGACACTACACCCCCCAGCATGTGTATCTCTTAAAGAGTGCGTTGCAGTGACACAGTGTCTCTATGTCTGCTTGTGTTTTAGTGCCAGCCACCTTCTTCTTCACAAACGGTAAGTACTCAGCTATCAGCACCCCGAGCTATACCTCACATACCTGCACACACATTGAGGTTTACATCTCTGGACACCCCCTTACAGACACACTAATGAATTCAACAAGAAATGCAGTGTAGTCAAACACTGATGTAAAAAATAATAATTGACCATTCATTTTGATTGAAGTGCCTCTAAAATATCAGAACAAAATGTTGGGAAAAGAGCCTGAAAGGAGGCAATGAGTATCAGTATGAATTCAAGTAATCTATCACACATGTGGGGCTCCCCCTGTTGAAGTTCTGTCCCAGGAGGTGTGTGTGTGTCTCTCAGTGGCAGGGCAGAGCAACGGTGAGAGTGTGGTGGTGGCCGTGCACAACATGAGCGCCCCCGCGGGCTCCACGGCGGTCCTCCATTGCCAGAGCCAGCGCATGGTGTGGATCCAGGACCGGCTGAAGGACCGGCAGCGTGTGGTGCACTGGGACCTGTACCGCCACGGGCCTGAGTACAACGTGGAGCGTATCCTGGACATGTTCTCCACCGGAGACCAGCGCATCTACAATGCCTACAACCAGGGCCGCGTGAGCATCAACAACACCGCCTTCAGTGACGGCAACTTCTCCCTCGTCATCAAGGGTGAGCTGACTGACTCGCAAACCGACCGACTGACTGACGGACATGCTGACCAGTCTCACACATCACACTGTGCTTTTCTCTCCTGTCTGGACAGATGTGGGCATGAGCGACAAGGGTATATACTCTTGTAATCTGCACCACCACTACTGCCACCTGTACGAGTCCATCAAAGTGCAGCTGAACGTCACCAAGTCAGGTAAGAGCCAACTGTCCCGCCTGTGTGCCGGTGAAAGTGTCTCCCTGTCTGACTGCACCCAGTCCCCCTGTTCTGTGTCTCAGAGTCCTGTCGTTCAGTTCCCGTCTCTCTCTGGCTGCTCCCAGTATTGACCGCCACTCTCACTCTCCTCTCTGCGCCTCTCTCTGTCCATGTGTCTGTCCATGATCCTCGTCATAGCGTCACTGTGGAGTGAGCAGGTTGGAGTCACTACTTTGGGATTCACTAATATCTCAGTTTTTGCCATTTAAAATTTATTATAAAAACATTATATTTATTTTTTTGTTTTAAGTTAAAAGTTAACAGTCCATATTACTTAACAATCTACAACATAGTTAACTAAGTGACAAAGTGTTTCATGCTCCTATTTCCTAAAATACGAAAATACTTTTTTACAACATTTTGTAAGGATGTGTAATTAAAAGTGTTTTCTGATATTTTATGTGAATTCTGCAATTCCCTAAGCATTACACGCAAGCCAAGCGATTGATGTGTGATGGAACCGAGCCCACATGGTTGCATTTAGCCGTGTTTAGTACTGGTGTTGTTAAAACACTGTATCTATTACGTAAGCTTATGAAATAAGTGTTGTAATTAAATAAAAGGAATACAGTTTAAACCATTATAGAACACAGATACTTACTGCATACACCGTGTCAGCTCTAACAGAAATGATTTGCTGACTGCTAATACTGGAAATGCTTGAGGCCAAAGCAAGTTTGATTTAACGCGGTTTCAGCTGTAACGCGGTGAGATTTTTTGGCTCCAGAGGACCGTGTTAAATCAGGGTACAATGAAAATCAGTGAAGAAGAAAAAATATATAAATACATATATTTGGATCAAAAAACAGGACCACCACTGTGTCAGTTACAGGGAATTTTGAAAATAATGATATGTCAATTCTGATCTCTCTCCGCTCACCCCTTTCCCCACAGCCCGCAGAGAGAAGAAGTTCTGGGACGGGGAGAAGGCTGTGTTCGTGGTGCTGGTGGGCAGCACGGTGGCCCTGCCCTGCGTGAACAGGAGGCCGGTGTGGACAGAGGGGCACAGTGAGGAGGAGCAGCAGGTGGTGCATTGGGACCGGCAGCTCCCGGGGATCAGGCACGACCGCGCAGACCGCCTGGTGGACATGTACGCGTCCGGGGAGCGCCGGCACTATGGGCCCCTCTTCCTACGCCGCAAGATGAACATCTCGGAGGATGCCTTCATCCTGGGCGACTTCTCCCTCAGCATCTACAACCTGCAGCCCCCCGACCATGGCATTTACTCCTGCCACCTCCACCACCACTACTGCGGTCTCCACGAGAGGAGGGTCTACCAGCTCACCGTGGAGCCCCCACTCGCCCCTGAACTTACTGCGGCCCCCCGGAGCCTCCCCAGTGAGGAAGCAGGTGAGTCCCAGCACCGCAAAAGAGAGACTTGACTAGAACACCTTCTAAATGAAATACAGCAGCTTTTCCCTTCGGTGTGTTGAAGAGCACAACTCCTAAAGTGACAGAGAAAGCGGTGGAGGTGGAAACTGAGAGCATGACGGTTCTTTATAAGCCAGGTGTGTGGAAAGCTAAGAGGAAAGGGAAAAACTAAGACCGAATATTTGTTTTATGCAGGTTGGCACTGGCTTTGGTGAGTCTCTGAGGTTTTTTTGGTTGACAGGGACAAATATTTATGTTTCCACAGAGGGAGAGGGAGACGGAGGCTGTGCAGAGTCTGCCATTCAGACATTTGCAAGTTGGTGTATTTTTAACCAACTGAAACCAGGGGAATACCACAACAGCAATCTGATTATACCAGAGTTTCATTGTATCTAAGAGACTGCGAATGTTTGTGTGTGTTTGTGTAGGATAATGATCGGCTTAGATCGTAGAGTCAAGCCACAGCAATCGAAGAAAAACCCACTGTCACAGAGAAAAGATGTAAGAAGTGGGCTGAGGTGAGGAGAAGCGGGGGAAAGAAACAGACAATAAGAGAAGAAACAAACAGGCTTTCATCTGCAGGGAAACCACCTCAAGTTCAAGGGAATCTTAGTTCTTGTTAAAAACAAATATATACAATATCTTGCAAACTTTCCACATAAGTCTCCTTTCAAACAAAACACACCCTTCTCTCTCTCTCTCTCTCTCTCTCTCTCTCTCTCTCTCTCTCTCTCTCTCCTTCTCTCTTTCCCTTGCATTTCTTTTGTTTCCGCTCACTTTGTTGGTCTCTCTCTCTCCATCTTTTTCTGGCAGCTATTCGGGTCTTCTCTCCTTTTCTCTGTTAGTCCCAGATGCCAAGTGTTTTCGTTACTCATCCAATTGCAGGAGGAGAGGAGGGGGGGAGTCTGGGGTTCCTGTGTTGTTATTAAAGGATTATAGTTATGTATTTTGTTATTTATGTCTTCCCGCAAAGTCAGCGCTTTTCTGCAGCCAGACACAGACCCCCCCGTTCAACGTCCCAGAGAGAGAGAGAGAGAGAGAGAGAGGGAGGGAGGGGGAGTGTGTTGCCTTAGGCGAACATTCATTTTAAACTTTTTTCTTTTTAAATCTTATTTAAACATCTCGAAGTAGTCTACCTGTAATGTTGATGCCAGCCTTCCATGTATTCCTGTCCCTCTTTCCCTCCTCTTTCCTCTGATTCTAACTCTTAGAGGGAGAGAGATAGAGAGAGAAAGAGGGAGGGAGAGAGAGAAAAGAGAGAGGGAGGGAAGAGACAATGTTCCTGCTGCTGAAAAACCACAAGTGCTCTCTGGGGAAGTGTTCTTATTTCACAGGAAGAGTTTATCATTTTTCTACAGTTAGGCAACAACTCGGTTTATGCAAGTTCACAAGCCTTGCTCTGAGGAATCGGAGAGAGAGAGAGGGGAATAGTGAGATTAACAGAGAGAGAGACGGGAGGGTTGGGGGGGCAGAAAGAAATGAAAACAAACTTTATCGTGTCCAGCCCGAGAAAGGGAGGGAGAAGGAGTCTGAGAGAACAGTCTCAATATTTTATCTTATTTTATATTTTATCCAGTTAATCCAGTTGTTTTATCAAATGGATATATATCATGTTTGTTTCAGGGTTTTATACAGGTGATAGCCTTAATTGTTTGCTTTGTTTTGAGATTTGCTACCTGTGATATAACGTGTAGCCAAGGCTTGGCGCTCAGGTTGTTGCTGGGTGTGAGAGAGGGATGGAGGAGAGGTGGCATCCGATTACAGCAGGGCTTTAAATGACGCGATTCTCTGGGTTTGTTGGAGGCTTAGGTTCTTTTTCGGTGTCTTCCGCAAATGACATTTTGTGCAAACGTATCTCCAAAGGGAGCCGTTATTTTGGCAGCACGCCCTGTTGTCTTACCGCTGTGCTGCTAAAAGCCTTCTCCTAACAAGCACGCCCTCGGGGGGGGGATTCACTTCACTTTTTATGAATCCTAACGTCTCTATGCAAAGGCAAAGATGCTTCAAAGGTGTGGGAAGGTCATTTTCAGGTCATTTTCCTTCCTCTGCTTTGTGGCTGAGGAATAGTATTCCTGATGGAAAACGAAAGGGGAGCAGAGAAAACTATCCTAGTGGTTAGTGAATCAGGATTCTCCACATTTGCTAAAAAAAAAAAATTATATGGATTCCTATCTCTAACAGCCAGAGGTAGTGAATTCCATAAATAATATAATAGCTCATAACATCAGAACAGGATAGAGAGAGCCAGCAGTTTGATTGCGTATAAAGCCGGCGGAGTGAGAGGCATTGTTATTTTTAATCACAGTAATATTTGTGTTGTGGCTTTTGGAGAGTATGAGTGACTCAACAAAAGGTCAATGTAAAGTATGTTTACAGTCTGGGAAAACAGCTGGATTTGTATTGATGCAAAGGGAGGTTGCATGAGAGACTGTAAAACAAAAGATAAAAATGAACAGACACCCATTCCTTCTGTTCCTTTCCATCTTGTTTCTCTCCATCTCCTTCTCTGGGTCTGTCTGGATCTATTCCCCCTCTCTCTCTCTCTCTCCTTTTCTGTGTGTCTTTGTATCCCCCCCCCCCACACTCATTAGTGTGTTATCAGCAGGAAGTAGAACTGAACAGCATCTGGATAACATCTGGCAAGCTGTGAGACATGAAAGGGCACAGCAGGGTGGCTAGCAGGGGTGCGAGGTCAATACTGGCAACTGTGTTTGCTTGTTCTGCTGCCTACCTGCCTGCCCTTGTTGTCCGTCTCACCTGCTAGTCAAACAGGACGTGCCCGGTCAATGAGACGTCTAGCGGAGAGGGGAGCTTTGGTGGAAGGAATGGCCTGTTCTCGTACACATTCGTTTTTTCTGTTTTTAGATATCTATATTTTAGATACCTAGATAGGCCAGTTAAGTTTTCCACTCTTCCTTGCTTCCTCACTGACTCACTCTGGCCAGTGCACAAGTGAGTAGAGTGACAGCGGCCGTGTAACCGTCATCATGTGTAAACCCTCCCTTGGGCTCCCGAGAATGAGCAGATCCTCTGGGCTCGGAGTCTCTTGGCTCGTGGGTTTGTCCTGTGGGGTTTTGTCGCGTGTTTCAGCCGCATGAGTCAGGCCCTTCGGTGGTTGGCCTGCGGTGGTGCTATGAGACCAAGGTCAGAGCTCAGATTCCACACCTGCTTCTATTTTGGTGATCTGGGGATGAGTAGGCCTTGATGACTCCTTCATAGTTGTGTAAGACTGTTGTCATAGCTGGCACCTGACACCCTCAACTTGATTTAATTTTGTGGAGAAAGTAGTGAAAACCCCACACCCGTCAATAGCCACTGGTGGCCTGTGCTAGGGATTTTAGGAGTAATTGGAGATTAAACTGCTGTTCACAGGATACTGCGGAAACATGAGTTGGGCCAGTACCATTCGCATGGCCCCCGGCCCCCACTCTCCTTTATTCTGCTCTGTGCTGGGAATGAGTTGGCAAAGAACAGGAGAGAGCAGAGCGTGTGAGCGTGTCTGAACTGGCCAGTGTCAAAGACTTACTGACCACTCTGTGATTTGTGTGGAGTTTGTGTTTTGTGTGTGTGTGTGTGTGTGTGTGTTTTTTCTGCTCTTTGTGCCTGGGGGAGAACAAGCGCTGACATATCAGGTACAGCATAATGACAGTGGTCTGGACAGCCTCTGGGGGCTGATTACACTCCTGGGAGAGTGCTCTTCAAAGCAGCGTAATCCCACTCGTCCCCTATACTTTTATTACAGTCTACTCCAAACCGCAGTTTCACGGCGGGTGGGTGTTTGAGAGACGGGGGGGATGTGTGTTGAGATTTGTAACACGCCTACAGCAGCATCCGTCTGCAAAACACAAGGTTACGCAACAGGCATGTTTTTGTTGAGTAATGCAGGGGGCAGTGACTGAGATCCACTTCACAACAGTGCTGTTAGCCGATTGTCTCTTTAAGCGGAGGTCAGAGCAGAGGGCTTTTGGAGAGGATTGTCTGTCTTTCTGTCTGTTATTTTACACCCACTGCCTCTCTGTCTGTATAGCCATTGTGAGCAGTGTCAGAGCCCTGGCACTTACCACAGGCTGTTAAATGGATTGATTTGGTACAATTCTGGTACCTGCTCTCTGCGTCTCCACATAATTAGATCATTGAATGCAAATGGTTGAAAAATCCTCACTCATCCCTTCACACTTTTGTCTCTCTCTGTCTCTCCCTCTCCCTCTTCGCTTGATATGCTTGTTTTTCCGGCGTGTTCAATCCATAGGCATTGCATCTCGTTAGGAGCCCATCGCCGACGTTTGATGTGTGCGGCCATCACAAGCCAAGCCCATTGCATCACTTCCTGACAGCTGTTGTTTCGCTTGTATTGGATTTGGACTTGGAGAAAGAGAGGGGAGAAGAGTAGGTTAGAGGGAGCGGGGGGGGGTTTGTGGATATATTTTGTGCTGTTTTTTTTTTTAACCTTTTGGAAGGGAAGGAGGAGGCGGACAGAAATAGCAAATGCAGTCTTTTTCGACTAAGCTGAAAACAATCCTGCCTCCCACCCTCCCTCTCACTTTCTCTGCCTCTCTGCTGTTTTTTCGTGCCAGGAAAAAATCACTGCATGACTTGAGGTCTGGAACTCATTTCATCTCGGAGCTGCAAAACTTTTGGACACGCTTCTGCAGCTAGCCCCCCCACAATAAGAGTCGCTGATATAACGAGTAGGAAACAAGGGAAAAGAACCAGCTGATCTGGTTTTCAACTCCACACAACCCCAATACATCACTGACAGAAAGGAAAACTGTTGCTCAGGAGATGCAGATACGAGCGATTCTTTATTCATGATGCACACGGCGGGCTCCAATCACAGAGACCGGCAGACCGACCTCAGACATGTAATTTCGTTGACACTTGTGGGATGTGCTTCCTATAATACGGTCTAAAAAACCCAGTTTGATTGGAAAGGCCATTTCTTGCTTAATTCCCAAGTCGATCTCATTTCAGACATCTGTGAAGGTCAACATCCCTTGGTTTCCTGATATTCTTCAACTATTAACCCCACTCTTCACTTCTTACACCACGTATAATATACTTTTTGTACCATATTGAGTAAGAGCAACACAGTAATCTAATAGGATCAAATTGCAATTACATTTTTCCTTCTTCAAAAGGAAGACAGAAGCGTGAATGGCTCTTAAGACTTGTTCTCTCAAGAGTTGCCACTGGTGTGTCCCATGTTGTGGGTCATGGAAGATAAACTTGCCCTGTTCAGGTGTGTGACCTGTAAATACTTTACCTTTCCCAGGGTCCAATGTTGTGGAATTGCCGCCTGTCATCAATGTCATTCTGCCGGAGCGTCGAAGTCACTTTCTGCAGCAGCTGGGCTACATCCTGGCAACGTTGCTCCTCCTAGCCCTTATTGCCACCGCGATCATCCTGCTGACCCGACGACGCAGAAAGAGAGGTGCGTCTGTGTATCTCCGTGTCCGGCAAACAAATATAGAGCGTGTGTGAAATTAATTGTTACTGAGGGCGTGTGTGATTTTGTAGATCTCTGTCTTTGTATCTGTCTGTGTATCTGTGTTTGAATCATTCTTACATATGTGCCTCTCCGTGTCCCTTTTCAGGACTGGAATATGACCTGCGCCAGTCAGAGAGGTGAGGGTCTCTCCTTACTTCTCCGTCACTGAGCCACTCCCGGGCCGGTGTAACTGCTGCATGGATTTAGCGACCACAGTATTAACCATGATACAGTTTCTCTGATTTCCTGTATTCTAGTTTCACTTTGACCGTTTCAGCTCCGAATGCAACGCCTCATTTATGCAAAAATATAAATCCTGGCAATCTACCACGATGTGCAAATATTATAATGAAAGAAATAATGTCTTAAGAATCCTGTGGGGATCATCACCAAAGACTTCTCGTCTGATGACAATATCCTCTGTCAGATTCCAGAAATAACATCTCTTCTACTTGTTTAGCTGAAAATGTCGCTGATGGATCTGCTCCAGGCTTCTGTTGTGTCTTTTTATGAGAGAATATTATCATTCCAAAACAATCCATGTTATGGAATCTCCAGATTCTCCTCTGGAACTACTGCAGCACAGCTGGGATCAATATATTTCATATAGCCTCTTCGCTCAAACAAGACAAGTGCCTTCTCCAGAATATTCTAACCTAAGTGCATGGACACCGGCGTCCAAGAAATCATGGAATTTAAGGGTTCTCTGTTTTAGCACAGTGAGACCTTTCTGTATTTCACCCTTTTACAAGGCCAGCTCAAACTGGATTTTATTAAGGGCTGGCGTTTCCCATTTCCACTTTTGTTCAGGCATGCGCAGGCTGTTTGTTGAATCCCTCTCACAGTAGGCCCCATATCAAGAACCTTAAAACGTCCTGGTAATAGAGGGCAGTGTACAGAGAAAGGAGTAGAAATGACACAAAAGGTGCCACCACGCTCACAAATATGTGCTTTTAAAAAGAAATATGACAATGATAATGATAATAACCGTAATATACCTGCAGGCGCCAAGCGATGGCCAGTGAGTTTGAGGTGGACGCTACAGAGATGAAGATCTGCAATCATGAGGAGATCCGGCTGGGTAAGACATATATCCTATAGGCTGGACTGTCTACTATCTCGCCTGTGCCATCGCTAGCTGTGGGCTGGGGCACTGCTGCGGCCGGGCCAATGAGGTGGCAGTGTAAGGAGTGGATTGATGCTTTGCTCTTCATTTTCTAGGCTTCATGCAGCCAGACATCACAGACATGTTGTTAGTGACTATTGTCCTGTGTGTGTTTGTAAATTATCTCTTTCTCTCGCTGCTCTAGACTACAAGAATAACATCATGAAGGAAAAGGCCGAACTGGCCAAGCTCCCGCCCCCCAAAGTGATTGACTTGGACAAAGGTAACTGCGGCCGCAGAGTCTCGAATGGAGGCGGGGTCTAGCGGGGCGGGGCGGGAGATGGGCGGCTGCTGAATTGAATAGGATTGAATAGATGGAGATGGGCGGACATTTCTAGTTTAAAGGGAAACCCGGGGTGTGACAGCTATAGGCATCAGTCTTAATCATATGGAGAAGCCCTATTATCATTTCATTTCAAAATCATTTTAATAAATGTTAGTCTTTTGAGACCTGACCCACTGATTTAATTCCACTGACACTAACTCTCTCACTTTCTCTCGTCTTTACAGAGATGGAGAGAACTGCCTGGAAGTGAGTGATGGAAAGCCGCTGGCTGGCCCAGGGCAGACACCAAAGAGAAGAGATATTTTGAGAGAGAGAGAGAGAGAGAGAGAGATAGGTGTGAGGGGGGGATAGAGAGGGAGAGGGGAAGGGGACTCTAACATCAGTGTGTAGGCCGTATGCTGTTTCAGAAATCTTCCACTGTGGGATACTGTTTTTTCTATTTTTGCTCCAGGTATGAGCTTGGTTTTCAGTGACACTTCTGGGCAGTAGATCTATTATTCCTGAATTATCGGCATTGGACTAACTGTATAGGAGCCATCTAGATTGCTTAGTATTTTATAGACGATCGCACCAAAATACTCATACGCATATATATATATATATATATATATATATATATATATATATATATTTTATGTAGCAGTAGAAAATTCACAACTGCTATGCTGTAGACATGTAACAAATACTGTATTTAAAAAAAACAGAACAAAAAACACAATATCCCATATTGCATAGTTTTATTCTGTGGCCATCTGTTCTCTGAACTAAGGGTGATTCTTTTGCCATTGTTTTCAACTGTATTGTTTTTGTAGAGATGAGATGAGGTGTCCATATAACTTTCCTCATGGCATATCTGGAGCGGATCAGAGTTCATTATTGATGATGCTCCAGAACTGATTTTCAGATTAAAACGAACACACTTCGTCCCAGGAAGCTGCTGTAGAACCCCTGCCACCTTTTTTTATTCGTTACTTGACCAACACATATTTTGTGTGGTTTGTATTTCTGGGTGCCTCTTTTTCCACCTGCTAGAGGTGGCGGTCCTGTGTGAAAGCCATTGATTCTGTGAGGTGTTAAACACCGTGATCGGTTTTCTAGTTTCGATTCTCATTGAGATCAAAGATAAGGTTTAGTACGTGGGCCCTAGACAGCCAGGGAAGATATTACAGGAGATCTAACTGAACTGGGTGGCTAAATTAAGATCCTTTAAGATTCTCTTCTACTCTTTATATCTCATTCACTGTCAACTTTGTGTCCATCCCTTCTTCACTGATTTGTTCAGTAGCGCACGCACGGTGTAGTCCTTTGTGCTCGTTTTGAAGCAGTCTGCGGTCACTAACACACAGAGTCGGGCTCCTCTTATCCCCTCTCCGTCTCATCCCTATCATCCCAGCTTTCTTTTTGCATTTTAATTTGTTTATAGCTCTTGTTTATCCCCCTGCTGATGTATGTTTCTTTTTTATGGAGTGTTTATCGATTTAAAGCTTTTTTGGTTTGTTTTGTAAAGAAAGAAAAAAAAAGAAAGGATGATTTTATTGTGTTTAATCTAAGCTTTATCTCCAAGCACATCTTCTGGTGCTGTGCATTTCCCCCCTGCTCTGCCTGCCAAACCAGAACATTCTCCACACAAACTGCGGATGACACGGACGTACACACACAGCGAGAGACAATTACCAAACGCAGGCTTGACCGCTGCTCTCAGGCGTGCGTACGGATCGAACCTGCGTTTGATCCAACCGACGTCTACGAGATGTCTGTGAGGATCGTGAGTTTTAAAGTCAAGGAATGTTGTTACTTGTCAGGGGGGAGAGGTGGTGCGAAGATGAACGCGGGAGGCATGTTTACCATGAGGGCTGTTCTACATCTATACTAAAGCATGTATCTCCATTTGGTATTGATTTCAAACATTTCCCACAATGCATTTGGTTTGAAAAAGACCCTTCATCAGGGTGAACACAGCCTTTGGTCTGCGATACTGGAAGAGCAAAAACCAAAAAAAGAAGGTGACTGGTTTCTCTTGGGTTTCCATTAAAAGGGTGCACAGATCAGGCCAGCCCCGGACTAATTCTTGTTTTGTTTTTGATTGATATAATTCTGTATGACCGAGATTTGCTCATTTTACAAAATAGGACTGCCTTTATCCGACTCAGCCGTCTCTCTGATCGAGGGACTCTGGGCCTTTTTAACCTGCCTCCTATGACTTTGCTATGAGAAAACTTAACCTCTGTCACTGGCACCCTTAGATGAACAAAATGGCATCACTTCTTGTGCGTGGAAATTCTGCAGCTTTCTGATTGGTTCTGTGCAAAGGAAGGGGAGGAGCAGAAGGTGTCTTTCGAGGGTGTGGGGATGTTTTAAATGGGCAGAATGCAACAAAACCGTTTGTGTTTAAAGGAGTACAATAAAAAACAGCTGGATTCTGGACTCTTGGTGTCTGTATCTGTCAAGTCAATCATCCGTCTTTCTGTCCGTCTCCGTTTCTAACCTGGGGAAATGCAAAGGCTGCCTGTGCCTCTTGCTGTAACAGGTCCTCTCTCTGCCCCGCCTGTGTGAATGTTCATTAATGGCAGAGGTATTGAGAGAGAGTGTGTCTATCTCAATCCGTGGGACGTGGCGGCTGTGGGTGGAGTCCAGGCACCCGCTAGCCTTTGCCGGCCTGTCTGTTCGTGTGCGTGTGCCGGTGTTACTGGAGACCACAAAGAGGACTGAGGCACAACCCCTGGGGTCCCATCTTGATTGTTGCAGCTAATTATGTGCAGGGATTGATATTATTCAATTTTATTCCAAAAATACTATATTTTAACTTTTTATAAAGTGCCATATATCTAAATAGTACAATGTTGTAAATGTCTTGACCAACCACTTGAGAATTAACACCATCCTATATAATAAATGCATTGGTATAATTTAATTGTTTGTTTCACTGAAGCTTTTCGGCCAAGGCCACAAAGTCAGTAACAGAAGCACAGCCCATCACAGTCCCTAATAACTCCCTCAACCCAACTTCACTGCTCTGTGGATTGTGCTGGTAATAAAAATAAAAGTCGGCTATAAAATACCTGTACTGTCTGTGTTGACGAGGGTCATATGAAGTAAACATGTCTGTGCAGCAGGTCAGGCATGCAATATGGACATACCCTGACTGGTACTATAATGAAATCATTGTCTTTGTCTCTAGAGTTTGGGGTTTGTGCAGGAGCAAATGTTAGTTTTCTTGCACACGACGCACACCAATTCAGAAAGCAATCCCCCTCTCTCACTCTAGACTGTTTTTCTTCCTTTAATCACAGTTATGAACTATAGACGTGTATTTTCCAAATCATAAAAAATGGCTAAATACGTCACTGGTCGTCAATGCCAAGTCTGGGTGTATTGCTTGGCACTGTGCGTCAATAATGAAGAATGGGAAACAAACGGGACACATTGCGAAAATGAGTTTGGCATGACGTCATCACCCAGCCAGGCCGCCACCCCGCCGCGGTACCGCAGATCGCCACTGGGAGGCGGCAAAGAACTGTTGCGCAGATTTCCACAGGTCTGCGCAGAGCTGCGGAATCCCTCCAATCCCATTGGTGGAGCAGCGCAGACCCGTGCAGAACTGCGGAAATCTGCGCTACACCAGCGCGACCTGTTTGCGGGGGATGCGACTCCGATGGGACAGGATGTTAATAACAGGGGAGTGAGAGGACGCAGAGAGAGCAGGCCTTCTAATCGGTCATATACTTATGCATCACATTCGCTATTTTGTAATATAAATAAACATATCAGACAATGTAGAACTTCCCTTTCCATTGTGTGTTCTATTGAATGGACAATAATATGTTATTATATTATTATAAAAAAATTGGAGTGTTTATTTATACTTGCATATATTAAATCATGTGTAAAATCACTGCGAAACATGACCTTTATTGATATTGGTATTGATGTGGTACACAATTTAAGTAATGGACATTTCGTCATTGATCCAGGTTTCAACTTCGGGAATGAATGAAGGAATCCATGAAGAAATAGAGAAATCAAGAAAACGCCTGCTATGCTGTCTGCAGGTGTGACGAGAAGCAAATATATGAAAATGATTACAGAACATGTTTTTCAGCAGGATGAGTCTGTTCAGCTTCTCCAGGTTATTTGTACTGAAACACCGCCCTCTGCTGTTTATAAGGGGAAACTACAGTAAATGCGATAAACTTTACCCTTTAAACAGTCATTTATGGAATTATATATGGAATAAATATTATAAGATTATAATTATTAGGAATACTTATTTATGGCAGTCGAAATTGCAAAATAAGTACTTTAGTTATTTATATAATAATGGGGATGATTACATAAAAATGTATCCGTGATATGAATACAAATCTCGCAATTCTTACATAATTCAATAATTAGTGTCACGTTTTTACTGGCTGTTTTTTCTTCTGTTTCCTTGAGCCCGGGTGGGCGCCTGTTAAAGGAAATTTGTCAGCCCAGCAAACTCGCACAGGTCCCAGGCAACACACCACAACACCTCCGTATATCGGAGCAAAGCAGCGCATTGTCTTCTGTAAGGGCTTGGTCACAGGAGGGTGTTCCCATACAATATGAAATGTTGTATAATAGACATGCAAACATACATACTTGCAAATGCACAATCGCGTATCATGCATTGGGGTTGCAGTAAATGCATTAATACATATATTGTCCAATGCGGGAGATTATATAATGTATTTCAAGAAGCATCCATTACATGTTTAATACTGTATTTATCTTTTCTATGGAAATCGTTCTAGATAGGCAGGTTGCCTTGAAGGCGCACAGACACTTTGTAAATTGCAAATAGGAACAAGTGTATCTGCCGACCCCCCCGTTTGTGCGACTGTGCAGCACACTTGCAATACAGGGCTGCACCCCTACAGCCGCAGTGCGCCAGACCGGCCGCACGGTGGCAGCACCGGCGAGGGAAAAGGCTGGAAACCCGTATCCCAGCTCCGTCTCTCAAGGATGTGAACCGTCCCTTCCTGTTTGACTCCAGCCTGGGAGACACAGGAGCTGCGCTGGAGAGACACCCCGGGCTCGACCATGTCTGTGATCCTGCTGTCAAAGGCGTGCTCGTTTATGCTGTAGCGTGCACGACAACAACAGCAGCCGCGTCTATTTATTGCAACCTTTCATATCGCCGTTTTATTTGTGATATTGGATATTGCACCGCCACAGCCATTTTTCATTTTTTTCTCCATTTCAATGATTGTCCTGTTCACATTCTCATGGCGGAGACTAAAATAATCTATCACATAGACGAAGAGGAGACTCCTTACTTGGTGAAACTGACAGTTCCTCCCGAGAAAGTCACTTTGGCAGATTTCAAAAATGTCCTCAATAATCGCCCGGTCAACAGCTACAAATTCTTCTTCAAATCCATGGACCAAGACTTTGGGTAAGTCGTTTGTTCTCCCTCTGTCTGTTCTCTGATCTTTTTGGGGTCTCGATCCAGTGTGTTTCTGCTGCTGTTCTGCCAGCACGTCCGTCTCTACCGCGACACATAATTGCACAGAATCCCACGTTCGATTCGAATGTTCGTATTAATTAGTTAATTGACGATCGCGTGGCGTTCGACAGAACCAGCGTCCGAACTGAATAATTGGAGTTAATTGTTACATGCCTTGATTGGCACCTGTTTTGTGTTTGTGCGGTTTGCATTTCCCGGAGACTTGTCAAATGAACGCTGCCAATAAGATGTCACTTGTTGTGCAGATCGGTATTCGATGTATTTCCGTGAATATGCTGAGTGTAATCTAATTATTCTTTTTCACATTATTTTTCGGGGGGTGCACGAATGATGAGAACCGACACTAGCATGACCAGTCACCAATGCGCATTGAATAAGTGGTCGATGGAGATGTAATAATGTAGTCCTGGTAGGGGTGGAGAAATTGGGTGCTTTTATAAATGATTCCCAATTCGTTCCCATTCAATCCTGTTTATATCTGAACTGCCATGACAGCCAGCCGGCCACTTGTTTGCTTTAATATTATTACCGAAGTTAGTCATGTCTAAAGAACGAAATAAACAGGTATATTAAAAACGCTGACTCATTTTACAGAGAATAAATCTATAAAATATACACACAAATCTAAATTATTACATATGTGCTTAGATCAAGAAATATTGTATATTCCTGGTAGCAGTCTTAGCCATGTTTAGTCATTTTAAAGACGTGATGTTTAACTGTATTTTAGTTTAAATGACATAGAGACATTTTAAAACGAGGAAACCTGGTTTTTTATGTCTATTTCTTGATCACTGCGCCTATTTCCATTAGCATCAGGTAATGCCATCGATCCGCACCACAATGGCCCGTTTCACGTTCACACACACTTCACAACACGCATGTATTAATAACGTGACAATAGTGTGCTCAACCCTGGATGCACACGTGTAATTGTCAAATGTGTGTCGTCGGGAGTGTTATTATGGCAAACTCATGTAATGTGCCTTTGTCGTGTGTGTTTGAGGCAGACAACTCCCTGTTGTATTGACATCTGTGGGAGTGGTGGACGACATGGACGTTTCTAGACACACACGCAGTCACATACAAGTGTGTATGTGTTTTTATATATACATGTGTGTGTATAAACGTGTCTATGTTGACATGCATACAGGATAATTGAAACGACTGGCTTCAGATCAATGATTGTGTTAATATAACGAAACGACACGTTGTCATGTCACAATCCGCACGGCTACGGGTTTAATCGGTCGCCTCTTGCACATCTCAGCCCATGTCTGCGGCGTTGACTCCGGCTGGAGCTGCTGCACAGGGTCCGGCACCGCCGGGCTCGCTAGGCCTCGGATCAGCTGGAGGAGCCCGGCTGCAAACATGGCTGCCCGGGAGACAGGGGCCCTGCCAAGAGGCGAGCGCCGGGACTGGCGGCCTGCGTGCGGTGTGTCGGACGCACAGTCCTCACGACACACTGTGTACCCAGGACAGCGCGACATGAACACACCTGCCTTGCATGTGATCCATTGTGTGGACATGCGTGAACACACGCCTCTGTCAGACCCCTTGTGTGCGGGTTGTGCTGTGTAAGCCTGTGCTGACTGCGCCGCGGGCTCCATTGTGGGGCTCGTTTTGCACAGTGCACATTCACATGAAGAATTATGTGCATATCAACAATAAGACAAAATACACCTACCAAAGCAAACAAACAGGGGAAAAAAACCGATCCAGAAATGCCAAGGTTACAAGGATACATTTATAATTCATGCCTGCTACTTTGACGCGTTTGGTCGGACACACTGTATGTATCGCCCTTTAAGTAGGAGTAGCCAGTAAGAGGAATGAAAAAGGAGTAGTTACTGTGTGTCTCAGTGTGCAGGGCTGGACTGCTGTCTGGGAGGCAGAGGATCTGTTTCCATAGCTCAGCTGAGATGCATACAGCTATGAAGTGAAGTACTGGCGTTGGTGATTTCAGAGCAAAACATGGTGTCAATGCCAGACATCAAAGTAAGAATAACATGTCTTCTGTTAGATTGTATGAGCTCTCAGAATGAAAGTAGAAGCAAGGAGAAGTATTGATTAATGGGGCGTTCACTCGAGGATCCATTAATCAGCAGCGGCCCTCAGGTCCTGATAGTACTACAGCTCCAGACAGTGCTGATTGACCTTGGGACCCCATAAAGCAGTCTCGAGAGGGGGCGATGAATTTACGGCCCCACCAATTCAGCCAGGCAGCGTATCGATTGGGCTACTTAAGGAGGGGACTCGTACAAGAAGTGCAGATCAGCTTCCCTGGAGGATGGCCTCATCGGAGTAGCTCGCTGCGGAGGTGCGCCCGACACCAATGGACAGAAAATATAACGGGTCTGAGTGGAGAGAATGGAGGATATTAGTTTATCCTCAGCAGTTGAAGATCTTGGGCCTCTTCAACGTCAATTTGTCAATTCAGTCAAAGCATCACATGACGGCACGTTCTGACTGACTGGTTAATTACTCTGACAGATATATTGCTCTGGCTGACCTGATTGCAGTTTAAAAAGTGGCCTTTTAATGTGAATGAATGAATGGAGGCCAGATTCCTAATCAGATCTCTGTGTTCGCCATGTGATAAGCATGGTATTTACAGCTTTAAATGTTTGCAGGGATAGCAGGACGAAATATTGAGAGCTAATAGTATTGAAAACCCACACTACGACCTGGTTATTTCAAGCTTGCTAGCTTATCTCGTGTTCCTCTGAAGAGCCAGAGCATATTAATAATATAGCATTGCTCCTGGTAGATTGTATAAGACCCAGCATCTTATTAAGCCTGGAAAGTATAAGACTGGGGCTGGTTGGCTTCTCTGTCGTGGCGCTCCGGTGTTAGAAAGTGAGACGCACCACTTGTGAAAGAGTTCGCCAAAACTCTGCTGTCTTATTACACGGCGGCAGGAATGTGGTGTTGCTTTTAGAGATGCTGACAAGTGAGTGACGTGAAGCTTGCGTTCAGATACAGTTCTTCAGTAGGGACAGACCAGGAGTACGCTTTTACTTCTTCTTTTCAATCCTAATGTACATAATCTTGGCCTTGGTGAGATTTTTGGATGACTGGCTCGATGTAAAAACAGATGTTCCAGATCTAGGTGTGTCTCACTGAAGGCCCAATCTTCTGTCACTTTGGTCCTTCTCTGTGTAACTCTGTTCCCAGGATTATGAGGGGAAACTATTTTTGTTTTTACACCCATATACTAAATTTTTTCATTTTTCTTTCATAATATAAGACCCTGTAGCCGTGGTCTGCAGAGTAAGGCCCAGGACACATCAAAGCAGAGTGCTAAAGAGTGCTTGGTTCAAGCCACAGCAAAGCAGCATCAAATCCTGCTTTTGGCTGAGGCCTAGGGCTTATTAGTTTTATTTGCCAGGAGCCTCAGTGTTGGGCGTTGCTGTAGAGCTGAGTGGTTGTTGTTGCTGGAGGTGAATCCTGTATGCAGAATAATCTGGACTTGACTCTGACTGGGCTGCAGGGCAGGTGTGTTGTGTGCGGTCGGATTCAAGCCACCATCTCTTGGGCACAGCTCTGAGCTCCCCGCGCGGCACAGCCAGAGAGCGGTCCCCTGGCACGGGGGATTGGTACCCTCTTGCATTCAGAGAGGGTTTACGTCACCACAACCGCAACAAGCTCATCCACTATGAGTGTGAATGTTGCTGTCCTGTGTATTTCTTGAGGGAGGCTCATCTTGTAAAAGCTTCTTTTTACACACAGCGAGGGAATAGTTAGAGTGCACTGTTCTTTGTGATGTCATTTATTTCAGTTGAAGTGTTCTTGCTTGAGACAACCAGCTCCACACTCATCACTCTAGGAAATGATTATTATAATATTTCGTAGAAGACGCCCTTTTCCAGGGCAGCTTACAATTGTTACAATATATCACAGTATTTTTACATACAATTACCCATTTATACAACAGGGTTTTTATTGGAGAAATATAGGTACCGTGCTCAAAGGCACAACGGCAGTGTCCCTGGGATTGAACCCACAAGTCCAGAGCCCTGACCACTCCTCCACACTGCTGCCGTGTTACTCTCAGGGTTGTAGTGTTGTCAAGCGCATCTGTCTGGGAATGGCATTCAGAAAATGAAGGGATTGGGCTGACCAAGCATCGCCTGTAACACGTGTGTGTGTGTGTGTGTGTGTGTGTATGTGTGTGTGTGTGGTTTGTTGGTGAGTGCAGGTGCCTTGGATCTAAATGGGTTAAAAGGGGAAAAATAACTCCCCAATATGTTTATGTTTAAAGTGTCCGTTGATCTCCGAGATTAGTCAACCTCACTGCAGGGGCTTCCACACAGCTGTTTAACCCAGCGTGTCGGGTGTCAGGTGTTGTGATCACGGCCTGTCTTCGCTTGGCACCTGGTTAGTGGGGGCTGCAGGGGTGCGGCGAAGTGAAGGGAGGTGAACCACCACCCCACCAGCTCAGTTACCTCCCCCTGTAGAGCAGTGCTGGCCAACACTGCTCCTGGAGATCCAAAATTCAGCAGATGTTCTTTGCTTTTGAGTTTCTATTGGGTAAAGAGGTGGCACATAAAAACTTTGGCTCAACCAGAAACCCCCCAAATTGGCAATTGGGGGCTCCTACAACTTTTATACGCTGTCTCCCAGCAGTTCCTTTCAATATCCATAGCCCAGCTGGGAACCCGCGGCACAGTCCATGTGTAATTACACATATTGGCTTCTGCCTTCCTCCCATCTGCACCAGACAGGGAGCTGAACAGTTGTCTCCAGGCTTGGCAGGAGGCCGGTCACTCCTCTGCCATTGTCTCGGTCCGCGGGCTGGACGACCGTCTGCTACTGGCGGTTTTACGGCAAAGGTCACAGGGAGTCTGCCGTCGAGGTTTTAAAATACATTCTTCTCAGAACAGAGCTGCCATGAGATCGACCGTTGCCTTTCAGGAGCACGCCACCAGGAAGCCTGCAAGAGGTTTTCTCTCGGTCCCCTGATTTGCCAGGGTGCCGGCTTCCTGGTGGCGTGCTCCTGAAAGGCATCGGTCAATCTCATGATCCACTCCTGTCACTGACAGTGTAAATAAACATCTCCAAATCCTGCCGTACAAACGCGGGCATTCAGCCGGCCGCCACCAACTCCAATATTCACGGATATCCTGCAAATCTTCCAGAGTAATCCTGAAAATCTGTTAATACCCGCCTTTGCCCGGCGGACCTTATTGAGAGAGCCACCCAAACATAGCAGAGGGCCAGGGTTAATGCCGTGTGTTAGAGTGTTAACTGGGGCTTGTGTGTGCTGCTGCCGCCTGTGAGATTAGTTGCATCCCGCGTGTGTGCATTGTTGTGAGTGTGAGATCCTCAGTGGGGGATGTTTGTGATGTTTGACCTGTGGGTTATGCGAGTCTGTGTGCCCTGCACTGCACATTGTGTTTATTTACAGTGCGGTGCCCGGGCGACGGAGAGCGCGCTGTACTGCGTCCGTTTCTGTGCGTGATGCTGTGAAGTCTGCATAGCTGTGTGTGAGGGTATTTAAAGCATTTCTCTTCCCCACATGGGGCCATTGGTGGGAGATCTGCAATGTCTGACATGCACCCCCACAGCATGAGGGTCAGTTGTCTCAATGAACCGTTTTAAAGGGCCTATTCAAAGCAGCCTAGGTTCACTACAGGTAGTCTTCTGGTTTCACACCTTTAAAGATACAATCAGCCGTCTTTGAGCTGTCCGGATGCCTTGTTTAATGTCATTGTTGCATTTAGTTTTTTCTAGTGGAAGGATTCTTGTTTTGTACATAGCTTTGAAGAGATTTTGTTTTTCTCTATGGTGCAACTCTCACCACAGTTGTTTTATTGCATTTTCAGCAAAAGGAGAAATGCTATTCACAGCCACAGAACAGCTCAGGAATTGCATGCCAAAAAATGGGGGAAAACTGATTTGATATTAGACTATACAAGCATGTACTGCGGACCACAGTCAGAGGAACATACTGTCCTTTTAGAAGAAGCAATTATCCAGTTACAATTATCCATCACATTAGGAAACATGAGTTTAATATAGGGTCCCTAGTATATATGCCCTGGAGGAGGATCTCTTCTGACAATCAATGATGCATACGAGTCCGAATGCAGAAGCGCCGAGATGCTCTGACATTGTTGGGACAATGCGACAGAGGAAATAGGGCAGAGTTTGCTCGGATGAAGAGTAATCTTGTGCTTTTCTTCAGAAATGCAGAGGGGAACGGAATGCTATTTCTGAACGCAAATAAAACTGGATCATTAAAAAACAAAGGGCAGTTTTATCAGTGTGCTAAGATATAATCAAAAGATGGGACATGTTGCTACACATCGTTAAGTTGGACAGTTTTTTGTTTTTTTTGTTTAGTATAAATAATTCAATAGCAGTTCTGGAGAAATAGTCAAATGATCTCTAAAGGACTCGACTAAACTGGATCTGCAGTTTCTACTGATCTGGACGTGGGAAAAAAATAACTTCTGCTAATGCTGCAAAACGAGTCACAAATCACTTAGATATGCAAGACCTCCTTTAATGAATATTTGATGTTGTTTGTATCAAATTCTGAAAAATCAGCAGAACTTTTCTTTAAAATTCCTTTTGTAAAAAATAAAAGTAAAGTGGAGCAAACTTTGGGTGTTGCGACAAGCTTACGAAATCCCTCTCGACAGGCTACAGCATTTCGGGAACAGTGTGTCAAGAATGTGTCTGTTTCCAAGGTGTTCTGTAGTGAATCCTGGATTAAAACCTGCTTGTTTGCAATCGGGTCAGCTGGACATCGGCGATTCATTGAATTATAGCATAGTGCATTATCGTTGTCTCTGCACGGGGCGAGTACGGTGTGTGTGTCTGCGCATCGGGTGGAGGTTCGGGGCTTTCAAGGTAAAATCGCTATCTGGGATTTTACGAAGAGCATTACCAGAATCCCATTGAAATGATCCCTGCTAAGTACAGCATTTTGACATCTGTTGTGCTGAATTATTAAACCCATCATGCCCCTACGTGGATGGATGTACACACCCTTCGAACCCCCAGGACTCCCCAGCTGCCCCCAGAATAGTAATCTCTAGTCCCAGTTTCTCAATCTCCCATCACTATACTTCACCTCTTTAGCGTCTCTAACCCCCAGCCCACAAAGATCCCCCCCCATGCAAAACCTGCCTCATTGCAAACTGCATTGCCAGACCCGTGTATCAGAAATCAATGGCAAAACACTTAACTGGGGCTAAGGTGCAACGCAGCGGGTTTGGTGCTGACACAGCCGGGCGGAGAGGCGTCCCACTTAACTATGAACCGAGGAGCGACAAACAGAGGCTGGTTCTACCTGGGATTGTGGGAATCCCACCTCATCTCTTGGCTGACGAGTGTCACACCCACTCGCCTAGTCTGTCTCCATCCCTCTCCCTCAGTCACTGGGTGGTAACCACTGTCCCCCCCTGCCTCTCTGTCTCCCGGCCCCCCAGGCCTGCTGAGTCTGACACATCACAGCCCAGCAGGTGGGATCGGACAGCCTTGTCAGGGGGTCCTGTGTCTCGGGGGGTCAGAGGGCAGCCCTGTGGTATTCCTGGGGGAACTGACAGCAGTGGGTTGACGCTGTGGAGCAGCCTCACACACACTATTAATAACCCCCCGCACCCAGCTCCCTCTCTCCCACACACACACACACACACACACACACACACGTTTTCTGTCCTCCTTTGACTGTGTGTGCAGGTCTCCGAAGATCTGCCCCTCCTCATTGCCCTCCTCTGACCCCAGGCCTCCGTGTCTTGTCTCTCTGTCCCACAGCGTTGTCAAGGAAGAAATCTCCGATGATAATGCCAAACTGCCCTGCTTCAACGGGAGAGTGGTGTCCTGGGTAAGTAGGGCTCACTGTGCCCCCTGCTGTCAGCAAACACACTGCCAGTGACCTTACAGTGTTACACACACACACCCCCACAGAAAACAAAACACAAATGCCACCGTTTGACATAGAATCCCATATAAGAGCATTGCAAAGCCCATGTTTAGTACCACAGTAGGAGCTATACCATTATAGAAACTATACACTACATTGATGCACCAATGCAATGCTAATAATTGATCGCAGCTGCAGTGTAAAGTAATGCTGTTTTTTCTGTTATAATCCAGCGAAGGGTACAGTCAAGCGCAGTAGCTTTATCCTTGCTTGCCTTTGTTTGTATCCCCCCTTGCTTGTTCTTCCCCGTCAGTGATTATATGGCACCGTAGATCAGCGAGGAGGGGAAAAAGAAAGCATGCCAGGATCTTTCATAGGAGCCGGCCTTGTTTGGATACAGTGTTTGCTCGAGAATTAACGTAATTTATTCCGCTGCCTCCTTCTGTCGCCATATTAATAAATGCATAGCTGCAGATTGTTGTTTTGGCGGGCGCACACTTGCCCAGGCCCCTGTGGAAGATGTATAAATAAGTTAAGAGCACTGTCTCCGTGTCTGTACACAGCTGGTGCTGGCGGAGAGCTCTCACTCCGACGGAGGGTCCCAGTGCACAGAGAGCCAACCGGAGCTGTTGCCCCCACTGGAGAGGACTGGGGGCATCGGGGACTCCAGACCGCCCTCCTTCCAGTGAGTAACCCTGATGGACACACACTTATGTACTCCCACGCTTTTTTTAAATGTCTATTATTCATTTGGCAGATTTTTTAATTGGAAGTGAGACACATGGGTGCCAGTTTTTGTTCTGTTCTTTGTTTTTTACAGTTGGAATTGTCCTGGAGCATTCTGGGTAGAGTGCTTTGCTCAAGGGTACATTTGGGATTTGAACAACACTGCCTTCTGGTTACATGTCTCCAATCCTAACCGCAACTTCACACTGCTACACGCATTGAAGACTATACAATTGCCCATTGTGTACTGTTACAAGAGCCACACACACACACACGCACACACACACACACACACATATTAACTCACTGACTCCTACACACACGCGGTTGTGAGCACACAGCTGTTTCACTGCCTTGTTTTGACCTGACTGGAATGTGGATTTATCATCTGCCTGACTGGATCAGCAAAAACCAAACGCCAAAATGTACCGCAAATCGAATGCTTCTGCCCAGTTTAATTGATTTTAACGGAATTTAATTACAGTGCCTCCATGCACTTTCGCCCCCCAAAATAATTAAGCAATTGTGCCAATACTAGTCCTTTATAACGTGATCCAGATGTGCACATCAAACTTGCGGAAAAAATGGCCCCAGAAGCCACACGCGCATAATGTGCACGGGAGACCCCGATGCGTGTTTTTCTTCATGCTTCGCTGAGTAGACATCGGCGATGTGTTTATCCATGCATGCAGGAATATACGCGTCCAGTGATCTTTATAATAGTCCCATAATGCAAGCACTCCCTGGCAGCGCTATAAATAGCCATGATAGCGTAAACAGCTTCTTCGGGGATAGGAGGCCGTGGCTCTCACTCCGCGTTCGCAGTCGGATGGCAGACGTAATCAGACACTTCACTCTTACTCACGCGCCATGAGGAATAAATAAACACAATGGAATAAAATAAACTGCTGGAAGAGACGTCCGGGTTCTGTCTGCAGCTTAAGTGGAAAATCTGAAACATTTGAATGGGAGCCTCCGTTGATGCGCTACAGACAACATCTACTTGTGGCCACGGTTTCAAAGTGGAGGTGTACACAAGCCCAGAAAGATAATACACACACACACGGTTACTGCTTTGTGTGTCTAATTTTCTGCCTGCTCGAGGTACAGTTATTACAGTTATCTTCAGATCTGCACAGTGAGGGTGTCTTTAAAAAGGGAGTTTTGAGAGTAATGTATACAATGTAACTGTAACGCAACTACAGATCTTATTAAGAGAATTGATTGTGGCTCACTGGCCTATACGTACTGAATTACCTGATTAGATGAAACCATATAATTCCATACCACACCATTATATTTCTGATGCACCTTTACCTTTCATCAGCACAATAACACGTAATGACAGCTTTACTATGGAATGATTATTACTTCTGTTCTCATTGAGGAACACTTTCTGCTTTCTTTACATTCAGTCCAGACTTCTACAGAAAGTGTTTGACAGAATGGACAGCTTGTTTCCCTTTTTTCCCTTTCCCCTCCCCTCACTGCTTTGTTGTGGTGTGTGCATCTGCAAGTTGCCAAGCTCTCATTCTAGTGTATCTGCTGCCCTCCTGTGGGGAAATGTCCTATCACTGCTGCCCCCCCTCCCCCAGGCACTGTGCCAAGTTATTTCGATGACAATAGGGTATACTCTCTGTACTCACTGAACGTCACCATTCCCTCGCAGTCAAGAAATAGTTGGTGTTTCGACAGCAAGGTAATTTTCCTTCCTCGTTTTCCTTTTTGTCGTTGTTGAGGATTTATGATGTGGGAATGGATGTGTGTGCTGCTGTGAATTAATACCAGCTTCACTCCATAATCCGGATTATCGCATATTAAAATCACCCCTCTTCGTATCCCAGAGGTGACACGGGGGTCACAGCTGCAGAATTCAAATTTCATAATCCCGTACAGAAAGAGTTGTCCATCTGTCTCCCTGTCAGTGTCTCTGCACGCTTGGCAGCGAGTGTGTCATGATAAGCATGATCCCGTTAAAGAAACGCATCTCCCGATTGACAGCAGCATGTAATTAACATTCTTGTGGAAAAAGCACTATGTTTTTTTTCTCTATATAATATGCTCTCTTTTGGGAGGGGTGGGTGACCATGACTTGACCAAACATAGTTTGACAATGACGGAACAAAAAATCAGCTAGTAAAAGTCACTTCTGCAGTGAAATACACAACATTGTGAGATAGTTCACAATTTTTGTGTTCGTGCACTACAAGCAATCAAAAATATGTTATGCTGCACAAATTAAATAAGTCCTTCATGCAATTTTCATAATGCAACGCATGATTGATCTGAAAATAGATACAGAATAGATATTTATTTCAATACACATTTTTTAGCCTTTTTAGGGCTAAAGTGCACAATGTGAGAGTATCCTCAGTGGGACACTCTATCCTAACATCTGTATTTAAACTGGCTTTGAAAGAATAAGCTCTTTCACTGCTTTGTTTTGCAATGATTTGTATGGATTTTGTTTATTCGTGTTCAGTTCTGGCTGTACAGTACACTCTGTTCAGTGAGAAGAGAAATCCTGCCAATCGAACATGCCGAGTGCTGGGCAGATGGGAAGGAAACAGACTGTGCGAGTTTTCACCAGTTTATCTAGATGCGGCTGTGAAATTAAAAGAAAAAGAAGACCGTATTTTAAATTATTAGATTGAAGTAGAAAGTTCAAAACTCGGAGGGTTACCAGTACGCTTTTTGGTGTTTGTGTATTTAGTACTGCGCCATTTCCAAATTATTTGCTTATTCATCTTTAAATTGACCACACAGATATTCGAGGTTCAGATTTGGACAAGCTGTAATGGCGGAACTGATCCACAGGAGGGCAGCAGTAGTGCAGGCAGGATTATTGCAAAGCTACAGAGACTTTCACCTCATGTACTGATCTGTATGAGCCAGCACACCATTGGTAGAAACTTATATAAAATTGATATACCCATATAGAATAAGTGTGCATGAATGTGTGTGTATATAAATATATTTACATCTATACATGTGTATGTGTGTGTGAGCAGACGCACACACATCTGTGAGTTGCTACACATACACAGTGTGTGTTAGTCTGTGTGCATGTGTATATCCCTAGCCAGGGTGTCTGTAGAGGTCCATGTGACAGTCATGTTGCTGTGTTTAAGTGTCTTGTCTGAGCACTTGTGTATTGAAGTATAGTCGGTTGTCGGTGCAACTGTGTGAACACAATGCATCAGTCTGGTAGTTTTGGGCAGGTGTGTGTGTGTGTGTGTGTGTGTGTGTGTGTGTGTGAGATGAGGGAGAGGAGTGGTTTTGGGCAGGTAGGACTGCGTTCTCACCGGCTTCAGGTTTCCCAGCTGCCTGCGAGCGACTGACACATCTGCCTTGGGTGGGGGGAGGTTGGGGTGATTAGCACATCTGCTGTTACACCATCCCCACCTCACACCTGCCGCCCGGCCCGTCTCTCTCCCAGCTGCACGGACAGCTTCCGTTCTGCACTTCTCCGGTCACGAATAGAGACTGACAGCGTGGGACTGTCAGCGCACCCGAGAGGCGATGGACTTTGACAGGCACCCAGCGAGGAGAGGGAGTCACGCGACCCTCTGTGTTGGACTCAATCCCGGCCGACGCTCGCCCAGCACCTGACAATTGAGCGCCTGTCTTTCCAATGTTGCACGCGAATATTTGTTCCACCTGTGGTGATATTCATGTTTGCAGTGTGACGTTTCGGGAGAAAAATCTCTGATTGTGTACTTTTGTCAAGTAGCATCATGGAAAGTTTTGGGGGAATTATTTTGTGTGTGTTTTTTTATCCTCATCAGTTCTTTCTTCACATAGGGTCTTATTCCTATTTGGAGAGAGAGAGGGAGAGAGACATCAGGAGAACAGGAGAAATCCCTGGACAGCTTGAGTTTACATTTAGGCCCTATTTGCCAGCCATCCTCCTAAAAAGCACCATAATCGATTATCAGAGTTTACAACTGCCTGTGCACACACCAGCACTATCACTGATCAGAGCTATGTGGAAGACTGCAGTCTGTGTGTGTTTGTGTGACGGCTTGTGTCTGTGCTGCCTTTCAGTGCCAACGCAGTGGGCAGCCGGGACGGCCTGGACACGGAGACGGGCAGCGAGTCGCTTCTGAGCCACCGGAGGGAGCGGGAGAGGGAGCGGGCGAGGAGGAGGGCACGAGAGGCTGAGTGTGAGTTACATGGGGGAGAGGGATTTCATTTCCATTTCAGGAAGAGGGGACTCGAGGGAGCTACAAATCTGGATTAAATCTGCGACGCTAAGTATAAGACTTCCTGCGAATGAACACAAATTGGGAGAGAGCAGTTTACCGATCATCCAAAGGAAATAGGTGTGACTTTACATTAAAATAATAATGAGTAATTAAAACTGAGTTAGCATTCTTAAAACAATGAAAGAAAAACAAATCTTTATGAGTCGGTAACTCTGTCTGTTTGGCCAAAATATGTTTCTCAATTGATAATAGTGCAACTGTTTCTAATAATTATCTCTATTTGTATTCAAAGTAATTCAATCTGACTTTGTTGCCTTTCGAGCCCTTGGGAGGAGCAGTTTTGGACAATGGAGGTACAGTTTACAGTGGGAGACATTTTAAATCCTGTAGAAAGTTAAAACCGGTCATCAAAACAATTGAGAATGTAAAAGCCATAAATCGTACACAGCATAATTGCACTCAGTATAGATCGCTGTACGTTGGAGGCATTTCCCAGGAAGCTTATAAACCAAGAAGCAGCTAAAAAAATTCAGCTCAAAGCTACATTACAAAAGAAATTAGAAAAACACAGGTGGCTTACTAAGTGGTGAAATCGGCAGCGATCGGAGACGAGCAGATATATGAGAACAAATAACACGGCGATTAGAAAGGTAGCAGGGTTATGGAAAAGCGAGAGAGAGAAGATTTTTGACATTTTTTCCGTGTGACCCGGCACCTCCTGTCTGAAGGAGATGATTGCTTTTAGCTGCTTCTGTCATTCCTGAGCACCTCTCCGATTTCTAGAGAGCTACGGTTTCGTTTGTCAGCAGTCACACCTTATTATTAGAATTTATTATTTCCTTTGTGTGGTCGGTAATGTCATAAATCAACGACGAAGGCAAGAAGCAAACTGAAAGACGCAACGGATTTGTGTGCTTTTTTTGGAGATGAGGGAACTACGTGGTCTTGGTTTTCTGGGAAGTCTGGCCGATTTCCAAAGGAAGGGTCCTTTTGTGTCCTTTTTATTTTTTAAGGAATCCCTGGAATGTTTGATTTTGTGACACAGACACGCACACACCCAACAACCGCACGAGAAAAGCTATGCAACCACAAAGGTCACTTGGTACACCAGGGCTTGTTTCTCTCCTAACAAGAGAGTTTAAATGAACAGGAGAAAGGTTTGGAACTGAGAAAAGGCCATTCATCCTATAGATCCATTCGTATAAAGGGAAATCAGTATAACATTCGAAAGACAGGTAAAGCTTGGGTCTGGGAACAGCGTCTTTACATGAATGATCAAGGAGCTGAGATTGAAAGTCAGTAGGGAAGGAACCATATGTCGAGGAAGTGCGGTTTGCCACATAAGTTTGCGGGCATCGAGGGCGAGGCGCCGGTCTTCTCGGCGCTCCGTCGCCGGGCCGAGGAAGAGCAGAGCAGCGCCGGCGCATCTGGACTCGTGACGGAGGTGTCTTCAGACCACATGATTAGAAGGTGTTGAGTTTGACGCTGACAGGATCTCCAGTGCGTCTGTCAGCAGGAGAAACCCACACACGCCCCGATGCGCTTTATCATCTGATGTCAACGATCAAACCTGCACGATCTGTCGTCGGCTGTCAGCGCTTCTTCTCCTCCCTTCCTCAAACCGTTTGCTACTTTGATCCCTCGCATGAGAGAGAGAGAGATATACCAGACTGTGTTTTGGACATTTTGTACACATCATGCAGTTCTTTACCCCTTTCTTGCCTACTGGACCCCTTCAGCCCTTGTGCTGTACTGCTTTTTGTTTAGTTGTGGAAGGAACCCTCTCTATTCTAATGCCTCCTTTCTCTTGCCAGATTTCCCAGGGTCTGAGCTATTTTGGGGAGTGATTTTGATCAACACACAATAACAGCCAAGGCCTTGGTTATAAACTCCTTACAACAGACACACTCTCTCACTGTAATCCCAACCCCCACGTTCTCTCCACCACTCTCTGCCTGTGTTAGACCCCCCAAACTAGCCCTCATTAACAGGAGAGACCTTCATTAACGTGGCTTAATTGGGAGACCAGGAAGGAGGGGGGGGCACTTCTGGTCTCGTTAGGGAGACTATTGTGGAGGAGAGGAGGATGGAGAGGGAAGGAGATGCGATGCACGAAAGGAGGGGAGTTCTCTCCAGCTCATTAAAAGAGAAAAGCTTGGCAAATAAAGAGCGTGGGGGGTTAGTCTTTCTGTGTGCGGCCGAACATTCACTGCTTTGTTGTGGCTCTGTGTGTCTGTGTATTGACCAGCCACAGTGTTTTAAAAGTGGTCCCCTCAAAAGAAAAAAAAACAATGTACAGTATCCATCACTCATCGCTTGGCGAAAGAGGAAAAAATAGGGTTTTTTATAGTCTTTATAAGGCTTAATATTCCCTACTATTATTAGTATGTGTTCTTTGCTCAGCGTATTATCCCCTGGTATAAGAAGGATGTATTTGGTATATAGGACACCTATTTCCACCCACAGCTCGGGGAACACTATCTCCCGTCCCTGCTAACCTCCCTCTCGTGCCCGAGCTCGCAGTGACGGTGTCAAAAACTGCTGATCGCAGACCAAGGTGTTTGCATACTGTGCTAATTACCTCCCCGTCGCTGTGCTTGACAGTGGTTATATCGGTGTTTGTTCTCTGTCTTAGAGCACCATATCTTTCCTTAAACACTGCAGTCATTTTTTCTGTGTTGTACGCTGCTTTAAATGTGTTTCACCTGCTGTCAGTGGTATCAACGGCCTTCCAGGACATAGAAGTCTTTAGCTTTTTTCTTGTACAAAACGAGAAAATTAGAGGAGGCCCTGTGTGCATTTGAGGAGTGGTGGTATCTCCCTATCTTAGGTACCTACCCCCACCTTTTTCCAATGTACAACTGAGGAATTGGGTCAAGGCTAGAGCGGACCTCCCAACCTGGCAGCCTCCGTGCTCCTGTGTGGAGTCAGTAGTAATGGAGTTCTTCTGAGGTGGAGAGAAAAGGCTATTTTGAGATTATATTAAATTTATATATAATTCCTATGTCGCTTCCTCAGAATAGCAAGTAGCAGATCAAGTGAGGAAGTGGTAATTATCACCAGGCCTCTCTCTCCACTGTCTGCGCGATGGCTGCCTGCCTTAACGAGTTCTTTAGCGTTAATTAACTCTGAGCGGTGGGGAATTGGCTCTGTCACTCTTGACAAACGGGCGCATCTCCGCTGTCTCCCGAAAGCTCATCATTTTCCACTGTGGGAATGAGAGCAGACACGGGACAGACGCAGTACAGCGATAGCAGCCACGCTCGGGCAGAGTGAGGTGGCGGACGTAGATCACGGCCACCGGGTCCGCACAGCGAGAGCGCGTTAAATCGCCCATATTGCTCATTTCCCACTGGAATCGAATCCATTACGCCACATAATCCTGCGGTGGTTCAGACAGTTCACTTTTATTAATGCGTCCTTTAAATTAGAAATCGCGTTCAGCATGTGAAGTCCGCGCCGGTCTCTCCTTTAAAAATGACGAATGCGCTTAATAGGCAGCACCGCGTAGAATTCAATTTCAATTTTGCACAAAGAAATGCATTAAAAAACGACAGTGGGTGTAAAAGACGTGTTTTCATCACTGTTCTTCATATGCTTATGTGGATTGAGTTGTAAATTAATATACCTTCCTCACACACTTCACTCACAACGGTTGCTTATCAGACTCACTCACGGATTGCGATGGAGGCATCCGACTTGAGAAGCGAGGTTCGGCAATTAACACTTCCCATGATGTAAATTGACATTATACAGCTTGGAGAGGGGGGGTTGGGGGGTGCGACAGCTCTGAAATCCCACAGGGATGTGAGCTTCCTGGATTTACTGAGGCCTCACCGGCAGCCGGAGGTCATGGCTTGTCAGCTGTCACAGTGAAGACACGAAGCAGGGGCATGCCAGGCGAGGCGAGGATTTAGTGGCGTGCCTGCAGATAACTTCACCAGATCTCTGCCAGGCACACACCCAGGGAGTATCGAGTGCTCAGAGACGCACACACAGCCTCGACGGCGTTTCTGTAGAATGCTTCAGATTTCAGTCACACACACACAACATTAGCACCCGAAGAGCACAGAGTCACACATACGCATATGGTGTCGCTTGCTGGCACAGATGGGGCGCGAAGCATTAATTGACACCCCCGTTTACAATCCCAACCTGCATCTGTAAATTTACAAGTAGAAAATCTCGGGAGGGAACACAGTTTGCGTTTCACAGAGACTAACAATGCCCTCGACCCCCCAGTGCGCTCAGTGTGTCCACGCTGCTGGGGCGCTCTCTGCACAAGCTCTCCTTGTGGTGGCCATTAACCCTCGCAAAACCGCAGTGGCTTCATGCGTGCAGGAAAAGCATGGGGAGAATAAAAATGCCTTAAAAAGAGCAACGGAGGGATGGAATGATTGCAGGATGAAGCAGAACGGAAATGGGAATCTCAGTGACTCGGTAACCCTACACTTGGTGTCTCTTTAATAAGCGTGAAAGATTTAATAATGCTGGAATGGGCCGGAGGGGGTTGTGTGGGACAGGCAGCAGTGGCTTGGGGGCTGCGTGTGGTTGTGTGAGCATATCCGTTTCATTTGAGGAGCTGAGCTGCTGGAGCAAGAGGGTGAGGGCAGGACTGACACACTGGATGTCTTCTCTTGTCCTCTGTGCACCAGTGCTGGACATTTGGTAGTGGTTTAGTGGGCATTAATTTGCACATTGTGTTTATACATGTATTTATCTTGTCATATCTCTGGGATCCAGCCCACTGCTGATTAGTCTTGCGCGATACTGTTGCTCAACTTGTTTTGTGCTTAAACACAAGAGATGAGAAGGCTGCTACTGCGCAGTATAGCACTGTAAATGTATGGCACAGGACAGACAAAGGAGCATTGCAGTGCCCATTGCAAAGTAGGTGACTGTAATTTAAACAATAGCCTGAAAAACCTAAGGACATCGCCGTTTTATGATTATTTATTATTTCAAATAAAATGGGTATGATTTAAGAGTCGGGCTGTTGTATTTCAAATACCTTATTTGTGAAAGCCTGCTATATTCCTTTATAAGGCAGTAAAAGTACAGCAGGTTTATTTATGTCCAACTGTAGTTACAAGTCCCACGCATGTAATTATCTGATGATGTAGTGCAAAACGGGCAGTTTGGTGGCTTTCCAAGATAAAGTGGGTGTCGGATAGGAAAGGGAGAGAGTGGTTTAAGTGTAGCTATAAGTTACATTACTCCCGCCGGCTAGCCTAGGCTCCTAAATCATCTGCTGGCACTGATACTCACCTGCAGCGGGAGGAAGCCGGAGTGACAGATCACCCACATCTGATCCGAGCAAGGCCAGTCGGACCCGCTGCCCTGCTCGGATCAGATGTGGGTGATCTGTCACTCCGGCTTCCTCCCGCTGCAGGTCTGTAGCGCCCTGCTACGTCACGTCGAGTCCAGATTGCTTAATTGACAGCCAGTGCGCGTTCGCGGCGTGGTTCGCGTGGGCGCGCCTGGCGGCGGGGGCGGGCAGGAGCGCGCTCCCGGCAGCAGCGCCGGGTTCAGTCGCGTCCGTGTCGGCGGCGAGCGAGGTAAGAGCTTTCATTACTGTCACAGAAACCGTCACAAAGCCAGGGCTATAGGAAAAAGCACTCTGATGCATCATGTGTGTAACAAAGGGAAATGCACACTGTTGTAATGGTAACAGAAGCCTTGTATAGCGTGCAAAGCTGGCAAGTTAATATGCTGTGGACAACAGGTCATAGTTACAATGTTTCTTCTGGTTGTAGCTTTTATATTATTTAAAACAATGCTGCATTATGATGTAATGAATGTTCTTATTGTAGTAGAACTCGTTTCCGCCAGCATTCCATCATTCTCCTGTTGTGTTCCAGTGGAGAAGCTCCAGTTAGCGCAGTTTGGTGCGGATTGGTGCTGATGTGATATTTAAACGCTTTCCAGTGCCCATCCAGCCCTGTGCACCTGCCACTCACGGGCTATAACTTCCCTTATATAATGTGTAAAGCGGCTTTGCGGAGGTGCGAATGAAGAGGGTTTTCTGTAGAAATGCAATTGCAATGAAAGCTGCGTTATGCGCTGTACATAAGCCCCCGTTGCGCTGCGCGGGGGGGAGGCGATGTAGATCAGCGCTGTTGCTGTTATTATTGACCTGGCATTGTCTTGCCTTTCAGACTGTTGTAATCGTTTGCAGCCTATGATTTTATCACAACAGCAGCAAAAACAGCATTATTATTAATAATAAAAATAATAATGTACACATTTTTTGATGGTGATTGAAATACTACTAGTATTACTGCTAAGATTGCTGAATTGCATATTATTATTATTTGCAAATGACAGTTTAGTAAGTAAAGCTGTCAGTATAACTTTACAATTTGGAAACTGGTGCCACTGTAACTGATTGTTGTCATTCTGGAGATTTATTTGCGATCAGATTCTCCCGGGATCCTCCCACAGAGTTACTTTTTCCCGGGAAGGCTGTCCCAGTGGAAATCTCCCAGTCTGTTCCACGTGTAACATCAAACAGCAGCCTAGGCTAGGATGCTTCCTCCTCAGATAGGGGCAGTCGCTAGTTCCCTTTTTACATTTCATATAAATCAGTCATAACAGCAATTAAATCTGTAGGTTATGTATCTCACAGGAGTGACGCATTCCTGTACCACACAGGGTCTTTTGTTTGCTTTGGTTCTTTAACTCTTTTGTGTGATCTGTTGCAGATTATAGCCCATAATGATAGGCAATCTTCTGCTTATTTGTAGTTTAGTAATATGCACATGAGTTGATTTTGAGCAGGGTGCATTCTGGGATATTACAGGTAGTAATGACATGTCAACAAAGGCTGCCCAATCCAGTCAATGATAAGGGAATAGGAAAAAGTGGACTGAATAACTGTGCAACTGCTCAGTAAAACTTCAGCCATAGCAAGGGCACATGCTCTGAGATTTTAGCTCAGTGTGGAGATTGTTCAGGCCTCTGCCACTACTATTTTCCCATGACCCTCCCTGAGATGAGTACTTCATCAAGGCGGAATGCAGCCGTCCTTTGTCGGACAGTAATGCTCTTTCCAGATGAACTGGTGACAGATGACATGAACTTGACAGCTACAAGAAATTATAGGATATATTAAACTGTGGTCAGAATCATCATAAAGAAACCATGTGAACTGTACAGCAGCAACGGTAATGCCTTGGTTTTTGGGGAGGCTAATAACCCCCAAGCATGAGCCAAGCTCCCAGTACTGTATCTAAAAATATGTATGATTTACTTCTGTTCCAACGCAATCTCATCTGTTTTCGGTAATGGTCTAGGAAGGGATGATGGTATCCTTGAAGCCAGCTGATACAATTAGCGAGTGCTGCTGTGAGACAAATTCAATCTTTGGTATATACCCCAGCTGTGCCCAGATGTTGAACACAGGAGTGACTATCATTTGCAATGATTTCTCTCTCTCTCTTTATTTTTCTTTTGTTAGATTTGCTTCCTTTGACAATGATCTACATATTTGCCTTTTAGATGCATTCTAGTGAAGATGGAATTGAATAGAAAATGACTGTTACACCTCCCTCTCTCTCTCATTCTCTCTCCTCCCTCTATCTCTCTCTGCCTCTACTATAGATAAGAAGCCAGCAGCCTGCCAATGAGCAGACACTAGCTCTCTGCAAGATTATTTAGGATCAAAAAAATGGAAAAAGGCAGTGAGAGACAGAAATGAGTGTTTAGTTTGGGTGTGTTGTTGTTTTTTTATAGATCTTAGCAGATCAGAAAGTGAGAGTGTGTGTGTGTATGTACAGACACAATTACTGTATATCTATGTGTGTGTCAGACCACCCCTTCCTGTCGATTGTGCACCTACACAACTATCGTGTAAATATACAGGGGTGCGTTTATGTGGTGTGTGTGTAGTTCTGTACCTGGCACAATCAGTGTCTTCTGTACAGTTGTGTAGTGAGTGCTGGCAGCAGTGTGTGTGAACAGCTGTACAGGAGTGTGTAGCGATGGGCACGCCCACTCTGCTGGAGTGTTTCGGTCACCCCAGGAGACCCCCGGCCCAGCACGGGGCACCGCGACATCACCGCCTTGCCAGAGCCTTCCAGCCAATCAGGTGCTACCCCGAGACCCAGCCCCGCCCACAGCAGTGTACGTATGGGAGGGGGGTGGGTTGCTGTCGAAAATCCCAAGCTCTGCTCAGTGTTATTGTAGGTGATCTTCTTTTTGTGAGAGCTATGAAAATATGAGTGGCCTTTTCACATTCCAGCCTCTCTCAGTCAATGAAGCTTTGACAGAATCTGCTTTGCCTTTTGAAAACCAGCCCTGAAGGAGTGAACAAGCCCCCGTAGAACCAGTGACCTTTCCTCACTCACTTTTCTCACTGTGTTTTTAGGTGAAGCAATAGGTATTTTTACAAACCTTCATGTGATGATTGGTCTCATAAATCCAGTCTTTGTTACTCATTCGTCATTCTTCTCTCTCTCAAACACCTGCAGACCTCTCTAGTCTCCTCTGCGTCTGTCTGCTTTTTACCTTTCTTTTCTCTTAATTTCTAATTCCTTTTTCCTCTTCCCCCTTTTACTGCCTATGCTTGTGTCTCCAGAGTTACTCCATCTAACATCTCTTTCCTCTCTCTGCCCTTCCCTCTTACTCCTTTGTCCTTAAACTGTCCCCCTCCCCGACACTTTTTGATGTCCTTGCCATTTCTCTCAGTCTCTAACCAGTCTCCCTTGTGCGCTGTGTCTCTGGCAGTCCCGCGTGTGAACGGTCACTCCAAAGTGGAGCGAGTGGCGCGGGACTCGGCCATGGGCTACGACAGCGCCTCTATGATGAGCAGCGAGCTGGAGTCCAGCTCCTTCATCGACAGCGAGGAGGAGGAGGACGCCAG
This sequence comes from Amia ocellicauda, assembly GCF_036373705.1. Lineage (NCBI taxonomy): Eukaryota > Metazoa > Chordata > Actinopteri > Amiiformes > Amiidae > Amia > Amia ocellicauda. The sequence goes on along the minus strand of NC_089867.1, from coordinate 22,178,285 downwards.
CAGGTGAGGATCCCTACACCTGTCCACCGAGTGAAACCACACCGTTCCCAATCCAGATTAGACTGTCCACACTGTTCACAATCCAGATTAGATTTTCCTCACCATTAACAATCCAGAACAGAACATTCTAACTGTTGAAAATACTTTTAACAGTTCAGGGGCTAGTTGTCTGAACCTATGTTAGACTAGTCTAAACCATTAGACTAGTCTTCACTTGACAGTTAGATTAGTGTAATGCAAGTTAGTCAGGTGCATAAAAATTCAGGATGACTAAGACTTCACCTGAAAAGTTTGCCTCCTCCCCCCAGGCTATTTTAGGATTGAATGTACATCCTGCGAAGAATCCAGATTAGAACAATTAAACAGTCTGTTCTGATTAAGATGTTTATTACCTTTAGTTTCAGTTTAGGAATTGATTGCATAAACTTGTTTTCAGTGGATTCCTAACTCCTCCATCTTTCCATCTCTCTACCCCTTCCGTCCTCTCTCTCTCTCTTCCCCCTCAGACTCAGCAGCTCCACAGAGCAGAGCTCCTCCTCTCGATTGATGCGGAGACACAAACGACGCCGGCGGCGACACAAGGTGGCCAAAATCGATCGGGTGAGGGCCACTCTCCGCCAAGACTTTTTTTGTCTATTGAAAAATCCTTGAAATAAATATATAAATACCTTATATATTGAAATTGGTTACTGTCGAAGCTTTCAGTTTGCTGTGCTGTCTGTGGAATCCCAAAGGCTTACATTTGACATGATTTGAAAGGGTGTGGTTTGCGTATTTAAATATGCAATTATGTGTCTTGGAGTGGTGTGGTGTTTTTTTTTATTGCAGTAGTGTGGTGTGTTTTTATATATGTGTGTTTGGCATGTATATAGCGTTACACAGAGTTTGTTTTTGTGCGTTAGTGGTCCCATGTATTCGGGTGTGTCTTCTGCTCTCTGACTCTCTCTCTCTCTCTCTCTCTCTCTCTCTCCCCATCTGCAGTCTTCTTCGTTCAGCAGCATCACTGACTCCACTATGAGCCTCAACATCATCACTGTCACTCTCAACATGGGTAAGAGACCCTCTGTCCGTCTCTCACACTGACTGAGCGAGTTTCTCACACACCCCAGTCTGATTGGTCTCTGTGAGCGGGAACAATATCTCACCGCTGTTTTGTAATTTTTCTCTTACAGAGAAGTACAATTTCCTGGGCATCAGTATAGTGGGACAGAGCAACGACCGGGGGGACGGGGGGATCTATATCGGCTCCATCATGAAGGGTGGGGCTGTGGCAGCAGACGGGAGGATCGAGCCGGGAGATATGCTGCTACAGGTGAGGGGGGGGTGGCTTCTAATACTGCTTTGACAATACAATCCGCCAGCCAGGGTATTCTGACCCTCCTGTGTGCTCAGAAACTCCTGAGAGGTGAGAGGGTGTTATGCAGTGTTGTGACCTGTGACCCGTTTCTCGTCTTGCACAGGTAAACGACGTGAACTTTGAGAACATGAGCAACGACGACGCTGTGCGGATCCTGAGAGAGATCGTCTCCAAGCCAGGGTAAGGCTCCCGAGGGCCCAGCTCACTGAGATTAAGGAACATCATCGTATGAGAATATTCTAGGAAGGGAAGAGGATGCTGTGATTGGGTGATGCCTCTGTCACTCAATCACAGGACTCCCTCCCCTTCCTGTACATTTCCTATATGATTCAGATGATGATTATGCCATTTGGTGCAGAATTGACATGCAGCTGTGTGATAGAGGGGACTCTGTAATCACATGATGGTGATTGTCTAATGGACTGATCTCAGTATAGTAGTGGTAGAAGAAATGGCATGTATCTCTTTCCTGCAGCCCCATCAGTCTGACGGTGGCCAAGTGCTGGGACCCCTCTCCTAGGAGCTACTTCACCATCCCCCGAGGTGAGCAACACAGACACACGCACACACACACCGAGATACAAAGACAGGAGCATTCCCACATGCCATGACAGACACAGGCTGTCACAGAGATTTGCCCATCCATTCAGACATTGAAACGCATACATCCATCCCGTGCAAACAGACCGCGTTCCCTACACCTGTAGCTGAAAGCCACAGAAAGACACTAACAGGTCTGTACCTGCGAGGGAGGCCTGCAGACCTGTAAATAATAGGTTGTCAGTCAACCTAAATCGCTCATTTCAGCAGACTTGGGACCACATGGAAGTTATTGATCAATTAAGCAATTCACTTTCTAAACATAGAGAATTCTGACCAATAAGGGCTGAAAAGGGATCATTTTCTTTTTACCAAATCTCTACATAAGTGCATTTCACAAATCACGTGCTTCATTGAGCACATTGAAATGGTTCCAGGTGCTAAGAGATTGATAATGAAAGGTGTCCTATAAAACCTCGAGGATTTGGTTTGGGCAGCAATGCTGTACATGATTATGCAGAGGACTATAACCGATGTTCTCTGGGGGTCTTTGTTTCTTCTCTTTTCTGCAGCGGAGCCAGTGAGACCCATCGACCCCGCGGCCTGGATCTCTCACACCACTGCGCTGACCGGGCCCTACCCGCACTACGGTACTGTCGCGGCCCCGACCTCTGGTATACTCAGCTGTACAGTAGTCCCGTAGTTCAGCATCACAATGCCATTAATATCTCTGCAGAGCTTAGACACTTTTATCTTAGACATTGCCACATTATTAAGATGTTTCTGTTGGGTTGTGGGGGAAGAAAAAATGATTAATGTATTCCAAGATGAATTCCAAGTATTTATTTTCTTTCAAGGCTAGCAAATGATTTATAAAATGTCTGTTGCAGTCGCATAAAGGAGTGGGCAGAGGGCAGAAGAGATAATGAGTCCAGGCTAGATGTTCCCAACTTGTCTATATAGCGAAACACAAATATTATTGAGTGGGGACTTTCTGGCAAAAGGCCTCCCATCCCAGCAAGGCAGTTATTGCTATTCTTGCTTAACCATATCAGTTTTAATATTGTGCATGTTTTTATTTGATTTAAATTAAAATGTTTAAAGTGGTTTATCCCTATCTAAGACGCACAGACGCATCGAGAGCCCTACACCACCCTTTTGCAAGCCTGTGAAATCCCCTTTATAAAAAGGAACATGTTTGTTGTGTATAATTGGCAGAATAAGATCGTTAGTCACAGAGAATAAAAATGTCCTCAATCTGCTCTCTTAGGGGATTAATCAGATGAGCTGTGTTGTATCGCTGATCCCTCCCTCTCCCCTCTCCTCCTTTGCTCAGAGTTCGACGACTTGCCGCTTTCCGTCAGTAAGACCGACATGGCAACCATCGTAAAGGTGATGCAGCTGCCCGATTCTGGACTAGAGATCAGAGACCGGATGTGGCTGAAGATCACCATTGCCAACGCTGTCATTGGTGAGGGGGGGGGACTGGGATGCCATTGTTTTAGGGAGGGGAAACGAAAGATTTCAGGGTTGATATTGCTAGAGCGAGGGGAGAAAAGAGGACAATGTCAAGGGGGGTGTCAGTGAGAGGGGAAACTGTATTTGTTTAGGAGAGCAATGCAGTTTAGATGTTCAGTTAATCTCATAAATGAGTGAGGAGGGTTTTTCTCTTAATACAATTAGTGAAGAATGCCATTAGAGATCAATATCAATTACCTCCTCCAACCCTGAAAGGTCTACCAGGCCAGAACGCCCTTCATTAGCTGTAAACCATGTAACCGTTAAAGAGACGGGTCTGTGGCTTCGTTTTGGTGCAGATGTGTGATGTTGCTGTCTCTCCCCAGGGGCGGACGTGGTGGACTGGCTTTACTCGCGAGTGGACGGGTTCAAAGACCGCCGCGACGCCCGGAAGTATGCCAGCAGTCTGCTGAAACACGGCTACCTGAGGCACACCGTCAACAAGATCACCTTCTCCGAGCAGTGCTACTACACTTTCGGGGACCTCTGCCAGAGTACGGTCTTCTCCACTACCTTAGAGCGTCACAGATCTAGTTTACTATTGCCAGCTGCCTTGGCCCTCCTAATCATAGGGAAAGATCAAAGCCAGAGGACCGTTATGACACACTTTTTAGGCCTCTGTGATATTGTTTTCAGCAGGGAATTGTCAGCACTAAACCCGCAGGTGCTGTTGTGACACTGTAGTGTGTCGTGCCGTAACGCCCTCTCTCTCCTCTTTGTCAGACATGGCTTCTCTGAACCTGAATGAGGGCTCCAGTGGCGGGGGCTCGGAGCAGGACACCCTGGCGCCCCTTCCTCCCCCCTCCACGAATCCCTGGCCCATGGGGGGGCAGCCATTCCCCTACCCGCCCTACCCCTCCGCCCCGCCCGGGTTCCCCCCGGGATACTCGGACCCCTGCCACAGCTTCCACAGCGGCAGCGCCGGCAGCCAGCACAGCGAGGGTGAGTAGGGAGCTGGGGGCCGCTGGAGGTCGGTGTGAGGGGACCAGTTTTTGGTGGATCTATTTTCCAAGTGGTTTGATTCTTCACGGTCGGTGTTCTCCGATCTTGCGCTGTGGCAAGATCTTGCACTCACTGTCCCAAAGGACGCGGCCTGGGAGACGCAGCGATGTTTTGTCCGGTGGCAGAGGTGTGAGGAACTGGACCGAGATTCTCGCATTTCTGGACCGGCCAGTTCCCCTGCCGAGCTCCCGTAGGTGCTGGATATTTGAGCCCAGCACCCCCTGCCTGCGCTAAATCGCAGTCTATCCCGTCCGCATGGCCAAACTCCTGTGTGTGTGAAATCCAGGGGCCTGCCTGTGTCCAGACTTGTCGCTTAGCAAATCCATTCCTCTGTTTGTTGTCATGCATTGTTGCTTGGCTCACAAGTGTCAGCTTGAAGGGGATTGCGAGACGCTTTGCTCTTCCATTCCACAGAGGCAGGCATCGACACAGAGTATATTTTACTCTGTGGAGACCTTCTGCATATGTATCTTTTATTTTTTATTATTTGAAGTGTAATAATGTTTGACAGTGTGGTGGCCATGGGGGGTTCTGCAATAGCTCAGGCACACCAGTTTCTGCTCAACCGCTGTACCTGTAGATCTGTACTGTATGTCCTTGGCAAATCTCGGGATATCGGTTCTCTTTCTATGGATAAGCTCAGTCGGGAGGTGTGAAGTACCTCTACACACTGCAGTTCTTACCCTTGCATAGGACAGCTTTCAACACTCGTACTAAAGGTTAGAAAAGAACTGAAATATTTCACTCATATTCAATGCGTGCTTTCAAATTGTCCCTATCATTTTTGGGACACCAATATCCATATCTCCCAGCTCTCTGACAGGGTTAAACCATCAATTCTGTATACAACCTACTTCTGGTGAACCTATTTTCCTACAAAATCTAGTAAAATCTAATCGCAGAATATTGTCGTGTTTATAAAGAATAGGTTTCTGAATATTCATGGTCTGGGAGAGTTGCAACCTGAATTCACAGACCGTTGCTTTGCAATAACGTTGATCTTTGAGGTGAGGTGTAGAATAAGTCTGCTGGGAGATCAGGAGGTAATACAATTGAACACCTCTCGTATCATCGCTGGGAGGTGAGGGCCGGAGGTTCGGATGGGAGAGGGCGCTGTAGAGGCAGTGTTGTCAGTGATGCGTAAAGCTGTGCTTCATGACAGTGGACTCCAAGGAGAGGTCCCCATTCCCCCCACCCCTGTTTCCCAAACCACATGACTTCATCTTACAAAAATGTAGACAACAAGTCAATATAAGTAGGGTCAAACTTTGGCCTTCTCCTATTTTTTGGTGTCAGTTAGTGTGAAATGCCTCTGTAAAGAATAGGCTTGTTGCGGCGTGTTTCTGACGGCAAACTCAAGGTGAATGTGAACTTCGGAGATCCTTACAATGTGTGTGTTTGTGTCTGTGTGATTTTATTAAGAGTTCTGTGGCCCAACTCTCTCTCTGTCTCCCTCTCTCTCTGAGGAGTAAGTTTGAGGGTGGTCTGGGGGGTTTAATCTCCCTCTCGTTCCCCCTCTTCCTTCTCCTCCTCGCCCTTGTTTTGCTGGGGAGGTGGGGTGGGTAGTGGAGCTGGGCTGGTGTTGGGCTGAGCTGGGCTGTGTGTAACTGTGTTGTTCCCTCTGTTTCTGCTGGGCAATGGTAGACTGATGGAGGAGGTAATCCCAGGACACTGGGGATCCGGTAAGCCAGCCTCCATCCCTCCCTCCTTCCCTCCCCATCCCCCTTTCCCTCCATCTCCCCCCTCCATCTCTCTGTTCGATGCTTCATCCACCCCCACTTTCCCTTCCTTCTTTTTGTCCTCTTAACTTCATATCTCCCTTATGCCCCTACCACTTGCGCTCTCCATCCGTCTGTCTGTGTCTCTAAGACATTGGACTCCCATCATCCAATCTGCACAACTCCTCTCTCCACGCCTCTCCTATTTCTCTCTCTCTCTCTGTCTCTCTCTCTCTCTCTCTCAGCATGTTTGATGGTGTGGTGTTGTGTTGACAGTCTTCAGCTGCACAATGGCGACACTTTGTGTCAATTTAAGACTGAGAACCAAGACAGACAGACACGTGCACAAAAACGCACATGCATCCGTCGATGTGCAGAACCAGTGTTACATATAAAGTAAGGAGACTGCACTTTCTGCTCCATCCCCTCACCAAAGATCACAGTAGGGAGATATTGGAGTCCAAAGTGGGTGTCTCTGCAGCCCCCTCTGCTTTAACAATTTGAGCTTTCGCACCAACGTCCACCAGCTCCCCTCCCTGCCCCTGGGGTCTGGTGCGGTACAGAGTGTGTGCCACACGAGGTTGTCCTCGCTTCTCTTGGAAATACAGTCACAAGGGCCTGCTGGTTAGGATTGTTCTGCTGCTTAGGGTGCAGAAGAGAGGGCATGCCTGTCAGTTAAATCTGAATTTCATGAATGGTTTGATCCAGTTGTGCTTTTCATGGAGCGATGTGCAGTAAAACCAGACAAGCATGTACGATAGAGGTGTGCAAACCCAGTCCTGGTTTCCTTCGCATCACAAGTTCTCAATTACTTTATGAAAACTTTAATGTTGGTACATAGAACCATTTCATCATGGTTTTGAGGACCAGGACCAGAGCTGCACACCAAAGTCATCAACCTACTGATCTAGGTTTTACCCTAAGTATGATTGTTTTTCTTTTGTATGTTGGTAGTTCAAACAGATGGAAGTGATCATACTGGAGAAAACTGAATTATTAATTTGCTTTACACAGTTTGGGATTGTGGTGACCTTGTGGTATTGCCAGGAGGCCCTCAGGGCTCTAATGTGACTGTCACCCTGTGTGACTGGAGGGATTGGAGAAGCTCATGAGACAACCTGGTACTGCTGCGATGCTGAGGGGCTGCACTCTAAGCGCCCTGTGTTTCTCTCCATCTCTCACCACAGGCAGCAGAAGCAGTGGCTCCAACCCAAGCGCAGGGAAAGGCCGACGCCCCTCCCCCCGGGAGAAGGACCGCAAGTCGACAGGCAGCGGGGGCAGCGAATCAGAGCTCGGCACGCGGGGAGGGAGGCGGGGCGAGCGGTCAGCCAGCCAGATGAGCCACCACAGCCACGCCCACTCCAGCCACAGCCACGCCCGATCTAGCCACAGCCACGCACTTTCCCACCGAAGTCATACCCACTCTCAGCACAACCATGCCTCCTTCTCCTATAGCCACGCCCCCTATTCCCAGCACAGCCACGCTTCCTGTTCCCACAGCGAAAGAAGCCACGCTTCCTCCTATGGCCCCCCCGGCCTGCCCCCACCATACAGCCTGGCCCGGCTGGCCCCCAAGGCCCCGGTGAGCAGCGGTCCCCCTGGGGCTCCACCGGTGCGCGAACTGGGGGCCGTCCCCCCCGAACTCACTGCCAGCCGCCAGTCTTTCCAGCATGCTATGGGTAACCCCTGCGAGTTCTTTGTGGACATCATGTGACAGGAGTGCCTTTGCAACCGCATATGCCCCGGTGGAGGCTGAGTGACCGCTGCCATGAGAGTTACAGCCTCCTCCCTGCCTGCCGTCCCCGACGCAGAGCTCACAAACTGCTGCACATGTTGCCCCCTGCCCCGCCATCCTGCTTCACCAGTCTGTGTACAAGTGAGGGATGAAATAACACAGCTGCCCAGAATCACTCTGACACGCGTTTCGTTTCAGTTGCAATGGCCGTGCAGACTCTGCTGTACTTGTAATTGTGACTGATCTGTGTTAATGTCCGTGTGAGGCACTGCCATTGTAAGGGTGCTCGGTGTGGGTTGAGCCGCCCGCTGCGAGAAGCCCGTCAGAACCGAGCTTGGCATCTGCTTTGAGTGATCAGCAGAACCAAAGGCCGCCAGCCATCAGGGTCTGGATCTCAATCCCCCAGACCCCACGTCCTGGAAGCACAGCTGGCCTGGGGGCTGACTGTTGGACCTGCGCTCAGAGCTCCAGCAGAGCTTCTCTCTGAACCTCCCAGACTGTTACAGGGTAACGGGTCGGGCTCTCGCTCCGGCACAATCTGAACGAGTGATGCGGGAGCCTGATCGGTTTTAAACTGCACGGTAACCTCCCCAGACTTGAAGAGCCTTTATGACTTCCAGGTTGCACATCTGGATCCTACCTGACCGAAGATGCCCTTTGCTTAAGACAGGTTTTAGGTGAAGCGAGTGCCTGGCTTTTACAGACCACAGCCGTCCGCAGCACTGGAGGTGAATGGGAGTTAATGTCACAGGGCATCATCTTTGCATGGCACTCTTAACAAAATAGAAGTGTGAAATTTCCATGTCTTTTTTTTCCCTTTGGGGTGGGTTGGGTGGTTTACTCTTCTCCTGATGCTGACTGGACTACAAACAAAACACACACAGACACGAGAATGCGTTTTTGTTTTCGTTATTGTTACTAATCTTGCAGTCCAGCTATTAAACTTGGCCTAAAGCAGACAGATAAGACAATCAGACTTGCACAGCCCCCTCCTGTGTCTGCAGCCCAGAGCGCGTACTGCAACCAGCCACGATCCGTGAGTCCAGCTGCATGGTTACTCGCAGTCCCCCGCCATCTCCAGCCCTGTAGGACTGATATATAACACGTCTATCCGAAGGCAGCTTTCTGCGCATTCAAATATTACATCTTTTCTTCAATAGAGAAATAAATATTTATATAAACAGTCCGCACCGTTTACTGCGACGCCCCCTAGAGCACAGGCAGCTGGTTCACACTAATTCACCCTTGTAGGTTCCTCCTGTCTTAGTATGGACCCGCTCCCCAAAGAGACTCCTGATCAAAGACGCACAGGGTTTGAGTTGACGTCCCCTTGGCACTGCCCTGGGGTATTTTGAGAATAAACTAAAGTCTGAGAACCAAAGGCTCTTGGCAGATGTTGTTTTTCAGTGTTGTGTACTTCTGTGCAGAGGGACACATTCGGTGTTGGACCTCTAAGCTTTGACAAAGACATTTATGACTGTCCGTTAGAATCACTGGCCGGACTGTGCATAATGGCAGATGGTTATGCATAAAAATGTGCGTACCTGTCATCAGTCGGTTGGCACGCAGCTTCTTGATTTGTCCTCCTCGGAGAAGACAGCTTGTGCCTGAAACACAAAGGTTGTCCCTCGAGACTCTGTGAATGCCCTCCACCCCCGACCCCGACCCGACAGTGACGTGGCACTCCGAATTATTTGAGCACTTTTTTCTTTTTTTTTGTCACTATCTCGCCCATTAGTATGAAACACTGTTTGCCACCTAGACTTTCTGGTTTCTTTTGGTTTCTTAAAACGTAAGAGAAATTACAAATTGTACATATAAATATATATTATATATATATGAAAAATAAATATATATGTATAAAAATGCTGGTCTCACGGTTTTTGTAAACTGATGCGTTAAATGGAAGTGGTCTCTGATGAATATAAATATGAACTGTTTTAAAAGAATATTTGTCATGGCTTTCTGTTTTTATTTATAAAAAAGGTTTGGCGTTCTCATGTTTATTCTATGGTTCTTTATTTAAAGAATAAAAACGTTGAATTCACTTTTGACAGCTTGTGAAACGTATTGAGTGCTGCGAAACAATGTAAAGCTAAGCTGATTATAGAGTATATTTCTGTCCTTTAAATTTTCAAGTTGTTGCCAAACGATGCACGATGTGTTGTTGCCAATATTGTCAAATTATTCCACATTGATAAACCTCAGTGTGACAGATCTGATCCAAACCCTGCTGGACTGGTGATGGGAGTGAAGCATCGGATACGGCCTCGTGCCAAACAGCTGAAGCCAAACCAGAGGGTCACATGGGTATCATGAACCCTTATTACATTCCTGCAAGATGTTTCACACTTACTTTTTCTCAAAATATCAGCTTTTTTCTTCCCCTCCCTGGTTTTCGCAGTGCGGTTGCTTTCCCACTCTCAGCCCAGCTGTGCCTCCTTCTCCTGCAGACCTAAACAAGCCTTTTTAAGGTATGAATATGTATTTTTTTACAAATAAATAAATACTGATCTCCCTAAATATTAACATGACATTTCCTCCTGCAGAGAAGCATTTCCCTGTTTAGTTGAGGGGTAGCCACTGCTTCAGAGACAACATATTTCAGGTCGTGCCATAACTTTCATTCATTCATATATCACCTGTACAATACAAAACAATTTCAGTACACATCATTAATGACCCCTCAGTGATTCGTTCCTCAGCAGAGCAGACATGTAATACCCCCCAAATGAAAGGATTCAAGATCAAATTTAGCAAAAATGTTCTTCAATTTGTATTAATTTTTTTATTGCAAAAATCGATGTACATTAAAAAAATATACCAACATTTTTTTGTTTTTATTGGCTTTCCGGTGAAATCTTGAAACCTTGCAGTTCCTATTGTACTGTCCAATATATTCAGATTATAACACATTGTATTGTTATACAAAATAAGGATATAATGGTAGTGGTGGAATGGTTTCCACAATGAAGGCTGAAAGGTTAAATAAAGTCTGTCGTCATCTTACAGTCTGGGCTGAGCAGGTCTACGTCGTATTGTTTTGACACTTCTGTTGCTCGTTAGTCTTTTATTTTACAATAAGGCACCATATTGATTGGTATAGTCAGGTTTTGTCTAAATAGCTTTAGGTAACCAGTTTCTCAGCCAGATACCCTGCACTTTCACTATGCTATGCTTCTGGTTAGTTTCCCACATTTCGACTGTGAAACAGGAAGTTCCTGCTTTTCAGAAATGCGACGTCAACTTATTTGACTTCATCTGCAAAATGACTGTCCTGGCTACATGTTTCTAAATGGTTCATTATTAATATGCATTGCACTGCATTGGAATACGCAATAGATACATTATTACATACATATAATATTGTGCTTTGTAAGAAATATTATAACATACAATATTAAGAAATATAAAACACTTTTACACTTAACCATGGCTGGTGATTCACACTGCACTAAATGTACAATTACAAACTACAGTAACAAATGTCTTAGCACCAGCTTTCATAAAATGAACAGTCACTTCATATATCAACACATCAAGCATCTGAAATTTTCATGGCAGCGTACCAAGCAGTACAGGTGAAGAGTTTAATATCGACAGCATCTGATATAGGGAGTGAGATCTGTCCAATTCATTTGAGCCGTCTTTGTGGTAAAGACATTACAGTACAGTGTGAAAAAGGCAAAACGGACAGGTGGGTCACAGAGGTCCTACAGATCCACTCACAAATCAAATACAGTTCGCTGAGGAAATTATCTGCATTCTTCTTTCAAAAGTATAATATTCTGTGATTAATTGAATGAATATTGATAATTAATCCATGGTCCCATTTCTAGAGTATTGCTGACCTCTGATTCAGCCAAGACCAGAGAAACACAAAAGATGCCAGTTGATTGAATGGAATTAAGACAAGGAAACAGAAATCAATGGATTGTCAGTCACAATTTTACACACAGCACGTCTTAACTCTATTCAATGAACTGGAAGCTTTACAGTCTACTGTAGGCAATGAATAAGTATAGTTTAATCATCAATATATATTAATCTAAATTAATCAAATAATAACATTACTTCAGATGAAGGGTGTGTGAACTTCATAGCTCATGGCTTATATGGTTTAATGCAGTGCAGGCAAAGGAGAAAAGAAAAAACTGAGGGCACGGAAGTATGCATATCCATTCTCCTACCCTGTCATGGATAGATCCAGCGAAACATTTCCAATCCAAAACTAGATCAACATAGAACCAGTGACATATTTTCAACCAACACCAACTATGTCTTTTGATGAGATTATGTTGCCATTTCTTCAGACAAAAGGAAACGGACCTTTTCCTATTGACTCTTGTATTGCTTTTAAACTGGACTCATTTGAAAGTGAAGCTTAATATAATTTCCTTTGCGTATCAACAAACATACATACATAAATACACACACACTATGCCATACTTCAGCTGTCCTGAAGAGCTACATTGTAAAATCGTTGTCAACCACCTGTACATCACATAAAGTAGATAATCATTCAAAATAATCAAATAAAGGCCATTTGGAACTGACCTTGACTCCCTGGTGTCAGAGGAAAAGGTGCACCGAAATGAGAGGGGTGACGCACACACGGACAGTATCCATCGCCCGGATTCAAATAGAGATATTGCTGGTCAATAACATTTTCAAACCTCTTTCCTTCCTGCATCTGCCAAAAGGACCTCACTGCGGAGTCCGAGATCGATGACACTGCAATGAATGTCGAGCTGTCTTGCATATCCAGACTGTGACTCTAACAACCCATATCCCTGCCTCTTAAGTATGCTTGACCCAGAGGAATTTTCCTTTTAGCATTTCAAAATCCGATCTGCTATTCTCTACAGTTCTCTATAAAGATGGAGAGGAAGAGGAAAACGGTGAGAGAGTGCAGAGTGCATGGGTCTCTATATACACATGCCACACAAACACACACACAGATATAGGCCGGATGAGGTCATGAGTGTCTGAGGTAAGATGCCCCGGTGAGGAAAAAATCTAATCTCAGAAGTACTTCCAAACACTCGGAGCACGGCTGGTGTTCTGGCGCTGATGGCCGGGCTTTAGACATCGCCTCTATTGCCAATTGAATTCTCTTCTTATGTAAGTCTGCCCCACGATTAACTGCTGGTTTATTAAACAAACATTAAAATAGTTATTCTCCTTTTAATTACAGTAAACGGTACAGAAGGCAGCACTGCGATGTCCACAATTGTCCACGGTTCAGGAAGAGCCGCTTGTCCAACAGATTGCTGAGGTCCTGGGTCCCCTGAAAAGCTTGGTTGATGGGAGAACAGAGAGCCAAGGCGAAGGCACAGAGGTCCTCAATGCAGGCATCTGAACCCCTACTTGAACTGTCGCCTCCACTGTATCAGCAGCCCAGCGGGGTGAGGCCTGCTCCTTTAGGTGTTCGTTGGCCCAAAACTCTCCTTGAAAGAAGGTACAACAATCCACCAAGATCATCTCAGTGCTGAAAGAGCCTCCTCCTCAAAGAGTGCCATGTTTCCATGCAAACTCTGGAAGACCTCTCTATTTCCATAGTCCAGTTTCATGATTGCCATCACATGCCGCGGTCAGATCTCAGTGTTTTGCATGGGCTGTGATGGATGTGCCCTCGTTGCGGGGTTGATTGTTGACAAGGCCATCGCTCTTGTTGGCACGGCCCGTGGAGGGGGTCAGGGGGCGAGGTGCCGGTAGCAGCGAGGCGGCCGGGGGCGTTATACAGATGTGTTCAGATGCGAAGGGCTCTGTCTCTCTCTCCTGGAGGAGTGATGGGGCGGCTGGGGAGGGCCCCCTAGAGACATGGTCAAATGGAGAACAGCTTTAGCCTTTTCAAACATACACTTTTGTGCAATCAATCTGCTGTGTTTTTTTGTTGTTGGATGGGTGGGGCGATAATGGATGGACAGCTATACCTCTATTGGCTCACTTCAGCAATCTGACCTCTTAGAATAAATCTAAAAGCAATAATACTCTGTAGGTATCAGTTTAAACCCTCGAAGCATCTCTTTATTCTTTATCTGTCCTTACCAGAGGGTTCGAACAATATTCAGTAGATCAGGCAAAGACACCCCTTCTGTCCAGAGCAGAGATACCTTTGTTGTCTTGTTTCTTACCTTCTTGGCAGGTGAGCCCTATCCACCCAAACAGACAGGTGCAGTGGCCATTGCGAGGGTCACACTGCCCGTTGTTCCCACACTCGCAGGTCTCGGTGCAGTCCGGCCCGAAGCGGTTCGCTCGGCAGTCTGAGGATGAGACGGAGGATGGGGATGCAGGCGTGAGGGCGCAGTGAAACAGAGAGCTGCCGAGCATCAATTCTAGACTGGAATGAAATCTTTGGTGTTTCAGTAAACAGAGCAGGAATAATAGTTTTTTTGTGTGGGGGGTTTTATAGCTGAAGAGAGAGTTCTGGTCAGGAAATGATGTCCCATACCTATGTCACACTTGGCTCCGGTCTTCCCCGGAGGGCACAGACACCTTCCACTCACTGGATCACAAGGTGTGTCCCCTTCGCAGTCACATGACTCCTGACAGCCCTCCCCAAACCGGCCCCACTCGCACACTGACAGGGAGACACAGACAATGGGGTGCAGATTAAAACAGCGTGAGAGACAGATTCCATAGGTAATACAGATTAATGAATTGTAATATTTTTACAATGCATAAATTGCTTTACAGCACAATAATATTTCCAAACAAGCCGGCACAAACAAAGCCCTACAATCCTGACATGTATGTCCCACTATAGTATTTATGGGGTTCTGTACTGCTGTTATTTTTTTTTGCCAAAAACAAAGGCAGATGTGTCGCCTCACCTTTCTCACAGAACTCCCCGTGCAAACCAGCAGGACACAGACACCGGCCGGTCGCAGGGTCACAGGACGCCCCATGAGTGCAGTTACAGCTCTGCTGGCAACCGGTGCCATGGAAGCCAGTGGGGCAGGCTGGGGAGACACACAGCACACAAGATCAACCACACTGACCTCCCGGACTCTGTAGGGCAATAGCTCAATCTCATTGCTGCAGAACGGGCATACAGGGTGCCATGTTTGTACTTCTGAAGGACTCAGGACAAAGTGCCCCTGTTGTTTACTGCTTGTTCATTGATGTTCTTCTTACCGTGTTCACAGAGGTGCCCGTAGTAACCCGGGGCGCACTGGCAGCTGCCCGTCACTCTGTCACAGGTGCCGTTGTTCTGACACAGGCATGCCAGCTGACATTTGGCACCGTACGTGTTGGGGGGACACTCTGCAGGAAACAGCGGACAACCAGCCAGCAGCCAGTGAGAATAAATATATCATATACAGAACATGAACTAGACAGAGGAAAAACAACTTTATTCTTTTCTCATTCATATATTGATTTGTTTGAATATATTCAACTATAAATATACATATATATATATGACAATTAAATTCCATTATGGCTTTCTTGCTGCAGGTATTCCGATACACGGCCTTCTTCCAAGCATGTTACTGTTAAAACAGTGCTGTAGGTGGTCTATAGCATCTTTCTTGGGAGCCTCACTCACCTGTGTCACAGTGCGGCCCGGTCCAGCCCAGCGTACAGGAGCAGACCCCGGAGACAGCGTCACACAGCCCCCCGTTCCTGCAGTCACAGGCCCGCACACAGCCCTCCCCGAAGCGGCCCGGATCACAGCCTGTCAGGACCAGCACAGCACAGGTAGTACTCTCAGTACTGTCACACGCCATCCGCACGCACACACACACGCATATGTTCCCCTACTGGAAAAACACGCTAGAGCGCTCAGGAAATGAAGAAATAAGTCAAGTCCAGTCAAATATATTTCTGGTTTAAATAAGTTCTATCTATCTACCTGTCTATGCAAATCGTTCTAACAAAACAAGAGAGAGAGTAGAGAGAGACAGGATTAATTACAGTGTAAAACAAAGTATAGAGAGCGATCCACTGGACCGAGTTTCTTTCCCCCCCAGACCTCACCTCGTTCACAGTACTGTCCCCGTCGCCCGGCTGAGCACTCACACCGGCCCGACACGTGATCACACCTGGCCCCCTCGCCGCAGAAGGACACCTGGGCACAGTCCTGACCATAGCGACTGTCTGGGCATGCTGGGAACAAATGATGCCAAGGGTCAAAGGTTCATTTCAGTCCGCTCATCCTATCAGATGCCAACAGTGACATCTTCGTTCAGTGGCTCAGAAGGTACTGGTGCAGAAATACTCACTGGTGTTGCAGTCAGCCCCAATGAACCCAGGCGGGCATTCACAGGTGCCGGTAGCGAGGTGGCACGCCCCTCCATTCAGGCACTGGCACTCCCGCACACAGTTCGGACCATACCAGCCATCCGGGCATTCTGGGAAACCAGATCACAGTGTTGATGAAGACAATGTATACTGGGTCTATACATGCTAAATATAAGTATACTGTGATGAGCTGGCAATGCAAAATGATTGTGTAGGTCGGAAAGCACGGGTACTGGGTGTTTTCAGACACCTGACCATAGGGGGTCTCACCGAGCAGGCATTCCTTGCCGTGGTAGCCTGGTGCACAGTAGCACGTGCCGGTGACGGGGTCGCACAGCTGGTTCACTCCGGAGCACTGGCACACCTGGTTGCAGTTCTGGCCATATGTCCCGGGCAGGCAAGCTAAAGGGAGAGGGAGAGTTTTGTTTTGTGAGGCACGGAGAAATCCTCTCACTATACACACACACACACATATATAATAATTATAGAATATATAAACACATATAATGTATCATTATAATGATAGTACAGTAAACATTGAGTTTAATGGACCCCCATTTAAAGGATCTGGGATGTTATGTAAGTATAGGAGACATTTCTTGCTAATTTAACAAAATCAAGATGATAAAAGTAATAGTGCTTCTTGTCAGAAATGTCTTTCTTCTCACGTTACGCTGAAGACAGACACAAGATGGCGTCGCTCTTACGCTGCTCACAGCCGTTCCCAGTCATGCCCGGCGGACAGCCACACTCGCCGGTCACGTGGTTACAGGAAGTGCCGTGAGGACAGGAGCAGCGCCGCGCACAGCTCTGTCCATAGGACCCGGGCAAACAGGCTGTGCAGGGACAGCGATGGGAGAATGACACAATGGACAGAAAAGGTATACAAATTTAAAAATGTAGATGTGCTGATATAATAGTGGTAAGAATCTAGAGGAGGATAACACATTTTAATAATTTAGTCATAACCTGGGATATATATAAGGAGTGTAATATCCTGGCAGTACAAGTAACTCGTGTCTTTGAAAACGATGTATTGCACATTATTCCCTAAAGGTGTATTGTAGGATTGTCTTAATAAATACAAATGCTTTCTAAATAGATTGCAATATGAATAGCTGGCTATTTAAGTAAAGTGCTACTCAAACTTGTCACAAAATGTAAAACAAAATAACAAACACCTGTTATAGTACACTGGAAAAGGAAAATGAGCGGTATGACTACAAGAGGGCAGCAGAGCACAAGTCGCCTGTTACAGTACAATTGAAAAGGAAAAATATAAATGGTGAGACCACAAGAGGGCAGCAGAGCACAAGTAAAGGGGTTCATTGAGTGTGAAAAGGTCATTCTGAAAGCCGGACCAGGGTGCGGTGCTGACCTCTTTCGCAGCGCGGGCCTCTCCAGCCGGCGGGGCACAGGCAGGCGCCGGTGACGTGGTGACAAGGGGCGCTGTGCTCACAGTTGCACTGCTCCTCACAGCCCATGCCAAACAGCCCGGCTGCACAACCTGGACATGGCACACAGAACAACAACATACGGACACGATCACGAGGCAGAATGGTACACACAGACACACCCGACCCCAAAGCACAGCACTGACACAGAGCGGGCAGAAGCACGGGGTCTGGACATGTATGCTTTAATCAGCCTTTGTAATCAGTACATAAGGACGATTCTTAGTAAGTGTTGCTCTGTGTAAAAACAAAACAGTGAATACTCCACTTCCATTGTCAAAGCAACTTGGCTGCTCTGGGGGAAATTGTACAGTGACACTTAAGATTGATGTTCTGTTGGTTTTGCTGTGTTGCTGGGGGGGTTAAGTAATTAGGAGGCAATTAGGTTGTACAATTCCCAAAATGTGCTTAATACACACTAAAATATGAACACCACAAGCAGGGTCACATTGTACAGAATCAGAAACATCTGGGCAGGAGACCCGGTTGGTTTTAATTTCCTGAACTAGGAGCCGGACCAATTCTGAACTCAAATTCTGCAGTTATATCAGAATTACAATAAAAAAACAACCAACCCTATCTCCCCCCTCACTCAGTCGTCTATAGACCCCCACGTTATGCAGAACGCTGCCTGAAACGTCACCCAACAGTTTTTTTTTCCCTTTTCCACCTCAGTCCACAGCCTGTTCAGTCCGTGCATACGGTCTCTGATATCTCGGCTTTTACATCCTCGTGGGTATCACTGTGCTGAGCTGGGCCGACTGGTTGTACACCTGCCCAGGCAGGTGAAAGGCTTTGTGAATGCCACTAGTGAGAACGGCCTCTTTCTTCCTTGTCCCAGTTGTGATCCAAGTGACCCCCATTAAGAGTGTAATAAACACCTTATAGACATTACACTCTCCTCCAGAGCCAGGAGCTTTCCCACGCAGCATGCACTGAACCCTCTCCCTGAGAGGCTGGTAAACGGCCCCTACTCGAGACATCAGCCCCCCATCCTGACGGGAGAGGGATGAGTAACGACGCCAGTCCCTTCCCCAGCGTCTCCTGTACGCCACGCCACAAAGACCCTCAGTTGCGCAGGTGTGGCCCACATTTCAACACCTCGCAATAGAGAACTGATTGGGCCAAGCGCGAAGGGGATTACTGGCGGGACAGAGTCATCGTCCTGCTTGTTCAAAGAGGGCCTAGTCTAACCAAGACAAGCCCTTTACAATATAATACACTGTCGCCCCCATACTGGCAAGATCCTATTTTTCTGATAAGGATCTAATCTAGACTAGTTATGAACTGCAAGTACATTACGCTAAGTGAATCATAAATATGAAAGTTTGAAATGAACTGTACAACATCATCCCTGACACAATAAAAGCTCTGCCCAAAGTCTGAATAGTCAGATGTGATTTTTCCTCATCAGGGGCACTATTAATAGGAAGGATAAATGCGTGATTTGACTGACGGTAAGCGATCGATTGACCGATTCAATGTTCAAAAGACATTTAAGCAGCCCCACTTGTCCCCCAGTCTCACCTGTCTGACACCGGTCCCCGACCCAGCCCGCCGGACAGGAGCACTGGCCGCTCTGGCGCTCGCACCGCCCCCCATTCTCACACACACAGCTGCGCTGGCAGTCGGCTCCGAAGCGGCCCGAAGAGCACTCTGCACCGAGACAGAAACAGCGTCAGAGCCTGTATTGCAACTCAACACAACTTACCTAACCGGGACACGGGAGAGATGGGCTTGGATTCTTATGATTCAGGACGATGATTTAATTTCTCTGCTGTGCTTCTGCCCTTCCTCTAAATGTCTTTAATTCAACATCGGCCTGTATAAGGTCTGGACACCTAGTGTACGTCTCTCTACCGTCGTTGTCACAGCTGGGAGAGAAGACGACACACAGTCTGTCAACGATGAGGTGTTTCCTTCTCTGGTCAAGACTTCAGCATCACATTCAAATCTCGACGTGAGGCTTGTTTTAAGCTCATAAACCGTGTTTAAATACACACTCTGGGGTCGTTCCCGCTAATAAAACGTGAGACGGTATGCAGGGAAGGAGAGGAAGACTTAATTACATTGTAAAACCTCCAGTCTTGGCTAGACCCACTCGCCTCTGCAGTGGAGCAGGGTGACTGCAGTAATTAAAGCCACTGACTGTGTTTATATCACTGTACAGGATTGCTAGAGCACCAGAAATTAACATATTCAATCAGCCATTGTTGGAAAGCTAATTTGAAACAATAAAAATGTAGATAACGTTGACCCCGGTATCAGTAAAGAGATGCATGGCTTTAAATCATGCTGCCTGTTGCCTGGGCAAGGGATTACATACAATTACAGTTTAAATTAATCTTTGCAATTATCATACAAGAAAATAGGCCTGAAGATGACTATTTATCACAGTCATAAGTATTGCTTACCATCAGAGTACTGGTACACGTCACCCTTACAGAGAAAGCACTGAACGAATTGAGAGTTCACTCGGGCCAAACTAATTACCTGCTCTTACGGTTAACACTTATTAAAGGAAAGCTGCTCTCGAATGGCTTGTAAGAGAGGCACGTCTGGACCTAGTTAGTAACTTCCTCTCCGTCTCTGCAGGGCCAAGCGGAGGCGTTTTTCGGGAAAACCAGCTGATCTGAATCATAACTTGTCACTGCTGCTGCAGACCTATATTGTAACAACTGAGTGAAAAATGAGGAAGTCTGTTTTCATTGTACAAAACACAATATTTAAGGGGACAGACTGACGAATGGCCGGTGCCCAGGCAAAAGACAAGCAGACCTGTGAGGGAATGTCTTCAATAAAATAATAAAACGACCAGGACGCAGTTCACTGGTATGCTTACACTACCCGTACTGCTGCCAGGCCATTAGTGTACAGATCACAATATTGATACTTTCTCTAAGATCATTGAGACGATGAAAGTGGGTGATCAGTCATATCAGTTTAACGACCTGTCTTCTGTAAAACGCAGCTAAATCTCTGTAAAGGCTCTCAAAAACATCTGCATAAGTAGTTTTTATAAAGTACTCATTTTACCAGTAAGTAGTAAGCATGTATTAATGCAATTTGCTTTTGAAAGGATCACGTCTGACTTTGTACAAAATGCAACGATGGCTGTGGTTATAACTAAGTAGTTCCTCCTTTGCAGCCGCTCCGCTCTGGCATGCGTTCAGCTCCAATCTTCAAGGCATGCTGGGAGACCCCAACCATCTTCCGCTCTTATACTTTAATTAGCTAATTTAATCAAGTGGAGACAGTCGCGGATTAAGGCCGAGGTTATGCACTAAGGCCTGAAGCTAGAGCTGATGAGAGCAATTTCTCAGACAAGCTCGAGGAGAAGCAGGAGCTACAGACAGCAACAACTGGCAGAGAGACAAAAAAGAAAAGCACCCCCAATACACGTCACTGGCATCAGGACCCAGTGGCTCTTTCAGTGTGTGAGATGGGGATGTGAACAAGACAAGAGGTGCGTTTGCTTGTTTATTTTTTGTTCAAACGTACCCAGTTCGCAGGCCAGCCCAGTCCACCCATCTTGGCACGTGCAGCGTCCAGTAACGCGGTCACATGACCCTCCATTTTGACACAGACAGCGCTGTCGGCAGTCAGCTCCGTAGAAGCCAGCCGAGCATGCTGGGAAAGACACAGAACCACAGTCGGTTTCAAAGTCTCTGAAGGATGCAGTGAAACTTTATCTTCTTTAGATTTGTTCTCATGAAGTGCCAAAAAATAAATAAATAAAGGCTTAAGCTAAAATGCTTGTCGTCGCCAGATCGGGTTTCTTTCGGTGCTATAATTGAGGAGTTGGAGACTCTTTATAAATGAGGTTGTAGTGTAAACCGTGGAATGCATGGACTGAAATTAGACATGTAACACAAGTAAGCAAAGCCTGTAAAAAAACACACAAGGGAAAAAAAGAGAGAGTGCATGCAGTAGGAGAGATTTCCAAAACGTTTGCACCTCGGTGGCGAGGAACTCGGAGGACATCAAGAACCACAGCAGCTTTCCGAGGTCGAGAATGGTGTTGCAGCCATAAAACAAGAAAGCACATAACTAACTTTTATTAGCAAAGGCCTTTCTGGGGAAAAACAACGACCGAGGGCAGCTGGTTCAGCAGGGAGATTGACTCAACTCGTTCAGTCCACTGAGTGCAAGCCAAGCTCTCACTGTGCAGCATGGCCCTGCCCTCCAAGACCATGCAGTTACCTTGTTGGCAGTTGTGCCCAGTCCAGCCTGGTGCGCAGCGACACTGCCCGCTCACTGGGTCACAGCTGGCACCGTTTCGGCAGTCGCAGGTGTGGTTGCAGCCCTCGCCGTGGAATCCAGGCGGGCAAGCTGCAGGGTGACACAAGGAGGGAGACGGACGGCTGGGTTGGTAAAGGGAGGAGACGGAGTCGGCAGACTTCATTGCTAGCTATGGAAGGGGGCCAGGCTGAGAGAAGGAGCGCTGCTGGACTCACAGAGGTTGCAGTGCGGGCCGATCCAGCCAGCGGGACAGAGACACCGGCCGCTGAGGTGGTCACAGCGGCCCCCGTTTAAACAGCTGCACTTCTCCCGGCACTCCACGCCATGGAACCCTTCTGGACAGGCTGTGGGGGACAACACACAGGGCATGACCCCATACTGGGACAGAACTGGACAGGGCTACACTGGTGAGCGAAGTCTAAGGGCTCATTGAAATCATGGACAAATATAATCAACCATTAAATGCACTTGGCTGTAATAAATCATGAACAAGAAGATACATCTAAAAAATAATTTTCCCCTATGCAAAACTGCCCACAATTAACAAAAATACTCATAACTGGTCTTATTTGTTAATCAACCTTTTACCAATATTGAAAATCACTTAATCATAGCTCACTAGTGAACTGCAATAGCACAATGCATTGCTCGTTATTTGGTTCAACTACATTTTTTACTAAAACAAATTGTACTAGCATTCAACTACAACTGCAGCTTTTTTGTAATGGCTGATCCAAAGCGCTCCGAATCTCAGTCGTTATTTCCATATATCCAACTCACGTCTCTCACAGAAGGTCCCTGTCCACCCAGCCAGGCAGGTGCAGGCCCCACTCACATGGTCACACGCGGCCCTGTTGTCACACTGGCACTGGTGGCGACACCCAAGTCCGAAAGTGCCTGCTGAGCATTCTGGGAAACGAAGTCGATACGGTTACCATTTGCGCTGGTGCACAACATGACAATATCCCTGAAGGTCACAATGATCTTTATCACTATGAGGTGTAGAAGCAGCCTAAAGGCATGGGGTTTAGTTAACAAAGATTAATTTGTGTGGAGTGAGGAGCCCAATCATCCTGGAATAGGACCCACAGATCAAGCTCCACTTATTATTATAGACCTCAGGAGATCGGAGTTGTGTGCTTTCATAAAACCCTCCTCTGTCTTTCAGCAGGGTGAGTGTGAGTGTGAGTGTATCCGGTGCCGTGTGAAGAGCGCAGGCCCACGTACTGTGCTCACAGCGCGCCCCGCCGAAGCCAGCCTCGCAGACGCACTGTCCCGTCACCGCGTCGCAGCTGCCGTCACTGTTGCTACAGTGGCAGGAGTTGGCACAGTCCGGCCCCCAGCGCCCGGAGTCGCAGGCTGCAATGCCCAGCAGCAACACAATATCAACACACGTGCATGCACACATTCATATGTCACAATAAGCCTCCAAACATCTCACTGCACAAGGAAGACCCTAAAAACTATATATGTATATTCCTTTGGTAGCCCATTAAAATACATCAGTTGACCTGGGAGAGAGACTAGACTAGATCAGAAGACATTTTGATCCCTGCTTCCATCACTCACCAGTCCATACATAAAAAGATATTTAATTGTGGAATATTATGTTTTTCCAGTGCAGTGTACGCTGTATACAATAAAAATCCAGTAAGGTACCATATTACACTTTCACCTTTTACAGTGCAGTAAAATAAGAAAGGACTATATAAATACACAATAAATAAATACACTTTATACAAGGCCTACCTCTCCTGCAGTTGTGCCCAGTCCAGCCTGCGACACAGGTACAGCGCCCGGTGACAGGGTGGCAGTGCCCGCTGTTCTCACAGACACACCGCAGCTGGCATCCCAGGCCAAACCGGCCCACAGGGCATACTGCATAAACATAGACAGTAGCGTGTTATGCATCCCATAATCCCACCTTTTCTCCAACAGGTTCGTTTAACAAAACACTAATTGCTAATTGGGTCAATTGATCCTTGTCCGTGTGCATGTGTTCGTGCGGTGGAGCCCTGGGAAGCTGCTGTTGAGTGTCGAGTGGTTCTGGAGTGTACTGTGGTTCTGGCCTTGGCCGTCACTCAGTTACAGCATGAGGATGTGGTTAATCGGGAAGCTGGCAGGGTCAGTCCTCAGTACGTACCATTTTGGCACAGCTTGCCCATGTACCCTGGTGGGCAGATGCAGGTGCCATTTCCTTTGTCACAGGTTCCTCCGTTCTCACAGACTGGACAGGCCTCCAGACACCCCACTCCCCAGCGCCCCTCTGGACAGTCTGATCAGAGAGGAGAGAGAATACATATTACCCAGCTCCACTGGCAGCTTTTCTGCCCAGGTTTTCTTTCTCATTGGGCCCTGCTCTTTGCTTGTATTGTACAGGGGGTTCAAAAGGCAGTGCACACCTCAAGTTTGCAAAGGCGCTGTACGGTCTTCAAGGGGAAAGTTACAGCAAACAACTCTAACCTGCCTAAGAAAGGGAATTGAGGAGAATGTTTCCCATACGTGGCATTTGAAGAAATTGATTTCCTTTAAACATTAAAAAAAATTGAGTATAATTAAAGCCATTGGATGATCTGGCTCAGAATTCACTCCTAGCAGGCAGAGAACAGTCTTGGTCTACGGAAAAAAGGCAGCAGATGACACAGCAAAGTCTTGCAACAGATCTCACTGTTTACTGTAATGGATGACTTTATGGAATAGTTTTACTGCTGCAGTCTCTTTTTGGGGAAATGAAAACAAGAGGGGTTGAGTGACAGGGGTTAAGCTTCAGAAACAGTTAGCAATATGGTAAAGCGATCCAGACAAACAGAGCACGCTTACAAGCCCAATTATTCGCTTATTGAGTGTATTTTACGAGTGTGTATTCTCAGAGAGATTATCTTGAGAGCCTCCTTAATGCTGCTGATTTGCGTCTCATTTGCTCAGTAAGCTGATAGGGGGGCCCTGGCTGGAGTACGGCATTAGGGTAAGTTGTACCGTCGTGGACAGGCACTCCTTCGGTCAAGACGAGCCAAACCACCCAGCCAAGGAAAATGCAGAGGCTAAAGCTCTTCTGGAGTCTGATCTGACACGGGACATCCCTGGCAGGAGAGATCTCTTGCATCCCAATTTAGTCCCCACTCAGATCAATCAAACAGCAGCCAATAAAAAGAGGACCCTCTTGCTCCATCCCTTCTACTCCAACACACCACATCAGTGTGGGAGTCTCTCTGTTACCAAGCTGACAGCTCTACTGTACATAACCCACACGGCTGCTCTCCACTTGTGTGCTGAGCTCGCAACACACGAAACTCATTAGACACCATTAGTACGCTTCCAGTTGGGAAGGAAAAATAAGCAACTGTGGAGTTGGGCTGATGGCACACAATCAAATTTCCATAAAATACAGCAAGTGCCACTTGGTTTAATTGCAGTTGACAGTGTTTTCCTGGCCAGGCCGCCTCCACAAGGTTCAAACGCAGAATACTGTCAATCGGTGCTCCCTCTATCTTTTCGAGATCTGAGGAAGCATATTTGGCACTGGCACCAAGTTCTGTGTTTCTCTCCCGTCCTCATTATTTTCTTAAAAAGAAACTAAATTATAGCAAAAGATGTATTCTCACTGCTCAGATGTTTGGTCTTCAGCGAATCAGCAGCCCACCCATATTTCTGTGGCATTCCTCTCTCTGCCACTTTCCATCTTGATCTCTCTCCCGGTTTCTCACCTTGCTCACAGCGCTCCCCGGTCCTCCCAGCAGAGCACTGGCACCTCCCCGTCACTGTGTCACATGGTGCACTGGCACAGTCGCAGGTCTGGGCGCAGTCCACACCGAAGCTCCCCTCGGGGCATTCTGCCCGGCACAAGACGGGAATGAACACAGATCAGCAAAGGTAACAACAAGTTCTTATATATGTGTGAAGAACACCAACATCAATTGCTTTACACAGTCAAGCTACAGTGGAACAAAACACAGGACCATCAAGTATCAAAACACAGGACCATCAAGTACAACTTTATCTGCAAAGTTTGAGCATTTCTAATCAAATGGTCAGCTCAAGCTTTTATGAAATAACAATTACTATTGTGTATCTGAAAAATGTTGCTGGGGGTAGAAGATGCTGCCGTTATGAAAGGGGGGGACCGGCACTGGGAGCAGTTGTTGGAGTATGCAGGCATGATCATTGCTGGGCCACAGAGAGGGAAGTTGGGGGGGTGGGTAGCCCAAGTTTAAGATGTAAATAAGATGGGTTCAAAGAGGCTCCTCTCCGACTAGCAAAGTTGTGTTCTTTGGCACACGCTGTCATTAGGGGACCCGGGGGCAGAAATACAGAGCGTGGGTAGGGTGTGAGGCTGGCCAGGCAGGGGGCAAGAGGCAGGGAGGCCAGACAGTGAAAGAGGAGATGGACACGGCTAATTCCCCCCCCTTCTCCACTGCTCCCCTGCGCAAGCTTCCAATCCTGACATCAACAGTCTCCAAAAATGTATGAATTAAACAAAACACAAAAAAAAAAAAAAAAAAGAAGAATGGAAATGTTAAAAAAGAAAAGGAATTAAAAGAAGAAAAAAGCCAACAGAGCTCCCTTCGTTCCCTGTTGTTCCTAATTGATGGCAGATGCGCATCTCTGATCACTTAATGGCTTCCAGGTGGCAGGGTCTGGCTGCCAGCACAGTGTTTCTATAAAAATATTCCTGTTATTTCCGGATTTAACCCCCCCATTTTCCCAAGAGAACTCACAATTGCGTGAAAAGGGCCCCTGATTGAATATTTCCAATTTCTACTAATTGAACAGGAGATTAGTGCAGGACACTTCGGCTCCAAGCTCCAAGATGCTACCGGCAGCAGGCTGAGACCCCGGGCCCGGTGGATCACTAGGGGATCTGCAGCGGGAAACGAGCCCTCTCCCTGAAACATGCCACGCAGTGGGCATTGGGGAAACCTTTCAGAGTTCACTTGCAGATCGCATGAGAAGGCCTTGTGTCTATTCCTGTCCCTTTGTTTAACAGTGAAGAAAGGCAACTGTTTTGGAATTGGAAATGGCTCAGGACTCTGGGGCGCTTCTAGTCACAAATACAATGGAATGGCATTCATTCTATAAAACAAACTATAATAAAATAAAATGCTTGGATCTTGAGATCTGTTCTGGTAAGCTTCAATCCCTTCTCGATTTCCATTCGATGACAAATGTTGTATTTAACAATAACCGCTTAGCCTTTCCCAAGAAATGGGAATATGCTCAGAGGGTCTTGCAAAGTCTTGTTCCCCTGATGTAAAACACAGCAGCTGCATGGTCCACGATGTGTCCTGCTAATTACACACCGCTTACAGCAGAATTGGCTACATTAAGAGTGAGACATCTTAAGCACTCACTCAGATATTGGATAGCTACAGTACGACATAGCTAACCGCCGCATTGTAAACAAATGTGCGAACAGGAATTTCAACAGTTCTCAATTCCCATGGGAAACTCGAATCCCACAGAGCTGGAGAATAAAGTGGCAAGTCTGTATCAAACACAGTCTGACCGTTGCTTTGACTTACGATGTGTCGTGAGCAACAGCTCTTGGATTTTAGCTAACAAAGTGCGCAACAACAAACCAACCTCACAGGACTGGAATCTCTCATTGACCAAACAGGCACCACAAGTATCTTGAGACATCCGAATGGCGAACATGTAGACGCTGACTAACAAATGCAGACCATTTAGGAGAAGCTTCAAACTCCCAAGCCAAGGAGAAAAATACAAGCGTGCCAATGGAATCTGAACCGAAACCACGGCAGGAATGAGAGTTATTGCACTAGCATGGTGGCCTTGTACTTCATACACACCCAATGGCAATAGAGCCTTCTCCCAAACAAACCAGGGTAGCCAAGGTATTTTGTTAACCTAGAACATAACTATGACATTAAAGGAGATTGTCAGAATTGTATATAGCATGTTTAGTACACAATGCAGTGTTTCCACTCTTCACATTTCCACACTTCACTCGGGCCGTACAGAATCTCATGTGACCCCTCCGAGACCAACACGCACCTTGTTGGCAACTCTCGCCTTGAAGCCCTGCTGGACAGCGTCTCTTACACTCCCCAGTCACGTGATCACATGGCACCCCGGCTGCACACTCGCACTTCCGCTTGCATTTGGAGCCAAAGAAGCCAACGCCACATTCTGTTGTTGAAAAAGAAAGAGCATGAATAAGCAACACTCACGCAGGCTACTGTGCCAGGATGGCTGTGTTGCCTCTTTTGGAGGTCTAATATGCCACTGCCCATGCCAATACTCAGTTCAGGGTATCTTTGTGGAG
Organism: Amia ocellicauda; assembly: GCF_036373705.1. Lineage (NCBI taxonomy): Eukaryota > Metazoa > Chordata > Actinopteri > Amiiformes > Amiidae > Amia > Amia ocellicauda. Next base: position 22,150,189 of record NC_089867.1, on the reverse strand, counting down.
AGCGCTGTCTGTGAATATCTCTTAAGACAGACTCGTGGGCACTGATGAAGTTGGGTTTTTATATCGGATTCAAACAAATCTAGATTGATTGTATGTAGTTATCCCTGGGTCTTGGATGGTGAGTTTTCACTGACCACTCAGGTAAGTGCCTAAAGTAAACGCTGCTGTCTAGACCCCTGCTGACAGGTACTCACCTTCCTGACAGGCGTCGCCGTGATAGCCGGGCTTGCAGACGCAGGTGCCATGGCTCCGGTGACACTCCAGGGTGTTTTGTTGAACACACTTACACTCCTCGGAACAGCCCGGACCGTACGCCCACTTCGGACAGGCTTCAGAGAGAGAGAAAAGGAGAGAAGTGGAGTGAGACGGAAGAGAGAGGAAGATAAATAATGAGAATCGGGGGGGAAATGGGGTCAGAAAATAGGAAGAGATTATGGCTGAAGGAGAGAAAGTAGGACGGGGTGTGCCTAAAAATGGATGGCAGTCTAGAGATACAGAAGGAAAGATGCAGGTGGGGAAAACACAGAGAGAAAGAGAGACAGAGGGATGGGGATCAGAGTGATATCACTTACGGAGGTGACAAAACCTGCCGTACAGGCCAGCGTCACAGAGACAGGCGCCGTACGTGCGGTGGCAGCGCCCGTGGTTGGCACAGTTACACTTCTTGTTGCAGAACTTGCCGTAGAAACCTTTGGGGCAGCCTGCAGATCAGGGAAATACAAATCCATTGGACTCTCGCTTTCTAAAGCTGTATTCTTACAGCAAACTTCAAGAATATAATACTTTCCACTCTCAAGAAAATAAATAAATAACAAAACAAGGCTGAACTACTTTGTAGAAGAACAGTAAATCAAAATCTCTAATTGTATGATGTTATTTTTCATAAGTCAGGTCACAAGAGGGCACTCTAAGAAAACACTTAATGAGTAAAGTACAACCACTAATGATGTCTAGATAGATAGATAGATAGATAAGCAAATTAGTCCCTCTACTCTGAACTTCAAGTATTATCATAACGTGTGTATGATATGAAACAGAGATTAAACATAATTCATTTGTTTGGAGGAAGAAGCAGTTGTGCTCAGATCCCCACAGTCGGAGGACAGCATCACATCAAACGTGCCACTCACCATCCTGGCACACATCTCCGCTGACACCAGGCGGGCAGCGGCAGTGCCCACTGACTGGGTCGCAGGTGGCACCGTTCTTACATTTACAGTCAAATGAACAGTTCCTGCCGAAGGTGCCCTCTGGACAAGCTGTGGCCAGAGAGAGGGAGCAGAGAAGAAACATGTTGTTTTCATACATGACACACCAACCGAACTAACTGGCCTCACACAGCCCTTGGAATTAACTGAGTGTGGACACAGCAGAACCACAGCAAGACAGCGCTAGTGGGAGAAGGTGAGTGTGTGCCAGGGGTGTAAAGGGCTATGTGTGACCAGGACTCACTCTGGTTGCAGATGACCCCTGTCCAGCCATCAGGGCAGTCACAGCCATCTCCCTCGGGTGTGCACAGGCCCCCGTTAGAGCAGTCATCGCAGGTCAAGCTGCAGTCATGGCCAAACGTGTAGTTCAAGCACACTGGGCACAGAAAGAGAGAGAGCAAGAGACAGAGTGTGTGTGAGAGAGAGAGAGAGAGAGAGAGAGAGAGAGAGTTATGGGATTGCAATCATGAACTTCCATCCAACCCAAACACAAATACCAACAGACCTTGACACCTCATACTTAACTGATGTCTCACACATGTGGGGAACAGGAATAGAGGGCGGCGGTGATGTGGGCCTCTTACCGAACTTCTCTGACAGGGTGCTCTCGGCTCGCAGCTCACCCATGCCCTCCTCGTAGTCCTGGTAGTCCTGCAGGAGCTGGGCGTACTCATGGAGCAGCGTGACCTGGGGCACTGGTCTCTCTGCCGCCTGCGGCCCATTCAGGACTTTCACCGCGCCTTCCAGGGCTGGGAGGGGGCAGAGAAAGAGAGACACAGGGAGTCAGCACACAACGCACAACAGACAGCTGCAGAGAGAGACGTGCAGCGCATCAAACACAGGAACCGCACTCTTATGGTAATCGAACACTACTCGAACACTACACTACTTCTCAGCGCCTGTGTTCCCAACTTGTCAGCTCCATAACTCCAGGAGCATTGGTACTATCCAAAGGGGCCACACACAACCCCAAACCTAACCCCAACCCTTGCCCAAGTCAACTGTTAACCCCAATCCCAACTGTCCCATCACCTCTAGATCTTCACCCTCAGTATCATTTCCCCATGAAGAGATGCAAAAGACGCACACAAGGATAAGCGACTGCCCGGGCCAAGACAGACCAACACAGGCCTTTGGGAGTGGGGGTTGTTAGCCTTGTGAAATAGGACGGACTCACGGATGCAGCTCCTGCGGTCTTCGTCCAGCCGGTAGGCGATGGGGCAGTAGCACAAGAACGAGCCAGCAGTGTTGTGGCAGGTGTGCTCACAGCCCCCATTCCTGGAGGAGCACTCGTCCACATCTGAACACACACACACACAAGGACAACAACACGGTTAGAGCCAGAACCTCCACAGCACACAATTCTATTACTGTTACTCCTGCACACACATGGGCCACACACACACTGTCAGGTCTCACTTTGATCTACAGCCCTTTGCATTCCTACATATGGGGGCCAAAGATCCACAAACATTTGGACATGCGTGTACAGTAGAGATACACACACACACAGATGCAAGAGGAGACAGGCAGACGGGGAGATGGACAGACACCCGGATGACAGAGGCACAGACACACAGGCGGTGTTACCGTCGCAGCCGCAGCCGTCACTGTTCAGGTGGTACCCTGCCCCGCAGTAGCACTCGTAGCCCCCAGGGTAGTTGGTACAGTCCTGCTCGCAGCACGAGTCGCCCTCCTTGCACTCGTCCGTATCTGCACAACACACAGAGATCAGCGCTTTGCCGGGCAAACATTCGTCTGGGTTGAGCTCACAGGAACACACCGGCAGGACTGTGAATATCACTTTTAAAAAATGGAGTCGGAGAAATAAAATAAAGGGCATCTGGGAAGCGGAGCTCAGGTGGAAGCGCTCCACACAGGCCGCTCCAGTGGCTTTGAAGCGGGTCACTGCTGTAGAAAATGGGGCTGACAGAGCAGCCCATTTCAGAGCAGGTGGCCTCGGCCCCGGGCTCCGACAATGTGCCATAAATCTATGTGATGCTTAACATCGGAAAAACACGCACAGACAGCATTACTTTCTGTGTAACCTCTGAACTAGGTAGTGTAGTGGCTTATCCTCAGTCTGTTTTCACCACTTGTTTCATGCACTGGGTAAGTATCCATTTGTCCATTAGTTTTAATTTATGTTGTCTTTACCTTCATGTTTCTTCATGACAAGTTCTTTTAGTGGTGGTAGAGGTGGCTGGAAAACTGGCTTGTGACCCAACACAACCTATTTCCCTCCCCCAGTTTCCTGACTGTTCCAATTATACCAATTATCTCATTATTTATACTCAATCAAAACGGATAAATGCAAAATACAGACATGTAAGTTAAACAAAACCTATCATATTATAAATATATATGTAAATGTGAACGGGCTCCTACTGGTAGTACCATTCGTACAAAGCTTGCATGATCTACTGACATAGAGATCTCTGCCAAATTCATGTCAGCACGTGTGACACAGAGATGAGTGTCCCCTAATGTCACATGCCACAGATGTTATCCATGTATTGTTGCCCGCTTACCCACACACGTCTTGAGGTCGTCGTCCAGCTGGTAGCCATAATTACAGCTGCATACGGGTCCGTTGGTGGAGTGCTGGCAGTGGTGGGAACAGCCTCCGTTGTCAGTCTCACAGCTGTTGACGATTTCCATCTCGATTCCTGGCACAGAGGCGCACAGCTCACAAACCGCTGCGCTTCAACAAACTAACACTCATCTCAGAATAACTGTCGTCCTATCTTAACTATCAGCACATATGTATATATTCCCGAGGACAATACAGCACTGTATTTTAAGAGGATTAAAAGGAAATGGGAAAATACGTGAAGAACAAATTAACCAGCTGTGCTTGCAGAACTGGGAGAAAATGTTGTCCGGTATTGTACTTCACTGCGAACAGGGCCACTTTGCCCAGAGTGAATGGAATAATAAATATATTAAAACCAAGGGGTTAGCCCTGCATGTATCGTCATCTACAGAGCAGGACAGTCCGAGACAAAGAGGCAGTGGGACAGATGCAGAGACGGGGCTGGTTGGAGGGGGGACACACTTACTGTAACACTGTTTGCCGTCAGCGCCCAGCTCATACCCGGGGTTGCAGATGCAGGTGAAGGAGCCGCGCCTGTTGTGGCAGCCGTGAGAACACGCCGCCTGGCCAGTCTCGCACTCATCGATGTCTGAAACACAGTGCAAACACATCAACAACGACAACGACAAAAAAACATAGCCCAATAGTGTAAGGATCAATGTTAACTTTACTTCCCAAAACACCTTCTCTTAAAGTTTCCTGCACATTTCAGAACACCAAATTAAGTGAAAATAATATACGATATCTCATTATTTGTTTTATTTCCCCTCTTTGACATAGTTTACATTGTCTCTTACATTGTGCCCCAGATCATAAAGCATGCAAAAACTGCATTTGTAATCTTATTAAAACAAAGTCCTCCAGTCCTAATTAAGCACTCCAATTATATGTGGTCTGCTCTCCCAAAAGCTATCTCTGCAAGATTACTCCTCATGGTTAATGTTTTAATTCTAGATGTTTCTATCTTGTACATATCCCGAGGACAGTAATAGATACTGATCTTGCAAGCAGCTCGATTCAAGATGTATTAGAACTTGCTGACAAGAATGCCTTTGATAACAATACATTGTTTATGAATTAATAATAGGATAACATTGAAAACAAACCTGGAATAGATTGGATATGGGAAAGTAAGTAATGTAGATATAATATACCTTATCTTATGTTGAGTTTGAATGTATTATATTATATTATATATTATTTATTTCTGTTCCTACCTTCACAGCTCTGGCTGTCCTGTGCCAGTGTGTACCCTGGGTGGCATTCACAGCGAGGCCGCTCCCCATCGCTCCGGCACGTGTGCATGCAGCCTCCGTTCCTCTCTGCACAGGGGCTCCGCACTGCAACAGACACACAGCGGCATTGAAACCCCCTGCATCCAATCCCTGGACTTTGTGATACATATCAATCTAATGAAATATCGAGAAGTGGGTCCTCCTCAATGTGCCTTTAGCGACATACGAGTGAAGGTGATGGCAGATATCGAGGCTATAGCAGTGCCCGTCTTTGCGCCCCTCACCTCTCATCTCCTGCCAGAGAGAGCTAAGGCTGGTCAGAGCGATCGATGACAGAGGGTCTCTATTGTTAATATGAGAAACTGCCATAATCACTTGCAGGTCTGAGCTCGAGAGGGGGGTTTCACAGAGCCAGAAGTTGCGGCACTCCAGGGCATTTCAGATTATGACTGCTCGGAAACCCAAGACCGTAGCCGCAATTTATAAAGGGAGATGCCAAAGACTGCATTGTGAAGGTCTGGCATGGGTTGTATGTTACCACAAAATACGAGCCGGGGTAAACCTGGAGTTCAGATGCCAATGTATAATCACCCTGCCGCACATAATATCCCCCCCCCCCCCCCACACACACAGAGTTTTACGACCATCTGCTTCTTCACAACGAATGATGGAGACTCTTATCATCGTGTCTGACAGCACAGGGCTTCCACACACTGATGCATGGCACGAACAGTGGTATCTTGTACATGAAAGATGTACTGTAGGACGTGACACGTTATATCGGTTCCTATAGCTGTCTTAACAAGAAAAGTCTCCCTGGCTCGCCCTGGCTTTATGCAAGCCTCGTTCAAGTTCAAATCCTGTGGGTCTCTTATTTAGTCTTGGCGTTCACAATCTGGCTTGTGGGGGCAGGGGCGACTGACGCCACTGAATTAAGCCTGACCCATGGTGACACCCAGACAGGCAGCAGACAAAGACGAAACTTTGACCTCAGTGGGGGTTGGTGTCGTGTCCAGCTCTGTATCTGTGTGAGCTTAGGGGGCAAACCTTCTGAAACAGGCTGTGACCCTGGGCATGTTATTACAGCAACAGCACATGGCCCCATGATTATTGCCAGAGTAGAAAATAATGAATAAATCAGGGTTGGCTTTTAGATTGTCACATGACTTTGATCACAAGGGCTTGAAGAGAACTGCACCCCTGAAAATACAGGCCTGAGCACTTAATTGGGTTTGGGTAAAGACACCCGCCTTGGCTGCCCAAAGTAGAATGTCACTACGCTGTATGTATGTATGTTCTAGAAAATGATCACAACTGTGGAAAACAAAACGAGGATCCACAAAATTAGCAGAACTTGTCAATGGCACAAGATCAGACGGTTACGAGAAAAAAAATTGACAATTAAATCATCACAAGGAAAGAAATGATATGCCTTTACGCTGCACAACAGGTTTCCGAGGAATGACAAGTGCAGAAAAAAAGCAGGCACAACTTTGCTGCTGTCTGGGATCTATTTAAAGTGAAGGTTCTTGGCATGGGCTCCATTTTTGTTTTTGGCGCCGCACACAGAGTATAATTAGACTTTGTCACTTTTATGGCCATTAGGAAAAACATGGGACTGAAAGATGCAGACGAAGATTTTCACCAACTCAAGAGGTGTAGTATTATTGGTATTCATATTCACAATAGAGCAATCAAAACTCTACACTTTCCCCTTCCTGGTATATTTCTTTTTGTGTATATTTTATCTGTGCTTTTTTGTGTTCACCCTTGTGTTAAGTGGTAAGCTTTTTAACTGTAAAGGCTTACTGAGTTCTGTCGAAATTAGTGTTTTCATTATGTAGTTACAGAGACAAAAAACGCATCGAGTCGCTTTGGGTTTGTGCAGGAGAGAAGATGGAGATAAAACACAGAGAAATGTACATCTCTCTTAAGCAAACAGGAAATCTTTGAAGTGCAAATTATGGGAAATTGCAACTAAAGCAACTCAAGACAGCAAGGAATCTGACGCCCCGGGCTTCAACAGTGTAACGGTAATGAGAAAAACAGCGAAGACATTTTGAGAAGGCCTGCAGCATGATCATGGTGCCAAACAGAGGGTGAGTAGCTTTGAGAATTAGTCCTGTTTGGCCAGCTTGGTCTAAAGTTGTTTAATTCTGCCTGCTTCAGCAGATTTGCAATCTCTGTTTCCATCTGATCCTTTCTGCCAAGCAGCTTTGATTTATCTGACACTGCAGAGCATATTTATACACATCTTGTGGTTTGGTCCCCCCAAAGTAGCCAAGGTCTTCAACAATAAACTTTTCATAAGCACTCGAGCTGAGTGATGAGGAAGATGGATCACAAGGAGACAGATCCAGTGGCTGGAGGTTGAAGTTAGAAGCCTTTAATAATGCAAATATTTTATCCTTAATGTTCACAGGCCACACTGGGAAATTAGTTACCCAGCAAAACTAAAAATAAAAAACCCAACATGAAACTTTTTGACCTTCTCCCCTGAAATCCCCAATGCTTTCTCTAATGGCCCATGCTGTCAGTGCCGTGTTGTTTGTCCTGACACCGAAGAACTGGAGAACTCTGGTTATTAAAATAAAATAAAAAGACTGGAATGGCCAGAGTCTTCGGGCGCACACACAGAGCACGCAGAGTGTGTTTAATAAGCCCAGGGGGTGAGTGAATTGAAATGCATATTCAAGCAACACATCCTGTTATGTATTATAGGTTAGCTTGTCTTTGTCTGCATCTGCGCTTTTCATTCTTTCTCGGTCAATACAATGATGTTCTGGTTTGAGGCCAAGTCTTGAGATTAATCTGAGAATCTTGCGTGAAAGGCTCAAGAACTCAAGAGGGAGACGAGGCCCTTCAGCCCATCGCAGGTAATACTCACATTTGCAGTGCTTGCCATCCTCCATGAGCTGGTAGTTTTGGCGGCATCGGCACTGGTAGTGGGCCAGGGAGAGCTGAACACACTCCTGCTCGCAGCCCCCATTGCTGATGGCACAGGAGTGGACGGCTGGGAGGGAGATAAGAGGAGAGAGGAGGATGTGAGCAAACAGTGAGAAGGTAATAGGGAATTCTTAGGAAATGCTATAAAAAAAAATATATATATATTTTTTTTTTGGCTCATTCAAAGTTAATTAAGTATTTATTTGTTTATGAGTTAAATTATGGCAATGGTGCTACAACCTCCCCAAAGGCCTACAGTTGGAAATACCTTGAGTTACTAATATGTGAATGGATATAATAATTTATTCCTTGTTTCAAAATATCTATTGCAGCCACTGAATTCACCTGGTGTAATCGTCAGAATTGAGAACAAACAGCTTCATCTCCTCCTGAGGACTGATCTAAGACGATGGTTCAGGATGCTTTCAAGTGCTTTGTACCATTTCCGACTGCCTCAAAGGAGATGTAATCAAGCCCAGTGCTAAACTGGAACTGTTTTTTTAATGAGGAAGCCAAAGACCTTCACAAAGCATAGAAGAAAGATCAGATCCTCTTTTACTCATGCATGAACTCCAAAATCCACTTCAAAAGCACGCAGCCGATGATTTTCTCTGTTAGGCGTTTGGTATTTGATGTGCACTGAACCCCTGCCAGTTCTTAATATTTTCGGGAAGATAAAAACCTCAGAACTGCATCCAACACAAATATTGTGGGAAAAAACTTTATTCTGAACTGTTAAAAAGCCATCTGATGGTTCTGATAAGAGTGCAGGCACTGGGAGCACTGGGTGAGGATGACAGATACAGACACTGGTGTTTGTGAAATGCACACTTTACCAAGTCCGTTATTTTGTCACGAGAACATCGGATCATCCCATCGCCCGGCTATATGAAAACTCCTGCTTCCACAACTATGATTGATTGCTCTTAATGCATTCAGTGTGGGATCAAATCAAGTACACTGTATCAGGTATTTTGTTACCATGGTAAAACAGTATAAATGCATAATAAAGTGATAATAAAGAATGATGCAAAATTAGAAGGAACATTTATCGCATTTATCAAAAAAGGCAAAAAAGCTTGCCTTTCAGATGACAGTTTTCCAACTTTCTTGATCAAGTCACCTGATCAAACGGATTATCAGTAGGATGAAATGATTTATGTTTATTTTCTCTGGATCGACTTGGAATGTCCTCAATTGTGACTTTATCCAACTGTTGGCTTTTCTTGTGCAACACCGTCACCTTGCTTTGATTCAGCATTCAGACAGGAAGGAGTTTCCAGGCTGAGATAAGCATCAGCGATTAACTAATCCACATGTACATAATCATTATTAGTGTAATCATTCATTGCTCCAGACAGCACATGTGTCGACAATGCAGTTGCCTAAAAAGAACAAAGGCACAGAGCACCAAAACACTTTCCCTCTGCTTTCCTTCTGACCAGGGTCATTGTACCTAATTGCTTCTATGACTTTGAAAATGCTTCAGACACATTTCGGCCTTTTGATGTTTAAGAAGAAAAAAGCGAAGAAGATCATTGTGTATACCCCGGCTTAACCTGACCAGAGCTGCATCGTGTTGAACAAGAGACGTCTGGATCATATTCTTTCTGTGTTATTTCACAAAACAATTATTCCAGAAACAAAGACAGGATTCCGAAACGATTATTTAAACTTGAGAAAGACATAATACATTCTTGCCCTCCCCTGTAACAGGTTTTTATTAATGTCTTGCGGAGATAAATCTGGACTGCATCTTTTATTAATCCTAATAGGAATAAGTGTATGCTTACACTAGAGTGAGACCAAAAATAGCTAGTTATGTAACGTGAACCCTGACGGTTTTGTAGGGCAATATGGCACAAGGCTGCAACAATATTAGTGGATATATAAACGTAAGGCTAAACAATAACAAATGTGTCTGCCAGGACAAATCACTCAATTGTTTCAGAAGTGCAAGAAGGCTTTTGGTTACACTGTGTCTTCCCATGCTTTGTCTCTCCCTCTCTCTCTCTGTGGTTCTGTGGTGTTTTTGGTCTGGTTTCAGGAGACGCCACAGGAATGGACTCATTTCTGGAAAACAAGCCTAAAGTCCAGCTGTCTTCAGGCCTGTGAGGACACAAGGCCCAGACACCTGATGAGGCCTCTCATTGGTCCAGGGACCCCCTCCATGTTCCGTGATGTATCTTCCTCCCTGTTTGAGGTCTGCAATAAATCAGTCGCACTATTCCAGTAAAAGCACGATGCTTCTGTTGGCTAGTGTCTGATTCAAATTTGTAATTACTTTAAAGCAAACCTACAGTTTATCTCATGGGATGATCGCACATAAAACAATGACTTATACCTTTATAGTACATCATTGCACAGTAGATAAAGCGGATTGATATGAAAAAATACTGTTATGTTTTTCTCAGTCCTTTGAGACACACTTCTTTGTTGGAAAGACACAAAAAAAGCTTTGACATATATACAGTGGCTATAGAAAGTCAGAGATGAATGCATTTAAATTAGGATTTTTTTTCCACTTTTCTACAAACCATTGTCCACAGCATTAAGGGGGACAAAAGTTGAAACTGTGAAAAAAATACAAAACTGAAATATCATAAGTGGAGAAGTCTCCACCCCCCTGAGTTTATACTTTGTAGAAGCACTTCTGGCAGCAATTACAGCTGTATCTGTTGGGATGGGTCTCTGCCTACTTCGCACACCTACATTTGGCAATATTTGACAATTTCTCTTTACAAATCTGTTCAAGCTCAAGTTCCTTGGGGAGCATTGCTGGACAGCAATATTCAAGCTGTGCCACAACATTTTCAGTTGGATTTAAGTTGGGGTTTTGACTGGGCCACTCAAGGACAGTAGTTGTGGCAGTTTCAGATTTATTGCAGAGAGCAGCAGGTTTTCCTCAAGGACTTATCTGTACTTGGCTCCATTTGGTTTCCATTCTATCCTGTCAAGTGCCCCAGTTCTTTTGCATATATATATATATATATATGTATACACTCACCTAAAGGATTATTAGGAACACCATACTAATACTGTGTTTGACCCCCTTTCACCTTCAGAACTGCCTTAATTCTACGTGGCATTGATTCAACAAGGTGCTGAAAGCATTCTTTAGAAATGTTGGCCCATATTGATAGGATAGCATCTTGCAGTTGATGGAGATTTGTGGGATGCACATCCAGGGCACGAAGCTCCCGTTCCACCACATCCCAAAGATGCTCTATTGGGTTGAGATCTGGTGACTGTGGGGGCCAGTTTAGTACAGTGAACTCATTGTCATGTTCAAGAAACCAATTTGAAATGATTCGACCTTTGTGACATGGTGCATTATCCTGCTGGAAGTAGCCATCAGAGGATGGGTACATGGTGGTCATAAAGGGATGGACATGGTCAGAAACAATGCTCAGGTAGGCCGTGGCATTTAAACGATGCCCAATTGGCACTAAGGGGCCTAAAGTGTGCCAAGAAAACATCCCCCACACCATTACACCACCACCACCAGCCTGCACAGTGGTAACAAGGCATGATGGATCCATGTTCTCATTCTGTTTACGCCAAATTCTGACTCTACCATCTGAATGTTTCAACAGAAATCGAGACTCATCAGACCAGGCAACATTTTTCCAGTCTTCAACTGTCCAATTTTGGTGAGCTTGTGCAAATTGTAGCCTCTTTTTCCTATTTGTAGTGGAGATGAGTGGTACCCGGTGGGGTCTTCTGCTGTTGTAGCCCATCCGCCTCAAGGTTGTACGTGTTGTGGCTTCACAAATGCTTTGCTGCATACCTCGGTTGTAACGAGTGCTTATTTCAGTCAAAGTTGCTCTTCTATCAGCTTGAATCAGTCGGCCCATTCTCCTCTGACCTCTAGCATCAACAAGGCAGTTTCGCCCACAGGACTGCCGCATACTGGATGTTTTTCCCTTTTCACACCATTCTTTGTAAACCCTAGAAATGGTTGTGCGTGAAAATCCCAGTAACTGAGCAGATTGTGAAATACTCAGACCGGCCCGTCTGGCACCAACAACCATGCCACGCTCAAAATTGCTTAAATCACCTTTCTTTCCCATTCAGACATTCAGTTTGGAGTTCAGGAGATTGTCTTGACCAGGACCACACCCCTAAATGCATTGAAGCAACTGCCATGTGATTGGTTGGTTAGATAATTGCATTAATGAGAAATTGAACAGGTGTTCCTAATAATCCTTTAGGTGAGTGTATATATCCATTGAGGGAAAAAAGTATTTGATCCCCTGCTGATTTTGTACGTTTGCCCACTGACAAAGAAATGATCAGTCTATAATTTTAATGGTAGGTGTATTTTAACAGTGAGAGACAGAATAACAGCAAAAAAATCCAGAAAAACGCATTTCAAAAAAGTTATAAATTGGTTTGCACGTTAATGAGGGAAATAAGTATTTGATCCCCTATCAATCAACAAGATTTCTGGCTCCCAGGTGTCTTTTATACAGGTAACAAGCTGAGATTAGACTAATCTCAGCTCGTTACCTGTATAAAAGACACCTGTCCACAGAAGCAATCAATCAATCAGATTCCAAACTCTCCACCATGGCCAAGACCAAAGAGCTGTCCAAGGTTGTCAGGGACAAGATTGTAGACCTACACAAGGCTGGAATGGGCTACAAGACCATCGCCAAGCAGCTTGGTGAGAAGGTGACAACAGTTGGTGCGATTATTCGCAAATGGAAGAAACACAAAATAACTGTCAGTCTCCCTCGGTCTGGGGCTCCATGCAAGATCTCAGCTCGTGGAGTTTCAATGATCATGAGAACGGTGAGGAATCAGCCCAGAACTACACGGGAGGAACTTGTTAATGATCTCAAGGCAGCTGGGACCATAGTCACCAAGAAAACAATTGGTAACACACTACGCCGTGAAGGACTGAAATCCTGCAGTGCCCGCAAGGTCCCCCTGCTCAAGAAAGCACATGTACAGGACCGTCTGAAGTTTGCCAATGAACATCTGAATGATTCAGAGGAGAACTGGGTGAAAGTGTTGTGGTCAGATGAGACCAAAATCAAGCTCTTTGGCATCATCTCAACTCGCTGTGTTTGGAGGAGGAGGAATGACCCCAAGAACACCATCCCCACCGTCAAACATGGAGATGGAAACATTATGCTTTGGGGGTGATTTTCTGCTAAGGGGACAGGACAACTGCACCGCATCAAAGGGACGATGGACGGGGCCATGTACCGTCAAATCTTGGGTGAGAACCTCCTTCCCTCAGCCAGGGCATTGACAATGGGTCGTGGATGGGTATTCCAGCATGACAATGACCCAAAACACACAGCCAAGTCAACAAAGGAGTGGCTCAAGAAGAAGCACATTAAGGTCCTGGAGTGGCCTAGCCAGTCTCCAGACCTTAATCCCATAGAAAATCTGTGGAGGGAGCTGAAGGTTCGAGTTGCCAAACGTCAGCCTCAAAACCTTAATGACTTGGAGAGGATCTGCAAAGAGGAGTGGGACAAAATCCCTCCTGAGATGTGTGCAAACCTGGTGGCCAACTACAAGAAACGTCTGACCTCTGTGATTGCCAACAAGGGTTTTGCCACCAAGTACTAAGTCGAAGGGGTCAAATACTTATTTCCCTCATTAACATGCAATTCAATTTATAACTTTTTTGAAATACATTTTTCTGGATTTGTTTGTTGTTATTCTGTCTCTCACTGTTAAAATACACCTACCATTAAAATGATAGACTGATCATTTCTTTGTCAGTGGGCAAACGTACAAAATCAGCAGGGGATCAAATACTTTTTTCCCCCACTGTATATATATATATATATTAGTGGAGTGCTTAAGATATTGTTGTCACATGTACACTTTAAAAGCCAGAAGCTCTTGTAAAGTTTCCACTGGCCTCTTGGTAGCCTCTCTGGTCAGTCTCCTTCTTGCTCAGTCATCCAGTGTGGTGGGACAGCCTGATCTAGGCAGGGTCTTGGTGGTGCCATACACCTTCCACTCCTTAATTGTCTTGACTGTGCTCCTAGGCCTTTGCTATTTTTTATACCCATCCCCTGATCTGTGCTTTTCAACAACTTTGTCCCAGAGTTCTTTTGAAAGCTCCCTGGTGCTCATGGTTGAGTCTTGAAATGCACACCCCAGCAGAGGGAACCTACAGGAACTGCTGAATGTAACCAGAAATCATCTGAATCACTACAATTTAACACAGGTGGAAGCCACTTAACTTGGGGTGTGATTGTGAATGTCATTGGTTACTCCTGAGCTAATTTAGGATTGTTATTACAAGTGGGGTGGACCGTTATCCAACCAAGCTGTCTCAGTTTTTATTTATTGTTAATTTTCTACACATTTCTAGATTTTTTTTTTCACTTGGTAGTTGTGGGGTGGGATGTGTAGATAAATTAAACAAAAACTATTTTATTGTATTTTAATTCCAGGCAACAAAAGGTGATTTTTTTTAAAGGGGGTGTAGACTTCTTACAGGCACTAACACTAACAGTGCATCAAACTTACTTACTTTCCATTTTGTGTGATCTGTAAATTGTAAAGTGTGCTTTTGTAATTTAAACTTTGCCATCCTAATTATGCAAGTTATTGTATTTGTTGAAACATGATTCAAAAGGGTCTTTGTGTCATATCGTCAGCTGTGTTGTTTCTCGTTAAGAACCACGGAATTGGGGCTAAAGTTATTTCCTGTTCCACTTCTCCCTAATTTCAGTATCCCTTTCCAGCTGTCTGGCCTTTATTTTCACAGCAGAGGTCTCCTCCTTGTCAGTCACAACACATAGGTAGTTCAAAGTTGATTGGGGTTAAAGGAGGTACAAATACAGGAATGTCTGCGATAGCAATAAGAATATACATGATGTGTAGTTTTACATCCTTAAATAGACAATTCAGGTTTATGTAGAATTAAATAAAGTGGACTTGTAATATTGTACTAGTTAAGCCTTTTCTGTGATTTACTATAATGTATTCAGTTAGTTAGTCATACAAACTAGCCTAGTTAAAAATATACTAGAGTCTAAGGAAAATAGCAAGAAAGTGCTGGTCTTAGACAGTGGAATAACTATCAGTTGCTGAAACTTTGACTCAAAGCAGACTCAAAGAACAACACAGCAACGCTATCAGCATTCCAGGACTAAAAACACATTATTGAATCCATATTTCACAGCTGTGTACTCGCATCGCCCTTCAATCTCCGATACACAAGTTTGCCAGCTAGACCCATCAGTAATCCAAACATATAAACCTCCTGTCACCAGCAAGAACAAACATTCCCATCAGTGAGACTCGAGTCCGAATCTTTGAGAAAACATCATTCTAGAGTGGGCGTACACAACCTTCGGGAATGTTGTTTACGTCAAACTCTACTGGATGCCGCAAACTGGGCTCTTCCAGTCCATGCCATTGCTTCAACCTCAAACAAAGCAGAATGACCGACTCAATGGACTACAGAATAGGAATCGTTGCACTCACACTGTTGTAACACGAAGAGGCTATACAAAAAGTTGATTCGTAGGTTCAGGAATAGTGCAAAATCCTTTCACATGCACATTGAGGTTTCAACTTGGCTCCTGTCCTCTACCATATTGCCAGGCACTACTGCCATAGCACAAGCCACTAACTATGTCCTTGAAGCAGTCGAATACTCAGTCAATTTAAAATAATGCAATACACCAATCTCTGCAACAAAATGCATTCAAATCAGAACAGCCTGTACGAAAACTCGCACAAAAATGAGAGCATTCCCAGAGAGGGGGCTAATCACATCTGCCCCCTTCAGAAGAGTGGGTTGACTGTAGTTCATGCCCCCTGGTGAGTGTAGGGAAGTTGGGTTTAGTTTTTCTGCTGGAGATTGGCCTTGGCACAGAGTTGGCCGAGCGCTGCCAGTTAGTCCCCCCCTACCAAGATCTCCCCATTAATCAGCAGCGGGGGCCGCGGGGGACACTGAGCTAAGCTGAGCCTTTCAGCAGGCATTACGGTGATAGGATCGGGGGGAGAGCAGGAATTCTGCTGCTGTCCTGGGAGCCCTGCCATGTGACAATGTTCTTTGTGAGATTCCCAGAGCTATCAGAGTAAAACCACAATGCCTCTATTTTTTGGCTGCAGCCTGATTGAACTTCTGTGGCGAATTATATATACACGTATATATCACTGCGAAAGAAAAGGAGCTTCAAAATGGTGCATTGAGAGCACCTACCCACATCAATGGCTGTCTTTGAACTGTTTCAATAAGAGAACCTGACTGTCAGGCCTCCAGGACACCATGGGAATCGGCTTCAAATACAACTGCTCCCACACTGAACTCCAGAGACAGAGCTCTCTGCTCGAAATCTGTCTCCATATGCGTCTATTCTTTACTACAGAGTGTTGTTTAACAAAAACCTGATTAGTCACTATCATTTCTCTTTGCCAAAAACCCTTGACTTCATTTTCAGCTACGGTGTAGCACACTGATAGAAACTTTTGTTTATTAGAGCAAATTTTGACGGCTCTGTTTAACAGTAATGGATTGTGACAAGATTGGAAAGAGATACTGTCAACCGAGCCTCCGACACGATGACGCAGTTGGAAAGGACTGTTCTCAGGAGCTGTCACTTGTCACTTGTCAAGGCAGTATTAAATTCACAGCAGCGGAGTACAGAAATTTGTCATAATTGGCGTACGATTTAAAGAAGACCAACACAGTGAACCCAGAAAGAGTGCATGAATGCAAAATAAAAAAATTAATGAGTAATAAAAAAAGGACTGTTTCTAGTTTAGCAGAACAGTTTACAGCGAGTTGTGCAATGGACAGCAGTAAATGTGCAACTTCACTTCTGACATCTTCTCTGATAGTTCAGCAGAATATACACTGTTAACACACAATCTAGAGCAGTGGTCCTGGGGCCCCACTGTGCTGCAGGATTTTGTTACAGTCGGCAATTAACGATACCTCCATACTTAATTGACATCTTAATTGAACTAAATTTGCTTAAATTGTAATTTGTAATTGGCCAAGCTTACATAATGTGGGAAAAGTCAAGTGCCTGATATCGTTTTAAATTGAACTTGACATATACTGCTTGAGATAATTTAATAGATCTGATTGGGCAAATTATGAGGTCAATTAGTTATTCAATTGAGTAACTGGAAGCTCGGTTTGAACTAAACAGGGTTGAGAACCACTGCTCTAGAGGTCAACTGTGATATTAAAATTAGTTGTTTAATTTTGACTGGAATTTGTGTGAGACAGACTTTTTTAGAAGTGAGATGAGAGCCTCTATTCCACGGTCCAAGAATCTTTCTTAGACACAAAAACTGTGTACAGCCACCTACGTTGGATAGGCAGCTGGGAGTTTGTGGGATGTAAGTCTAAAAATCATCTCAGCACCCCAAGTCTCGTGCAGTTTTCCCACGACTCACCAATACAGGTCCGTGCGTCGGTGTGCAGGCGTGACCCCGGGTTGCACTCGCAGTAGTAGGAGCCCCGAGTGTTCACACATCTGTGCTGGCAGCCTCCATTGTGAACTTGGCACTCGTCGACGTCTGCACGGAGACACAGGGCAGAAAGCACATGGGAAGAGAAATTAGCCTAATTGTTATTAATGCAATCTTTATTATTAGAACAATATTGTCCAGGCTTCCACTCCAGTGAGCTCCTGAACTACGGATCGCAGGGAGCAGGAATCAACAGTCCGTCCGTGCTTCTCACACAAGAGAGCAATTTAGCCTCTGCAGCTTCTCAATGGAGCCACTTAAACTGAGATGTGTAACACTAGAAAGATGGATGGATTCCAGGCCATCGGGGCAAACTCTGAAATGCTCCCCTAGAGAATCTGGAGATAAATAAACAAACAATCAGGTAATTTTCCATATGGAAACCGCTGCAATTCAATGCAAGATATTATTTAAAAAAAGAAAAAGAAAAGGATAATTTATTCTACGACGGAGGATACCCAACCCACTTAATCTGCGGGCACTAATGGAGGACAGGAGTGGGTGCAAGGTCACTCCCTGCCAACATTGTGACCAATCCAGCCTTGAGATTTTCCTTTTTTTTTTTTTTTACACAGTTAGCCCTTTGCAACAACCCAGGAGGAAAAACAAATAAGAAAACAGCACGACAGCCTTACTAACCCAGCAAGTAGTTCAAATCACAGCACTCGTTCGCTTCCCAGAGTCGGGGGTAAACTAATCAGCTATTTCCCTTTCATAACAGCCCCTAAGTGGGAACAGGGAGCCCACATACCTGCTCCTCTCAAGAATCAACACAGCCCGCAAGCTGCAGTTAAAACATTAACCCCCATCTCCCAGGACACCCCCAAAGAGACGCCAATCTGAAATGTATTACCGTTGCTGAACTGCGCACTCAGCACAAACTCCTCTCAATATCCCCATTGTGTCTTTTCCAGTGTAAATAAGGTTAGTCTCCGTCTACTTTTTTCCCCAAAAGACACACTCACGTGTGAGGAAACATTAGGTTTAGCTCGCCAATGCATCAAAGACATCAAAACTGTTAACTCCATATCGGAGCTAAACGCTGATGCTAAACTCCAGAAGGGAACAGTGAATTGATAACGCTTCCTAAAAGCCCGCCGAAAGGTTTAGACCCAGAGAGCCATCACTCTGAACTGGAATGACCTGGGAAGGATTTCGAAGTGTGTTTTGTTCTTGGTGCTGTTTGTTCCTGGGAGGATCTTCCTGAAGATCCTCACAGGTGTTCCCATAAAGATGAAGCTTGTGGAGGCATGCTCTCTTTACTATCTTAGCACACCACCAGTTTCGAGAACTATTCCAATAAAAGACCCAGGAGCAACTGTAAACTGAAAGCAATGTCTCAAACTAAAACTGTGCTGAGAAGACCATGGTCAGATCATTATAGATAGAGAAGAAATAGGGAGATGTTGCCCAATCTGTACTGCATGACTTCCAGCTCCTTTCACAGTTTCCTACTCAGTTTAAAATTTGACAAACCATCAACACCAACCCTTTCTTAGCTGGTGACAAGAGGTCTTATTGTGCAGCGCTGTGTCAGGCCACAAAAATGTGAGCTATTTCTTTCATTTTGGATTTTGGGGGGGGGGGGGGTGGCTTTGAACTTGGTTGTCCTCGATCTCTACTTAGGGACCTGTCTGTCACCGTCACACTGGGCTCTTCTGCATACTGCACACGCTGAAAGAAATGGCTGGGAGGGCAGAGGTTTAAAAGATTGAGCCAAGGCTGTTAAATAGAACAAAAATGCCTGGCACCAAGCTCAGACAGCTTACAAGTCGAACTGGACTATAAAAAGCCTGATGGTTGAGTAAGCGTCAATGCCAGTTAAGATCACCCTGGGAATGAAAACAGTAACATAAGAATTATTACTATTCCCGATGATTTAAGCGGGTACCATAATAGGGATTGTACCAGAACTGCTCAGCCTATACTGTTTATATTCCCTAGGGAAGTCTTTGGAAACTCCAGTTCATTGTTGTAACGTTTTTTATTTAATTATAAGTCAAATTTCAAACATCAGTGGAACCGTAAGATTCTTAAGGCAAGGCATATTGTACTTTTACAGGTATGCTTATACCAGATACATACCATAAGACGTACTGGAAGTCACTATAAAGAGTTGAGGATGGAAAAAACCCATGAAACTACAAGCAAAACACAAACACCACAATGGAGGAATAGAAACTGTGATTGTGTGACTTCCACGACATGTTACTGCTCCAAGCATACAAACATTTGTGCATGCAATCTCCCAGATCCAATTCATACACACGCCACTCTACCAGAGCGCAATGCCCTAATCCAGTTTCCTTTTTTATATTCCTCGGACGTGGAGTGTAACAGGCTCCCTTTACAGCGTGTAACCAATACAGTGGTTTCAAATCCTACGCTGGTGTTAAAGCCGAGGAACCCTTTAGTGTCGTATCGCGTGGGAGAGCTTATCTGACAGGCCCAGCAAGGCGGGGGGGTGTTATGGGAGGGCTGGAGTGTTGCACAAATTGAAAGCACTTCGCAGTCTTTGTTTTCCCCACGTTGGGTTGGCGAGAGCACAACAGCTGGCACCGGCATCCATTTCAAACAATCCATCAGCGCTGTGAAGGACAGCCGAAGAAATAAACAGTTTACAGTTGGCGGATTAGTGGTCAGTTCCCATATCACTGGGCTTCGGTGGAATTTAACTGTATAGGCCTCACAACACTAGGACTGCAGAGATACACATCACCTCCCCAGTGAACAGCTAAAGACACTCACAAATTTGAAGTCCCAGACATAGCATACCATTATCCAGGGTTGGATTACAAACACGATAGGACTCTCTTGATTTACCAACTGGTACATCTTCACACTTCATCCTTATGACAATGTGCTTTTGATTTATTGCATAGTGTTAATGTGACCGACGGTACCTTAGCCCCCTAATTAAACCCCTAGTCTTAACCTTGTTCAGCCATTGTGGCATGTCCCAGAGTCCCAGGAGATAACTCACAAACTTCAGGTTGCTTATCGCATTCTTGTGAAAAAAGATTATACGCCCTTGAAACT
This sequence comes from Amia ocellicauda, assembly GCF_036373705.1. NCBI lineage: Eukaryota > Metazoa > Chordata > Actinopteri > Amiiformes > Amiidae > Amia > Amia ocellicauda. Next base: position 22,129,697 of record NC_089867.1, on the reverse strand, counting down.
TTGTTAATAATTGAACTTGACAAGGAGGCAGGTGAATCTGTAAATGGGAGAATTATATTTTCAGCTCTAGGGTAAAGATCGCAGATGCTTCAAGACCACGCAACCCTTACTTGAAAGCAAATGGAGATGCTCTGTCTCATCGAGTAACGCCTCCAGCATTAACTGGCCACTAGTAAAAAGAAAAAGACAACGCCTAAGGTTACTGTATGATTGAGCTGCGATCTGTGGTCTAATTCTCTATCCAATCACTGTGGCTATATAATGAAATTCAGCTTTAGGACTCGGTGGGTATCTCTTTGGAGAGCAATTAAGTACAGTACAGTTGCTCGACAAATTAAGACACCATCCCCACCCTTAAACAATTGCAATATATTATCTTGTTAGTATTACTGGCTGAATTTCCTTTCAATTGTTTTCTTCATCTGCACTTTAAATGAGGTAATAAGACCAAGATGGAGTCCGGTAGTTGTATCAGACAGCTGTTATTAAAATAAATAGAAGCAGGAAGCCGTGTTCAGAGTACTTGGTAACATTCCTGCCTTAACGGATTGTGAAAATGCCTGTGTTTCTTCTAAATATGTGTACTATTATACATCTTAAAATCAATAATTAAAAAATGCTTTTGGTCTTGAAAGGTGTTTTCATCCGAGGAGCTCTTGTCGGAGTCTGGAGCCATGACTTTGCCATTGTTGCCCAAGCGCTGGTGCCCACATATTGGCCATGGTGTCGGATTTGTACCCCATGGCTCTCATTCCAGGGCTGGGCCACTGAAGGACACCACAGCAAGACGAAGCCGGGTGGGGCGTGCGGGGCAGTTGGCTTGGGGCTCCACTCCACTCATTATCCGATCTCACTTGCTAGCTGTGCCGTCAGGAGCAATTAAACTGTCAAACTACAGACTCTCAGGAATGCCTGCCTTGAACAACTCGCCCTGTAGAAGCCGAGCAGCATGGAGGCAAGTCTACCTTTACTCAGTGTTAACGCAGCCTTAGTGGAGTGCAGTTTATGTAGCACTTCCCAGGTGGAGTGACAGCCTGTGGACCCATGGGCGCTAGATCCAGTTGGGGTTGGTCTCTGTGCTTTCGCCCCTGAGCAGGGTGCACTGAAGGCTGAGGTCCCTTTCCTGTGAGGCAAACGGCTCCTATTTTCATTCCTCAGATCAGTCTGTTCATGTTGCCATTGGGAGCCAAGCAGAGGAAGGAATGTAGGGAATGGATGTCTCGTTTGGGATGTTCGGCTACAAAACAGACGCTTCGGAAAATCTGTGGTCACACAAAGAAATCACTCAGGAATAGGAGGGGTGATCAGGAGAGGACAGGAGCCCCTGATTGGAAGACAGAACTGTCCATCTTATCAATCCAGTGCAGGAGCATTCACATTGAGAATTACCCAAGAATCTCAGACAAAGGAAAAGGACTGTATTTGAACGCAGTGTCAACACAGACCTTGCTCTTCTGGGCCTGATAAGTAGTCCTCTCTCCCACGTAGGACAGCTTACTTAGGTGAGCTACAGTACCTCAGACACCACTTTGTGTGTAGATTAGAAATACTCAAATAAAACAGTTTAACAGATTAGTCTTGGTGCTGTTCAATGGAGTAGAACACAGTCCAAATGATTATCTTTTTTCATGAAGAAAAACAATCAAACATCAAATTGGTTTTCATCACGGAAAAAATCCAGATTCGTCTAATACGATCCACTTTTTCAGCCCTCTGAGCCAAATGCAGAGATCAAATCCAGAACCGATATGACATTAAAGACAAACAAAATTCCTGAATCCAGATTGTCACGCACTGGAAGCCAGTGACAGGGCGCAGTGAAGACCCACCAAAGGGCAGACATTAAACAGTTCAAGAGCACAAATCCCTCTAAGAAAGTTCCTGGCATGTTGTGAATCTAATAACGGGAAACGCAGTAGCCAACAGACAACCGACAGCACTGTGACTCATATCTCATGGCGTGGCTTCGTTTTCTCCTACTCCCAGCGCCCAGCAGTAAAAGTCAAGTGCTTCATTTCACTGCAATTACTTCACAAAGACATGATATATTAAAGATACACGGAACACAAAGCTGAATTTTTATAATGTTATCCCTACTTTGGATCGCAGCCCGAATCCCTTTGATAAATCTGCAGTTCTATTCAGAAAGGAAAAATAAGACAATGGTTATTGAAGAGCTGCCAGTGGAGAGCACTGCATTGGGGAGATAGAAGATATTTTAAGCCACAATTGTGACCACTGCTCTGAACAAATGGACCTCAATTTCGTCTGTGTTCTGTTTTGTTTGGTAGTCCATGCTGTCAAATCTTAGTTAAAATGGTCCACCGCTAACCTGGGCCAGGATTGGGACATTTTCCCAGTGCTATCTGGTACTCGGCTACCCCATCAGATTCCCCAACCCCCACAGCATGCAGACACGAGCAGTAATGAGAACCACCTGACAGTGTTTAGGGAAATGCGGTCTGCATGGAATTTTAATTGCCACGGCCTCCTTGCCGGGGGGGGGGGGGGTACGTTTCAATCAGCGTGCATGGCTGTATACTGTAAATATAGAAGACTAGAGAGCCGTCGGTGTTCACACAGCCAGGGAGTAAACAAACACTCATTTAAGGCATAAAATATATATATATCAACTTCACCAGGCAAGGAGGAGAAGCGCGTATCTTGATTGATGTGGATGGTATGCAAAGTGTGCCGTATGGATGACACTAACAGGACAGTGACAATGAGCACGGTGATGATGTAGCAACGTATTCAACACAAGTGACTGCAGTACGGCCTTCTGATAAAGCAGACATTGTGTGCGGTAGTGTTTTATAAGCCTAGTAGTTAAAGGTGGACGACAAAGGATTTTGTAATCTTGGAAAACTGCAGTGCACTCCTAAAAGAAACATGCTGTAAGCAATTATTCAAAAGGACGCAAATAGTTTTATCGTTACAACTACGCGCACAGCCTGGTAAAGGTGCACCGTAGGGGTCAATGCAATTAAGAAAAAAACTTGATTGCAGTTAAAGACGCCTCATTCCACTCTGGCTGCACGCACACTAAGAATCTGGCCTTGGGTTTGTTCTGTTCTCTGTAGGTGAGAGGGCTGAAAACCAAGAGGAAATAAGTGCCTTTAGCATGAGGGCTCTTATTTATTGCGACATCCAATAAATTCAACAATAATGTATCATCTTCAGTCTAACTGGTGTTTCTGCATGATCTCACTTACTTAATATAGCTCTCCCTGGCACAGTTAATAGTTCATTTATAGCATTTTCAAAAGAAATTTCAAGACCCAAATCAATTTTATAGAGGGGCTACGCTGCTGTACCTTGACTTGGAAAGAAGTTTGAGAATTGATTTCTGCTTTGCCCATTTCCACTATTCTCTACGGGACAATAACCTGCTCCAGGGTCTAAAGCCACCCTTCGCCTCACGAATCCACTCCGTCACATTCCTGGCTGATGAGCTGGCACCACCACAGACAGACAGGGCTGACTGGCCCGCCACACCGGGGGCCGTGCGCGCGCATGTCGGGGAGGTGAGAACATGCCAAGAGCCGAGAGTGCCTGCCATGCAGCTGCACAGAGGAGCGAACATCAAAAAGCAGAAGATTCCAAGTAACTCCAATACATATAAATTAGGATGATCAGAGGAATACTTGGGTGAAAAATAAAAGAAAGAACAACTGCTTCTTCTGCCAATGGATCCGGTGAATCAGCAGTTCCATAACCGGACAAAGATGTCCCTAGAGGAGTTGATCCCTCAAGAGCTAAACCCTGGCCAGTATAGATCAAATAGTTAGGGAAAGGAAGACAGCAAGTTGTTACGTTGAACTTTGTCATAGACAAAACACTACAAAACATGTAGACGCCATTGATGGACCTACATGGCTCCAACATGAGTAATAATACAGACAATATCTCTTCATATCTCGCAGACATGATCATTGTAATCAGATTTTGGAACTTTGTGGTTTGTCCTCAATGCAAAATCACTTTCATAACACACCTGCACCCATCAAACACCCTTGATATTCTTGTTTATAAACTGAAGCATGAGAACACAGGACCCACCCACCTCCTCACCCCCCCCAGCCAAAAGACTTTCCACACACAACCTCTCACAGCTTGGCACGTTACAGCTCACAAATGACAGCGGATGTACGGCCAAAGCCGCAACACTGCGCAGCACGGTGCCTGACTCACGGAGGCATGCCAGCTATGAGATGTTTGTACTCGGCATCTTTCTTCACTTCCACGGCATCAAAACAAGATGCTTAAATGTGGTGTTTATGTTTTCCATCACTCCTCGACTACCTAGACCAAACACAGCTCCACGGCAATTAGACAACTGCCCGATTTACAGCTTAGGGAATATGACTGCAGAACTAGATCTCTCTTTTTCTCTCTCTCTCTATATATATATATATATATATATATATATATATATATATATATATATATATATATATATATATATATACTGCCAAGAAGCTAATTTAAAAACATGATTTATAGCCAAAGGTAGATTGTCAGTGATCCCTAATAGAAAACAAACCTTTACAATCTTCATAGATACCCACAGGCACAAATCACTGGAATCTGGTTTCCTTCTCTTGTGAACTGAATTGACAGGGATAGTCTGTAAAACCCTGGGATGAGACTCCTTCCCCTATCGCGTGCACTCAGGTCTCATTACAGGATATCCCCCCATAATGGGCAGTAAGACACAGCAGGAGTCAGGCTGTGACAGACACGCTCGCTTTCAAAGCCCTTGTCTGTTGACTCTCGGCACCGTTGTCGAGGTCCTGAACTGTTTCTTTAGCGCAGACAATGGGCCGCCTTTTCCCCTTCACTGTGTTTCGGCTTTCCCGTCATCGGGATGCATTTTTTTTCCTTCTCATTTGGACAGGGTTGGTGTTTACAAGGGCTAATGAAACTCTTCCATCCAGATAGCTGCTGCCTTGATCTTTGCCTTGCATCCTAATTGGATTCTCTTAGGCTTTGCTGCAAGCAGGGGTGGACTGTGCATATGCCACCAGGAAAGGGAGAGAGGATGTAATTTGCCATAAGGTTTCATAGAATTTAACAGGGCAAGAAGAAGAAGAAGAAGAAGAGGAAGAGGAAGAGGTAGAAGAAAATAAGATCTCTGTTAATGTTTCTCTGAACAACTCAAACTCATTGCACAATGCTCTGAAGCCCATTAGCACAAAGGAAAGCCAAGTCTTGCTCATTGTTGTCACACTTCCGTAGCGTCAGAAAAGCGTTTTGAAAATGGTTTGCGCATTCTGGAAATTGTTAGCTTGGCATAGATAATTCTAACAGATAGAGGCGGACAATGCAATAGTTTGAGACCCAGCTGGTAACTATTACAAATACGGCTCAGATCAGATCATTTTAAGAAGACAAACGGTTTATATCAATATTTTGTGCATACCACATACAATACTTTATTAAACAATACAATACAAATATATCTGGGGGAAACAAAACTAAGACAAAAAATTAAAGTAATATTTTCTCTCTGACTGGCAGCTCTAAAGGTTTGAATTTTGTAATAATGCCAGTTTGTTGGTGCCCCTCAGTATGAAAGCAGAAGCAGTAAAGCAGTTACTAAAAAACAATGGGTCCAGACCTTCACCAGCGCCAGGCAACGCTGAAGGAAACAGCTGAAATGTGTCAGTCAGACCACCGGGGCCCCGACCCACGTCAAAGACACGGAAAGGAAGGCCCCCGAAAGAAAGGTCAAGGCAATAAACAGGCACCGCCTGCCCCACTATCTACTGTTGCCATACACTGCCTTTCGCAAGCACTGGGGCTGAGAGCTGCCAATAACACAGATGAGAACGAAAACCGTGTTTGGATGGCCTGCTCTGGCTACCAAGCACAGTGTTTTTGAACAGTGCGTTTGTTTAATTAACACCAGAGCTTCCACTGTGGCGGAAATGTTTCTGTAAATTTACACCAAACTGCCGGATCCCGAGGACATTCCAGAGCTATGACCCAAAAAGTACAGTAAGGCAACCAGACTGCTGCAAAAGCCCACATTCAGAACCGATCTTAGTGGCATTTGTGTTTCCTGCTTCTGCACTGACAGCAGGTATGGAGAGAAATAAACTATATCTATAAACATAATGACATTATCAAGGGAAAAACAACATTAATGTACAATATTGCCTTCTAGTTAAAGATTTATTAGTCTCCAGAAACATGCAGACATGAAGTTGGGAAACACAGACACGATTACTGGAGCTGTACAGGATCGTGCTGTGTTTGTGGTCGACACATCTGGACGAGAGAAGCATTTGGTCAAAACACAACAAGTTACCACATGCAGGAGAGCGACTTTGAACTCATTGTGCACACTAGTTTCTTCATCTTTTCTTGGAAACAATACTAAGGTAGCCAACTGGTTTGGGAATAAAGGAACAATCCCTGCAGATTGTCAAAAACTGACACAAACTGGACTTAATGTTCCTCCGGGGGGATACTTCAAAACACTGTCATAAAAGAGTAGCAACAGCACATGACAAAAGACAGAAAATGAGAGGATATGCTGTAGGAGACTGGAGGATTAGTTACCCATCTCTTAGTAACCCATGACAGATTACAAACATGACAACTTCACTTGTCCTAACATGAACTTTTACATGAATACACATTTTTATAAAACAAAAACAAAACCTAACCTATACATAGATGTGATTATGTATGTATATTTGGTGAACATGGCTCCTAGTTTTGACCTCTAAGTCTTCCACATGCATCTTTTGTGCAATATTATTAGAGAGATGCTGTAGTGGGTGGCTTTCATTTCTAACAAGGGAGGCTTTGTTTATAATGTCACCGGCCGACTGAGCATTTTGACCAAACTAGAGGAGCTGCCATCCCATGAGCTATAGAGACAGGAATAAAGAGACACCTTGCATTGTGAATAAACAAGCAGCACTCACCTGGACCCAGGTATCCCACACCATAGCCACTGTGCCTGAAATAGCAGGTGTAGCAGTTCTTCCGCAGGTATTGGTAACGAGGATTGCTAGAGCAACAAATTGACTCAAACAGATTGCCGAAACACCAGGAAAACAGCAAGAACTGCCCGAGTGATGCCATTGCTCAATAATATCAGTAAAGTAAAAAAAAAAAGTTGCTCTTTTGAAGGATAAAAATGAAATAAAGCTTCAGAAGGAAAAAAATGTCTCAATTTAAAAATAAAATTTCAGGGAAAGCTGTCAGGTTACATTTTCCGATAATAAAGGTTGAAACAACACTGGTTTCTTACAGCCAAACCTTGTAGTTCAGGAAAAGTTTGCTTTGGCTAGGCTGCGGCATCTGGAGACAAGAAGCGGTACTCAGAACAAGATCTCTCTCTCCCTCCTGCTCTCTCTCTCTCTCTCTCTCTCTCTCTCTCTCAACTCCAAGCTGACAGACATATGACTCTGATTTTTGTGTGTGTCTCTCTCTCTCTCTGCCTCTCTCCACCGTTCTCTGAGACCTCCTCCTCCATCCCTGTAACTCCAGTGACAACCTTATTTTCGGCATCACCCTCCTCTTCTCCCCTCCCTCCCTTCCTCCCTCCTCTTTTCAGGTAGGGGCCAAGCCCAACGAACATACAAAACAAAAGGGTTTAAAACGGTTCCAGTCAAGCCAGGCATGGGGATGACATCACATTGCTAAAATAGAAAAACAAGTGTGAAGTGAAAAGAACGAAGGCTGCTTTTTATGTGAATAGTACAACTCTAAAGTCACTCAGTGTTTGATATCACATACCCAACATACAGCCACATAAATCCTTGTCAAAAACAGGAATTTTTATATGCAACATTAAGAGAAAAATGACTAAAGTATGGAATATGTCAGCCATCTCATGTTTTTTTATTTGGCACAAACAGGAAACAAAGAACAAAAAACTTCATATTGACAATCACTAAAAGCCAAGTACCAGAGGGACTTATAAACCCGGTGATAAATCACATCTTAAGAAAATTTGAAGGCTTGAAAGCGATGCATTCTTTTTTGCTGACCAATGTGATCTACACAACTTTTTACAAGTCCCCCCCCACCTAGAAGAACACATATGGATGTGAATGCAGAACTGTGTTCGATTAGGAGTCTCGCTGTCAGAGCTGAGAGCTCAGTCGGCATCCAGGACCACAACGCTCTCTCACACTGTCCGTTCAAGCACTCTTATGGTGTTAAACCTCAATAAAAGTGTGTTATATTGTGTTTGATCTTTAATTTGTATTCGTGCAATTCAAATCCTAAAATGCAAGAGCAAGTCTCATTTCCAATTCTGCCGGGAAAATCATCTGTTTTGGTTTAACTGCAATGTCATCTTTGATACGAGACAAACCTCATAAGACAACCAAGTCATCAAGATATCACCTTACACTGAATACTACAATGAACATTATTAATAATTTAAATGTACAGCAACGAACTATTACAGAATTAGATCAGATATTAAACACACCCCCGTTGGACACCAGTGTTAGAAACAATATTACTGTAAACGACTAAAAGCAAGGACAGACTTTGGGCTGCTGACTCAAAACCATGAACTCTTTGGGAGACTGACTTATATAAATTACTTATTTATATCAGGTTTCAAATCCAGTCTATGTTTAATACAGGACAGATTTAAAAAATGCTTTTCTTGCAACTCCAGACAGGGCCACACAAAGCGGAACCAAACTGCGATGGGAATAATTTTGTCCCCCCCTTCGATTGCAAGAACCAAAGCGTTAACAATAGCTGCCATTTCATGCTCCATATCTGGCAAGAGAAGTCTCCTCTAACGCAGGATAGTGAGTCACCCGATGGACAGTCGAGATCTCACCGGCCGAGACGGTATGACTGAGAGTCATTCAGACCCAAAGCCATGCATGAGAGACGCAGAGAAGGGGGGATGGGGGGAGTTGTGTCCAGTCTGACTTTTTGTCTTCCCCACAGTGAGGGGGCGATCGCTCAGCTTAGCTAATGAAGAGGGGCAGCGCGCTCACCCGAGCCTGGCGGAGAGCTTGCCCCGAGAGCACAGCAGGGCAACTTCGAAACCACAGCCGACCTTCCCTGCTGAAGGGCACGGTGAAGGAGCTGGAGCCAGGCCCCAGCGCTCTCCCCAGGGGACATCTCCTGGACCAAGCACAGGAGGAATCTGCAGTACAGCGAGGGCACTTGGACTAGAATTACCTCAAGTAAACTCCCACAGGGCAGGGTGAGACACTCTGTGGCATCCAGAGGGATAATAGCCTCCCCTGCGAGGTCTGTTCCAGCAGCGGGGAGTGAGCTCAGTGTGCACTGATATTGAGAAAAAAGAGGGTTGTGGGGGTGTGGAACAAGTGACCCAGCCACTTCGCTGAAGCAGACCCCGTAGGCTGCTTTGGGAAGTCCTTGGATCACTAAGTTGATTGCAAATGAGTTAGACGTGGCAAGAGGCTGCCTCCCAATGGTAACCTTTCTCAAGTAATCAAAAACTGTGTAAACAACACTATTTTCCTTAAAACTGAAAGTGTGTTATCATTATTATTATATTCAATCGTTTTAACCTCACTTATGCAATGGTAACCGGGACCCTTTAAACCAAATCTCACTTTTCTGATGAATACTGCTCAATTATGCCGCATAATCAAAAATAAACCACAAATAACTCATCAAAATAAACTTTTAAACACCCTGAGACATACTGAAGTTGAAGAAGAAACAAAAAAACATTGTGTGGCATTATTGAACACATGGTGTAATGAAGTATGCTCCATGACCATGGTCACTGGGCTGCTGCTCCCTGATTGGCAATTTGTTCCTCGGAGAAGGCTGGCCGACTGGTGGTTAACGAAGCTTCCCTAATCGCCACACATTCCACACAACCCCTGACAGTGTCAGTGCCGGCTCAGCCCCCCGGCTCCATCATGGCAGAGAGACTCTCTCTCCGGCCCCGGGGCCCCACTGTGGCTTGTGGCTTGGAATGCGGCCCACAATACTCGGTGAGCCCAACGCCCCGATTCCCCCGGGAACCCGCCTGATTTCGCCTGTGTTGCCCTGGCAAGCCGCAGGGCCACACACATCAGTCCGCAGATACACCTGCCTTAATCACCGTCTTGGGTGCTGATCTGAATTTAACCGCTTGTTAAACTGAGGGAAGACTGGCGTGTGGAGTGCTGTGTGTGCAACTGCGCGATCCTCATCTGCACGTTTAGTCTGATGATAATGAAACGGAGCACAGTGGGGAAAGATCACAAAACACAAAACAAAACAGGAACATGAACCAATTTTGCTATGCAAACGGCAGTAATATGTAACAGCCCTGTGGATGATTTGATTATTACAGCATTAGCTATGCATGCAAAGGGAAATGAAGAATTGCAGCACTGTACAGCTGCAGGAATATGTCCACCATACGTCGAGATGCCCAGAATTCGAATGGACCGCATGGCTGGGTTGATTTAAATCCAACCGCAGCAATATTTCCCCATCAAATCTTCTTTAAAGTGTGTCCAAATATAGATGCCCCCCAAGGCTACAGCCCAGTCTGTTCCCAGGCACTTTCATGAAGTGATCCATCATCGCTGTGCCTACAGAAGCACTGGGCCTTTGCTCACTGAGTGGGTGAGGCTTGAGGAGATGATCAATCTACCGAGGACTACCGTGTCGAGTGTCAGATCGTCCGGCCCAAAGTCAGGGAACTGGCACATATTCAGATATTCTCACTAGAGAGACGTGCAAGTTGATGTTGGGGCCAGGCATCAGCTGGAATATGACAGCTATGCAAAACTACATAAATGAATAAAAATTGTGGATGCCTTTTCATTCTTTTTTTTTCCCAGCACTACCATAAGATGTGGAATCGTAATTCATTTTCAGATGGTATATTTATAGTCTGGGATGAGGATTTTAATCATTACTTTTTAAATAACTCCAATATTTGCCGCTGAAGTACGTATTCTCAAAACATAATTATGGAACAACGAGCTGCACCACTCAAATGTCAATTAGAGTCGGATGCTGTATTCACCTCTACAGTGCATAGAGAAACGCCATGCCATTTCAGGGGGGTGGACAAAAGCAGACAATCAAACAAACATAAGCATAAGCCTGGTATTTTTGGTCGAATGACAATGACAGAACTAGCACAGAATAATAATTGCCCTTTTTCTATTCAAAGATGTTGTTTTTTTCCTTTGGTGCTAATGACTGTCTGGAATAGAGGGATTCTTTATGAATTGTGAAATGTGTTTTTATACACTCAATCAAATCTGTAGCCAAAGCAATTTTTCACTGTATTTTCTCCAGTGTGGGGACAGCTAACGTTACTCTGGCTGGCTTACACTGGTGGTTTCTTTTGACATTTAAGTGCCCCTCACAACCACCACAGACCACATTAATTTCTCCACGTCTTGCCAACCGCTGGCATGACCTCACACGTTCATAGATCCATGGCCGGCAAACTGCAGACAGCAAACGTGCCCCGTGCGGAGCGAAGTTTTCTCACTAAATTCTTTTCAGATGTCTCTCTCTGCTCAGAGCAATCTGTTCTGTTGCTTTTGGCATATCTGCCTCTTATCTGTAAGTTCAATACGATCTTCTAGATAAAACAAATAACTTTTTTTAAAATAAATTAATTAAAAATAAATAAACAAATACAAAAAATCCAGATTCCCGTTTAACATTGTGATTGCATCCTGGCTGGGAACCGAGTCTCGAGCCTAATGTGAGGTTTAACAGCAGGGCATTCGCGGTAATCTGAATAATTAGGCTGCTGTGCTAAGGAGGAGCCGTAAGTTATTTAAATGCATTCACTGAATTCAGATAAAGTAGAAAAGTTCACTTGGAAAAACACAAGAAAATAATTCAAATGAAAGTATGGATATTGTTGCTATTGTAAATATAGAAGTAAGGTTTGTTTTGATGGAAGATCTTGCCTTTCAAATCCTCAACAGACAGCACACAGTAAAAAATGGATCTTGGGTATAAAGTGATTCAGAGAAATCACGGCCATAAAGCACCCTCTTTTATAACTCTTTTAATAAGTTTCAGAGTCAGTTTAACCAGGTAACCCTCTGGTTTTCTAAAGCATACATGCTGAGAAAATGCAAGCCGAAGCATAACTAAAAATATATCAGCCGAGCGCAGTGATAATATGACAGCATGCAACAGATGATTACAAACTGGAAAGGAAGGTTTTGAGCTCACAGTGAGATATAGCCAGCCAGAGGGTACTGGAAGCTTTGGCTGTCGCACTGGGGCTTACGAAAGAGAATGTGAAAGTAGTCGAATTAAAGGGAAAATAATTTGCATGTGTTGCGTTGACCATTTTCTCCAGCTGCCCACTTTTCCAATTTCCACTAAACCAAGTTCCCAGGGGAGCACTCACTAATGGCAAAGAAATGTTCCCTGCCTTTTATTTGACTTTCCAACAGTCTCAGAGTTATTGGAGCACTCAAAAAACACAAAAACCATATAAGAGCCCTCTGAAACGTGATCAAAGTCGCCCAGCCATGATGCTGGGACACATATAAGTCAAGTGTACAACAGGTAATTGAGTCTGATTTATTAAATGTAATCATAATCCATGCAGAGAAGGTTATTACCTTTCAGAGCTTTATTGATCCTATTCAGAAAATTTCCACACAGTTTACAAAGGGAACTTTTCTTCTGCTGCTCAAAAGCTGTGAAGCATAGATGGAAATTTGTGGCAAAATAATGTCAGTGTGTTCAGGAGTCACATTTAGGGATGCATTAAAACAGGACTGGGGAATTAAAAAAAAAAACCTGGCAACCCGTCTTCGGCAGCAGAGTATAATGTGTATCAGATCTGTTATAGGTTAATGTTTAACTATCCAGATTTTGAAATAACAACATGCAAGACAGGGTGAAAATTAATTGTGCAAACAATCCAAACAAATTTTACTTCCCTTGAAGAGAGAAGGTGAGAAATCTAGCCATGCAGTGCTCGTTCAAGACTGCTTTTTACAGACCATGAAATGAAGTGAAACGAACTAAGCAAAGCAATTTCAAGCTTGGCGCCACTGTCTATGTCCATATAATACTTAGCATGGAGGACAAAGATAATTTAAACAATCCTTCAGGAGCTTCCAGTATTCAGTGAGACAAACAGCTCAGATTTTGCAAAGTGACAGCAAACTAAAGCTTAGTAAAGCAACAGAGAAGTGTGCCGTAGCCTCCTTCACTCCGTAAACCTTGTGGTTCCCCCTTGAGAACAGGCCTGCCATCGCAGTGTGCTTTCATGCTGAAAAACACAAACCCTAGTGCTTTACACAAAACACAATGGTGAAGGTCCCTGCTCTCATCATTAGCGCTCTGGACACATCCAGAACAGAACAGCGCGAGACCATCGATTAACGAAGGAAACGAGAGAAAACGCTGCATGTCTTCGGCTAAAGACGCCAAGAGCTAATGTAAACCGTCCTGAGGTCTGAAAACTCCCGTTAATGAGTTCCAGCTTTCCCAGCTCCTGCCTTTCAGTGTGGTTTGATACCAGGAGGTTCGAATAGCCCCTAATAAGAGCTCGGGCCTGTTATTAACTAAGGCCTGTGGCAACTGTCTCCTTAACTGGCTGTCTCTTCCGCTAACACAGAGCCAGCCCTGGAGGAGCAGAAATAAACCATATGTTTGTCATACAGTGGAGTTCATACAAGGATTACGTGAAAGCCGCCCAAATCCACGTGAGGTTACGCATAATAAAGCATAATAAAGGGATTTTGTTTACATGTATATGGTCATAATTGCGTGCATATAATCTAGGCAATTAGTGTTTTGGGGGAGATGCAGGCATTATGATTACAAATCTATAGGTCATGTATTTACGAAAGATCGTTTAGAAAAAGTGAGTTGCTGTTCGCCTCACAAAACATAGGACTGGTACAATGCTTTTTCTGCAGCTTTATTACAGTTAATATTCCCAAAGAGGTGATGAGCGATAATCAGTAATCAGTTAATGAGGATACAACTTTATTTTCATCACACTTAGGAATAAACAAAGACAACCACCATGATTGAGTCAGTGAATAAATGGAAGCTTGCTTTCATATTAATTGCAAAATTATGAATTTGCTGCACCAGGTTTTCGTAAAATATGCAAGTGGATACCTGTACGGGATAAATATATATGTTCACAATATGGTAGAAATGTCAAAATTACATCTTTTGTATATTAAAATATTTGGGATATATATTTTTTTTAAATATATTTAAATCGGTAATCTATATATTTATTTTCTAGCCTGAACAGATACAGTGAGGTTAAATTCTACAATATATTTTCAACATATATAATAAATGTATGGTTTACTGACTAAAAGATATTTAAAATATATTCCATCTTTTTTAAATATTCAAAAAGGGGTAAAGTTTGGTATATGACAAATCTAAGGATCACACATTTCTCTATCGCTTCCATATGCGTATTCCATCCTGGACGCGGTTTAGGAATGCGTTCATCAGTCTTTTCTTGTATCTGCACATTTCCGTACAAGCACACACACTGCTCGGTCCTCCGCCAACATCCAACACACCGAATATGAGAACATTCCTCAAAGTCAGTCCGAGAAGTCCAAGAAGGCGAAATACAATAGGATTCATAATAAACAAAAGAGCCCAGAATGCATCCAGCACATCCCTAATTGTTGTTCTGTTGTTGTTTTCTCGTGCACGGTATTTTAAGACCTAAAGACTGTTTACGCTGGGAAAATCAGATGCGTGCTCATGCTCCTTAAAGATGACCGCAGATTTGTAGGCCCAGCCGCGCGTGACCAGCCAAGGAGCCGACATCAAAAACAATCCAGAAATTCAATCGAGGGACTCAGAACACATCATAAAAAATAACTGGAGCAAAGGTCGACAATCAGGCTGTGGACTTTATGGAAAGCTCATGTGTTAATTAGGGTCATGGGGGGGGGGTATTTTGTAACATTTCTTTCCCATATCGGAGGATTCAATTTCCTGGGCTTAGAAGTTTTATTGATCACGGTTTGTTTTCTTTACCGAAGAATGTATTTCCTCCAACAGAAATCACTGCCCATAACAATCCCACCAACACACACAAACACCCGCAGCCCCACATCCCTCCAGGCATGAAGTGTGTTGTTACACGGGGTACACAGGAGGATAATGCTCGGTAAAGTTGCACATATCAAGAGAACATCCAGCAGGACCACAGGAATTCTAAGTAGAACAATAGAGACATCTTCCTCTAGATGATACCACTTAGAAAACAGATGCAGGAAAAAATAAGTTGCTTTCCTTTGGCTCCAGATTGGGGTTATTTGTAAGAAATATCTAAAATACCATTGAGGGTCATTGGGGATCAAGCAGCGCAGGTGTCTCTTAGAACAGCCTAATAGAAGACACATTTAGGATGGGAGAAATGCTCACCCAGTCCCAGATCTGCAGGTGGCTCCACTAGACTCAAAGAAACAGCCCCCCCAAACTGACCACATCAAGTGCATTAAAACCTTCTGCTCTGTGAAACACTCCCTCAGCACTGCCCGATGTCACTGAGAACGGATTCTAACATCGCAGTGACACCTGTTCTGGTATTATTTAGTCTTGCTGCATTCTCAGAGGAACTGCCTTTTCCGTACGCCCGTTTATTTATGTGTTTTAGCCAGGAGGGTAACATTTCTGTTACAGATTTGTGTCATTATTATTTTTGAATATAAAAAAGGCACATGTGTTTCCCACAGTTCTAAGACGAGAGATGCCCCTTGTGCTAGAACAGAACCGCAGTTTGCTGGAGGGGTGAGGTGCCTGCCAAATGGCCAACACAGAACGAAAGTGGAAGGAAATAATGTTTCATTTGATGCTTCTCAGAGAGGAAGCAAGAAAAAGAAGGAATGAATGAGAGAAAAATGAACAGAGAAGAAACAAAGAAACAAGGAGTTGGAATTAAAAGGATCTGAGGGATATGTCCAGCAAACAGACAACGTATTCCCATTGTTCAAGGCAAAGCATTCATGGCGACCAATTAGTGTCGAATACCAAAGGGTTCTAATAAAGGTGTAACAACTACACCAGGACCGTGAGTAAGAGCATTTGCACTCAGCTACCGGTCTGTTCCACTAACCACTCAGCAAATTACAATGCACCATCCTATGTTGTCTTGCCTCTTCATTAAAGGCACTCAGAGATGCCGGTCTGATGCCCGGCCTACTGGTAGAACAGCTCTCTAATTAGAAGGCCATTTAGGTGTGTACCACCTGTCCTCTGTTATTATGGTCTGTTGAGTGTTTTGTTTGCTTGTTGTATTTAGACACACCATCTCAAATGGCCAGTGCGAGTACAAAGTGCTTGATATGATGGCAGCTCGGTCTTGGGCTTCCTTGTAATTTCAGAACGGCACTCTACTAACCTGAATCAGTACACTCAAAACCACTGACCTGGCCATGAAGAGGTTAAAGTGGAAAAGCCTTCCCTCTCCTAGGAGTTAGGGTACGATAATGAAACACAGACCCATTGTACAGCTTCCAGAAACCCCTCATTAATAAACTTTAAAAAGATACAAACAACAAAATATGCATCTGAACTAACACAAACTAAATGATTTCATGAGAGACTAGCAGATATGAAAGCAGTTTACCATAAGAGTCTGTAAGTTTACATTGAATAAACATTTTCTAAACAACTCCTGCCTATCAGTAAATAGAACAAAATAACTTGAAGCTATTCATTCTTTGACATGTAATGCAGTGTAAAATTTGATTGGAGCTGGATTTCAAAGTGTAACTTATGCTGGAGCCACGGCTTCCACAGGGAAATTGCTTGGAAAACTATTTCTCCCAACAGAATCCCCCCCCATGAATAATATTCCGGGTTTGTATTACAAAATTCGCTTTGGCAAAGTATTGTAAAGAGAACTGGGTCTGTATTGAATTCAGGACTGCTGACTTAGGGATCCGTATTGGTTTAGCTTTGATAGCTTTCATCTTTTGATATAAAATGGCAGCACACAATCACGACTCCGCTATATGAGTTCATTGGGTTCATTAAGGACACACATCTGATATCACCAAGTTCTGGAAACTCATGTGCAGTTATATAACAATGATCGACATTGGGATGGGACCAGGCTGCCCATTAGAAAAAGTTGCGAACAAGAGCATTGTGGGTATAAGTTTTACAACTGTGAAATCCTGTACCCACTACAGCTGGGGTAGACAGATCCCATTAGATTCCATTACAGGACTTGGATCCAACCACTATGCTCTTGTTGACTTAATTCCTTTTTTTTTTAGACCCAGTGCTTGGCCTACCTTGGCAAGTCTTGCTGTCTTCTTTCAGCTCTTGGCCACTGGGACACTTGCAGTAGAAGCTGCCGATGGTGTTGCAGCACAGGGCCTCGCAGCCTCCGTTCGTCTCCTCGCACTCGTTGACATCTGAAAGAGAAAGAAAGGTCCAGGTGTCAGTCACAACGGCACTGAGACACACACTGCACACGGACAGAAAACTGACGAACGCGTCACGTTGTGTTATCACTTTGAGGAAGTCAAAACACCTGGCACAATGAAACTCAAACATTTCCCTTTCCTCGTTTACATGTATTGCAGCTCACTGGCATGCAAAGTTTACTTCATTAGAAGATTACATGGTTCTAAGTTAAGAACCTCTGGAGGTTCAGGGTGATTTATAGTAAAATAAATCAGTACGGACCACAAGGAGGGAGTGGTGGGAATGAAGGTCACTCATTTACAAACAACCATAGCAGTTAAAGGGTAAGCCAAATAACATTGTATAAAAAATGCCATTGAAATACATTACTCGCAAATTACGTCTGACTGCCACTAAATATAATCTGTTTTGGGAATAGTAAAGATAGCTTAAAACCTCAGTGCGACAATTGAGGAGCCGCAAACTCCCATCACTTTTGTTGGCTTTCAATCAACACAGCAAACGGCAAGATGTTAAGTTTTCATCTTTCCCTTGTTAGAAAAAACGACTCCAGACTTTCTTAAATGCTTAGCGTATATACATACACATCTGTCACAAGGAAAATAAACTAGTGCCGGGCTGTAAATCTCACCTAGCGTGTCCTGCTGTCTAAGAAGTCTTGTTAGAGTGACACAGGGATGACTTTCCAAGATTCTGTCTTTCTTATAAGCAGTCTGGGCAGAGGGGAACGCGAGATATAGAGAGCAGCACATCTGGGGCTCGCTAGCATGGTGGCCCTCTCGTCTCTCCAAGTTAAGGGAAATCAAAATAATAGAAATAAAATCAAATAAAGTTGCCTGGAAGCGTTTTTTCCAGGTGGAGAAGAATGTGCAGAAATGACCCAGCGTCCCACCGAAACAAAACAACACCATTAGTAAAACTGAATCCAACACAGCCATTGAGAGGGAGAGAGCGGCTTGTGGTGGGGCAGGCTCTGGAAAGTCTCAAGCTGCAGGGATCGGGCCGTGTCTTGCCTGCTGTCAGCGTGACTTCTTTCATAGTGGCAGCTGTGTGCCTTAAAAGAAACCTCCACCCGCCTGACTGTGTTTCTGCTCACACTAAAGCACAGATGGGGAGCATACAGAAATGCAAGGGGCTGTTTTATATTATTAAACGTATTGGAACAAATCTAATGCAAATGACAACTGTTCCCAATGTATTTTAAAGGCTGTAGGCCAATCCTAGGCTTTAATGACCATGATGAAGGCTAGGCATGATCCCTCTTAAATAAGATCTGGAACAGCAACCACGTACTCTGTGTCTTATCTAGTTGTGTAGTGCTTGAGTGCACATGAAAGCATGTCTGTGGAAGGGGGCGAAATTTTGACCATAGTCTTTGGCTTCAGAATGCAAGGAAACCATTTAGCAGAGCCTGTTTAGTCTTGAATGGTGAACAAACAATGCAAAAACAACAACAAAAGAAGGTTTCTCACCAGAACCTGTTATTACAAAACCTGGCATTACATGGGAGCTTTTAAAGCAGCCCCAATGTTTAGAGACCAAAGTAAACAAACATACGCCCCGATCTCTACTCCTCCCCTCTTCCTGACATGTGTTGTTGTTTTTTTGACAGGCTAAAATAAATGCTTGTGACACGAACAGTCAGGAATCAGACGCTGTGATATTACGCAAGACGAGCTCCCGGTTGACGGGTTTCTCAGGCAGAGGGTCGCTCTCCCTTGCTCGGATTTACGAGCAGTCATCTGACTTTGTCCCCCGTCCTCGCCTGTGTGTCTTGTTGTCAGATTTATAGGCCCCCCTCGCAAGATGGAAACATTCCTTAGCTTTCTATAAACACAGGGGCATGTACAGTCAGAGGAGCACGCCAGCATCCGAAGGCTTTTCAAACAAACAATCACATGTGTGGCCACATCGCTGCACGTGTCAGCACGCTTGTTTGTGTAGAGGAAAGACGAGACTGAGTACAGATTTCAAAATGAAGATATGATAAAATCCTTGTCATTCCAGCATCAGTTGTCCTAGATTACCTTCACTCCCACAAGTCAAAATATTTGGTCATTTAACTTTTTCCTCCTTCTCCGGCCTTTCAAAGGCAGCTGGAACCTGGCTCACATTAAAACAACTGTTTTTGCTCTGTGGTTCTTCTTCAAATATCTAGCATGATTTCGTTCTCGTTTGATTGCCACCAGCTCTGCTTAGAAAATTGGCACTGACAGACCCCCGCTCCCCCGCGTGAACCGAAACAGCAGTAAAGGTTTCATTCGCGATCACCGCTGTGCGCTACCGACTCGGAACAGAATGTGCCACGCATTGTAGCCAAGAAATCCTAAAATAAACTCCGCCAAAGCCCAATGGGGAAATCAAGCTTGTGTGTGTTTAACCCCGGTCAAAGGGCACTGTAAAGATCAATGAAAGGGAAAGTAAAGACCTGTGATATAACACACATACACGGAAGTCTGTGTACTTAGCAAGACGCACTTGCGTTCGAGGTGAAGGTCTTTCAAACGAGGATCGGTCAGAGACTGGGACTTGTCTTTCTACGCAAAAACGGGAGGATGACAATGGTAACCTGTGTTGTGTGTGTGTTGTTAAGAGCAATAGTGACTGAAATCGAGCTAAAATCGCGAGAAAATATTGCTTTTCTGCTTCATCAGCACAATGGCATTCAATCATGAGATGGACTGAAATTATATGCAATGGCTTCCTTGTGGCTGCCTCTTGGGTTGATCCACAGCATCTAAGCCATTTGGACAAAAGACAAACAAGAAAACCCAATCCAGAAGGTCACCTGCTGCGGCTCTCCAGCAAACCGAAGTGTGATGAGATTGTTTCCAAGAGCTGCTGGAGTCCGCACTCACTCTCTCTGCCACAGGATTATGTGCTGGCATGGACTGGGTTATCGAGACAACTACAACGCCAGCCCGCCAAGTGGTATCCGTGTCTGCGCAGCTCTTGTGGTGAGCAGCGAAAATCGGTTCTCTTGGATTACATGAATGGAACTTAACACTATGGCGCCCCACAGTGAGCTCAGACTGGACGCCAAAAACGTATAGCTTTGCTGTGTATGATTGCAACAGAGCAACACCACTGCTGCACACTGCGCTCTAGTGAAGCTTTCCAGCCTTTCAGAGCTGTCAGTCACTTGGCTTTCACCAAGTAGTATGGGTGGCACACCCTCGGTACAGCTCTGGAATCGGACAGGATTGTGGCAGTCATTGAAAAGCACACCATGTATTTTTGGTTGGCGCAGGACAAGGAAGATGTCATGTCAAGTACAGTGCCTGAGAAAGTCCAGACTGTTTTGTTCGCTTAACTTTTCGTTTAAAAAGGAATACCCCAGATTGCGATCTTTTTCTATTTTCCGGCACCTAATTATGTGTTTGTATAGCTGCACAAATTAGTGTCAGGAATTGTAATGGACTTTATATGTTAAACTGGAAGGGGGGCTGTGCTGAGGTGGATGCTAATGAAAGTATTTTTCCAATGTCTGTAAAAACATTGGTGGTAAAATGAGAAAACGCCGCAGGGCAGGACTGGGGGGGGTATCGATTTGTCACATTGTTGAAGATGCGGATTGAGCACATTTGACAGCGCTAATGTAAGAGAGCCCCCCTCTCTTTAAATTAAGAACATCTGGAAGTGTTTCTTCCCACACGTAGAGGTAATAAAAATCACAAACACTGATGATGAATGAGGTGCACCTCTAAGAGTCTTCTTCTGCACATTTTAAAATTGAACTAATAGGAATTTGTATCACGGGATAGGTGTCACAGATGTAAGGCAAACAAACGGAATTGCATGCGTTGAGATATTCTTAGTTTCTTAATCAAGCGGGGCCCAGTCTGAGAGAACGAGCCAATTGGACCGGCCTCGGTCTGTGTTTTCATTTGTCGACTCAGTGGCGGCTGCTTCGGCTCAGATCCCTGGTGTGTGAGAGAGAGAGAGGGGTGTCAGGTGAACTGCAGGACTCATTACTCTGCCAGCGTCTGGTTGGGGATCGCGCCGTCTTTTCCACATGTTTCTCCAGTTCATGGGAACTTCCCACTGCGTGAGCTGCAGGTCAAGGTCAACAATGTGTGAGATAATTGAGACCTTTATCCTGACTTGAGACCTTGCGACTGGCTCTTCTGGCAGCCTGCAAAAACCATTTCCGCCCCTCTGATGATGCGTTAAACTGAGGTCAGCTGTACCGTGTGGCCTGCAAGCCTCCCATGGCCCTTACTTGAGAAATGCACAGTAAATTAACCCTGTTTTGCTGGTCGGCCTCAGTGAACAGCACATGCTATCCCCTGTATCAGTAACCCTGTAAAATAAACCATTTCCATCCCCAAGTCTAAGTTAAGTATTTGTAACTCCAGATGGTTTCAGAGAGCTTTTGCCATGGGTTTAGATTTACAGAATTTTTTACATGTTATACATCTTTCCCTTGTCTGTAATTTTTTTTCTAATCAAATCATTTAAATCGTGACCTGGAGCAGAAAGCCTTGAATTGAAAACATTAATGTCAACACTACGCAGCCTCCTTTCACCTACAGCTGAAGAATAGTGTGTCTGTTTCCCTGTGAACAGAGTGCCGGCTGGTAAAGTCATCAGCGATGAAGAAGAGGGATTCAGAGTTTGGGAGGCTCCTGCGCCCGAGGTCCCATGGGCCCCGAGGGACCCAGGAGCGTGCTGACCCTCACGCGTCTCAGCACTGAGAAAACACATAAATAAGTCGCGCCGCAGTCCGCGCGTCGAAAAGCACCACCTGGGCCAGAACTCGGGGCTTTGCAGCTCTCACAGGGAGATGCTCGCCTGCAATCACTTATTAGGAAAGGAACGGAGTCTCCTCTCAGAGTCTCTCTCATAAGGGACCTCACAATGAACAGTGGGATTCGATGGTGCACACATTCCACGTGTCGGGGAGAACACAAACGTCTTTTTTATTAGACACATACAGTACATGTAGTTGCTGAACTGCACGCAACACAATGCGGTGTACTTAATCACCCTGCTGCTTGCTTCCGCCACAAGAGGTCAGCGCGAGGATGTGATAAAGTGAATTCCATGCTTCGTAATGACTTAAACATGCTGGGATGTAAACCCCAATTTCTGAGGAATTAGTCGGTTGTTTTTAAAATGTGAATGAGAAAAACAACAGGAGAGGGAAAACGCTGCAGGGGGAAAACACTATCCAGCGAGTGTCAAAAACAAAGATTGATTTTGAGTATTTGCTGAGCCTGAAGTTTCTCGTATCTTCAGGGAGAAGAGGATACAGCAAGCTAGACAGATTATCATTACAAGGACCACGCGAACAGCACAAGCATTACACAACACTCTTGTATGTTCTCAGTTCATGAGAAGCAACTGCTCTAAAGGTCACTGAGGCAAAGGTATGGCACTGATACTGAAATTACTTCCATGAAGAACTCATCCACAAACCAACAGTACTTTCATCAGCTGCAGACACATTTTAATCTTTACACATTGTGCGGTGATCTCGGCAGCCAGATTAAACTGAAGACCATGCAGTTCAAAGCCCAATAAATTAATTTAAACCCTTAGGATACAAATTACTCTATAATTAACTACACCACCGATTATCTGTAGAAACTCAGTGGGTCAGAATGCTCTTTCTTTTTTCTTTGAAAATGCATCAAACGCTTTTTTTTTTATACCTTCACCGATCATAATCTGGCTTCCTTTCAAGATGATTTTCAGAGCAAGGTAATGACAAAATGATTGAAGGATGATACAAAACAAATGGGGGATTGTTCAACACCAGATGTTCTAAGCTGGTCTTTCTGCCAAATAATCTAAACAGCAGCCAATGGAGGTCATACATCCTACCTGGGTACACCATGGGCTGAGCGAATGAGACACAAAGGCCCCAGTTCTGTCCCAGACCCATCCCCAGTTCCATACACGGGACGCTTCACTAGTCCTAAATGTCTCTGATGATGGGATTGAGACTGGAGTCTCCCGTCACATAACTTCCAGGGTTATGTTTGCTTCCACAAACCATTACTTAGTCTTGGCCAGAGACACACAGTAGAGGGAGAAGATTCATGCTGTGGATTCCTGCTGCCTTGGGAGGATTACAAAACTTTAATCTACTGCATGATATGTGCTGTGCCCCACCGAGATCAGAGAACTGTACCTTTATAAGGACATGCATTTTGCAAGGGGATCCATGCAAAACCCATTCCAACTAGCAAACCATTAGGATAGCCCACGGGAGGGTCATATTTAAACATCAGAGCAGTCATCTGTGCCACCACAGGAAGAAAAGCAAATTATCTAGATTCTGGATTGCTGATACAGGTTAATTATTCTTACATGATTCAGAAACACCAAAGGACGTTGAACTACACATAGCTATTGCTTGTGTATGAAGGAACATATTTATTTGTCTGAATTAACCCCCCACCCTAGCCTTGGCGGTATTATTTACATATAAATGGCTTGGCTGCAAGGGAGGAAGAGGGTGATATACGACTTGTCACAGCCGACAGAATGGGAAAAGAAATGTGAGGTCTTCTGGCACATCTGCCCAATTGGCACTGCCCCACACAACTCAACCATGATGTGAAATCATGTCTGTCAGGCTCAAACAATGAGATATAAAGTTGCGGAATATCTTGTGCATATACAACTGTAATTGTGCGGTAAAATGCGCAGCTCTCTTATACATGGTGAACATGAGTATATGATAATTACAAGAGCAGCCCTCAGAAGTATTCAATAAGAGTCAAGTAAAGTCCTGTAGGTCAGCCAAATACAGTGCTACGGAAGCTATGGAAGCAATTTGGCTGTCAAACAATAATCACAAAATAATAACAAACAGGTCTGTGTTTTTTTTTGTTTTGTTTGTTTTTCAGAAAAAAATGAAGGAGATATATTAATAATAGGGATTGAGAGGAGTGTGTGTGGGGAGGGGGATTCATGAATCAAACAACTAAGCATCCCCAATAATAACAGACCTAAGCAGATACTCGGGGTGAAGCAAAGGAGTAAAGTTCTGGGTGTTTTAAAATCCCCAAAATAGGGCAAACCTTTGACGTCCTATACTGGTCCTGAGCTGGGCGTTCGAGGTGCAGGCGACGGTGTCAACCACAGTGACCTCTGAAACCAAGAGTGGGTCGCCTGGCAACTTCCACACAGGCTACACCCACGCTTGGCTTCAGGGGTCCGGCGGCCAGGGCTTGGCGCTCGTCGTGCTACTGCAAAGCCTGTACGCACAACTGAATGTCAGCAACTGCAAACCATGAACGATATAAGCTTACTGCGTACAGCAACTCAAGCAGAGGGATGACAATGAGCTGTATCTTTGAGGTGTTACAGTTCATGCACTCTTGCAAGACTGAGAGCAGAGAGTCTCCATTAAAAGCTCTCTCCAGAGCTCTGAATTAGTTTGAATTATGAATTATGAGTATTGAGTTATGGCCTGACACCTGGCGAATGGCATTCAATGTGGGTAAATGCAAGGTATGGCATGAAGGGAATAAAAAAATATCAACCGCAGATACACAGATGGGAGGCATAGAACTAGAGGAACATGAAAAAGATCTAGGAGTATATGAAGACTCATCGCTTTCTCCATCTAGACAGTGTGGGGACATTGAGGCATCTTCGATTCGATTAACTCGAAGACAACAAGAACTTGGGGACACAAATGGTAACTGAGTTTAAAACCCTTGAGAACAGAAAACAGGAGACACCTCTTCACACAGAGAGTTGTGACAAACTGTTGAAGCCAACTTGATCACTGAAGAATGGTTGTGATTCTTGGATTGCGAAGTTATGAGCTGCCAAACAAGCACAATGGACCGAACAGCTTCTCGAGTTTGTAACCTTTCATGTGTTCTTATTCTTTCTATAAATCGAAACAAAATAACTAAACTTCTAGATATTTAAAACCATTAAATAGAGCCCAAAAAAATGTAGAAAAAGCTTTACTTCTCCAAATATGTTTAGAAGACTTTACAACAACAAACAAACAACAATTTGTGACCAAGTTGTCCAACACTGACTACTGGTTACTATCCCTGCCAGCTTGTGTCCCTGCCAACTCAAGGCTTCTTTTACAGTAGTCATGCAAAGCTTTCTGGCCGAGCTGTGTGCGAGAGAGACATCTGAAAGTACTCTTGAATGTGTCCACTGGGACCAATCAGGTCTTCCGATTGAGGAATTGTGCTGGTCACACACACTGCCAGCAAGAGCCGCTCATTGCAGATTAGGTCCAGGAATTTAAGAAGTGATCTTAAGCAGACAGACTCTTTCCATCCTGAAAAAGTGTAAGAAGCCAATGTCAAGAAGCCTTGTTTTTTCATCCAAAGAACGGAGAGAGAGTTTATTTGCAATTGGAAACACTGGGTTTGATTCACAGGGGTTTTAACTTGTGGATGAGTGTGTTTTTTATGAGCAGCTTTAAAAGAACAAGCATGTGTTTTTAAGCCTGTGATGCAAAACCCACAGAATATTTTCAAAGAGCTTCCAGGTCAACTGCTGAAAACAGGGTTGAAATCAATCATTACTATCTAACAATTACATTGCAAGTCACTGTGGGAGTAAAGGACAAAAGTTGAATGATTAGGGAGTGATAAAAAAGTGTTTTTGTCATTAGATAAGAATGTTTATATGGAAATTAATATAATATGCATTGCACATATCATATTATGTAAGCTTGTGATGTGTCTGTAAGACCTAAAAATGTTTTCAATTAGATATTAGATTCTTCATCAATAATGCACTACAAGCTTAATGATGTATAGATTCATTAGAAGCCGGGGGAAAACAGGGATGGATAGATAAATGTAATATATTCTCTTTGATGTCAGGAATCCTCTTTCTTCAGCTCTTGCCCCAGGACTTTGCCAGGCAATCCCCAGCCTACCCCAGCCCTTGAAGTCCAGTTCAGCCAAACGAGTTAAACAAACACATCGGTCTTGGCTTCCTTGCCTCCTTGCAAAGCTCCCTGGAGCTGTCCATGATCGCTACTGAGACATGGACTGTTTAATATGAATTCAAAAATGTAAACATGCCTGCCTTTCAAAAATGCCACACAAATACTGGAAATAACAGCCCCCCACCACATCCCCAACCCCCAGGTCTGGCCATGTCTCCAATATCAGTGATGGGCTCCAGAGATAGCAGTTTTGCAGTCCTGCCGATACAATCGCACAGGCCCCGGCAGACGGCGAAACACAGTCTGTCCAGCTCTGTTACCCAAGGAGGACCCAGCTCAAGAAGTGCTTTTCATTCCCAGCTTTCCTCAGCACTTACGCATATTTAACCAATGCATATACCTTCTCTCCTTCACGTCTGATTTAAGTCGAAACATTAAACACAGCCCATGTCAAATAATTAATCTTATTTTCCTTGTTCCATGACATGCACGCATGCCGGGTTTCTTGTTTTGTTTTTACCCCTTAACGTATGCATTTACCCCATGAGGTTTCAATTCAAACAAGTTCAAATTCCCGTTTGCTTTGATTTTCACAACGAAAGAAAGAAAGAAAGTAATAAGAAAAAAGTAAATTTATTTGTTCATGCAGATTGCCATGCTCAGTGCAGAGGTTTGCTAAAGGCTAAAACTTTTGGAGGGCAGCGTTCAAGCGCAGCGATATTCCACTCCAGCTGTGATTCCCCCGTTTTGTTCAGTGACTGACATTGTAAGCGCTTTCTGATGTATGGTCTGCGTCCTCTGGCCAGGTTCACAGACGCGCTGGTTCCATGCTTGCCAGACATGCAGCCAAGACAAATGCATGCACTCTTTCTATCCTGTTATCTATCAGATCCATTAGGCTGGGCCTGCTGTGTAAATCACTGCCATTCAGCCACAATGCCGCCTGCTCTCACCCTTGACTGGAACTCTCCAAGGGGCCACAGAGTTTACAGACTGTTGGGGATCACTGGGGTCAACAGCCAAGCAGGCAGTATATTACTGCTTTCACATCTTCAGTGAACTTGCCAGAATAAGTCAGGATTCTCGCGTTGTCCGTATGCAGTTTTGCAGCAGTCGTAACAGGAGTGATGACAAGTTGTGATCATATACATCCTCTAGGGGGAGCCACACTCCAGGCTAGAACACCTCAGATCCCCATGTTCTTCTCTTGCTTTTTGGTTCTTCTCAGACAATGCAACAATTTCATAATCAGTCCCTCCATGCCAGCGCTGATACGCGACTTACAGTGACAGGCAAAACACGGAACAGACACTACAACACTACAAAACTACACTGAACATGGCATGTCTGAAACATGTCCCCAGCCCCTTCCACATGTTCTAGAGCATCTGTAGCCAGTCTGCTTCTTTTCAGACATGCTGATGGAAGAGCTATGTTAAGGAGGGTTGTGGGAGTGCAGGCGAGCTGGCGGCCTTGGCGTTCATTAGGCAGGAATTCTGCGGGACGCTATCAATAAGCGTCTCTGGAATGGGCTCAGGAATGCGTGCGGGGAATTGATGCAGCGATGGAGATAAAAGCGTACATCCTGTCCCCTGACACTCGGGAATGGAGAACACAGACCTCACTCTTGGATCGGGCAGCACTTAACTGTTCCTGCCCCAGGCCCTGCGATTGCAAAGCTCTGGTGTCAAGCTCTGCCAAACGCTCCCCAGCCCAGATCGCTGGCGCAGCGCCCCCACACTCGACCCACGTGTTGGGAGAAGATGGAAAGCAAATGCAATGCAACTATCAGCAATCATTGGTCTCTCACTGATGCGGACAGGACAGACACAAAGACACGAAGCATGCACAACCCCTCCTGTGAATCCTGCTCCCCAAGACAAGACCAGTTTGCAAATGTTCCTTCCCTCCGAGTCTCCCCCCCTAACCCTGTCTCTCCTCAAGGTGCAAATGGGAAGCACTAGGTTTTCTTGCACAGCTCAGTAATTTAAACACATGACAACCATGCACTATAAACTCAGCCAGACATGCTTTGCTCTCTGTGTTACAGCCTGGACTCATGGGTACCATTCAACAACCACACACTTTCCCGGACTCCATATTTCCACAGCACGTTTTCCTTTATTGCCCCCTCAGTAGCTGTTATTACCTGCATTGGAACCAAGTAGGGGTCCACATTGTGGCTTAGTTTCCAGTCAGGATTCCCCTGCATTAACACGTTTACTGGACTCCCGCAATCCTGCTGACAGACATATTAATGAGAGAGAGCTGTGGACCAGACTCGGCTCAGGAAGGGGCTCCGTTGGAAAGTTGTAGGAACAGAGAAAAGCTTAATAAAAGCAGTATAGATCATCGTTCTCGCCCTAAGAGATGTGTGTTGAGATAACATTTAAGTTATGTTTTACCCATAAGAATACTTAAAAGGTATGTTCTAGAACACAGAATATCAGTTCACTATGTACATATTTTAAATATTTTTTAGATGCTGGATGTCACTGCTCATACCAAGGCTCTTTGGCAGTCTCTGGGAAAGATTTCCTACGGAAAGGCACGATTGACTTCTTAATCCGGCCTTCGAAACTAAGGTCATAAAGCAAAACACATAACAAAATAAGCAGCTTTTCCACCCTGCTAGGTACAACCCCACTGTAACACAAATAACTAAAACACCACAACCTGCTCGATTGGATCTGCTCGACCAGAAAGGACCAGATGGGGAGGCCTGCCTGGGGTTAAATGACACGTGAAGCAAAAACAGTCTTTGAGGGCTAGTGTTCGGTGGTGAAACTCCATTACCAACCTCTTCGGCCCAAAGATGGAGCTCGTCAGGGTCTCATTCAATCTACAGCCAGGCTATGGGATCCCTCACAGCGGGAAAGGGAGCGTTATCTTGCTCTGTATACAAGCGGCTCTTTTTATGACCTTCCATTCTCTGATCATTAAACAGCAATAACTCAGGAACACATGACCGAGTGAATCCCCGACTCACCCTACAAGATATATAAAGCCTACCAGAAGTACACATCCCCTGTGTGTCACTGTGGTTCGAGCAGCAGGT
Organism: Amia ocellicauda; assembly: GCF_036373705.1. Lineage (NCBI taxonomy): Eukaryota > Metazoa > Chordata > Actinopteri > Amiiformes > Amiidae > Amia > Amia ocellicauda. Next base: position 22,100,364 of record NC_089867.1, on the reverse strand, counting down.
TTTTGTTCTTCTTATTGGCACATTATTTAAAAATAAAACCTAATTCCTGGAAACATAGGTTCCTGTGTGGTAAATGACAGACACAACAGTGGGGCTTTCATGCCAGGAGGAGGACCTAAACAGTCTTGATTGGTGCCAATTATGCATCTCCTGTAGTTGCTGGAAGGCAGGATTTGTACATATCTCTATTTTATTTAGTGGATCTATGGATAAAGACCTCTTTGAGTGTCAATAATTATGGGAAAACATATTTGTATCTTTTATAACACTGTTGCAGACCTGAGATTTACGAAATGGTGTAGTTCTTGTTGTTCACTCCTGTGTTCTCTCCTTATTTACATTTTTGTGTCAGTTGGTTTATATGGTCTGCATTCAAGGAAAACCAGATGATCATAAACCATTCGAACGATAAGGCCTGCCTATTAGAAAAGCACAGCACACCCTCCAGGACAGATCCCTATGTGACTCTTTGATAAACGCTAAAGCGAGCGAGACTAATCATCTGACACTGCATGCACTATTGCAAATAGCGAACAGGAACACAGCCAGCTAGAAGTCTGATACCATGGCTGGGTCACGCAGGCCAGCGCATTAAGGCAGTAATCAAAACCATTAGAACCCTCGCTTAGTCCTTTGTGTTTCCAATCGCAAACAAAATGAGCTCATCGTCCCGGGAGAAGGCAACTCCTCACTCATTCCTGCCTATAATTAAATAAATCACTGGCTACTGTGTTAGCCTTGGCACAGGGATCTGAAGCCTTGAGAAAGATTCTCAGAAACAAACAAAACTGAGGCGATGGAGGAGGGGGTGAGGACTGACCCTTTATTTGCACAGATGGGTGACAGCAGCCAAGATGGGCATGAGAAGCAAGATATAGGGGAAGCAAGAAAGGAAGAATAGGAAAGCACTGGCACTCAAAGCAAACGCTGAACTGTCCCTTGCAGTAGCCACGGTGCTTGTTTAGGCTAATGCAAATTTGCTGGTTAGATCTGAGCCCCATCACAGGAGCATCACTACCAGTATATATCTATGTGCAAGGACTGGTATAGGCCAACAAATATATTTTCTGTAAACCCTTAGACTTTCAGAGTGAGAATGAAGATCATGGACTGGGAATCAGTTTCAGAGAGTATATAATTTACCCCAGGTAGTGTGGTCTCTGACACATGTTGGATCTATGTTGTTTCAGGTGATGGTCTAAGCAGAGAATTACCGTTAGACAATACATTAACAAACAGCAGCCCCATTCAGTCAAAATTTAGATCTCTGGTCTCGTAATTCTTGAATACAACAGGGCAGCCACATAAAACAGTCTTATACTTATCTAGCAATCCCTTATCAGGCGACAAGAGCTTAGAGCTATTAGACTCTATGGGGGATGTTTGACATTATTCCTCACTCAAGTCCTGTTAACATGATTTAGCTCAGGCAAAAATATGATTAAAAACCTCGACAACACTTAAGCCCACAATGAAGTGTGCGACGTGTGTGTGCCCTACGTGAACTTCATAGAGGAAATCAGAAAGAATGGTGATCCTGTAATGCATGCAGAGAGTTTTATAGGCTGCGTGTTTCAGGGGAGTGACGCAGTGTGAGCCTGACCTCTTCGGATCCAGGTCAGGGTTTAAGAGGGGCTGTGGATCCTGCAACTGTGAGAATTCCCAGGATTTTCCACTTCCCAGCCCAGCCTCGCCGAGTCCGGCAGGGCAGCCCTGTGTGTGACCGGAGGAAGGAAGCCCAGCCACTCCAGCGCACACCCTCCCCCGTGTGATGGACAGCTGGCCGAAGGGGACAGCCCCACCGATCAGGTGTCCTTGTCCAGCCAGCCTGCTGCATGCCACTTCCACCCCCCACCTCCCCAACACTGCACTGTCTGTCCCATTCTCACTGTGGATTCAGAGCAGCCCATCACCAATACCAGCCACACCAGTAATTAATCATAGGAAGCACAACCCAATTTCCTATGGGAGTGACTGTCACCTTATAGTGCCCTCTGGAACTGCTCTCTTTCCATAAGCACAGATTTCAAAATTTCAAAAGTATTATACAGACGGGTGACAAATTAAAGGAAAAACAAACATAAAGTGTCTCAGTAAGGTGTTGGGCACCACAAGCCACCAGAACAGCTTCAATGCTCTTAGCACAGATTGTACGAGTCTCTGGACTCTACTGGAGGGATGAACACCATTCTTCCCAAAAATATTCCCTCATTTGGGGTTTTGATGATGGTGGTGGATGGGGGCATGGTCATCCTGGAACAGACCACTCGCAGGATAGAATAGAAATAGGAAGAGAAATATTTCACCATAGGATAAAGGTGATCACTCAGAATAACATTGTAGTGATTTGCAGTGACCCTTCCAGACAAGTGGACCCAAACCATGCCAGGAAAATGCCCCCCACAGCACAACAGAGCCTCCGGACCCCCTCACTGTAGGGGTCCAGCAGTCAGGCCTGTACTGTTCTCTTGGTGTCCCACACATGCACTCGCCCGCTTGTCCAGAACACGAGCCAGTTGAGCGTCTGTGTGACTGAAGCTCCTGCCATCCGTGCCCCAATAATGACCCCTCTTTCACAGTCACTTAGATCCTTTCCACTTGCCATCTTTATCAAAAATTGAGGTCAACTGGGCCTGCTCAGCATTTGTATACACGCCACAGAGCAGGATAGGATGTTAATTGCTTAATTGTATCATGCAGTACACCTATTTGGAGGCATCTGCATTCGTTATGTTCCTCCACTCATGTATTCAGGTTTTTCCTTTAATTTGTCACCCGTCTGTATATGTGTATGTGTGTGTGTGGCTTATTTTTCTGTGTTTCCAATTTATTTAGCTGTTGGTCACAATCTAAGGATCCCCTCAGATTGGAAAAATGCAGTTGTTTTAAATCAATCTGAATTCATGCTTTCTGCAATGTTGTTTACGCCATCCGATTTGCCCTGCAGGCTTTTATAATGAAATAAACACCTGTCAGGATCAGTTTGACAGCTGTCTGCATGGCCCTGCTTATTGCAAATGCTTACACTGTAATACTTTCCTGAATACCTCCCTCCCAGTCCTCTGTCTCTGCTTTATCTAAATATTTACAGACTCCTGGGATCTGGCCAAGGCAGACGCAGAGGAGACGCGGAAGGTCCATTGGAAGTCACCCCACCTTCCCCAGGCCTTGGCGGCGGTTCCGGATAAAGATGGACAAGCAGATTGCTCGAGTTTTCCCTTCGTCGAACGAGCGTGTGCTGCCAAAGTTGGATTTATGAATGAGAGGATCAGAAAGCAGTTTCCCGAAGCCAAGTGTTGTATGTCTCTCTTAAATCTTCCCAATAAATCAGATATTGAGCGAAGCCCTAGACTACTGGACATTTGACTTTATCAAGTCACAAAGGTCTATCACTTGTGGATTGCTAACAACCTGACAAATCACTTCTTCCACTGCACTCTGACCTATAGACATAGTGTGTTTATGTTGTGTCTAGTCTTTTACTTTCACTGATTAGTGTTACAGTTCAACCCCTGTTACGGCATCAAATTCATTCTGCCAGAAAACCTATTTACTTTTCAGACTTAATTCACGTGAAACCAGCTTCAGGTGCTAATTGTTCTCGAGCAGAGCTATATTAATCTAATGTGCACCAAACTGTTTTAAACAGAATGAACAGTTGCAATATGTATTATATTACAACGAGCTACTGTCAACTGTGTAGTTTTGGCCAAGTCCTTCCCAAGGCCTCATTTAAATGCTTTCACTGTCCAGCACAGCAATAAACTTTGTTTATTCTATTTCTAGCACTGTTGCTGCCCCTAGATTAATACTTGTTTAAGTATAACACATTACTGTTAAAAGCCATTTGTGTCACAATGTCTTAAGAAGGAAATGCACACTGGCAATTAAAAATGGATGGTTAGAAAAAAAAATACTTTGGAAGCAGTTTTTTTTTTTAATGATCGTAGATTTTGAAAATGAACTGCATGAAAATAAAAAGGTACATTGTAAGCTGCAGTTATAAATCATTTCTGTTAACTTGCAAGAAGCTATAATAAAGCAGCATTTTTGTATGTATTTAAATTGAAGACAGTTTAATCAAAAAGTGTTCCTTATTGCGTCAACACTGGTGTGGGCCGGAAAACCTCTCAACATTTTCTTTTAACCTCTCAAACAAGATTCTACAGGAATGAAGAAAGAAACACCTCCTTAGTATTGTATACGGTCCCCACACACACACACACAAATGCATCCCCGGCACATTATAGCACCACAGATGTAACACATTGCAGTGGACTGGCATAGTGAGCAGCTGCCAGTATTGTATTGAGGGCAAGGAGCAAAACTGGAATTGGGAAGTCTGACCTGCACTTAAACCTGCTGTCAGCCATGCAAAGTGACAGACACACCAACACATCACTGAAGTGTGTGAAATTCTTAACCACATGTAAAACAATACATCTGTTTTACTAACAGTCATTGTGTAGGTTTGCAGGAGAAATACGGCATCAAAAAAGGAGTATTGAGCTGAGATAAAAGTTTATCAGCATCCTCATCTGTCAAGAGAAACATCCTACTATATCAGGAACGGTCCAGGTTTTGTGTGAACCTATTAACCTTGAGGTTGCAGCTGATTGGTTGTGAAGGCCAGTTCTGACCTCTTCACAAACAAACAGAACTAAACAAAACAGCACAGAATACGGTCTCATTTCTCATGTGAAAGTACACACAAACCAAACTGAATTCCAACATATCTTGCTTTTGGAAACAGCTGCCTATTTTTTTAAATACAATTCTGTTCCCAAGACTTGTGCCGACAAGAGAGGACAGCCTGAAAACACTTTGCCCAGCCCTATTACGCTGCAACTGACCAATCTGCAAATGCTCAACTTTCCTTTTTTGAAAGAGTGCACAAAGCTGATAATTGGAAGACTTGATTCTCTACCGTCCTAGTTTCAGGACAGCTTTCAAAGTTTTGTTTTGGAAATAAATATTTTGATTTATCTTCTCCACAGCCCTGCCTGGTCTCTTATTAGCATCTTTACATTTGTCTTTGTAAAAACTAGGAGCTAATTCTGCTCCTCTGCAAAAAATGGCTGCAAAGCACTCTAGTCCTGTATATATGTACATAGGATTGTAAGGAATTGAATGTTGCATAGTTTTGTAGTGCTAACACTTCAGATGGATGTGGGGGAACAAATAAATAAAGAAAAAGCACTCTGCATAACTCGGTTTCAATGTTTTGACAATCCTATTCAAGAGAAGAAACGCAACTCCAAACCTTTGACCAATATCCCCCTTTTCCCCTCCACCACCCTGGACCACCTGACAGATAATGCCGCTCCTGCTACAATCAGGAGATTAGAGTCGCAACCTTGAACTAGACAAGGGTCACAACATCCTCTGTGCACAGCCTGCACATGACCGATGCGAGCCACTGAGCTCTCACATCAGTAGCCCCTCATGGTCCCACATCGCCAGCCTGCTTCACAGCTCACCGCCCCCCGTGTCCCCAGCCTGGCTGAGCCGTACCAATATCTCTCCTCTCTCCTTCCTCTCCAGCCGTTAGGGCCTCCGTGAAACTCAGCTTTGGAACTAAGACGTATTAGATACGGACCGGATCCAAGGGCACTGGCCATGAAGAGATTCTTTGAAAGCAGCAGCGCCAGACGAAACGGTTTTCTGATTCCGACCAAGGGCTGCACAATGATCCCACTTTGGGTGCAGTAAACCCTCGAGTGTTTGAAAGAGTTTGAAGCGCCATTGAAACTGCTTTCTAAAAGGATTAAAAAGGTTTTGAACTTTATTCTGTACAAACGTGTTGCGGTAGTTTGTTTTCACTGAAGGTGTTTGGGCCTAGGCTATTCCTTGCAGATTCCAGCAAATTTTATCATTTTCAGCACTTGAACTTAAATTTACACTGTGGACAATATCAAATGAAACTTTCAGGCATTCACTGATACTGAAGGATCATAGGATGCACAATAAAAAAATAAAAAAATAAAATAGTACCTGACTAGAGATGTAAAAATAAATCAACTCTGACTACGCCTCCATCTGAGTCCACTTCTACGCTGTTGTCCACAGTTGGTGCTGTAACGTGGTCCCCTCCTTTGCAGAGACCTCAGCAAACACAACTGCAGGCATGAGCCGTACAGACCCATTACACAGATAGATAAGCCACTGTGATTGTTTGTTCAGATAGATGGAATTACTTCAAAAGATCTTCCGATAATCCCCCGAGGGATGCCCTGTGACCCCTTGCGTGTGTTACCTGGCCTATCGCTGGCCCTGATGCAAAACCTGTCTGGGCCCAACAATGTGACCTTGGGAGGGTAGGATGGGGGGTTAAGGAGAAGGTATGCAGGGTGGGGGGGAGGATTACTAAAGTTACTTTGTTGCTGCCAGCCTTCCACAAGAGAGGAAAATGGGGAAGAAGTGCGACGAAAGAGAGAACTTCAAAAGACAAGCTGGAGATAGTAGTTGCAGAAACTAGTCACACTAGGAACGAAGCCAAAACAACAAATATGGCTGTCACCAGACTCATTTACTTGACATGTTAATAGTGTCGTGTTACTGAAAAGAATGCATACACCATTACAGGGAGACATCGTGGCAAAGAATCTGCACAGGCTGGGTGAGCCTGGTGAGGATTTGCAACAATTGAGTGTCGGGCTGGATTGCCTCCAACTCTGTTGTAGTAAAAGGAGGTTGAATGGCGTCTGTGTGAATAGGCATGTGACATGTTTAGGTAAACGGTGTTTCATTTGTCTTTGGCGAACGCTTGTTGGAAAATAAGAAACAAAAGTCAAACATAAATGAGCAAGAAGTTGTGTTATGCGAATGCTACTGTGTCCAGCAGCATCAGGGGGAAGGAGACAGAGAGAGAGAGAGAGAGAGAGAGAGAGAGGGAGAAGGGGGGGGTAGAGAGAGAGACAGCAAAAGAGAGAGAGTTATGATGGCTCTGAGATTTAGGATGGAGGTCTGGTTGCCATACTGATGAGAGCCATGTGAGAAGCAGATAGGTATGCTGTAGCCAGGTAGTAAAGCCAGACGGCAGGTAGCTGCTGTCAAACAGGAAGCCAACATGGCTGAGAGGCTAATTTATCACCAGCACCGCTCCAGACTGTGATGTCATTGGCTGTCCTTCGAGTGACTCGTCAGCTCAGCTCTCGGATTGGACAGCAGTAAGAGGTGGGATATCATACTTCTATTACTTTGAATGACTAACTTTCCATCTTTAGAATCATTTTAGTTTTCATTTTAATACAAAAAAAATATATGAATTGTGAAAAGGAAGATAACCAAACCAATAATAATACGGAGACTTACATTTGATAAGGTGACAATTCAACATATTTAAATTTTGGACAGTATCCTGCTTCAGATCTTATAGGATCTTACAGGATGCTGTCACCAGGGAAGAGCTCTCGGTACTTCACTTTATAGATGTATCAAGGCCAATATCCTTGTTAATACTTTGTGAACACGGAGTGCTTCTGCAGAAGAGGTTAAAATATATAACAAAGCCACCCTGATTAATAACAACTATAAAATTCCTTAAGCCACATTAAATGGGAGACATCCCTTGTTTTCTTTGCTTTGCTCTGATAATAAATCACACATGCATGAATAAATAAATGAAGAACAGAAAAACTGCAGCTGCGATGCCTCTATCAAATAACACGCAATACCTAATTCGTCAAAGGAGTGGTTAAATAAACAGGAGTCTGAATAAAGAGCTGGAGCATGTTTCAAGAACACTCCTGTCCATATATCAAGGTATGCAAGCCAACCCACACCCCATCTGTCTTCATAAGAATTCGGAGATCTCACTGTAAGACAGTAAAACGTGAGACAATGACCAACACCACAAGGTTCCCTTCCACCTCTCTCTCTTGTGAGAGCATACTGACCAGACCAGACACTATTTTAGACAGTAAGGCTTTCAAGGGTGAGCAGCATCTCCATTGATTTTAATTTCAAACCCTCTTTCTGTTTATTACCCAGGAGTCCGCCTGACTTTTTATTGCTTCCCCACATTGTCTGGACATGGGAGTTGACTTGAGAGCCACATGCAGGTCCCCACCGCTGTCTAAATACATGCTATTTAGTTCATCAAAAACCTTCAAAGTCATCAAAATATGATACATTTCCTCATGAAACTGGGTGGACCGGCACAGTATTCCCATCAGTATTCCCTTTCCTTTTCAAGGGTCACGTTTTTAAGAAGATAAATGATCTAAAGTGCACTCATTTGGGTCTTTATTACAGATAGGTATTATGTGCAGACTAAACACAGTTCCCATCTTGGTAACCTCCAAATTTGTAGGTGTGACGCGAGATGTACAATTTTAGAATAGCGTCGATGTCACTTAATTCCATGTTGGTGCTTGGAAAAGCACTGACCGCTTATTGCAAACAAGCTCAGCGTTTTCCAGAAGGCTAAAGATGACTTTTTTCCTCTTTTCTTTTTTTTTGAGGAAACTGGAGCAGAAACGTTTGGACATGAAAGGCTGGTGTGCTCTAGTCTTTGATCTCACACAAGAGTGAGTGTCAGCCTAACCCCTTTCCACATTCCCCCTGAAAGACAGAAAAGACACCTTATACCGCCCATACTCCACCCACTGCCACGGGGCTACTGTGACCACTGACCACTGGAGAGCAACAAAGTCCAACAACATGACATCAGCCCATTCACCGCACTTGAATCTGTAGGCCTACGGGGGAAACAGGAAGCTGGGGACATAAAAGGCAGATCAACATCAAAAGGGGTCTGAATTTGTGGGTTGAGTAAGCTCAACGGAAGATGAACGTCCAGCTACTCTAGCGACTCAATGTAATGTTTAACAGAGTAAACTGACAGGTCCTCAATTGATTGATTGGTTTATGCCTCTGAGGGAATTCCTAACACCTTCCATTCTACAGACTGGTTCTCTTTACATCAAACATATAATAAATATTAATAGTAAGACAAGTTGCTACATACTGTACAAAACATTGCACAAATATTGCGAAGAAGCAGACGTTTCTCCTCATTGAGAGAAAAAAAATTGGGGATGTTTCTACATAAGTATTTTGTTCATTTTCATTTCATTACAGTCTCTTCATCTGTGCAATTTTTCTCCTCCAGAAATATGAACTGTTCTCTTTTTTGTTCCCCCACTTAATAAATGTGTATCATTTTAATGTTAATTAGCAATTTGTTAGCAACAGGAAGGAAAAAAATTGAATGCATTCCAGCCTCCTTTCATTAGATGATCTGAGTCTGAATTGTGTGGAGCCAAACGTATAAAAAAACTTGACCCTTCAGCAAAACATTCAGTTGGGGAGGTGATTCATATAGGCTAAGGAAAAGAGAGAGAGAGAGAGAAAAGGAATGAGACATTGAGAGGGAAAGAACAGAGATACGCTGGATACACAAAAGACGGGAGAGGGAGAGGGAGACAAACACGGGCACGGGACCGGGAACAGTCAGATTTAGGAAACGGGGGAGATGTGGTGAGAGAATGAAAGGAGACAGCTCAGCACTGCCAAGGAGGCGAGGGAAATGGGTGAATGGAGAGACAAATGGGAGGAAGAGAAAGAGAAAGACGGTTACAGGAGGAAACAGGGAAATTAAACAAGAACAAGACAGAGAGGGAGATAAGATGCAGGGAGGAAAGGAGAGATGGACAGATAGATCGAAGTAGTAAATGAGAGATGCTGCTTTTCCTTTTTCGAACGGATATCTATTCATCTTTACGAGCTGTTCCTAACTTAACTTCCCTTTTCGATATGCAGCTGGTCCTTTTCCCCAATTAATAAAGATTGAGGTGGCACTCATTAGGGTGGTATGCTAGATAGCACAGACAGAAAGCTGTTTAGACTAGGGTTACACGTTGCAGAGCGTGTTCATACCAATGTTTTTCAGAACTGTTAATGAGGGGGGAAATGAGTTTGTGGAAGGAAAGGATTCCTCGTTCATCCAGAGGCAGAATAAACAGCCCCGTCTAAACATGGTGCCAAGTCCTCTTCCCATTCCTTACACTGGTTTCCTCAGATTATAAAGGATCAGAAGTCCTTATCAGATTTAGACAGGCACAACTGTGTACAGCAAAAGAGCCAAGGAGAACGAAATCTAGGGCTTGAAGGAAGTGGAGGAAGAGACTTCAGAGAAACTGTCTGCATTCTTTAGATTCTGGGGTTTCTTTTCCACTTTTTTGTATTTTGTCATTTCTGTGCCTGTTTTGCTATGCCAAATATCTTATTGGAAAAATCAGTTTGCATACAGGTACATGAAAGGGTTTTAAAAAGCACCAAGTAGTTCTTTACAGCGAATACCAAAAGTTGGAATTATTCAGAAATGCCTTGAAGTGCGATGTTGTGTCATGAAAGGCCCTATATAAAATACATAAATATATAAAAGATAATTATTATTACACCTGTTGTATAAATTGTACAAACTCTCGAACACACTACTGATCTTTCCACATTCTGCGAATGCCTAGTGTATGATTGCAAAGCCCCTTGAAAGAAAACAATGGCTTTCCAGGACCACGCGGAAAATGTCAAAACGGTTGTAACGGGTGTTCGATTGCCCTGCTGTGTTTCCTGCATCTCGCCAATGCTACGAAGAAGTGTTTGAAGTTGTGGACAAAGTGCTTTACACATTCTCCTCGCAAAGTGCATAAAAATGCTTTCATGTGGCGTCCTCTGTCACGTTGTTTTGAAAAACATCCTAGTCCCGAGGCTGGGAGAGTTGAGGCCAGGCTGTTAGGATTATGTCTTCCAAATGGAGCAAGAAAAGATTAAAAGCTTTCTCATGAGGCCACAAGAAAAAAAATGATTTCCAAGGTTTCCATCCCTTTCCCCTTGTTCTCGCTCAACCCCCCACCATCCCTATGCTCTTTCTACTCCTGTGTCACAAACCACCAGAACTGTACATCCACTGACGCAGCTGTTATGCCTGTTGCAAAGCCTCTTTTTGAACCCCTACACATTTTATTGCCTTGTGGGTGGTTTAGAAATAATAATAAAAAAATAGATGAATTTCAAGAATGTTCAATAAGGCCATAAAACCCTTTCTTTTCTCACAGAAACATGTCTCCCTACCAAAAGCATATGCAACAAAATACTAAAGAGCAGAGATTGTCATCTTAAAGTCATTAAACATGGAGAAGAGGTGCCCAGGTAGAATGCTATGGAGGTATAATTCAGAGGTTAACAACGGAGTGCATTTTTATTCTGTCTTTTGTCCAAGCATTCTTTTAATCTTCAGCCACATGTTGAGTCAGTCTTTTGTCTCACTTTCAGAATTACTCTGGTATTGTACATTTGCAAAAACCTCCTACCTGGCAACAGATCATGGCTTGTGCGCATCAAAGCCCTCACGTATCAATCACTAATATGCACAAAAGAAAAGACACGTTTTATTCCCCACATTTTAGCATGCCTATATGCCCCAACTGCTTTTGAACATCGGGATTCTTGTTCAAGTGTGGCAGGGGGATCACATCTGGCCCAAGCTGTTTTCTATATCTGCACATCTGGATTGCTTTCTGGAGAACATCTGTTCCAATGCAAGTGTATCTGTCCTCTGGTCCAATGAGAATGGCAGCAAGTCTCGCTGAAGAGCACAGTGTGTTTGAAGACCCCCACACCTGGGCTCCAAACTAAGCCTCAACCCATACTATATCCGCCAAGAGATGATATCCTGAACACAGTATGAACAGATCTGGTCTTGTTTATTATTTTGTATTGAGAGTCCAAGCATGTTCAGGACAAGCACGTAAAGTAGGTCCACAGCCCATCACGAGCAGTAAAGTCAAGCTGATGTCAAGTTGACAATGTAATTACGCTCTGAATGACCATATGACGTATCAACACTTCTATCGTTGCATTAAGAACATGCCTTTTTTGGATAAAGGTAGTAATTCCTTAAACTCCATTCAGTGCATTTCATTTATAAGCTTGTCAAATAAGTCATGATATAAAATTAGGGAGATTAAATTGACTCTGTCAGCAATAAAGTGGAAGAAAAAGGGAACTGGACAGGTTACACAACCATACTGTAGACGGAATTCTTGGTTCATTAGGCTACAGGCAACAAGAAGATCTAGACAGACTGACTGGCGTCCACTTGTCTGTTGGAAGGAAGCCTCACATCTCTAGATGTCAGAAGTCCAAAATAACAGAGGATTTCTGAATACTGCTTTAAGCGTGGCCAGCAATACTCTTCCTGATCATCACGCCTGTTTAAGTTCTGGGAGCCAACCAACCAACTCATTAGGGACTATCAGGCCTATGAGCAGGAAGTCTTCTTAGGCAGGCTTCCAGCTGCCTGATCTGACACAACACCTTCTTCTGGCTCATGACAGCACGGCCTTTCTACACACCTGCGATGACTTAAAAGCAAATGCAGAAACCGCCTTTTGATCTAACGTACTCTTTGACATCACAATAGAGTATTGAGCCTGGAATTGTCAGCAGTGATGACACAGCAGTCCTATCTCAGTAAGATGCCAATATTAACCCTCATCCTCTCGGCATCCAGGACCCCAGTAGAATGAGACTAGGATTCACATTTATAAATCTGCCCTGAAAGGGTTTTGAAATGGTTCCCCGCTGACCTGAATGGATTCAAAGTGGATTTGAGTTTGTACTTTAACAGCAGTGTAGCGCCTTCCATCTCATCCTCGCTTTTCAACACATATTACCCCGTTGTGCAGTTCTTCAGTACACACTCACTGGCATTCAGCCTAAGATATCGAACGCACATGAACACCCCCCCACACAGACAAGGACAAATGGTGGTATTTGGCCATTAGGAGCTCTTCACTCTTTTAAGTGCTCCAATGAAGTGTGAGCGCCAATGGGCAGGGAGTGGGGAGCTGGCAGTCGACAGCAGTGTACCAGCTTGATTCATATTTAAACCTCTCAGGGAGTGTCACCACTCTACTTGTACAGTGTGTGATCGCAGTCTCAGTCTCTGCAGTCACAGACATATGAGAGATAAAGGGGTTTATCTGCTATTCGTTTACAGAGGCAGCAGTCCTTTCACAAATCCTTAGAGCCATGGTGCGGATTTCCCCCCTACAACTTCTACAGATCTACTGTATTTCACCAGCTTAACCTTCCGATCTGTGATACCAAGAAGCATAGAGATAAGGGATCTTAGACTGCTAGGTTATTGGTTTCCACGCACTAATAGAGTGAACGGGGCTGCAACAGACTTTGAGACGTAATGACTTTCCCTTTACGAAGCAGATCGATTGGATGAGGAAAGCCTTCCCAGCAATGCTACCGTACAGAAGACCTGAGGCCACAGAATGACAAGGATCTGTGTGTTTTACATTCCACATGGGATGAAGACAACCAGGAGGCAAAAAAAATAAGTTAATTAAAATAAGTCAGGCTTGTTAAACTGAAAAGGAAAGGTGGAAGGTAGGTAGGAAGGTTTAGTGTAAATAAAAGTCTGCTACCAAGAAGGAGAAGAAAAAAAACTCTGGAGCAATGCAGGGAAATCAGACTTTCCAAAAACAGCAAAAGCAGAACCAAAACACTTACAGCAATTAAGAGAAAGCACAGGACTCACAGGGGAGAAATAACACACGTGCTACAGGCATCTAATAAGAGGCTATTTTGACCTGGGTTTTAAACAAAGCATTAAATGTTGCTTGTAAAGATTGCTGGTAGTGGGTGTGAACATGAGGTTTAGGTGCAGAAACATTCCTTGGTTTATTATCTAGGAGGTCACGGACAAGGTCACTCTGAACCCTTTCCGTCACTTCATCTCTTCAGATCTCGGTTTACATGGCCTGTAACGATCTCACTGCGATGCGTGTCAGAGGGAAAATGTGTGTTATCAGTTTAAATCAGCTCTGTCCAAGCCACAGGCCTCTATTACCTTTCCCTGGATGCTTTGCATCCCTGCCACACGTCCACAGTCTACTTTTCTGCAAACAAGGCTGTACCAGGTTTTTTTAACACTATGCAGAACTGGTGAAAAGGAATGAATTTTCCCATTCCTTCAGAAATGTGTCTTTTCTCTGAAGATTATTTTACACTACTCTTGTTTCAATTAGAGAGTCACATGCTTAAAACTTCATGCAGAACAAGTTAGCAATGCTCCCCAGTGTTGAAGGACAGTGCACTTCTAAACCAGGCAGATTTTGTTTATCTCTCAGCAGGATTGCTTGTTCTCAATGGGGTCCATTTGTCTTGATGCTGCACAGGTTCATTCCCGCATTAGTTTCAGCACCAGATACGTCAAAGCGCAGGCTATTCTGGACATTACAATCCAAACTGCGAAGAAAGTTGACCTGCTCTCCACCCTGACATCCTCCATTTAGCCCCGAAAGAACACAACGTGCTTCTGTTTTCTTTGCTCTGCATGGTAATTTCCACATATTTTATTGCAGGGTAACACATCTTAATATAGAAACAAGCAAGATAAACCAACAGCAAAAAAAAAATAATAATAATAAACAAAAGTACGGATCTCCGCAAACTTAATAGTGCTTTCGTGCCTACAAGTCTAAAAGATTACATGGAAATTAAACTATGACCGCTGTTGCAAATATCTGAGATTAATGTTATCTCTAATAAATAACGACCAGGGAAAAAACATTAACTTCACATACGACAAAAAGAATAACAAAACTTTACTAAAAGACCTTGAGTTTATTTTTACATCCTAAATAATTCAGGAATGACCATTTGGAGCACTCTGTATACATTACTGCTGCCATAACTAACCCTGTTTTAGACTTCAGGGGAGTGAAGGACAGAAAATGTACTATTAATTGTAAATTTTATGTGGATGTGGTTTTAATTCTTCTTGTGTTCTTAATGGGATACAAAGAAGAGTCTACTGACCACTGTCCCTTTGTATTTTGGACAGGGGCTTTTAATTAAAACAAAAGCACACAACAAAATAACTGGTTCACATCAGAAACCACTCAAATGAATTGTAATTTACAGAACTGAAATTATTGTACGTAACATTCCTCAGCGAGAAGCAAGTCCCATTTCTGTGTGAGCAAAGCACAACGGGTCTATTTAAAGCCCCAACAAAGCAGTGAGGATGTGGTTAAGGGTTTAACAAAATTTCAGGCAACAACCATTAGCTGTCATGCAACATACAGCTGTGTTGAAAGACAGTGTAAACTGAGGGGAGTAAACATGTGTGCCAGAGATCCAGCTCAGTGGGAATGAAGACAATGAATATTACCCGAACATTAGAACAAACACTGGGGACCCTTGTGGCCAGGGTGTCACATTTCCCTCACGCTAAACACACACACTGCATCTGCTGTCCCAAGCTTTGGATGTTATGTTCTTCCTTTCCTCTCCCTTCAGTCTTCTCCAGCTCTATTGACCCTCTCAGTCCCCACACTGGCATCCCCGACAGAACAACAGTAATTTTGGGCATTTTGCCAACAGTGGAAAATAAGGACCAAGGTGTCTTAAGTATTTGTACATTGTATATTTCCATCTTTGTAACATGGAAAACATCCATAAGAACACCACCCAATCCATCTCAATCCAATTGAGCACCTGTGGGATGTGCTGGACAAACAAGTCCGATCCATGGAGGCCCCACCTCGCAACTTACAGGACTTAAAGGATCTGCTGCTAACGTCTTGGTGCCAGATACCACAGCACACCTTCAGAGGTCTAGTGGAGTCCATACCTCGACAGGTCAGGGTTGTTTTGGTGGCAAAAGGGGGACCTACACAATATTAGGCAGGTGTTCATAATGTTATGGCTGATCGATGTATAGCTGTAATCATGAATACAATCCAAATCAACTAAATCTAGTGCTTTTTTTTGGTCTATCAGCTGAAAACACACAATCCTCTGGACTGCAGCATGAAATACTGAGGAATGTCCTGTCCCCTCTTTAGCAGCACCGAGGGGAATTGAGCGTGGTCAGGGTGCTTTTGATCTCTAATTGATCAGGATATTGAGGTCAGCACCTAATGCTCCTCTAAGACAAACTGTCGGTTTAGCTTGCATACCTTTCAGGGCAATTTTCAGTTCTCATTTGCAGAGATTACAGGGACCTTTGTGAACCAGTCTGATTCTTGTGCACATCGCTCACATATCAATCAATAGCCTCAATGTTTATGAACCAGCGTCTTCCATAAAGGGAAATCATTCCGTTTTCCACCGTGCCAGCTTGGGTTATGTCTGGATAGCCCGTTACTTTCATTCACAGATTGTCCTCCTTCCCCCTGCCCCCAACTGACTACCAAGTTCTCCCAAAAAATAACTCGGTAGTCCCGATGCCGACCACATTCCTGGCACAGGCCGCTGACAGGTTTAATGAGACATTTCGTGAGAATGAGAATGAGACAATTCGGATGACCAAGCAAAGGTAGGGAGCAATCGTAAAGGAGTGAGACGCTAATGAATCACTGACAAGCCGAGACAGGACCTGGCTGACACACAGACTCCGAGCGCGTGTTATAATTCCTTCCCTAAAGCCTTCTCTTCTACTCACACATGGTTCCTTAAACAAACAAGGCTTAGTAGTCCCTAACTAACATTAATAAGGTCGCTATGAGAATTTATCTTTCTCTCGTCTCTTTGCTTGCTGTTCTAGGTTAACAAAAAAGAAAAGAAAGAAAGGGATTGGTCATAGGTGATATTTAGATGGATATTGAATGTGTATTATGCTTTGTTTTTATGAACAAACCAAGAAAAAGGAACAAGACTGCATCTTCACAACGAGAAACATAAATCGCTTTCATAGATCTCCATGAAACAGGAGAAACAATCTCTCTCCTTTCTACCAGGCCATAGCTCAAAGACAGGGAGGGAAAAATACAAAAAATATAAAATAAACTGAATAAACACTTACATTATTCAGAAATGATGTTCTAAATATAGCGGTGTGTGGTTTGGTCCAATTGTTTTGCGATAACATTCTTCAGCTCTTATAGTTTCTAAAATAAATGTATCCACAGGCATTATTTGACAATACAGCTTTTAAAAGAACTCACATAAAACACAAAGGGGTTTTACAGCTAAGGAAGTGGAGTCTTTGTTACCCTTTATGAACTAACAGATTATGAATGATTTAAGGTTAGAACTTTTGACTTCTCATTCCTCCATGAAGAAACATTACCCCCAGATAGCCATTTTACACTATCTGACACTCAAGACTTTCGGAAAACCACATGGAAAACTTCCATTCTCTGCAGGAGTGACCCTCACAGACTTTAACCTCTTGGTGACCAGAGATCATCCCATGGTGTCCCATGCCTTGTCTATTAAGAGCAGCTGTGGGGCACACAAGAACAATGGTAAGATTGAAAACCAAAGTGGCGCAAAACAAAAAGGCTATTTGATCCAGTCCTCCCAGTGGTACCCATCATAATCAATTGGACATTTGATAGAAAATCTGTCCGAGGAATCCATATCCACAATACGAAATGAGGCAAGAATTAAGGTCTTTAAAAGCATATCATAATGTCTGACCTATGATCTAGGCTGAGCTTTTCCCTCTGGGGGCCAACCACTTCATCACTTTTCCACAGGAAGAACACTGGGGGTGCAGTTTTGTGTCAGACATTGTGATTCATCAGCCTGGCCCATAAAACACTACACAAGGAGACAAGGTCATCTGCACATATTCGTGGTGTATATATCATGTCAAGGCGCTCAAAGCAAATGTAACAGTGCTTCTGGCAATGCAAAAAAACGAATGTGTTTCACCTTAGAAAGATCAATTAAAGCTGCCAAAGGAAAAAGATTAGGGTGAACAGTTCATTGCTTCACTGGACATACCTGCAACCTGGCAAACTTTAAAATATATAAATGTGTGGATGTTTCCAGATATATTATACAGGATATATAGCAAACAAAGAATGGGTCGACTTTTATGGCTTCTTTCCTCACTGACCCGTGAGTATCAGAACAAAAACATTTTCTCTGGACAAATGAAGCAGGAAGAGTGTCAATCCAAACTTCCTGACATGACTCCACCTCATCCCCTCCGCGACTCGGTGGAGCTGGGAGAACTGTCCGGTCCTCCGCTGATAGATGCTACTCAATTTGGAAGGGACTGTGTTGGGAGAAGTGTGTGGCTGTGGGGGATGGGGGGGTTTAGCAGTAGGTTTGGTTTCCTCTTGCATGCGAGATCCTCTCTACGAAATTCATGCCTTCTCACGAGTCACATCTCACATATTTTATGGGGAGCATTTGCCTGCAAGGGACAAAGGGCAAAGGACACAGGGTTTAGCTGCCGGAGAGAGCGAGAGCAGCAGAGAAGAAAGACGGGGGCAAAGGGGTCCAAGCAATGCATTCCATGTGGTGTTTTGCTGCCATTGTACAATGCCTTTGCCAAAACAGAAGCTACAAATGCACACGTCCTTCATTGAACTGCTGTCCAAGCATGTACTACAGGTCTAACCCAGCTCCTGAATGGCATTGGAAGCAAGAATCCAGTTTCTTCATAAAGATTTACAAAGATTTTAAAAAGTTACAGTTGCCATGCTTTACATGAATGAACGGATGCCCCTGTAGTTTCCTAGATGTTGTAAACCCTCATCCACGTGACTGCGGTTGAACTTGTCACGTGACCCCCCCTCGGATCTTGAAAGACATTAGTCAAGCCAACCTGGTTCTTCTTAGTTCTGGGCTTTACAGAGCCCTGTCCATCTCTCTGATGAAGTCAAATGATTTGGTTTCAGGTTTCACCTTCTGGCCTTCTCTATTTTCCACTCATAAAATGAACTTTGCATTTTCCAATCAAGTGGGCTCACTGTTTCTCCAAATATGAAACTCGAAATGACAACTTTATGCAAGACAATCAAGAGTAAAACTAATATGCTAATAAAGTCCAATATTTCCCTTTCTATCAGCCACTCCATCAGCAATGGAAACGCAAGGTTCGGTCTCTGTTGTGAGACTATTTTTTTTTTTTTCGTCCCTTTGAAGCTAGCGATACTAAGACAACTACGAAAAGCAAAGCTACAAGATTAATGGAGAAGTGCACACAGAGCTATTATAAGAGTTAGCTGGTGGGTTTGGCAGAGTGCTGACCCCCTCAGCCTTAGCCAAGACATGAGCTCATAAGTTCAAAAATAATATTCTCTTAAGAAAAGCTACAATTATCATAAAATGAAAAGGCGGCTTTCGTTGGGATGATTTATGAGTAGTGACAAGAAAATATTGTCACAGCAGACTGAAAGACAACAGTAGCTGTAGTCGGGTTGCTATTGCCCTACCAAAACAGTGAAATTAATGTTCTGCAAGATATGCCTCATACTGTAGTTTAGCGCTTCCACTGGCACACTATTGACTGGCTGTTAGACTTGAGTAGAGCAGGAGCTGGCATTGCACCCAACTTATACCCCTCTCGTTGGGCTGATGTGTACAAGATTGGGCATCAGTTAATGGTGCCCTGTTCTCTAGATGTCATCAAAGTGTTGCTATTTCCAACGGATGCCAGTGCAACGAGAATGTGGTTCTCCTAGGTTGGAGCAAGCGTGGCAGTGGTGAGCTGGGTTGAATATCAAAATAAACATATACTTCGCTGGCAAAGGGGGCTGGGTAGCACAAATCCCAGCAAGGTTCACTTTCTCTCAAATGATTAAATGATTCATTAGTGGAAAAACCCATCTCTGACTAATTCATACCATGGAAAAAAAGAAGGAAAAGAAAGGGGTGAAAAAGCACAGAGAGTCTCATTATTAAGGACTTGTTGAGGTTTCCCAACTCCAGAAATGTCTCCAGATGCATCATTTATTTGGCAAACCCTGCCACTGTACATAATTATTTTATTTTAGTTACATTATTAGTTTTATAAGGAGGACAAGTGGAAACTCTTACTGGAACGTAGAAGCAGAGGTATTTGTAAAATATTTTCACTATGTTCCAAGTTTGAAGGGTGATGGCTTGATTTTGGAAATTACAAGATAATCCCTGTCTTCAGAATGCGTCGAAGTGCTATGCCAGGCGTGTGATCTTTGGTTGATTGTGCTACTCCTCAAGCAAGTCTTTTACACCTCATTAACCAATCGCATGTGGATTTGGCCTCAACTGTAGAAACTGATTTGGTAGGATTCTTTAAGATTTGGCTTGAAGAGACTTGTGGATTAAATGACAGACAGCTCTAACACAAATAAAGTAACTTACTTTTCTTCCCCCCCTTTTAAAAACTTGTGCAAATATTTGTTTTAAACATTTAATATTTGTACAGGTTGTTGCTAAGGCAGTTTACCACAAGCTAATTTAAGTGACGTGTTTCTGACATGACGCAAAAGCTCCACTTGTCCATCTTCAGCAGATCCAGGCTGCAGCTTCTTATAGTGTTATGGAAACATTCACCGCCTGCAGCAGAAGTGACCATTTTTTAAAACATCCAAAGTGACTATAGCAAAGTCAGGGGAATACAGATGAGGTGTGAAGAGAAATAATAATACAAAAATAAAGAATAACCTCGGAAACACTGCAGCAAGCAGAACATTAAAGTACCAAATCTCGGAATGACACATAAACTTGTTTAGAGATGCACTTCATCTTTGTTGAAAGATTTCTGTACTTGTCATTCTGAGACGCAACAGTTGCATAGGGTATCCTACTACAAACCCATTAATCAGGTTAAACAAATTCTAGTAAAATCATGCAAAATAGAATAGGAATCAAAACTGGAGGACCCTTAACATTTGATACTGAATAAGAGCTTTTCCAAAGACTTCCCAAACCAGACAGTAAAGCAATTCCATGACCTATCTTGCTCCTGGAAACTGGATAATTTTCCAAATAGACTTCTCTCATCAATCCATATTTCTAACAAAATAATCCAATCTCACATAGTCCTGGTTCATCTTCTGCAGTATAACCATCTACATTCACCATGTGCAGTCCTCTAAGTAAGACAGAGACCACCTCGTTGTCCCCATTCGTTAAACTAGTCAATAGGCTTTCGAAAACCAAAATGGCAGCATAAGAACAGACATTTCTTCAAGTTCACATTTGAGTTTTGCTTTGTTTTGATTGGCTCTAAAGAATTAAAGTGGGGACTTTTACAAAAAACTATTTTTATAATATATACATGAAAACTCAGTGACAAGAGTGGATTTTATCTCCTCTTTACAATGTGTTCACTTTCAAAAGAAACGTATCATTCATTTTGGTGAAGACATTTGATTTGTTAAACTATGTCTAACAGCCATTGGGTCTCCTAATGGCTTCTGCAGACTCCCTGATCGCTTATAAAAGCCAGCAATGCGTGCAATCAACTATGTGCTACCTCTGTCAGCGAGGGGTCTCTGTGATCCTGCAGACCCAATCAGACTGTATGGCTTGTGGATAACAGCCCACTGAATTGAGATCACTTTACTACATAACTGTCACCGCATTCAAAGCGAATTGTTCCTGGGGGGAGGGCAATGCCTTTTTGTATAGCTTTCTTACACAGACAAATGAAGGGTCATAGAAGGCTGCCCTCTGGGAGTAAAACAATACAGGGGCTCATTTGATCGGGGGCATCAGCATATGCTGTAACCCCCCTTCACTGAACCAGAAAAGCAGAGTGCAGTTGATCAGACAGATACAGTACCTAGTGTATCAGTGAAGTGTTTAGTCTTCACACCCCAACGAGAATTTTCAAGGGTGCTGTTATTGTCGCTCGCAAGTTTGTCCTTAATTTAACAGCTTCCACATATGCTGCCTTTCATCAGTACAAAACAAAGATTGAGTAGAGATTGAGTGTCTCTGCGGACTTGACCTTGACTTACAGAGTGTCAATGCTGGTGATGAAGAGGCCATGTTGTAGCTGTTCTGTGGTCTCCTGCACCTCCTGCAAATTCCTCCCCAATAACACCCTGGGGCTCCTATCTGTCCTACCAGCCTTCCACAGATATCCCCACAAGCCCAATAAAACCCCACACATGTCGCCATCCACCTCATTCACACACCCAGCAGGTGCAGGAAGCATTCCCTACATCAAAAGGAGAACTAGTAAACCCCAGATTTGATTTGCGTTACAATAACACTCATTTTCTTTCACTTTTCCTTCTGCTTTTGTTTGTTTTCCCATCATTCTTCCCGTCTTGCATTTCGTGCACCTTTTGTGCCGTCTCCTATTATGAGCCGGGCTTGCCTAAGGGTCAGCTGCAGCAAAGGGCTTGGTATGGAGAGAACACCCTTCTCATTAGAGATCAAATATCCTGGCTGAAGAAATGGCTCGTTTTCTTTCAACTGGCCCATAAAGGGAGTAATGAAAGAGTCTTGCAGTGTTTGGGGAAAGACTCTTTGACCACTTCTATGGGAAGACACCACCAAACAATGTAGAGAATTTAAAAAGGGCTAATGAACACACCCACAGGCTCAGGACTGAAAAGCCGGCAACTCTCTTCGTAGGTTGGATTTCCAAGTAGTTTCTCTGTTAATTCTGCACCGAAGGGGCCTTGGACAGATCGTATGCGCTTGGTATGTTAAGCGTCACAGAATCCTGATACTTCGAGATGTACGATACGGTCAAAGAGGTGTGCATATACTGACCCAGGAGCTTTTGGATCTCATTTATGGATCCGACAGAAATTAAGCTCTTGTCTAATGATCAGTTACTGCTGTTACCGGTGTTTTGTGTTTTAAAATAAATACTCTGTAGCGAATACTCTTTCACTGTTTTTTTTCCATAGTCAGGCTGTATATCATGCTAAGGAATGCTGGTTAGCCATTCCAATCCAGTTCACACATCCATTACAGGTAAAGCAAAATAAAACAAAAACCAGCTGTCCAGTAGTGTACCTAGGAGTCAGTTTCATCACACAGGAGATGAAGACACTTTTTACACCTGGAATGCATGAAATACATGACAGTACTGTTTTTCTAGCCCTGACCCACAGCACTCTAGACAGGTAAGGATTGATGAGGCAAGGAGGTTCTGCACGCAACGGCAGGATGGAGAGCTGACCATCGGCACTGAGAGCCTAGAAGAACACTGTCCTATTGTCTTCCCCCGCCTTCACAGCCCCATGACTGCACACTGATGTCCTTTACTGGATCCAAGAGCTGGTGGCTCCACTGAGGCCTATGACCCTCACAGGAAACAACCATGTGAATACTGTGCCTGGACCATTGCTCATCAATCCTCGGCTGCAGGGTTAAAGCCCTCATTCACCCTAATGCACGCCCTACACACTCACTCAATGAACCGCACTTCGGATTCCACGATGCGAAGGATCTGCCTGCAAAAGGAATTTCTTTCAGCAGGTCAGCGATGAAGGGATACGGCTGAAAAGTTGTGTATCTTTTTAGAGCTGCTCATTCTGTTCTTGTCAACGTTACCCCTTTAGCTGACTGGAGGCATCGGCACCATTGAACATCGGAAGCAACAAAAACAACACACTGACCACAGCAGCACTCCCTCCGTAAGACACCCTGAACTTCACAGGAGCCTTGAAGATAACAAGGAAGCTGAAGGAATTTCCTCCTCTGCATCATTATCAGCTAAACCAAAACGTCCTCCTACCGCCCATCCCCCTTTTACCCTGCGCTGTTTAGCTTACTGCACCATGACAACACCTGCAGATAATGTTCTTGGCTTTCTGCTGGGCCATCAGGAAAAGACATTAGGCCAAAGGTGACAAAAGCAGGCCTGGCAGTGATTAAGAAGTGCTAAGGCTATAAACCTGCCGCTGAGGCGATCTGACGAGACATACAAATGATGTGCCTTGTAAAGAAAAAGACATAGCACCATGAATCATATTAAGTAAGTAAGAAAGAGAATGGCCTTTGCTCTCTCTGGAACCTTCAGACGGCAGTAGAAGTTCTTCCAAAAGTGTGTTGCAGAGCAGTACTATAGTATATGACTGTCTTTAAGCCAGATTCAATTCCAGTTTCAACTAGAGAACAACTTCACAGCAGCGTGAACCACAAATGAAGGTCTTGAAGACTTGAAACATTATTGAAAAAGAGTTATTAGTTAGTGTCGAAGTGCACGTCAATGGACTGACAGGCCCGATGCCTTCAGACAAAACATTCCAAGCTAAGTACGGTAACCCGGAGGGAGAACTCACTAAAATGGCAGCCTATAATTGGAGTGAGCTTTATCCTCTTTCTGAACCGCTCCTCTCCAATAAAGAATAATTGGGTATTGTCAGGCAAAGCTTAAAACACACACCAGTCAATCAGTCCTTCAAGATGATCGGCCAAATTAATTATGTGTTCAATGTCACAGGGCAGCCCCTCCAGAAAGCTTTACAGTAGCCTTTTTCAACTCCAGGCTTATCTAAGCACTTTCGGTATTCAGTTAAATGACACATGCCTGATTTATACCATGAAACGCAAGGAGGCAGATAAGGGAATGCGGAATAATTTGCTTGGTGGAAAAGCTACAGAGAAAGTGGAAGCTTGTCCGAGCCCTTTCACGAAAAAATAACTTTAATATGTTTAAACAAAGGTCTGAAAGGAACCCCTGTCAAGTCTTCGGCACAGGTATGAGAGTGCAGTGAGGTTCTGGCCTGGATTGTGCTCCAGAACCCAGCCATTGAACATCGCAAGGTGAACAGAGTGAGGAAGCATACCTAAAACCATGCACACAACCTTCTCATTGACATGCTGTGGGGCTGTATTTCAAATCTCGAGTCTTGAGGACCCACTGACAATCATGATCTGTCCCGTACCAGTGGCCTACAAAAATGGGGTTGTGTTTCAAATGTTTCTTAAGGAAGCAACGTGGGATCCTAGTGGATTTGGAAAACAGAATGCCGTAGGGTGCCTAGGGCCAACAGTCTCTAAGATCCAGAAAATCCGGCCTTTTAGGAACCCACAAAGATACAGTACATCATCTCTTCTGAGCCACATTGCATTTGATATCTCAGAGTCCAGGCCTCCCAACCCATTCCCATTACTCTTTGTCAGGGAAAAGATAAATAATATCCCTTGTGTCCCGGGCCTACTGAGACTGGCTCCTGCTCACCATGACTTTGTACTGGTTGAAGTGGTTAGTGGATGGGAGCTGGCAAAGTGCGGAGTGTGTAGTGGAGGGATGAGAAGAACGGAATGAGGTCTGTACTCACCATACTGGCAGCTAGCCCCATTAAATCCTGCCGGACAGTGGCAGAGCTGTGAGGAGCCCTCGACACACTGGCCCCCGTTGAAGCAGACCCCGTAACTGCAAACAGCTGCAGAGACACAGGGAGAGAAGGTGGTTACACCGGCGCTCAGACAGCAGGCCGCGTCACACACTGCTCCGCACTACAGACTGGTGGTCTGGAATCACCTTTCAAACTGAATTTCGCACTGCTTGATCATGATACTCATGGGATTATGGTTTGATTTCTATTAAATCACATAAAGGTCTTCATGTCTCGGTGTAAAAAGGAGCATCTTACCACAATGTTTTGTGAAAACAGCTCTAAAGACATATAATCTCTTAACAAGATTATTTTTGCCGAAACACAAACATTAAACACACAGGGGCCATATTCACGGAACCTTTACCGTCATGCCAAGTTAACACCTGTTTTCGCTAAAGAGGAGAACGAGACAGAGACGTCAGCCCATGTCACGTAAATCTGTCAGAGGTGTTTCACAAAAGCAAGTGTAGTGGGTTTGTATGTGTCATCGGTTCATCTTTTAAAAAAGGGGTAGTTAACATAAGGTTTGTTAACATGGTCCTTTCTCTCAGCACTTTAATAAACTATTCACGTTGTGTTTTAACAAAGACATATATATATACATATATATACATATATATATATATATATATATATATATATATATATATATATATATATGTATGTATGGTAATGGTATTAATAGTCCATTTCTGTTCTGTGTCTGAGAACCATTCTATAACGTGGGGGAAGAAAATAGGAGGACCGCGGGCCAAATCTGGACTGCCAGACGCTTATGACTGGACCGCGAGAATAATGTTAATTAACTTATCATTATTTATTTATTTATTGATGTATTTTTATGGAGGTGTGTTGCACTCAGTGCTTGTTATTGTGTGGAACCTAGTAGCAGCCCTTCCTGGTTATTAGACAATAATATGGTATGTCCTGTAGAGCCCGGGTTCAGTCAGTGAGTTGATTGCACGCAGATTCCAATGAAGACGCATATTTCTAGCAGCGCACAAATCGAGAAATGTGCATCCTCATCCATTTCAGTTAGAGACCCACCGACACAGATCTCTGATAGATTGACACCAGAAACCGCGTCTAGTTTGCTGCATAATGTTGGTTGATGTGTGATTTGATGTGTGGTTGTGGGCAAAGATATGTTTGAGTCCAAATCTGCCTGATTTCATGGAGTTTTTCGACATTGAAATGACTCAGAATCGCGCATTTCAGTTCTCCAATTGTCAAAATCTTTTGGGGGAGGACCCCCAGACCCCCACCCTGAATTATTCAATCAACTGTGCCCTCATTTTTCAACATTCATTTTGTGCAGTGCACAGTGGGACAAAGGGAAATGGTAAAGACCTGAATCTAATAAGACACGAAATGCTTGAAAGTGTCTATTATGTTTATCTATATGCCTACAATAATCTTTAACAAATTAAAATTAAAAGTGGTCTGAAACCATTTTAATACTAATATTTACAAGTATTTAAACGTTTTGTCTGGACCTTGACTATACCTTGACCAAGAAATTTGGACCCTGAGCCTGAAAATAATTGACTACCCCTGCTAGAACATATTCAGTGACCTATAGCAGGGTTTCTATTATTGTCTTTCCCACAGTAACTCCAGGTGAAGGGAGTGGTACAGAGTTGATCTTTGCTTAGTAATCATTCCTAGTCCTCAGAAGGTTCAGGAAAAACACAAATCTAACTTTAATACATGCAAGGAAGTAATAATAATAATAATAATAATAATAATAATAATAATAATAATAATAATAATAATAATAATAATAATAATATGCCTGTCTTTTAGCCCTGTCAGCATTTAACTATTGCACTTGGCCAAACCTATCTTCAGATTCAGAGTTCGCAACTGGCATGCATTGCAATCACTGTGCCAAAAACACAGCCATCAAAAACAAACAAAACTCCTGCTGAAAACGAAATGTGTTGAACCAATTAACACACATTAAGCCAACAGTCCGAAACACAAAGAATAACTGAAAAACAAATTCTATGCATTCGGAAATCATTTTCACAGACTGCCTAATCCATTCCTGCGAAACAAGGGCGCTTTTAGTTTATCCTACTCGTGAGAGGAGTTGCTGACAGGTTACTAGTCTAATCTATTTCTAACAATCCGCAAGGACCCCCTGATCTCCGTAAGCAAACACATTACCGGCCGTGGAGAAGACAAGGCAACCGCCAGAGCACGCTGGCCGGGCTGGCCGCGCTGCAGGCAAAGCCAACCAGCAACAGAGAGAGATTTACTCCCGCAAACATCACACACCACCTTCACCGCTCCTCTCCGGTTTCAGGCGCTGAACAGAGGAAATACATCAGCGGTGATTTGTTACACTTTTGTCAGAGCAAGAGAAATCAGTTCTCTTTTGTTTCTGGACTAAAAAACGAGGAGATGAAATGAAATCCATAGACTTGCAAGTTATCTGTTAACAGGCTGATTTTCTTACAGAATCTCGCATTTATGGTGGGGGGTGGTTTCATACATCATCTGATCTAGTCTGGTAATTATGTTCCCTCTGTCTTGATCAAAGTCATATTCAAAATGAAGAACTCTGGGACAGGCGGGAGGTTTTCATGTCAAGGTATTTGAGGGCTGCGATCTGTCAGGGTGATTTAATTCTCATATGGCCGGCCAGGATAAGATAACTGTTACTTTTTATAAACTCATTTTGTAACACTAGGTAAACAGCCCCCCTGTGGATCAAAGTCCTCTGCAGTCAATCTGGGAATCCACTCTGCTAACAGGAAAATATAAATACCATCCAGCAAGGATTCAAACCTAAGAGGTTCCCCAGCAGGATATATGGGAGGTTAATGAGATTTACCTCTTCTACTGTAGTTTAGTGGTTTTTAGTGTAATACATAACAAGTGCATGTGAAAATTTGATTTGTCTCTAAATATATAGACACACACACTCATACACACATATTGTGTATTAATGCTTTATTGAACCAGGAGGTTACGTGAAATCACAAATCTTATTTCCAACAGAGGGTGAACAAATGTTAAAAACTGTTCAGTAAGGAATATACTTGCAGTAGTTGTTGAAGCATTGCTAAAGAGCACTACTTTAGCACTATTTCCTAAGCTTATGTAATGAACGAGAGACTCCTTAAAGCTTAAGTCCTCGAGGTGAAGATTACAGTGTTTTGCCTGGGCGAAGAGAAACATTAAATCTGTCATTTAAAATAAGGCTGTTTGGGCTGTAACACCTACCTCCAAACCACAAATTATTTTATTTAAATGAACAAACTATAAAGTGCCAATCACCACTGAGCCATTGTAGTGGTCTGCCTCGCTGAGCAAAACCATTTTGATTTATAAATAAATGATGTCTCTAAGGCCACTATAGCACAGCCACTCTTTGTATCTAATTTTGTATCTAAACAATCTGAACTTCCATTTCTCATTTTGTACAGCCATTATTAAGGGTCACAAGGTGAGTTCAGGGCTGTGATAGATACGGCAAGAGAATGAGAGATAGCCTGTGGATTATCAATCTGAGCACATCAAGGTACGGCTGTCCTGTTTTGTTAATTCAGCAGCCAAGCAATTAAAACATTTTAGAAATTCCTGGCAGCAGAAGTACTTAAAATAAACATCTGAAGCGCCAGTTTCTCTAACAGAACAAACATCCACCCAGAGACATTCAATCACAGCACATCCCCAACTCTCGTCCTGCCGAGGTTCCCATACTTAATCATGAGGAATTATTGTCAGGTCAAAGTCTGGATTTATCAGCAAAACCGACCAAACAAAAAAAAAGAGGAAACAATCAGGGAAAACGTTAGAATCGCTGTTAATCTCCGATGTGGACTGTAGAGCCAAATCACTTGCATAGGGTTTAAATTCAAACTCTTGTTGACTCTAGTCAGGTCTTGTAATGAGTTCCTGGAACTCGGAGCGCTGCTTGAAGACGCACCGAAGGGTTTGACTGCAGTCAGAGGATGTATGACCTCTGAACTCTGAGCTATTTTACAAGTATGATCTTCCTTTCCTAAAATACCCAGACATGTAAGGATCTGAAGACTTTTCAAAGTGAAGTAATGATTTGAAATGTTGTTTTAAGATTATGACAATACTGTATAATACTGTTTGCATTTGATGTATATTTATTTTATATGTAACTCAAGGAGGTACCATGAGTGTAAGCCTTATGAGAATGGAAGACAAGGATGAAATATTAGTATATACTGTATATATGTGTGTGTGTATATATAGATAGATAGATAGATATACACTACCGTTCAAAAGTTTGGGGTCACTTAGAAATGTCCTTGTTTTCCATGAAAACATACATGAAATGAGTCTGAATAGGAAAAATAGTAAAATGAATAGGAAATACAGTCATTGACAAGGTTAGAAATAAGGATTTTTAATTGAAATAATAATTGTGTCCTTCAGACTTTGCTTTCGTCAAGGAATCTTCCATTTGCCGTCATTACAGCCTTACAGACCTTTGGCATTCTAGTTGTCAACTTGTTAAGGTGATCTGAAGAGATTTCACCCCATGCTTCCTGAAGCACCTCCCACAAGTTGGATTGGCTTGATGGGCACTTCTTATGTACCATACGGTCAAGCTGCTCCCACAACAGCTCAATAGGGTTGAGATCCGGTGACAGTGCTGGCCTCTCATTATAGACAGAACACCAGCTGACTGCTTCTTCCCTAAATAGTTTTTGCATAGTTTGGAGCTGTGCTTTGGGTCATTGTCCTGCTGTAGGAGGAAATTGGCTCCAATCAACCGGCATCCACAGGGTACGGCATGGCATTGAAAAATGTGAAATGTGAAAAGAGTGATAGCCTTCCTTCTTCATGATCCCTTTTACACTGTACAAATCTCCCACTTTACCGCCACCAAGGCATCCCCACATCATCACATTGCCTCCGCCATGCTTGACAGATGGCGTCAATCACTCCTCCAGCATCTTTTCATTTGGTCTGCGTCTCACAAATGTTCTTCTTTGTGATCCGAACACCTCAAACTTTGATTCGTCTGCCATAACACTTTTTTCCAGTCTTCCTCTGTCCAGTGTCTGTGTTCTTTTGCCCATCTTAATGTTTTCCTTTTATTGGCCAATCTGAGATATGGCTTTTTCTTTGCAAACCTGCGAAGGAGGCCAGCATCCCCGAGTCGCCTCTTCACTGTTGACATTGAGACTGGTGTTTTGTGGGAAATATTTAATGAAGCTGCCAGTTGAGGACCTGTGAGGCGTCTGTTTCTCAAACACTTTTCTTTTGAAAACAAGGACATTTCTAAGTGACCCCAAACTTTTGAAGGGTAGTGTAGATATAGATACACTGGCTTTTATCAACTCTTCGTTTTTCCTTCTCTGAGAAATGGCCACTTTGACAGAGAGGCCCGTCTCGCTGTAACAGCTGTTTACCAGCGCAGAGCTCACAGAAGCGATTTGGACGCTCAGATTTGGATGGCCAGTGATTGTGGGACAGCACAATGATCGATAGGTTTTAAAAGACTGTACACTGGCTGTCCTCTCGGTAATGACAGTTACTGTCGACAGCGGGGGAAGCAAAATCAAAAGAATCAAACAGAGGGTTCTTCTGTACAATGACTCCAAGGGTAACACAAGCTATTTGGACTCGGCCCCAGCATTCTGAAATTAATACAATCATCGCATTCCACAGCTAACAGCTCGATTGGCAAAATTGAGATGTTATAGCTGATATTACACATGGTCTTTTTTTTTTTTTCATTCTTTTACTGTAACCAGGATAATCCGCTTATGCGCATACACAGCCAAAGTTGCTGAAATACCACCTCAGACTGATAATTGCCATGAATGGGGACGGAGGGAGTTTTTTTTGGCAAACAGAGGCTGATTGTTAAAAATGTGTTAATTCTCCAAATAACCATTCAAGAGCATGGTTGGGTTTTGGCACGCAGGATCCAGTTAAGTCGGTGCAGAACATTTACAGGTGCAGGTCTGCCAAAACGACAAATGGAAACCAACAATCTGTAACTGCGGGGGAGGTAGGGGCCGTGCACAACAGCACAATTTCAGTCATCTCTTTCAACGGATCGCAAGTTCCCTCAAGTGTCAGAGCATTAACTAGACAGCGCAGTCTAAACAACTCTAACAACAGTCTGGCCCAGCATTGTGACACCTGGCCAGTGCTTGGCAAGCGCTTGTCCATCACGTGGTTCATCCCACAAAAACAGCTCTGCAAAACAGTCAATCTATCAGTCAGTCAGTCAAAAGGTTTTATTTGATCCGGGGCAGCCTATTGAGAACAGATTACAATGAACTATGAGAGAGCTATTTACACTGCTGCATCAAAGCATTGGTGTTCCCCTCATTGCAGCAGGGAAGAGGGAGTGTAGCAGGCTAATTCGAATATTCAGCTCTTGTGTGAAATTTGTACAGAAAAATACTTAAGTTTTTAAGTAAGTCTCAATCGTAATGTAAACAGAAGCACATTTCTATAACTTCAAAATCTCACTCCGATTTCTGTAATGTAGGTGTTCGATTCTGGTCTCACCGAAAGACCTGATAGGAAGCAGCGTGAGTATCTCTAGACCGTCTGATAACTTTGAACTAGTGTTTTATGATGTCCGACAGTTCGCCTGGAGGCAACGCAGGATTACATCACCTGCAGCTGCGTTTGACGCCCGAAACAGAATTTGATTTCCATCGGCTGGAGAGACCCGAGGATTAAGCGTGCTCTATGTCTGAAACACTGGGACAGGGAAACATTTATGCAGTCCCAGAAGTTTTTCATTGTCACCCCAGAGAATCGCTAGTGGAGCAAAGCTTCTCCCACAACTCTCCGATTGTGTGGATTTCGCAAGCAGTGGGAAACGCAGGAGTTGGCTCTTGACCCATCCGCGTTTGGCTGCTCCTAACATCCATAATCCCCTTTACACAATTCCCTAACTCACCATGATCCCAGCAAAATGAAATAAGACTTACTCCCAGCTGTCTCTCTGATTGCCCCGGCTCAGCCACAAAAGAACCTTGTCTGAGTGGATTAGCGGTTCACACAAAGGCAGAAGGTCAATATTTCTTGCTGTCCTTTATTCATTAAAAAGATGGGCATGAGATGAGCAGGTGTCAGAAATTGAGCGTCTCGGTGGCCTTCACACCTCGTTTACAAAAGGAGAACGGAAATAGCCAGCTCACGCACAACGCTTAGTACGCAAACGGTTGACAGCACAGCCTGCACACAATATACACAGAAGGCAACAGTCACTTCTAACACAAAAAGATGGTGACATCCTACTTTTCATTACAGTGTTTTCACATGGTCTCCCCCTCTGTTTCTATTGTCCTGCTTATTTTATTTGTGTTTAACTATTTAATAAAGCAATTATGTGTAGATGTTCGCTTCTCCTTGGGTTTTGAACACACCACACATTTACACAGGCGGGAGTTGGCCAACCAGGAGCGCACCCTGCATTTGTCCTTGGCGTTAAACACAGACAGTACCAAAACCATCATTCAAAGTAACCATAGCCATAACAAATTAATGATTTTCCTGTCAAAACTGACACCTAGTTGCAATGTTTTGTTTTTGTTACGGTGATGGGTTGTCATGTAAACGCTGATTAGTGAGACCGCTGCGGGACCTTTGCAGTTAAAAGGATCATCCATGAATTGCTTGTGTTCAGTGGAGATGGGGGGGATTGTCCATCACTAGCAAACACGACCTCCCTTTGATTGAGTTGTTGGGGTTTCCTCTCACCAGGCTGTCAGCGCCCGTGTCACGTCCTGTGTGTAACTCCTGCTAAGGCTGCACAGGTCTGCAATCCCAAACTCATGTGGCAAACAAGCGCACCTCACTTCTGCACATCATTATCATATGTGAGG
This sequence comes from Amia ocellicauda, assembly GCF_036373705.1. Taxonomy (NCBI): domain Eukaryota; kingdom Metazoa; phylum Chordata; class Actinopteri; order Amiiformes; family Amiidae; genus Amia; species Amia ocellicauda. Next base: position 22,067,453 of record NC_089867.1, on the reverse strand, counting down.
AGAATAAGATATTTGTACTAGATCACAGCCAAGCTAGAATATGGTGCAGTATTTTGGGTGGATCACGCTGGTTCAGTCTGTTTTGTTGGAGGCCTTTGATGTGGTTGCAATAAATGTACATAGGCTAGTAGCTGAGCCTTTATCCTCATTGAAACGATCTTTGCCAGGATGGAAAGACAGAGGTTTCATTCTGTGTCTACTTTCTGCTAAAGCCCGAAACCAAACAACCAAGCGGGGAGCCTTCGATCGGCAGACTGTCTCTCCTATTAAAGCCATTGTTTGGATGCGGGAGACTAATGTTAAGAGAGGCTGTCCAGACATTTAGGCCACCCAAGGGCAGACACAAGTTGTGATCCTGATTCCTGGGTCATTAGGAGGGATTTCTGCTCCATCTGGTAATAAGCGTCCCATTCATTTGCTAACAAGGCCAGCAGACTAGTGAATTGTCCATGGCATTTACCTCTGTTAAAGGCTTATTGCGTTTACAGGGCAATACGGACAGATCCCACTTTTGACTTCCAGCCTTATTCGTAGATATTGTTAGCTTTTGACCACTTAATTGAAAGCAGGGGCTCTTGAATAAACGTGAGGGCTTAGAAATGTGAAGTACCCCGTCGGCCTCCTGACCTCTTAGGGCTTTATCACGCTGTCAAGCACCGCGCCAGTTAGAAGGACTGGGGATTCCTCCTGAGGAATGGGCCCACTGTCCACACGCAGACACACTGCTCCTTCACACTTCAAATAAAAGCAGAGGGGAGGGAGAGGGATTTTCTCAATCAGGACAACCAGAACAACAGCGTATTCTTGAAGTGCTTGGAGTAAACAATGCCTCGATTTAGCAATAAAAACTAATAATGCAAAGTAAACCCTGTTGTTAGCAAATTGTCTTTCTCTCCCTGTTAATATCATATACATCTAAGATCCTGTTGAGTCTAAACACAGGCAGGTCAGTGATCATTGCGACTAGAGTGTATATTCTTTCACAGTCCTCAATGACAGACCGACAGGCTTCCCGCAGGGGAAAGGCATTGCTACGTGTCCTCTTTTGAGAGGGACTATTTGGTTCACTATTAGCACATGAAAAAATACACTTTCTCTGTAAAACCAAGCACTGGCGTTGACCCCAGTAACTGAATTAGCAATTCAGTTTTGAGACTGTATTTCATCTTCTTTCTAGCATTGAATTAGAAGCCACTCAATGATGATTAATCTCTGAATTTTCATATATTCTGCATGGGAGAGGAGTTTTAATTGGTAGAAACAAGGGCTGTGCTGTCGCTCTCAGTGCGGTTGTGCGCTCTCACCAACAAATGGTTAAAAGGTTAATGAAAATGGATTTCAAGGCTATCTATCCAGTTTTATTCTATCTTATTTTCATCTTTTAGTTTCATGTGGAATATAATTGCTTCTGCTAATGGCATTTGGTATGTTACCAAATAACCATAATCATTTTTTTTCAGTTAAATGGTCATTTATAAATGCAAGAAACTGAACACAAACATTCCTGGATTTGTCAGGGTCTTTCCACCCAGACTAAAGTTACACCATATGTTTCTGATGTTACACACAAGCAACTTTCCTTTTTTTCCTTCTAAATGGCACCAAGTGAAATGTTTTTGTTCAGATGCGTAATGCAATACTAGGGAACACAGTGCAAAAGCATCACTGTGTCAGTAAACAGGTGATATACATTTCCTGGAACACTGATATGTTATGAACAAGGATCCACACTACATGCTTTTTATATTCCTTTTTATAGATTTTCCAAAACAGCATGCATCTTGTGAACCCTGCACCTCCTGAACACACTTGGCCAGCAGCCTTCTGCAAACTGTAACACACTTCATAGCCTGCTACCACGGCCTGCAATGACAATCAGCCTCAGTATTAAAGAACAGAATGTTTCAAGTGCAAAAACATCGGCGCGGGCCAAGGAATTCTAGCTATGCCATGTCAAGTGGGATATTTAATTAGGAAAGCAAATCTGGCCATATCTCTTAGGAGAACAGTCTGAAATCCCCCAGATTTGAGAGAAAGAGAGACAGAAAACAAGATACAGGAAAACATTGCTGACGACAATATCTAGCAATTTTTAGACCGCATTTTTCCCAGAAATGGGAAGAGGCCGAAATGTTACAAGTGTTTAACGGAAGATCTGCCCAGAAACGCCAGACGCTCTCGCAAATGCCTGTACTCAACCAACAGCTGTGCGTCTTCACTGGACGAGCCTTGTAAGAGCCAGTAATGGCTCGGCGTTGCACTGCAATCACAATTCCCACCAGCGAGGCTTAGCACTTTATCCTGCTCAACTGCCTTGCATTAAACTCAGGTCGTGAGCCTAATTAACTTGGAATTATGTTGTATTTGACCTGAGAAAAATCAGAGGATTTCTCAGCTTGCGGCAACAAGGCAACATGGGGGACAGGTACAGTGCAAAGTGGTGCTGGTCACTCACGGGGAGAGTGCAATCGTCATGTGAGTGCATAGCCCAAATGTGTGCTAGACACATGTTCTTTGTGATTACATTTCCTTCGATTTGTGCAGTAGCCCCTAACATTTTAATTGCTTGTAGGATTTATTTGTTCCATGGTTTACAATTTCATTCAGTTTACATTTACAGTTTCGTTATTTATTTCTGTGAGTGCATGCTAATCCATGAGAATATTCAAGACAGTGGATTGCACGTCACCCCACCCTTCCCCCTGTCTCTGCAAGCTGAAACATGCCATTTTTTGCTCGCGCCTCATATCTTTCCATGCTTAGTGATATGAGCGGAGGCTGATGAGTTTATTGTGAATGTCGAAAACCTTGCCCCATAAACCCTTAGCCTATCTTAGGTTACAACCATAAAGGGCAGGTCATTGACCTTAGACGCTGCTGCTGCAGGAAGAAAAACATATCTGGACGGAGAAACATGGAGAGAGAAATTGCAAACCTAGGTAGGAGTGGAGTTGGTTTCCCCCGAAGACAGTCGCAAATTGATTCTTGTTGAATTTAATACCGAACCCTCCTTGCTGAGACAAAGCGTGCATTGAGGAGCATTGCAGTGGCTCCTGTAATGAAACACTGTTGAAAAGCAGAAGCGGGGGACTCTCTCTCACCCCCTGCCAGCCTTTAATCTCAGGCCTGGCTCCTGTGTGCTTTCCCTGCGTGGTACCCATCACCACCAGCACACCAGCTGGGTAAACTGGTGGCCGCTCTGGGGCTGGGGTGATATGAGGTGAGGTGGGCAGTAAGGGACATTCTCCCATGTAAGAACAGAACAGTGTTGTCTGGAAAGGGGTGCAGGCCGTTTACACTGCGCTGGGGTCGGTCTTTTGTCGGGGGTGCCGCCTAAGGTATGCAGGCTATGTGACTCGGCTCCACGGCCATAAAATCCTATCAAAGGCTTCCAGCTAGGTTTCATCGGCCCTGTTAAGCCCTTTGGCAGAGACCTGATGAGCTGCTAGCAGAGGTCGCCTCCAGATCACTGTGTTCCTGTTATACGGCTACAGCGTGGGACAGGGGTTGCGCAAGTGTGGGGAGCACAAAATGCAGGGATTTCACAGAGATGGAGCATCACAACAGTTCAATGGCATGGCCAAAACTTGGATACGAATCCCACCTATCAAGGGACAGCTATGCTCAAATGACCTCTGTAGAACTGTAGTGCCAGGAAATCCACTTCCCAGATCTCCTGGGTTATTCTGCATTTTGGAGAAGTGTGTAGCTCTGAAAACGTCTCTGGGATTCCCCCCACTAAATGTCTGTATCTACCATCCTTGTTCTCCCAAAATATTGGAAGGACTTTTTGTCAAGGATCCCTGACTTTGTATACTTCATATCACATGGAGAACAACGGTATCTTCAAAATGTATGGCATCTCATCTGACCTAATCAAACACACGCACGCGCTACACGGAAGAGGTGGGCAAGGATGAGTAACACAAGGATGAGTATATTGAGAAGATAATCATGTCAGCTTTAAGATGTCGTGTGCAAACATGATCCTGCACATAAATGATCCATCTCAACTTCTTTGCAGTCCTTTGAGCTCTAACTCTTATAAGAGAACAGAAGATGGGAAAGTGTCTGTGTTGAATGGCTGATGTTGTAATCCAAGGGTGTCATACTGGTGGCAGGTGGTCTTCATTGCCCCCACCCCCCACTGACAGACAATCTCTGAGACAATGGACAGCAGCGATGGTTGAGCCTTTATTTATTACCGAAAGCACAATGCATCCAACCTACACTGTGTCCCACAACGGAGACAAGGCCTCCAGGGCACATCTTAAACTGTTAAAACGCAATCCCCGCAGTCTGCATCTGTCTGTGCCGACAGATACTGTTCCAGCGCCTCGGGCAGAGTTCACTTTCCTGTAGAACTCCTAAACCTCCTCAAGAGCGCAGTGATTAAGCCATTCCAGACACAAAAAGCTCAGTGTTTGGCCTTGTGTATTTTTCTTAAGTATATTTTTTAACAAGAGTGGCATAATCAAGGCTTTGGATTTCTTTAGATGCTTATCCTTTGGCAAGCATAAGCTTTTCCTAAAAATCTCTCTGGGACTAGTTCTTGGCCCGGGGCACCCCGCTGATACAATTATAAACAACACACTGTTAACTGGCACAGCGAGCTCAATGCAGTTCGTATCGCTTTCCTGTGGAGGCCCTGTCGACTCAGCGGCAGTCTGAGGAGGAGATACAGACACGACACAGAGTCCCAAATTGAAACCAAAGCAGACACCGGCAAATATACTGCTTTGTATAACTGCTACCTAGTTGCTTATTTATTTAGATTTGTCTTCTGCCCAGTTCAGCTTTCTCAGCAAGATGCCTCCTTGTTGGTTGTATTTGTGTTCGTATCTCTGGAAAAATATACACAAGTGGATCTAAGCTATTAACAGTCAGAGGGGAGCATATTTAAATACATGCTGATGCTATACAACTTTGAACGAATCCCTGACCTGAACCTGACATTGTGAAATATTTAAACCCAGTACACTGAGAATGGGTTAAGTGACACGAAGCTATGCCTAGTTTATCTTTTTAACTAGTCAGATAGTAAAACTATAGAAAAATATGAAGAGTGTGGTTTATTTATAAGCTTTTCCCAGTACGAATGGATTTTCTTTCTCTCCTTTCAGAAATCAGAAGATGTTCAGCCTTTTCTTTGTCTTTCTTATAACATCTCAGGTTACAGATACTATACCCTGCAGTCTTTCTAATGTAAGTGTTTGTTTGTGGAGAAAAACCATACAGCTGCTGACATTTTAACCAATCAATCATTTCCAGAGCTTTTCAAACAGAGCCATCAGGTCTGGTTACTCATCAGGTCATTTGAAAACATGTTCTAATTTGCTGTTAACTGTTTGTAGTTTTCAAAATAATCAAGCGCTAAAAGAGCTTTTACATCAGGAGCGGTGTGTCCCCTAGAGTCAAGCTGCAATTTTGGGCATTGGATACAATGTTTTAATCATTTTAAGCGAGCAAACAAAACAATATAACCCCACTACAGCGGTACTGATTATTCTGAACAGGTGGAGCAAAAGTACTTATCGCTGGGTACACACATATTGGAGAATGGCAGTAGATTCAGAAAATAAACCTATATAGATACACACACCTCCACAGATACAATGCCCCAGTGAAACAGGAGCCAGTGAGCCCGCCGGTCCTAGGAGCCCCGCAGAGAGAGGCACTCCGCTCCCCAGAGCTAACAAAACACTGCCCGGCCGCTCCGCCGGCACGCCTCCCACCCGCGCTCGACAAGTCTTCAAATAAACAGCAGGGGGAAGCCTGCCTTCAATTACTCTTGTTAGTTTATCTTTTCTTTTTTTGCAATACAGAAATAATAATGAAGATCACATTGCATGTTTTTTTTTTCATTTAAAACCGCAAGACATCTCATGCCCTGTGCCTGATTATTGCAGACAGCAGGTTTGGCGCTATGATTAATTGGACCAGGCTGCAGTGGAAACAAGCTATGTCCCTCTTCACCTCTGACATTATCCCCCGCCCTGCCGCCTATTCCTGGCTCTCTGGCCAAGTCCCATTCTAGCTTTTATCCCCACAGTTCGGTAGAAAAAAAGTCTGAAATTGGAGCAAGAGCAGCCACTTGTTTAGCTCCGAAGCACAGCTGTTGGATGTAAAGTTCTGAAATATTGTGAAATATTCCTTTGATTGCAAAAGGAAGACAGATCAGTCCGTTTTATCCATTCCCTAAATGGGGTTTGTTTTGAATTCCACGGGATAAAACAAATGAACAAATTAACCAACTCTAGCAGTGACATGGTGCTGCTGCGAATATTCCCCGCTTGTTCCAAACACAATTAGCGTTTCACCAGGATGAGCATGAAATCAACCAAAAACTATGTGCAAGAAACATGAAGAACACAATGAAAACGTACAATATTCAGGATTCCGATCTAGAGCAGCAAATATCAGATTCGATGTCGGGCGAGCAGTGTGCTTGGGGAAGGGAGGGTGTCCATTAAGTGACATTTCAGTTGGCCATCCTGTACTGTGACTCACACATGAACTACCACACGAAATGAGCGAGCGTGGAGAGGGAATGTAAAGGACACTCACGATACAGGCAGCCGGCCTCCCCGTTGAGCTGGGACCACCCAGGACAGCACTTGTACACCGTCTGATAGTCCTTCCTGTACACCTGTCTGTAGGCCGTGTAATAGGCAGTCCTGAGACAGAGAGGGAGACATGAAGTCCAGATTCATCACACCGACTAACTGCCAGATCTGCCGAGCCCTTTCACACAGAGCCCTGCTACTTGAAAACAAAAAACTAAGTGTTGCTTTGCTCTGTAAATAATATGAATGTGATACAGACAGAGGAGCCCTACACAAAAATATACAAGGAGAACAGACAGAGACACTGGGCTACTTGCCATGGTTTGATGCAGAAAACCACAGAGAAGGCAATGACCACACAATTTTGTGGAACAAAATGAAATCATGTGGTTGCTCATTATAATATGGCAGGGTTCTTTATATGAAGTATACGGACACATTTTGTTTAGTTTTTTCCTGTTCATCAACTACGAGAGACCGGTGATCTGCAAACCCATTTCAGGACGCGGCCCGGCTCTCTGCTACATAGACACACAGTGGGGGGTGGTGTCGGCACGTTAATACGTTTGGGTACCTGAGCTTGGTACATACCTCTCTGCACTCCGCTTCTCATTACATCTCTCACTCTCCCTGTAGTTTCACACTTCTGACGCTATTCTGCCATTATTACATGGCACACAAATGAGCCCATTTACATCATCTAATTGCAGCCCAGACACACACCATCAAAGCAAATCCCAGCTCTGTACGGCTGGTAAATACAGTCGAGAATGGAGACGGGTCTCAGGCTCTGCTTTGAAAGCCCCCATTGAAAACTCACTGCCAGAGAACACAGAGAGCCGCTATCAGTCTGCGCCGCTCTGCCTTCAGCCCTCCTGCTTTTTAATATCCCCTCTGGTATGTCGCCACTGGGTGATTATGCCAAATTACAGTTTACCTGCTGGGGAATCGCAACTGAAACCTGCATTTAAACTAATAAGAGGAGGCTTCCTAGCTGCTGGTTACAGAAGAGAAGGAGAAAGAAAGAAAGATGTATATACTTCATACCCATGTGCAAAGTTAATTTTTTCCCCATCACTACTGGCTGCTGCACAAAACACTCTTATGCTTCCAAGACAATTGGCTGCACCAGGGCTACTGTATTTCACTATTAAGTTATTCAATACTTAAAGGCATTAAAGCAACTCTGTGTTTTGTCTTTCCCGGAAAGTTAACTAACTTTCCAGTTATTGTGGTATTCTGCTAAGATGAACAGGACTGTCTGCTGCTCTGAGTCACACAAACTAGCAAGTACACAGACCACACTGGCATCTACCATCTGATAAAACGCTAGTGGCTGATTAGTCTTGCCCACATATGCTCCACCTCCAGATTTCACTTTTTTCAAGTTTGTTTCTTGTGGTTTAAGGTGTGCACTGATTGTTTCACTGATCCGGGGGCTTTTGCTAATTCTGAAAGCGTAACAAGACTTACTTTGATCCAGGTACCGTCTGCAACTTAGAGAGTAAAGCAATCGGCAAACAGATTCTGTGTACTGCGCCCTCTCCACACACACACACACACACACACAAGTATACTGTAGTAACACACTGAAGGCATTTTAAAACATGCTTTCTTTCATTCGGTAGGACAGGTCCCCCCGATGCCTCCTCACCTTCTCTCATAGCCCATGCACCACTGCTGGCCCGCACAGCCCTGCTTCCACACCTTGACCATGCGTGTGAACGCCTGCACACATGGCTGTCTGTGTCCCACCATCGTCAGCTCCTTCTCGGCGCACACATTCGGCCTACAGGGGATAAAAACCAACCAATCAGTCTGACCTTCATCAAAATGGAGTCAACCACCTTACACCTGAAAGACACGTACAGGCTTAAATCAAACTAGCTTCAGCCAAAAATAAGGCGTTTTCGTTTCGCAGAATTGGTAGTCTGTTTTTTCTTATAAAATCGCGACTGTCAACTGACATAGTGGTCCTGGAACCCACGGTGAAAGAACAATGGATGATCCAACAGAACATTAAACTTACAAAAATACAGACACGAAAGACATAGGTGTTATAACTAGCAGTATTATGATCTGATATCCTTATGAAGATTACTGATGCATCTTGAGGTTTTCCCAAATATTTCCACGTGTGAAAATTTGAGGAGATGCTTGTTTATTTTGGATTACAACGTTCAGTGGGAAATTCCCTCCACACCAGGTAGAAAGAAGAGTGCTTCAATAAAGCCAGGTCACCACTCACAACACCAGGATTTTCAGATTCAGAGAAATCACCATCTGACAAATCATTTCTTTCTAACACATCACTTTAGGCCAAATTGGGAGAGAATTACTCAGTTTCAGGGAACAAGAGAGGAAGTGGTTTCAGTTAGGGGGGTTTCAAGGCTCGTGGAAACTGTTCTAGCACTGAGGCACTGTGGGTAATGGAGAGGGATGAGTCTGGGTGACTCACAGTAGGGTTTTCATTTAATTTGGCATTCTTCAAGCAAGTCTCCTTGTAATAAACACAAAGGTATTAACCAAGGCATGAAATACATTGCAGGGTCATGCTCCTTACTTTAGGGACTTTAACAATTCCCTCTGAGTAAAAGGGGCTGAATGAATGATTTTTATATGTATATTTATGTCAAATCTTGGCATTATATACAAATAAACCATGTATTATGTGTTCCAAACTGAATTATCTCTTTCAGTGTCATGTTGACTCTTGGAGGATGGTTTTAAATGTTAAACATCTCTCCTCTAAAGCAGCATGTGCAAGAAGATGTTGTTTGGGTGCCACCAGACTGGAGATACATAATGAAAGCCAGTTTAAGGATGTCGTGATATATTAAATCTGGGCAAAGATCCCAAATAAAATCTGTGATTTGAGAGGTGAAGATGGTACTTTTCCTCCTCAAGATACCTGGAACCAACAGGATGACTACCAAACTGCTCTGGGTTTGAGGTTAAAGTGTGGACTACATTGAATGGGAAGAATGGGTGTTATGGTAAGGAAGCCTGTATTAAGAAAGCCTATTACAGATAAGTACTTATTACCCAACAGCTGCTTTCAGGCGGGTTGTAAACTTGCAAAACTGCGATTTGGCCGTGATTGCTCCTGTAATTGCCACTTATATGGGAGAAGAGCTTCTGAGCTGATTACAGAACACACAGATGTGTCTGATTTATAATTTGCATTTGAAATGCGGCACCTTCACCTATAGTTGAGGAGGAATACTGTGGGAAAGATTAATTCCTCCCTGCACTTCAGTGTGTTCTCCTCAGCTCATTCAGTGGTTCAATAAGGTCTGGTCTCATCTGCCATTTTCCACGAACCGAGTACAAATTAAATCACAGTTAAAGCCCCCCATTATTTGTTTCTTCAGTTAGAAGGATAGACCAGCTTCTTCTTGGCCGTGTGCCACAGGGTAAATGTTGCCCAGGGAAAGAAAATTGACATCTAAAAACATAATAAACGAGCCACAAAGAATACAGTAGCTTATGGCAGGACTACACCTAACAGTATATTACAGGACACTCGGATGTCTTGGGCAGGCACGGCGCTCATTTTCACAGAAGTCAATACTCCCAGGGGCGCAGCAGCCAGATCTGAGGATCATATTAGTAAGTGCTTTTCCAGTTTGTATCTGCCAAAATGCTAAAAATATAATTTTAACAAGTGAAAGCACAGTATACCAAGATCTTTGCAGCTCACATTCAGTTAAAGAAGTAAAGTGTAGGTTAGATCAAAAGCAAAATAATTCCAAATAGTGCCGGATTATATGTAATCTTTTCATCTAACAGAGGGATGCAGAAACACAGCTACACTCTAACTCTAGTGGTATCAGTTACTTAACCATATGGACTCTATTAAAAGAAGCAGTTCTCTGGGATGGAGCTGGCCACCCCCTATGAGAACAATTATTAGTTTTTGAACATCTTGAACAGACTTGGTTCTGAAATTATTTGGACAGATTGCTCTTTCCAGTTGTTTTGACAAAATATTTGTCCTATGGTTTGCCAATGCACAGACGACCTTCCCCTAGACATTAAATAATGCAAAACCATGAATGTACATCTCTGGCAATGAGATGACACTCTCTCGTCCAGGCACTGGGGCTACATGAGGTCTAATCGAATGCAGAACTGTATGGATCAAGTCTCTGCAGATATATCACTCTCATATGAGCACAGAGAAAGCCATTAATGGACCCAGTTCAAAGTTGTGTTACATTAAGTCTAATTTATCAAGGAGCTGCAGAGTGAAATGACTTTGCATTGGTTTTGTTTTGTGTTTTTTGTGTAAGGGTAATCAATCAGCTCAGCCCACGAAAAATATAATGAATCTGTGTGCAGAGGTGTTCGAAAACCGACTCCAGTGAGGTCAATGTGGTATTTTCTACAGAGGCCCCAAAAGCTCTGTCTCCTGGCTCTGAGAAACTAGAGCCCTCCAGCCCCTTGAAACAGACTCCATAACAGGTCTGTGCTGTATATAAAGTTTGTGTGCTCAGCATCAGATCTCAGATGACGTCCATGGGGGGTATTGATGTTTTGATCCTGCTGTGGTATTCATGTGGTAAAGTGTATTTGTTAATTGTTAAGATAATTGGCACAGAAGATACAAGTCTATTTGCGCTGAAGCACAGCTTGCAGACCTGTGCACTTCAGGGGATGGCTCGGGTTGTGACACCCCTGCGCTAATGCAAGAGATTTAATTAAACAGATCCTGCGGGCTTGGCGTCTGGCGCTGCACCAGGATAGCCAGATTGGCATCTCTTTTTTCAGTGGGACACAATTACTAAAACATGTGTGAGATACAAAAAAAAAAAAACACATATGTTTGAGGAAGATTATCATTGATTGTAATGTACAATGCATTGGTTATAAATAACAGAAAGCGCAACATGTTACTTTGTGCTGAGATTTGTTTCAAAAACCTCACGAACTATATTACAATGTCTTATATATTTTTTTAATTATTAGGCAATTCAAAAGTGCATTCATAAGACATGCTTTAGAGAAACATGTCACTTTCTAATGGCATGGTTTTGGAACAAGCATTGTTTTGCGTATTATTATTTATCAACCCGCAGCAAAGACAATTCAAGTCTTCATAACTATGTGTTAATAAACAAACAAACAAACAAACAAATATAATTTCCAGAAAGCGACCACATACAGACCCAGATTGTATTCTTCGGTGATACAGACTATAATTGAAGGCATTGACGCTAAATTGCGATTTACTTACATGTAGGGCTGGAGATCCCCTCCATACTGGGATGCGGAGACAAATCCGTTTATTAGAAACACAAGGACAGTCGCGACCTTCAGCTCCATCCTTTTCATCATTAAGAATGAGAGCATCTTCAATACGTTAAAGCATTGAGGAGCTGGACTTATCCTCAAAGGGGGAGAAAAACAGTTTCAAAAGTTTTTTCCTACCAATAATTTAGTCTGCAGCCAAAGTTGCAAGCATAGTTATCATCCCGGAAATAATATGGTTGCAAAAACATATAGAAAAATATTCAAAAAGACAAAACAGAACAGTTTTCATTTACTGAAGAGATACTACTGAGTGGGAGCACTCTGCTTCTCAGTGGTGCCGCAACACAGCCCTGGTCTCATCAGTCCCTCGGTTTTGTCCGTCCTGGGTTTGCGGGGGTTTGGGGGGTTTGCGGGGGTCCAGCGCCTGTCTTGACCCATGTGCTGTGCAACACTGCGATCCACTGCTGTATCGGTGAACACAGACCCCTCCTCAAGGACTGCCTGGGAGGAGAAGCGGCCAGGTTGGGTACACCCACTTCAGGTTGGAAGTAACTTTTGAGAAAAAAAATAACTCTTTCGGTTTTCGTTGCAAGTGGTACATCCGATTCAGTATCCTTTGAGTTTGAGTCAGCCTTGGATTTGAAATGCATTAGTTTCAGTGGTACAATAATGTCGACGACGATGATGATGATGATGATGATGATTTAAATTTAAGAAATCCCACCAGAGAAATACACATTTTAAGTGCAAAGAGTTTGTCCTAAGTGTCAACTATCACGGTACACTGTGATATGTTTGCTATTATTCAGTGCAACACCTGCAAAAGTCAGACAGACACAGACGTCTTGTGTCTCCAGAGGCTGAATAATGACGTCCAAAAACTGTGGAAAGCCAAGGGTGCTTATGAAACGTGGAAATGAAGCACAAGTTCAATCCATTGATAAAGCGCAATTAAAGCACTATTGGAGGGTGTTGGGATATAGCCGACACTAACCATTGTATTGATATGAGGGGCTTGTTCATTCATGAACTACCTCTCTGTGCATCTGCTCTTGTTGATACCAAAAATGCCTAATACATGTTAAAGTTGCAAAGTTTATTTTCCCGTCAAGTTTTTGATAATAATTAAAAAATGTGTCAAGACCTCCGTTGAGAAAACATCTAGTCCGAACAATCAATAACCTGGGAATCCACAAAACATTCCTTAGTTTACTTAAAGTATTTGAATGTAAATTTCTAATACTGCCACACATGAATACATGACTCAGATCTAGCCTTTTGATTGGACTTTATTAAAAGTTATATATCATAATTGTGGTGATAGTTTAACGATATGCTCTAATGACTGACTTGGAAAGCCTCCACATTTGGAAAACAAACTCTGAAGTACTGTGATGTTCTCCACATGACTGGTAGCAAATAATGGACATAATTTAATGTTACTTTTAATTCTTTCTGAAAAAAATAAGCATTTATATATATAACACGCTCACAAGTGTGAAATTAGCTTTTTATTCATTCTTTTGAGGACAGGACCCCTTCAGTTCATGTTTTGATTCATCGAGAAGCATCGGTCCAAGAGCCTGTAGCCAGAGGGCTTGGCACTTAACAGCTTGAGTCAGAAAGTTTTGCCCAGTTTCTATTATTACAGCTTGCCTCGGCTACTGCATATAAATAAGCATTGAGCAGAGTGCAATTCTTTCACTGGTTTGTCTTCAACAAGGCAGCCTGTGACAGCTGTATAGCTTGTTCTATGTCTGGATTATTTGTATTTACTTTTTTAAGCCTTTACAAATATTTACATTTAAAAAAAATATGAAAACATAACAACTCATGGTTAGTTAAGGAGTGTTTAGATTTGAATTCCATTTTAAATTAAATGTCAGCTGATCAATAGTTTTTTATCTACAAAAATGTTGAGCGGTTCGCTGATGTTGCATGTTTTATTATCTTCATATATTTCAAATGTTAGTATAATTATATCATAAATGTAATTCCATTGTCATTTTTTGAAATGTTGTGATGGGAACAGTTTTCCTCTTTGAATACACAAAAAAATCACCTCCCTCAACCTCAAACCTCCTCACTAACCAGGCATCCAGTCAGGCCAGGCAGAGCTTGCCTGGGCTGAGCCCCAGCTGGGCTTTTGGCTGGGTTCATATAACGTTTTGATATATTTAATATCCGTGCCAAACAAGAAATTAGGTGATTCCAAAGTGGTGAGAGATACGGTTGAAGGATGGAGGGATAGCGAATACAAAAAAAAACAAAAAAAACGAAAAGGTTCAAGCTGTGGTCACTGGGGGGCGAGAGGGTAAAGAATGTGAGTGGCGATGGTCTCAGTCTTGGCAGGGTACCCACGTCGTTGAGATACGGGTCAGCGCAGGGCCCCGATTGATGCCAAGCCGAGGGCAGGGGGCTCATGTCTGCCGCCCTACTGCTCCTCTTCTAACACTGCCCTCTGTGTTCAGCCTCCTGCAGGTCGGTCTGCCACGCCACAGCCATGGGGCAGAGGGCATGCAGATTCAACCACTGTTTCATGGCAGCATAAATAATAATCTGAAGTGTGTGGTACGCCACCACGAGCAGAGAACGTGCCTGGCAGTAGAGCAGCAACAGGGGCTGGAGATTTGCTCGAACAAACAATAGGACAAACTTCATCTTGAGTCCTTGGCTGGGATTAAATCAAAATCTTGACCCACCTGCTGATTGCAAATTATAACCCAGTACATGTAGAAGAAAGAAGCCCCTGACAGAGATTAAAGCTGCCACTGGGTTCAGGTTTATAATTTGTGATTAAGGGTATAATCAAACTCTTGATTTCTTTCCAGCTCTTATTTAGCTTGAATACTATTTTCAGAGAGACCCGGATCCGATTCATACGAAGCTGGAATGCAAAGCTGAGTATAAGTATGCTTGACATTAATGTTAATATTTGCAATAAAATGAAACCCTCAGCTGTTCTTTTGCTTTTTTATCTTCTGCAATTAAATGCCTAGAAATAAAAACATTTTTTATACTACTCAGTGCTGCTGTTTTACTTAATTAAACTGGAACAATGTCACTTTTCATATTTTTCCCTGCTAAAATATATTCCAGGAAATTGCTATTCTAAACTTATAGAATTACTCTGTAAATTGACATTTTAATAGTTACATTGGTTTGAAACTGTTGGTCCATTAATTAAATCCCTGTAATTGGTATACTGTGTAATCAAGCCCAATCTTGTTGAGCCTAGAATGTAAAATTGGCAGGAGAGAACGCAGATTCATCTCTACCCAAAGTCAGAGTCTATAGCACATTGATATCCGTTTCCAGAAGGGCTAGCTTTTATATGTTCTCCTGAGACAGGACAAGTGCTGGAGCAAACTGCATGTCCTAAGGCATACACAAAGCAAGGTCTGTTATCTGTCATCAAACCTTCCAATGCATTTTGTCCAACACTAATAAACATGGATACTAATTGTACGTCTTTCTCCAGTGTCAAGTAGTTGATAGTAAAGGTCAATTCGGTTGTGTGAACAGCCTTAACACTCTGTCTGCACCAGTTGTACCTTTCGCCTCCTGATCTCACAGGGACTGCCTTCAGATTGAATCATCCTTGACCAGCAGTAAAATCCACGGCTCTCCTTACTTCCCATTTGAACCCTCATGCAATTCGATTAGTGTCTTTTTCCCTTCTTGCCCTGGACCCCTGAACCCCAAGGATTTACTGCTAATCTATAACTAAAGACCACCCTTGCTGAAAAGTTGTGTCACGGGTAGTGGCAACACCTGAATCCACAAATTCCCCGACAACATCACCCCAAAGAGGGAGAAGAACCTCAAACCACCCGATTCTGGCACGAAGACAGCCTCAATAACACCAATAAGGGAGATATACAAAAGTGGGGGAGATCCTAACTAATAATCATAATAATGCTACGTCACTATCTACTCTACTATCTACTCTGGAGTCTCCGATGCCATGTCTTGTAGTTCTCAGGTGCATTCGAGCTTCAGCAGCTGTCCTTCCAATGTCAACCAGCACTCACCCAGTCCAGGCATCCCTGCTCAATCTCACAGAAGGGCTCAGGACATGGCCGTTGACCTTGGCCGGCTGACAGGAGCGGACACACTGGACGCACTACCTCAGCCATCACAGCTTCATTGGGGGGACCTCTCTCATGCTCTGTGACTGTCAGTCCAGTCATTCACCCTCCCTCTTCTCAGATCTGACAACACACAATGTGCTACCAACATAAGGGCGAAAACACAGTCTTTCAATCCAGCTCCGCAGAGCCTTTCCCTGCAAGGTTTTGCTTGTGCTCTACTGGCATCTTGTGGTTAGAAAGAGAATTAAAGTGGGTTAAAAGTTGCCTTCAAACATTCAAAGCCCTGACCAATTATCTCATATTACTGAATTACAAATGGTATGTTGAAATGTCAATGTCTGATATTTTATTTTAAAACACTGAAACTCAAAATCAATTAATCAATTATCAATTAAGTTGACATTGGTTTTATATAGGGAAATATAAAAATAAAAATAAAAAACTTAAAAATATGTTTAAATCGAGGATGTTTGGTCAAACGCTATTTCATTTGTTTTTGCATGGTCTACCAACCTCTAACCTTCAACCTCTGGACTTTTACCCACCAGACCAACAGACAGCTGGCAGGAGCCTAAATGTGTCTTTAAACATCTGCCGATTCTGCAACAATTCATCCCCTTCAATTCGCCTCATCCTGCGATCTCCACATGAGCATCTTTAACCATGAGTGCATTTGCTTATCCATAATATTGTTGACTAATTAAAATATTGTTTTTTCCAACAAGTGTATATGCTTTATTATATTACTTAGGCTGCATATACAGTCTCATACGGTGCTTTGTACATCTGAAGCAGAAGCAGGCCCGCTTTTCCAGCTGTAACTGTTTTAAGGCTGTGATCCTCACTGAGACTCAGTTACTGTTCATCTCGCTGCTCCGGGGCTTCAGGGTCCAGACAGGCAGGACCAGCGCTGGACACTTACTTTCCTTGTTCATACTTTTGCTTTCCATTACCTATTAGGTGTCACAGTATTAAGAAGGGGCCGGTTGGACTAATGGGATCCGATCTTGATCTTGCTGTCAGTTGTGTTGTACTAAACGGATCAGGGCTCAATCTGAGCTCAAAAATGGTCCTGCTTTTGATCAGGACCAGAGCTTGATCCGACATTGTAAAGTGCAGGAGCTCTGTAGACTTCATCTGGTTAGCCGCCGTCAAACACACAGACCCGGGTATTTCAATACAGGCAACAGTCTTGGGTTTTTCTGGAGGAAGACGTATGAAAGCAGTTTAGATTAGCAGCATGAAGCCTATTTGACCTCGCAGACATAACTGATGCTGCTTCAGGGCCTACATGGACGCGCAGTTGCCTGAAAAAACGTGTGAAGCTGCGTTTAGTGTCGAGAGATTTTGCAACCGGCAGGTTTCAGCAAATAGTAGCATTATCGGTGTAGACGAGCCTGGTTAAACACAGATAAACACAAATGTGACTTGCATTATTTACAAAGATTTGCACTTTCAAATAAACAAAATAATGTGGAACCGTGCACTGTGCTTTAGTGTCTATATGGTGAGCTGTAGTCTGTGTGCGGTTTGTATTTCTTTCCATTGTAAAACCAAGTAAGCGCTTATTTCTCCTGCAGCGAGAGGCGCCCACTGCAGTTTAACACATTTCTTTATTAAAAGCTTTTAAGGGTCTCTCAGTTGCAAGTTTTTTTAAAATACTCCTGAGTTGCTACTGCTGTGTTGCCGGTTTCATCTTGTGTTTTGACTGTATATGAGAAAAGCGCGCTATAAATATAATTGATTACTGGCTAATTATTATTATTATGAGTATATTTTTGTAGTTGGGAGGTAAAGAAACTTCAAAGGCCGGGTACTGTGTGAGGTTTTAACGGATCCAATGCGCCCTGTGCTCGACCGCCTGCAGACGATCCAGCGGCAGCGACACGCATTGGGAAACGCAGTGAACAACTAAGCTTATTTAATCAATATACTCGTCCGCACTAGCACAGTGTCGTTTTGTGAAAGGTTGGTGGTTGTCATTGTGTCATTACAGCGGTAGATGCTCAGACACTGACGAGCAAGCGAGGCTACAACAGCTCCCGGCCGCACAAAACTTACCACCCCTTCCGCTTCCGTCGCTTACATTTCTACGCAATTCTGAGCATGCGCATTTTTAACGCGAAACCTCAATGAGCGAACTTCATTTCCCAGCGGCCACTGCGCATTGACCTCGAAACCTCGATTTATAATAAGAGTCTGTTAAACTCGTGTCTGCACTGCGGAACTGAAGACACGGCGTTTCCCAGCGGGACTTGTATTTTCGTACTTCTGTGTGAAAAGTACTTCTCCGAAATCTTTAATCATATGTTCCTTAATAACATATCAATCAATTATGTACATTTACAGCAGCTCACTGATGATGCATTTCATTAATAAGTAATTCATATTAAGATGAATAAAGAGTCAATACTGAAATACTCTTGTCACAATACTGTAAAACGCTGTACTCGTCCATGCAGTGATATGTGGACTTTATTTAAAATACAGAAATTACAAAAATTGATCATATATTTATTTGTACATAACTATTTTTTAAAAAAACAAAAAGGATTATGTTGCATAATACAGCATCGGAATTGATAGAAATGTGGCCAATGTAAATCAACCTTTAATCTATTAAATTAACGATAGTGATACATTTAAATCGAGAAAATAATTTGGATGATTTGAGTTAAACACGTTCACACCATTAGTTACATGTATTACATACAATAAGATCTATGCCATTGCATGTATTACTTTATTAAATAAAAGGGAGGCGGGGTGGGGTGCATTATGTTTAGATGTACAATTCATTATTATGGCTACAGACAGGCATGTGGAAAGTATGGGTAGATTCTGTAATTTATTAATATTAAAGATCACATTGTACAGCCCCTGGAGACTATATACACACACGTGTTTTTTACTATTAAAATATTTTCAAACACTTCCAACGGTTCAATTTAAATATCTGAAAAGAATGCCACTAGCTTTATAGCTTTAAGTCCACCATTGTGTTAACCACTATGCAAATACATGTGAACTTTAAAATGGCTAATGTGAAACCGGTTTTAAGCAGCCTAGTGCAGCAGCCAACAGTTTCACAAAGACTTCACAAAGAGGGGCGTTTATTTTTCTCTTTTCACATGTGCATTTGCATTTCAATCATGTTATCCTTGCGGGGAAGTCTTTGAAAATGCAAATGCAACAGCAATAGCTCCCTGTAGGTTCTGGCCACTTGATTTTCGTGTCACTACAGGCTACTGGAAAACGGGAAAATACCACTTATTTAGTTTTTTTCCACCTTTAAAAAAATGATGCAAAAGAATAAGGCCGTTTGGCTTTATGCCCTATATTCTTCCTTTGTACAAATAGAAAAGTCAAGCAAATGGCTCTTGTTTTTTTATGCAGACACTTCAAATATAGCTATACAACAATAAGGCACAAATTATGACGTACATTCCCAACTCTTCTTTTACAAAGTGAGCAGCAACAAAATAAGAAAGCAACTCTTTTTAAAACAATAAGAGAAAAATACTTACGTGGTTACATTATGGATACAAATCTCAATACGTTCAAATGAGATGCGATTGTAAGCAGTTTTTTTGTACCTTTTCCTTTTTTCATAACTACGCAATCAAAAAAGAAAAATAATTCACGCTGAAACACAATAAAGAGGGGTGTTGTCTAAATCAAGTATCTTGCCTGGTGTTGGTGCTGAGCATATATATATATATATATATATATATATATATATATATATATATATATATATATAAAAATGAAAAAATTTGAGACCACTCCAAGTTCTCTTAACTAGGTGACTAGGTTTTATTTTTATGAAGCTACCGAATTGAATTTTATTTCTATCAGAACTTGTTGGTCACAAATCTTTTGTCTGTGACTTATTGTCTCTGGTGATGAGCTGTCTTACCCTCTGTACCTTTCTTACTATACAAACAGGTATTGGTTTTCAATATTACAACAGCAAGCGGTCAATAAAGGAGGAAGTGAAACAGATAATGGGCAAAAATTGTGGTATCTTGGAAAACAGACAAGATGTGGCAAATATTCTAAATGAGTATTTCACAGAGGTTTTTACAAAAGAAAAAACAGATGACATGCCACAGGTTAAAAATCAGTAGTAATCTGTAGACAGAAGAACAAAACCGATTGTATTAGTGGAATCATACGTACTATTTCAGAACCTTGGGGTAAGTCTTCCAGTGTCTTGCATTACATTACAGCATTTAATCATGAAATACTCATTTACTGGACTGCAACGCCCATTAAAAACAAGAAAATAGAGGAGCATCTTAATGAAAACCATACTCTTGGAGATAGTCAACATGGGTTTAGACGAGGCAGATCATGTCTTACTAATTTATTGGAATTTTTTGAACATGCAACTGCAGCTGTAGATCATGTGAAAGCTGGTGAAAACTGGTTGATGTCTAGGAAACGGAGGGTGTCGATTAGAGGAGTCACTTCTAAATGGAGTGAGGTTGTTAGTGGAGTTCCACAGGGATCAGTACTAGGGCCTGTTCTTTTTCTAATCTATATTAATGATCTGGACTCTGGGATAGTTAGCAAACTTGTCACATTTGCAGATGATACTAAAATAGGTGGCTCAGCAGATACAATCTTGGCAGCACAGGCTATTCAGAGTGACTTGGATATTATTCAGTTGTGGGCCGACACCTGGCAGATGAAATTCAATGTGGACAAGTGCAAGGTAATACATGCAGGTAACAAAAATGTCCACTATAATTACACTATGGGAGGAATAGAACTAGATTAAGTAACGCATGAGAAAGACCTAGGAGTCTATGTGGACTCCTCACTTTCTCCATCCAAACAATGTGGGGAATAAAAAAGGCAAACAGAGTGTTAGGGTATATTGTCAAAAGTGTAGAATTGAGAACAAGGGCAGTAATGTTCAGACTGTACAATGCACTAGTTAGAGCTCATCTGGATACTGTGTGCAGTTCTGGGCTCCACACTTCAAGAAAGATATCGCTGCTCTAGAGGCAGTTCAGAGGAGAGCAACCAGACTTATTCCAGGTCTGATGGGAAAGTCCTACTGAGAGACTGAGGAACTGAACCTTTTCACCCTGGAACAGAGAAGACTACGGGGGGACTTGATCCAAGTCTTCAAAATCATGAAAGGCATCGACCACATCAAACCAGAGGAGCTTTTCCAGATCAGCAGGGACACACGCACCCGGGGACACAAATGGAAATTGGACTTCAAGGCATTCAGGCAGAAAACAGGAGACACTTCTTCACACAGAGAGGCATCACAATCTGAACAAACTCCCCAGCGATGTGGCTGAAGAGACAATTTGGGAACATTCAAAAACAGACTGGATAGGATCCTTGATCACTTAGTTATTAATGGACACCAAACGAGCACAATGGGTCGAATGGCCTCCTCTCGTTTGTAAACTTTCTTATGTTCTTATGTTCTAACACTTGGGAAAGTCCATCCTTATAAAATGTTCAGTATCCTGTACGGCTTTTCCATCAACTTGTTATTGCTTTCATCTTTGTCATTCAACAACCAAATTGACACGAGAGAAAAATAGACAACGTGATTGAAAAATATAAATATATTTATTAACAGAAGTGGTGATTTGAGCACAGTGCAGTCAGAGGTGTCCCCCCGCGGCTCCACTGCTGTCCTGCCCGGCATCTCTGAATCTTTGCTGCACCCAGCTCTGCCACACAGCTCTGATCTTCATGGGGGGAGGCTCCTGGGGGTCGTGGGAGCTTCGGGAGCTGGGCCTGGCTCTCTTCTGGGATGCACCTCCGCCAGCAGTATGCTCCCTCTCCCCCCCGGCCTGTGTGTGTGGCTCTGGGGTGAGGGTAGTGCGGGAGGGTGCCCTGCCAGCGCCGCCCAGCAAATTCCCCCGCAGGTCCTCGGAGCTGCCCAGGCCGGAAACGCTCGAGTCGCCTCCATCCGAGCGCAGGCAGGGCTGGACAACCTCACAGCTGCCTCCACATGGCTCCGGGTCCGAGGGGTTGAGGATGTGGTCTGGTGCGGGCGTGTGGAGTCCGTTCAGGAGCGGGGATGGGGTGGTGAGACCAGGCCAGGCAAGGGTGGGGTAAGGAGTGAAGGCAGAGTTACTGCTGGGAATTTGGATATTTTGCGACACAGGGAACGTAGGTATGTAATCTGTAGACAGAAGAACAAAACCGATTGTATTAGTGGAATCATACGTACTATTTCAAAACCTTGGGGTAAGTCTTCCAGAAACAGGTGTCTTCCATTACATTACAGCATTTAATCATGAAATACTCATTTACTGGACTGCAACGCCCATTAAAAACACTCAAGACTGATTCAAAAGTCTTGCCTGAGAAGTCAAAGCTATGGCAGGGCCGGACATCCTCACAGCTCCCGTCGCAGAGCTCCAGGTCTGGGGAGGGGGTGGTGCTGATCCAGATCTCAGCATCACTCTGGAGTGGAGAGGGGGTAGGGCAGAACCGAGGCGGGGAAAGGGCCGAGAGGGAAGGGAATGCAGGTGTGCTGCCTGGAGACAGAAGAACAAAGCAGATTTAATCATAAGAACATAAGAAAGTGTCCAAACGAGAGGAGGCCATTCGACCCATCGTGCTCGTTTGGTGTCCATTAATAACTGATGCAAGGATCCTATCCAGTCTATTTTTAAATGTTCCCAAACTTTCAGCTTCTACCACATTGCTGGGGAAATCAGTGGAATCACACTTAGTATTTCAAAAGCTTGGGGTAAGTCTTCCAGAAACCAGTGTCTTCCTTATTACAATCCATTACATTACAGCATTTAATCACAAATTACTAATTTAAGGGACTTCTAAGCCCATCAAATCGCACTCTAAAATGATTCAAAAGTCTTACCTGAGAAGTCAAATCTACAGTAAATAATTTTTGGGATAAAGGTCTTAGGGATGTCCTTTTCTGTGGGGAAAAGCGTGTTTTCCCAGAGCGGTGTCAAATCGTGTGCGGCCCGTCCGTCGTCCTGTCCACAGAACGAAGATATTTCCAGGCTCAGGCTTCCAGGGCGATCCCACCAGGAGCGCCCAACATCCGGTGAACTCGCACTAGTGCTCTGTGACATCATGGGGTGGCCCCCAGAGTGAGCTGAGACGCTGTAGGGAAAAATGGATAGTCACCGATCAGAATAACTTTACCTAACATTAGCTGATTTTAGGATGGCATGGATAGTAACAATTGCGTTAGACAGTAAAGGAGAAAACAGCATTTACTGTAGTACAAATAAGCTCATTTACCTCAACCGAGCAGGAGAACACCCGAGCATAACCTCTGTACAGCGGAGCGGAGAGCACAGGAAGATCTTCGAGATGAATGTGCGACTCCAGAGGTGCATGAAGCAGAGCACTTCTTATACTACTGGACTGGATCTTCTTCCCATTTCTCCTCCTCCTTTCATAATGAGGGGCCCGCTCATTGTCACATGCAACACTGGAATGCCATTACCTAATCACCAATTTGTACAGACACTCCTGCCCCATTGTGCTGCTCTCTGAGACCCGTTCACACCTGTAGTCCAAGTGCCGGGGTTTGACTGGCCTTGTTTGCATGTCACTGTCTGCGAGGCCTGTATTGTGCTTGTAGCCTACATTCATTGATCACCCAAAACTAGTGCCTTGATCATGTAAATGACTCCAGCGGACAGTAATGCAACAGCAACCACTGCTATTATTGTAACAAATGGCCCAGGACAAAAGAGGTTTATTTAACAATGATCATTCATATCCTCTCTCTCTGCTAGTACCTGGACATTTCAACCGAGAAGAACAACTTATTTCCATATGGGCCAGTCTACCAAAACGGGTCCACTGGGTCATTACCAACTTGGAGATAGTTAAAGTACTAATATATATATATATATATATATATATATATATATATATATATATATATATATGTATCTTAACATACATTGTTAGCATGCATACAAAATGAATAAATCAATATGATAGTTTCAATCTGATATTATAACATTAATTGATAACGAAATAAAACGTTTAGATATTTATTTACCCACCCGTTGAGAAACCCTGTCTTTATGAACGCCATTGTTTCACCCATCGTAGTAGTAGAGTCATGATATATTTTGAGAAGCCTATAACCACACAAATACAGGGTCGGTTTCGTAAAAGTTGCGTGCAGTGTTATACGATTATTAAAAATAATTTGTTTCCGCGACATAAAATGTAAATTATCACTGTCAACCAAATACAGACCAAATAAACACGTTTTGGTTATAATTAAATTACTAGAGTGCTAGTTTTAGATGTGTGTAGATAGGTGGCATTTTTCAGCAAATCTGGGCAAAGTTAGGCTTTATGTAGGCTACTCCTTTCATTAAGTAGATGCTATGTTATGTTAATAACAATCATTTGGCAAATTACATTAACTATTCTGGCTTTTATTAAAGGAACAAAGTCAACTGAAGGATCCAGTAAAACAATGGTATGTTTTTTAACGGTATGTATCTTATTTAAGTGTAGTGCAGTGTAGGCCATCTTTATAATTGCGTAGGTTTTTCAGAAAGTGTTACAAAAGACATAATAATGGCAACATCTATCTGCTGGAGTTAAACAAAAAATAAAACATGTAGAAATGGTAATTCATGCACTGAAACAGATATGCTGGCTACATAGACGACTGACCCATAAGGCAAAGGGGGCGGCAACGTATATATTTTGTACTCACTGGTATGCATAAAAGTTAAACATTTCAAAATGTACATATACGAAAATAGTCAGGTCAGGTGCAGACTGTCATTTCTAAATATTGGCATTACCCACTGCCTGGCCTTAGTATTGGTTTGACCTATTTGCGCTCCACTATGACAGCTGAAGAACAAAGTAGTGAGAAGTTATTCAACTTGACTAGTTTACAGCTGAAACGCCATATAGGTATTTAATTCAAATATTTAGTAACATATAAGAACAGATAAGCGGGAGAAATTCACATCCGCGGTTGTGCGGTTAATAATAACAGATGTGTTAGTGTTTGATACTGAATGTCATGACTTTGGGTCAATCGCAACGAACTGGAAGCCCCGCGGTTAGTGCGCACTAACTTAGACCTAATCCAGCTGGACTAAAAACTGTGGATAGTACCGTACTAAGGGGAACACAATGTGCCAATTTCACAATGTATTGACTACTTTTGTAACTGAACTACTCATAACTCTTTTCATAACCACAACTCGTTTTGTTTTCCATATCAAGTTTTGTTTGTGACATTGACAAAATGTAATTTATTAATGATGGCGTACACTGGTGAAATGGACACCACGGCTATCAAAAACATAATTCAGATAAGAACCGGTGTACAGATAGTCGATTGAAAAGGTTTTATTAAATACTATGAAATAACGGAGACTATAGGATATTGAAAGCTCTACACAAATTATTACCCAGCTGGAATTGTAATGCAATATTATATGAATAATAAGTTATATATAATAGTGCACTCTAAGAAGGGTTCTAATAAGAACCTTTCAGATACTGTGGAGGAACCCGTAAAGGTTCTAATTAGAACCCTTATGCGTTATGTTCTTTAAAATAATTCAGACCAAAGTATTACATGTTTAGTCTAGATACAGTGGCGATTCTAGAGTATGTAGGGCCCCAGGCAAAATAATTCCTGACGGTGTTGGTATTTTCTCCCGTGAGAGGGGGGCGGACGGATGCCTACCCCCTAGCGACGCCCCTGTTTAGATAATGTGTTGGGTTTCGTTTGGGGGAAATAAAGTGCATTGGGAAATGCAGTGTATCTTTAGCAATACAGTTTTGCGCCATAAACACAAAATTAACCTAAAAAAAGGGTATTTTGCTGTCACGTTTTTATGTTTTGCTTTTGATATAATATTTTTGATTACAATCCTATACATTTTGATTCCGATTGTTGTTTACGGCTCACCACCTGTGAGCCACTCTGTGGCCCCTCGTCCTTCAGCCCCTGGATGTTGCAGGGCCGCTGCCAGTGGCCCCTGCTGATCAGAGTATTTGAGTTCTTCAGTGGCCCTTCTGAGTATTTAATTTTTTTCAAGGGGAAAGTTGAATACAGTAAGATACTCCAAATCCTCAGGTTATAAAACAAAAGAGATTTGCCACTAAATAGAAAAAAACATGATCGTCATTGTATCACTTCTAACGTCACCATATAGATACACATCACAAGACACAGTATCTGTTCACAAATCTCTTCACAAACGTCCTTGTCCTGTGCTGGATGGATCCTGCTCAGCAGATGGAAACTTAGATGTGGATTTTATTTAGATTTTAAGTGGACTTTACAGATAAAACATAGAACCAAAAAACATAAATGTCTAATGAAATCTACTATGTTAGAGGTGGTCTATAACATGCACACAATCAGCAGATCCACACAAACCCCCGCATTAAAGCGCCTGCGTGTTTATTTCGGCCGGGACGTTTTAAAACACGTGTGACAGTCGAGCAACTTGCGCGCAAGTGAAACTAGTGTGAGGCACCGTGCGCAATTGCACTGAGATGTCTGAAAGCGTCTTGGCACAGGCACTTGTGTTAATGAGCAAACCGCCGGACAATAACGCACTGGCCTCTGTGTTGCAATCTCGACGGACAGCTAGAGCCTGTTTGTTGAAGGCGAGTGAACTTTGTCCTGTCCAGCTGCATATGTTACCCGATACCGGTTGTTTTTGAATGTGACGTCCGCTTTGCGTCAAGGTGCGGGGCTATAATTTGCACACGGTGCCTCGCCGCAGCTGATCAGAGTGCTACTATGCTGCTGTGCGCCAGGCCGGCCCTGTGCGCTCTCCACAGGGGACTCGTCCGCAGATCCAGGCCCTTGCCCCGCAGCTTGCAGCGCAGTATGGCTTCCTCTCCGCAGACCGCGCTCCCAGTCACTGTACTGGGCACCATGGCTTTCGGGGGGCGCGCCGACGCGGATGCGAGCACGGCCATGGTGCGGGCTTTCCTGGAGCGCGGGCACGACGCGCTGGACACGGCGTTGATGTACACGGGTGGACAGGCGGAGGCCATCGTGGGGGGCATGGGACTCGCCAAAACAGGTATCGCCACCCAGACGCCAGCAGGCAGCGGCGCCACAATGTAACTGACGCTGTAAGACGTTCTGAGACGTGCGTTCGAATTAGTGCCACCTTAATTCAAGCTATAGCTCGGTTACACATGCTAATTGTAATTGTCTAGTTTCTCTAATTGGATGCAATGGGCATTACACAAATAACCACATTGCTCTTGATTTATAAAACACAAGGGATGCTATAT
Organism: Amia ocellicauda; assembly: GCF_036373705.1. Taxonomy (NCBI): domain Eukaryota; kingdom Metazoa; phylum Chordata; class Actinopteri; order Amiiformes; family Amiidae; genus Amia; species Amia ocellicauda. The sequence continues at coordinate 22,040,263 of NC_089867.1, read as the reverse complement.
TGGAATTGTATGTTTTAGTTTCTACAACGTAATAACAGAAGGTGCGTGGCTCCAGTTAACTCTTCATAATGAGTTTGATTAAGTATTAATTGCACAATATGCTAAACAGGCACACCGACCGAGTTGTTGTTAAACATGTGCAAAGGTTGACCTAAACTGTAGACTGCACACTGAGGTTCTCATTCACTAGTGAGGGACAGTGTGATCATGTATTTGTCTTTACTGAGCTGCGTTTATTTTTGTGGGGAGAGAGGGGCACTGTTGCCAAAATGTTTGTGGTTGTGCATGAGTGGGGTGACTCAGAATGAGTAGTAGAGAATGAATGGTTAGATTCGGAGTAGTGAGCTGCACATTGATTGTTTGCAATAAATATGCCATATTTCCCTTGAGAGTGTCTTGCTTGCATTTCAGCTCCCGTCTGTTCTGTCTTGCCTGTGAACCCTCTTACACTATCAATTTTAAAAAGCACCAAATTAACTAGCTCCCAGTGTTATGAAGTAAAATAAAGTTTGTGTCGGTTAGGACTGATAAATTGGTCTGACAAACTGCAATGTGACTATGCGCTTTTAGACACTAGCCTTCTCTCCTGACAGTGAAAATCGCGACCAAGGCCAACCCCTGGGAAGGTAAGACTCTGAAGCCCGAGAGTGTGCGCTCCCAGTTGGAGACTTCTCTGACGAGGCTGCGGTTGGAGTGCGTCGATATCTTCTACCTGCATGCTCCGGACCACCAGAATCCCATTGAGGACACCCTGTGGGCCTGCCAGGAGCTGCACAAGGAGGTAGATGCACAACCAGTCTCCACACTGACACCCATAGCTGCATCAGCAAAACATGTGACATCTGAGATCCTCCTGTATAAAAGTCATATACATGATGAAATGCCAGTTTCCTTTGCTAACTTACTTACATAAGAACATAAGAAAGTTTACAATCCAGAGGAGGCCATTCTCACCATCGTGCTCGTTTGGTGTCCATTAATAACTAAGTGATCAAGGATCCTATCCAGTCTGTTTTTGAATGTTCCCAAATTGTCGCTTCAGCCACATCGCTGGGGAGTTTGTTCAGATTGTGACGCCTCTCTGTCTGAAGAAGTGTCTCCTGTTTTCTGTCTTGAATGCCTTGAAGCCCAATTTCCATTTGTGTCCCCGGGTGCGTGTGTCCCTGCTGATCTGGAAAAGCTCCTCTGGTTTGATGTGGTCGATGCCTTTCATGATTTTGAAGACTTGGATCAAGTCCCCACGTAGTCTCCTCTGTTCCAGGGTGAAAAGGTTCAGTTCCTCAGTCTCTCAGTAGGACATTCCCTTCAGACCTGGAATAAGTCTGGTTGATCTCCTCTGAACTGCCTCTAGAGCAGCGATATCTTTCTTGAAGTGTGGAGCCCAGAACTGTCCACAGTATCCAGATGAGCTCCTCATTGTACATGAGCCCAAAGAGGCCAAAGAGGAGAGGAAAATGCCTTTAGATTAAATTAATAAAATTGTAGTTTCACTAATTTGACAGAGCAGCATTTGTGATGTGTGGTGTTTAATTTAGATGGTTTATTTATATGCATAATACCCATTTGTTTATTTAGGGCAAGTACAAGGAGCTTGGTTTGTCAAACTATGCATCCTGGGAGGTGGCTGAAGTTTACTGCATTTGTAAAAACAACAACTGGATCTTGCCTACAGTGTACCAGGTAAGAAAGTTGAACAATTAGCATGTGATCGTTCTAGGCATGAGTTTTGATTGTTTTTTATGTGAAATAGTAAAAGACAGCTCCTGGGCCTTGGGTTTGATTCTGGCCCTGACTGCCGGCCTGCGTAGAGTTTGCATGTTCTCCCGTGTCCATGTGGGTGTTCCCTGGGTGCTCCGGTTCCCTCCCACATCCCAGAGACAGGCTGCTTAGGTTGTTTGGCTTCTCTGAATTGCCCTTCGCTGGACTCTCCTGTCCAGTTTGTGGTCTGTGGGTTATTGATTGCATGGATGCATTAAAAATAAATCTCTTGTGCATCTCCTCTACAAAACACTAGAGATGATGCCTTCTCTTGCCCTTGCCTTCTCTCCCGCAGGGGATGTACAACGCCACCACACGCCAGGTGGAGACTGAGCTTCTGCCCTGCTTGCACCACTATGGGATGAGGTTTTATGCTTACAACCCGCTGGCAGGTAGTGTGACGCACAGAGCCGGCTTCACAGAGTGTTGCTGCAGTCTGTGATTCTTACATCAGTCTCACCTGCTTTGTTTTCGTTTTCCACAGGGGGTCTCCTCACTGGCAAGTATAAATACGAGGACAAAGATGGCTCTCAGCCCGAAGGCAGGTTTTTTGGGAACACCTGGGCCGAAGTGTACAGGTCAAGGCAAGTATTCAGGGCTGTGTGATGTCTTGTACAGCAGGATGGAAGTCATTTTACAAGCAGATAAAGCACTAATTTCCAAATAGTGAGCTATTATAGTGGTGATTTTGGGAATCCACACTCTTGATTAATTGTTTAAATAATGATATTGGTCTTAATCAACCTTCAGAAAAGTAAAACAGTTGTTGACCAGGCTTAAGTCTCTGCCACACATAAGTAGAGGACCCTGCTTAGAACAGCTGAGATTGCTATGAAACCAACCATTATCCTTTGAAGGAAAAAAGGCAACGTACTTCAACTGTTCTATTAGCCTACATTTCAAATGACGGTGTAAAGCTCTATGGTGCTCTACAGATTGAAAGAGTAATGGCTTGCCCACATCAAACAGGTACTGGAAGAAAGACCATTTCCAGGCAATAGATGTGGTTCAGAAGGCCCTGGATGTTGCCTACGGCTCCAGCAAGCCCAGCTTGACGGCAGCCGCGATACGCTGGATGTACCACCACTCCCAGCTGCAGGTAAACGGTTACAATTCAACCGATTTCAAACACTAGTTTATCAGAGGCAGTACAAAACACGAGCTCCGTGCGGTCTTCAGCAGGGTAAGCAGGCCCGGTCGGCACATGACTCTGTTTTGTGTGGCAGGGGGAGCGTGGCGACGGGGTGATCGTTGGCATGTCCACCATGGAGCAGCTGCAGGAGAACCTGTCCGCCTGTGAGGGGGGACCCCTGGAGCCAGCTGTGGTGGAGGCCTTCAGACAAGCCTGGGACCTGGTGGCACACGAATGCCCCAACTACTTCCGCTAGAGGCCCAGCACCCACACCAACGAAACCCCACCCATGTGATCCCCACCTAAGGCATCCGGTTAATTCATGCACATTAAAAGAAGCAAAAAAGGGTTTATAACATGCTCAACACTGCAGGATACGGTTTTCTCTCAATTTTAAATAGCCTTCATTGATCTGCTCTATATACTTTGAAGTTGTTTCATTGTGTCAAGGTACAAGGTCCTGATAACATGCATACATCCCAAACACTTAATAAACACAGCAGTGGATAAAATAATCCCGAAAGAACTCTGTTGAATTATCTCCTTGCTGATATTTGTGGTGAAGGTTTAATTTCCTAACAATAAGAGTCAAAGAAGTCTCTCTTGTGAATAAACACACTAATATATATATATATATATATATATATATATATATATATATACACACATGTATGTATGTATATCCCCCCCTACTTGATTCATAAACTAATTATGTTTAACACAATGCCCATAATAGGCTGTAATGAACACATCTTCTAGAAACTGATTTTATAATTCTGTGATGTGTAAAAGAGAAAAATTAAACCAATTTAATTTTGTTTTTTTATATAGTTCTACAAAGTTCACACAATACATTGCTTTTTTGGGGGAATAAAAATACAACTTTATAAATATTTAGCCCAGTATGTTATTCATTTATCAGGGTGCATTCATGTGCAATTGTATAGTACTGGTGTAACCAGTACCCCTACAACCACGTCAATATTGGGAAAGTGTGAAACAGAAATAACATGCTGCTGCCATGTTGAGAATATGAATAACTCCGTCTGTGTCTGTAAATGCACAATTTGGAAAAATACAGCACAGCATGGGGTGGCAGTTGCTGAGGTGAGAAGTATAATGCAGGTTTCATCCAGGTGGTGCACATATGCCTGGAAAGGGTACCTGAGAGACACAAAGTTCACTGTACTTTTAAAAACTCAAGTCTACAGGAGCCCCGCAGTTTCACAACCTCCTCTCTGTGCACAGTAACACTAACAGGGGCAGGGGTGCCATTTTGCATCCTGTGTACAGGCATCTATACCTCAACAGTAGTCACTTGTAAACACTAGATTCTTCCTAATGCTTTTAGGAACACAAATCTGTGTACTCTTAAACACAAAGGCTGACAAAGCTTACGCCTGTCAGTTCTCAATGTTCCCTTCAGTAATTATAGAGCTATAAGGATACACTTTCGTTACACTAGTATGTTTGGAGAAACTGTACAGAAAGTGGTGTGTATAATATATATTTAAAAATATATATATACATATTTATACATAACAAAATAACATGGATATTTGGGGAATACATTTCTGTTTTATCAACTTCCCTTGTGGTTTTACTCCGAAGTTAAACCAATTCAGAGAAAAACATGTTGAGCCTAACTGAGGAAGCGGTTACACAACACTCGGAGCAGGTCCCAGCATTCAACACACACAGTGGGTCAGAAAGCCTCCAGGAGAAATCCACGGCTCCGCTTATGTGAGGGACTCGAACCGAGCCGACGGCATTTGTGTAGTAATGGAAAACAATTAAAAATAAACACTCGTTTCAGGACATTTTGTGGGGGTGAGGGCACAACACAGCTCTTTAAAATCTGAGAAAGTCTGCTGTCCAGTCTTTTTCTTTTTTCCCCCTATTCAGTCATCACTCCCCTCCTCTTCGTCCTCTTCCTCGGCCTCCTCCGCGTCCTCCAGCTTGTCGAACTCTCCCGTCTCGGAGTTCCACATGCACTTGATCTGAACGCTGAACTCCGCCATCTCGATGCCGAAGAGTTTCTGTGGAGGGCAGAGCACACCGGGTTACAGCTGTGCTCAAACGGCCAATCGCCACGTGTACATGCAGATGTTCTGCGCTGCCCGCTTCATACATAAACATTCGCATTGTTATCACCTGTGCAGAGCAGGACTCTACATTACTCGGCCAACTCCGTTACATTCACAATGCAAAACTGGAACGACAGAGCCGATTTTCTGGATCGCATTGATGCCTGCAGTGAACAGGAAGATAAAGGCCAGACCCATTTAATTGGCGTTCATACGGACACTATATTAACTTACCAGAATCCGAGCTTGTTCGGGCGTCAGAACTTCCCCATCTTTGCACACATCATGGTCTTTCAGCAGAGTCACCACGCCTGCAGACAACACAGGATGCTCAGGTTATATGGTGTTTTGTTAACACACAGTCATGAGGACTAGATCATAAATTAACAGATTTACATTGGAGGTCTTTGTGGATTGATTTGTTGAACACATTTGATAAGGTAAAACATAAATTACACGGAAATAAACAAATCGGGGAACTCAGATGAACCAAGGGACCCACTCCATCACTCAAGAACTTTTTCCACTCAGTATGAACCAAATTTAAAAACCATTCAGAGCCAATACTACTGCAAATGGTGTATTCTGGGGAGGAAGTGAAGAGGCAGCCACCGTACCTTTCTTCAGAGCTGTCGGCAAACCCAGCTGTCTCAACTGGGGCTCCATGGAGTGGGGGAACTGATCCAGGGGACCTTCGTCCAGGGTCACAGCCATAGTCGCCTTGCTCCCTCCCCGTGCAAAATCCACCTCCTTGAAATGGCTGAAATACCTGATTCAGGTACAAAAATAATAGTAAAAAAAATAATAAATAATAAAAAACACAGAGCGAAACAAACCAGTCAGCAGCTAGACCACTTCTAAACTAGGATCCTAGATCATGGCTATGATTCTTCATGCAGTATGAAGGTAAACTCATAGGTGCATGATTCTATTCTTCTATTCTATAGTTAATACAACCCGAATGTCCTTATTTATTGAGTATTCACAAACGTCTGTCACAACTCTTTAAGGAAAATCAAATGTACAGAAATAACTAGGTTTTTCCAAGACTGAATGTTTTAAATGTACTGTGTATGTGATTAGCCACAGAACAATGATAGGAACCTAACTGAAGAGAGCACAAGCCCCAACACACATATACTTACTCCTTCACCTCCTCTTTGGTTTTATTGGTGAACAGCAGACCCACTTCACCTTTCAAATACTTGCTGACCTGCAGGACAAGACGACTTAATTAGGAAATTAGATGGTTACAGGAAACGAGCGGACTTGTGTGGTTTACGGAAGAAGGCAACTCTCCAACAGCTTACAAGGGTATGACTGTGCTCCTGAAGTATGGATGTACTCAACCAACACCACCAACTATAATATAATGCATCTGTAATTTATTATATGGAACTTGAAACGCAGATCAATGCACTCTTAAGGTTGGGGGGGGGGGGGCAATGAAAGTTGTGCAGCCGTTACCTTGTGTAAATTGTCCTTGTATTCATCTGCAGGCCCCTTTCCCAATGCAATCATCATCACTTTGTTTTTGCCAAAGAAGAATCTAGAGAAGGAAACAAAACATGGGGGAAGGAATCAAAGAGAGAGATTGTCAAGAGGGAAAATCACCCATTTTACCTTTGAACTAACATACAGTTCTTATCAGGGTAGCACGTCTTCTGTTGCTAATTCTAACACAAGATGAACGATTTTAATTATTTCCGGAAGCCTACAGCTCCTATTGGGTAATATGTAGCTTTTAAGAAGGTATATGCAAATAAAAGCCAGACAAACAATGGGATAAAACAGTATCGCCTTTATTTCTCACCTGCTGTGCTTCCACGCTGTCCTGACGTCTTTCAGTTTGTTGTTCCTCATGTTGGCCACGGAGAAGATGAACAGGTATCTGTAGGTGTCCACACATTTCCGCAGCTGAGACAACAAAGTGCATCAACTCAGTAACAGGTTATGGAGGAGTTCACACCAGTACCCACAGTTTAAAACCAAGAAAAAAATAACTATAATTACAACCAAAAAACTAAAATTACCTCTTCGATTAAATTCTGCTTGGATTCCAATCCCTTCTTTGTGGTTTTGGTTAAGGAGACTGTGAAGAGAAATGCCATCTTTATTACACAACCAGCTTCCAAGAGCATTCTGGTATTAGATATAATACTACTACTACTACTAATAATAATAATAATAGAAAAGTAAGGTTATTATAAAAGACATGGATCACAAGAAAATAACATTAAAATGCAATCATTAAAGACTTGCACGTGGGATTTGAATTATTGTCTCCGTCATATGGCCCTTACCAAGCAAATAAATAAATACATAAATCATCAATTCTTGTACCCAGGAATGCACGGTTTACTGTTAAAACATCATCATTATTTTAATAATCTAGTACATTTCTATGAAACTAGCCAATTTGACCATGAAAGCCACTGTAATGTCACTAATCACGCTGCGATTTATTTTCATATTTTTTTCTTTATAACTTGAAACATTTACACTAACCGTGCACGTATTAATTATAAACGTCACTTAATACAGACTAAATAACGCATAAAACCCACCTTTCTTGTCCCTCTTTGACTTCGGCATGGCTCTCACGTTGCACTAGCACAGCGCACAGGACCCCAGATGGCCGTTCTTCCTCACAGCTGGCGGCCCACAGGATGCCTGAACACAAAGACCTAAAATAAATACATTAATAACAATCGATACAAATATTTAAAAAATACACTTACAAATATATATATTTTTAATTAAATATCTTCTTGAGTTTGCATCTGGCATTTAGTAGGGACTACATAATATTGTACCCTTCGGCCCAATGTTCCCCCAGTGCATTGTGGGCCGGTGGAGGTCTCTGCGAGTGTGTCAGTGTTCCGCTATGGCTACATTTGTGACTTGCTTGTCTTTTTTCTCCGTCTTATTGCATTTTTCTGCTGCTGTGTTTGAGGATCAGGTCGGCAAGTTCGACTGGTGAGTAGAGGGCCTAGAGATAGTTAAATAATACATTATAAAACTAGAGAAATGCTATGTGATTACCACAGGGCTGTGACAGAAAGCCAGAGTCCCCGGGCAAGTGCACGGCAGTAGCATATGGCCAAATAAAACAGGGAAACTTTGATTCTGCTTTTCATTCGTATGGAAGGGTGGTTGGTGTTCATTGCTGGCAAAACCTCCTTTAATTACATGTTATATGTTGCCTAAAATATAATACACTTACTGTAAGTGTAACGCAAGAGATCTCCCATGCCTGCCCTAAGCGTAGCCCATTTAATCTGTTTTCCACTGTTAATATACTGGTTTTAAACATTGGGTTTCAATGCTGTGTGGCTATCTAATAAAGACTAACTTTCTGAGCTAACTTGCAGCCCTGCTTTGTACGTTGTGTGTCCAGGAGGCAGCAGTATGTTGGAAAGGTGCGTTTTGCCTATTTTGACACCCAGACGCAAGCATCCAAAAAACTGCTGTTGGCCACCGAGAATAATGTCATCGCCTCCCTCAACTCCAGGAATGGAGAGATCTGTGAGTAGCAATGTGCCATCGGTGTATGATTCCCCATCGCTGGAGTTCAACCCAATCAAATGCTGAGTTTTAAAACTGTTGAAATATACCAGCTGGTATAAAAGAATAAAGCCAAAAGTAAACGTATTCTCTCATTTTCTATTTTGCCCCAAGAAAATAGTTTTAGTTTAGTAACTATATAGTCTGATAGGTCTATTGCATTTTGCTTAAATCTATATTGTGACCTTGTCAAACAGTATAAAAGGCAAATTGTCATTGATGCAAACTGTCATCTCAATAATTGTGTTGTTTTGCTCAGTCTGGAGACAGGTGGACAAGGCTGGCCCGGAGGGACACATTGACACATTACTGGTTCATGGCCAAGGTCAGTTCTAGTAATAGGTATTTAATATAGACAATGTTATATGATCTAGTAAAACTACTCAAAGACGTTGATACTGATTTTTGTGTTTACATAAAAATTACATAAAACACAAAACTACAAAAGAGCCCATTTCATGTTTCAAATTGTGGTCATTGTTAAACACGCAGTAAAATGCAGGGAGCAGAAACATTCACAGATGTCTTTTTCCTGTAGAATTAAACTGGAGGTGGACGTGAGTTTCCACAGGACGTTAGGTGGCAGGAGAGGAATCCACGGGTAGGAGAGTCTGAAGGATCATATTAAGTTTAGCTACATTTGTTTTGCCCACAGATGCTATAATGGTGACTGGGAACGGACGCTTGCTGCGGTCCTGGGAAACCAACATTGGAGGTCTGAACTGGGAGGCTGTGCTGGACACTGGCAGGTGAGGGCTCCTTGGAATAAAATGTCGCCTATTCGTAATAAACATTTCCACAATCTTCACACCCTGGAAGAACACAGAGATCTTGAAGATTGTTGCCGTTTAGTCTTTTTTGTTTGGTGTCTTGTGCACAATAGTAGTTGGTTGATTAAACCTGCGATTGCTTTTCGTTTGGCCCAGTTTCACGTCCGCTGGTTTCGTGGGGCTGCAGGATTCGGTGAAGTACGTGGCTGTGCTGAAGAAAGGTGCCATCTCCCTGCACTACCTCTCCAACGGCCATCAGAAATGGGTGGAAAATCTACCAGACAGGTCGGCTGAAGGAATACTGCTAAAACTGTGCAAAGCCCTCTGTAAATGTAACGGGGCAGCGATTACAAACCCTGTCTGTCCTCTAATCTCCTTGCCTTTCGAACCCACCAATTTAAAAAAGGTACAGGAGCAGGTCAGTAAGGGGTGTTCTTGAATTTCCTTTAGTGAGACCGTGCAGTACCAGGCGGTGTACTCGGGGGGCAGTGGAGAGGTGTTTGTGCTGGGTGTGGTCCCTCAATCCCACCTTGTTGTCATCGCCTACAACATCGAGGATGGCGAGATCATGAAGCAGGTAGCAGCTCAGATCTTCAGCTCTCGACAACAGTCAAAAGGAGAGCTGTGGACTACTAACGGCAATTTCTTCTGCTAATACACTTATAACAACATCTTAAGGCACTGTTTTGAATCGCTCCGCAGAGGTCAGTAGACGCACCGTGGCTCTCTGGTCTCCAGCCCGTCTGTGGGGTGGTCAGTTCGGGGATCCTGATGTGTGTGGACTCCTCGACCGCGTCTCTCTACACTTTGCCCTTGGATACTGAGGACAGGGAGGACATGAGTCAAATACTCCTGCAGGTAAGGGACAGGCATTTGCAGACTTCCTTTTCTGGTAATAAAAGAAGCACAATGTTAGGTTGGATACAAGCATCATAGAGGTTAACGCATATGTGTCTGCTCTGTGTATCACTAGACAAAGCGATTTCATTACCTTCTCTGCATAGTTCTTACCATCTTTCTTCACTTGTATATCCCATAACCTGCACGCCAGCAGTGAAATGTATTCACCTGAGAAAAACTCGGTTGATCAGAGCAAATATGTTGGCAGGCGTTTCTTTTCTGACCGTCCCTGCCTCTTCCTCCCTCCAGTCTCTGGATCTGGCCGTTGCCCCTGATTTCCAGCCGGTCATCACCTCCACCCAGCCCAATCCGGCCCGCGACCCCCTGCCCGTTTTCTTCCTGCAGCTAAGTCCCGACCACCACATCCTGCTGCAGCTCCAGGACGGCATCATCAGCTCCCTCCGGGACTTCCAGCCGGTAAACTGTGATCTCTTCCCTTCGGACCTCCGTATCGCCACACTTCTGTTTCCCTCCACGGAACTTTGACTGTGTCAATTGCGACACTGTTTTCCTAGGACTGGGCACACATGGATGTGGGACAGTGCGCTGTCGAGATGCCAACAATATGTTTGCGCCATTGTTGCTGCAAGATTGTCTAACCCGTGTGTAAGAAATGGAACCTTCTGTAAAAGATTCTGGAACTAAGACAATTCAGGTTAAATGCGATCTATTCTCAGCATCTTTTTAAATGTAGGTGTACACAGCAGAGTGACTGTCGTTTTTTTCCTCCTCAGTGAGTGATGACAACCCTTAACCAAACCTTAATGCTGAACATATATTCTTTGGCACTGATGTGCTGTATCTTTCTCTTTTAATAACGTGCATTTAAATTATTTAGAGTAGACGCTGTTTGTGCCAGATTTTTTGAACCAAGTAACCGATGGATGTTTGGATGTGTTTCAGGCTTCACTGGCATCCTTCGCTACGACCGGGGAGAAGACTGTGGCGGCTGTCATGACACCCAAGAACAACACGGTGAGCTATAATCAGATTTAACTGCAGAGCAAAGCGGCTCGGATTGCGTTATGGAGAGGCATACCTCTCTATATAAATGTATGAATATTGTGTACGCATTGCTTTATATCGATCTGTGCAATGTTGGTCTTCTGTTGTAGTTCTCTTGAATGTCAATGTAGAATGCTGATGAAGTAAAGGTTGCTTTTTACATTATTTAACAACGCAATAATCTAGAAAAGCATGCCTTTTTACTAAACTTTAAACTCTGGAGATGCCCTGATTACCAGTTGATGGTGCCAAGCTCAGGCAGCCATAATGCAGTCACCTTGATTTTTTCCAAATACAGAACCCATCTGCTTTGTATCTCCAGTGGTTGAGTTTGCCTGGCTTGTCAGTCTCACGCCCTCTCCCTCCCCTGTAGGCCTGCAGCATCAACCTGTACTCTGCGGATTCTGGAAGGAGGCTTCTTGACACCTCTGTTACCTTCCCTCAGGACCCAACTGGTGGGCCACCAGAGCGAGTGAGTATGGCGCAGTATACACGGTGTTCATAGCCTGAGGATCTTAAGTATTTCAAGGAATAGGATAACAGAACAGTAGTGCAATATGTGTCCGGAAATATAACTTTCTTGGGTTTTCAAATGTCTGTGAAACCTGTCTGATTTCCAAACTTGACTTTCAAATGTGACACTTTTTAGGTTCCTTGAATAGTTTTAAGACAAAATATTTTAATCCATATCTGTAAATTGACTTTATTCCTCATTCCAAAGACACCCCACCCTTCCTCCGAACTACGTTAAAAAGGTACTGGTGTGGTTTGTACCCTGAAAGTACATACAAGTTGTCATATTGCAACGGAAAAGAATACAAATAAATACACCTATGAACACTTGAATGTGGGTAAACTATTTTTGTTAATCCAGAGAAAAAACAATACCTGTTAATGATTCAAAGCATTGGTATCTAGTAATGAGCTGATAGCTAAATGTCTGCCACACCTTCCCTCCTATTCAGCTCTATGTACAAGCGTTCCTGAAAAAAGACGACTCTGTTGGCTATAGGGTCTTGGTTCAGACTGTGGATCATGCTTTGACCTTTATACAGCAGCCAGGTAGGAGACGGTACTCCAGTCTGTGGGGACAGGCCTTTTCCATCCGCACACCAAATCTCTCGAGCACTAAACATTCATTCTCATTGATCTGGACTCAGATTATGCACATTTTGTTGAGCTTACATTTACTTGGTCCTATCCACATTTTGCAGCTACATAAGTCAAATAACTATTTTAGTATACATTTATCTGATACATGTTTCATATGGATATGTTTTGGGCAGTTCAGTACAATGAACGCCAAACGACTGTTGTTATTTTTGAATGGTATAAAAGCGTGGGTGGCTGGTAATGCCTTCCTCTTTCAGGGAGGGTCATGTGGTGTAGAGAGGAGGCGCTGGCTGAGGTCGTAAACATGGAGATGGTGGATCTGCCCCTGACCGGAACCCAGGCCGAGCTGGAAGGAGAGTTTGGCAAGAAAGCCGGTAAAGCAGAAATCCTCTTTTATTACAGTACTTCTCTGTTTATTTGCTTTGAATTGATTGATTCTGAATGTTGGAAAGAGGTTATCGTTGTTCGGTAGTAAAATGACCTGGTCTCCTTCCCTTTCCTGCATGTCTGTCGGAGAGAGAGCATCCCCTCTCTTTTTCCAAAGCAAGAGCTGTCCTGCCTGAGTTGAAGTTGCCGTGCACACTTACACTCACAGGCACAGCTTGACAATCCCTCAGGCTGGATCTATGTATTTTCTTATTTTCGGCAGTGTGATGACCCATGTTTTGCTGAAGGGACTCAAACTGATATCTGAAAAGCCGTACGGGGAGACAGGAGGGCAGTACACCGATAGAGTGGTTTTCAGCAGGAGATATAGTGTGTGATCCTCATATCTTTTAAGGAAAGCTGAGACTCTTAGCACTTAGCTCCGTGTTACTGTGCAGAGACCTCCAGCATCATCCCTTTTGCTTACTAATGGCTCGACGCCTGTGGCTGCTGTTGCTTCCCGTGTCCTTTCTTACCTCCCATTTCTCTCCGCCGAAAGCTATAGCCCTTGACTGCTGACTGCGCTCCCTCCGTCTGATTTCTCATTCTGTCTGTCTCAGTCTTATGGGTTTTTGTCTTTGCTTTTCTTCAATGCTGCGCTTGGATCCAGCCATTCAAGGTATTGTGTACAGCTTTTGTTGTTTGCAGATTTTTTAAATGTATTCTTATTTTATGATGTAGATGTGTAAGTAAATGTAGACTCTTTCAGTCAAATGTAAAATGTGGATACTGTTAGTCATTATGATATTCATTAAGACACAGACATCGTATAGGTCACATAATCCTGGGATTCTTGTTATTGTGAGGTGAGGCATTCATTCAAATGAAAGGAAACTGTTTGGAGAGATTAATTATTTTTCATGTAGATTTTGGGTATCGTGGGATATGCAGTGACCAGTAAAGATGTAACGCAATGCTGTGTTGATTGCTAGACACATAACACAGGGCTGTCGAACTCTAGTCATTGAGATCTGCGGGCCGTTCTGTTCTGTGATCCTATTTCGGTTCTCAGTTCATTCAATATTTAAAACTAAGTCTAAAGTAGATGAATGAAAATATGAATTTGAGTCAAGGGGCAGAACCTCTAAAATATTTAGAGACTTGGAGTCAGCTGTCATACACAGTAGAGCTTGGTGTGGAACAAAAGACACCGCCGTCTGTGGTATATACCATCTGGAGCATGTTGAAACGGTCTGCAGAATATAGCCAGCAGGATGTGTGAGTGAGACCGTCGGCTGCTGCTGTCATGGTGGAGTGTGAGAGTGGTACAGTAGGGAAGATGGTGGCCTGACTGTCCTCTGATCCTGTCCTTTCAGACGGGCTGCTAGGGATGGTACTGAAGCGCCTGTCCTCCCAGTTCATCCTGCTGCAGGCCTGGCTCGCCCAGCTCTGGAAGCTCTTCTACGACGCCCGTAAACCCCGCAGCCTGGTCCGCAATGAGGTCACCATCGAGACGCTGGCCCGAGACGAGTTCAACCTGCAGAAGATGATGGTGATGGTCACGGCCTCCGGGAAGGTCAGTGGCTCGCTGCCCATATCATTCCTCCCCGGCGTGCGTTTCTGACCCTCCCAGTCACGCGTCCTCCCTCCTGTTGCAGCTCTTCGGTATCGACAGCAGGTCGGGCGCAGTGCTGTGGAAGCACTACCTGCAGAACGTGCAGCCCAATGCCGCCTTCAAACTGATGGTGCAAAGGACGACCGCCCACTTCCCCCATCCCCCACAGTGCACTCTGCTCATCAAGGACAAGGTACAGTTTCTCTCTGGATTGAGTCCATTGCTTTCTAAGAGAACTGTCCAGGTGTGCCGTTCCTGTTGCAGGCTGTGACGCAGGTGTGTGTGTTTGTTTGTTGGCAGGAGTCGGGGCTGAGCACTCTTCATGTGTTCAATCCAATTTTTGGCAGAAAGAGCCACATCACCCCTCCTGTCCTGGGACGTCCCATTCTGCAGTCACTGCTGCTGCCCCTCATGGACCAGGATTATGCCAAGGTCCTCCTGCTTATCGATGATCACTACAAGGTGAGGGAATGGGCACTCGCACGGGGTGACTAGAAGAAAGTGTGTGTGTTTGTATCTTTAATCTGTGTTTGCTGCCTTTCCACTCCAGGTTACAGCTTTCCCCTCCACCAAGAACGTCCTGCAGCAGCTCCAGGAGATGGCCTCCTCCATCTACTTCTACCTGGTGGACGCTTCTCACGGCCGCCTGTCTGGTTTCCGGCTCCGCAAGGTAAGTCCGGTGCAATTGCCTGATTGGATGATGTTCTATTCACACTGGTTTTGGCCTGATCGAAGTGTTTTCTCTCTCTCTCTCTCTCTCAGGACCTGTCCACAGAGTTAATCTGGGAGGTGGTCATGTCTGCTGAGGTGCAGAGGATCATGGAGGTGAAAGGGAAGAGAGCCAATGAGCACGTCCATTCGCAGGGCCGCGTGATGGGAGACCGCAGTGTGCTGTACAAGGTAACCCTCTGGATTTGGGCTCTGCAAAATCCACAGATCATGGGATTTGTTTTTCCATTGTGGGGACAATCGCCCCAGCCCTAAAACTGTCTGGGGAACTTTGTACCAAACCTGCCGCAATGTAGAGCCCGTGTTCTGTAGTTTATGCACGGAGTGCTTGTGTATTTGCCCACAGTACCTGAATCCAAACCTGCTGGCCGTGGTGACGGAGAGCACCGACTTGCATCAGGAGCGCAGTTTCGTAGGGATCTTCCTGATCGACGGCGTGACGGGGCGCATCATCCACGAGGCCGTGCAGAGGAAGGCCCGCGGCCCGGTCCACTTCGTCCACTCCGAGAACTGGGTGGTGGTGAGCATGCTGGGCTACTTACAGAGATTCCTACTAACTAGTCCATCCTTCCTCTATGATAGAACCTCCCAACGCGAGAGATTTTAACCCTTTCTGCCTCTCCCACACTCTCGATCCCTCCCGTGTCTCTCTCAGTACGAGTACTGGAATACCAAGGCCCGCCGGAACGAGTTCTCCGTGCTGGAGCTGTTCGAAGGGACGGAGCAGTACAACAGCACCGCCTTCAGCTCCCTGGACCGCCCGCACCCTCCACATGTCCTCCAGCAGTCCTACATCTTCCCCTCACCCATCAGCACCATGGAGGCCACCCTCACCGAGAAGGGCATCACGAGCCGGCACCTCTTGGGTTAGTGCCACCCTCGCACCATGGACGCAGAACTCTCCTGTATTGGTGTCGGCATTGCAGTACTGGTGTGGCTGACCCGGCCTCCTCCTCCTCTCCTCTCTTGCAGTGGGGCTGCCATCTGGGGCCATCCTCTCCCTGCCCAAGATGTTCCTGGACCCACGCAGACCAGAGGTGCCCTCGGAACACAGCCGGTGAGTCTCGGAGCCGAACACATTGGTGTGAATTTGTCTTCACACTCTGAAATGATCGATTTTAAATGATCGTTTTTGCCTTTCTGTACTTTCCAGTGAAGAGAATCTTATCCCCTACGCCCCAGAGATGCCAATCCGCTCAGAGTGGTTCGTTAACTACAATCAGAGCGTGTCCAGAGTGAGAGGGATCTACACGGCCCCTTCTGGCTTGGAGTCCACCTGTTTGGTAAGAACTCGGTGCTGGGGGCTGGAGTGAGACACGGTGGCCACGCTCAACTGTTCGGTATTAAAAATGCTGCCTTTTATGTCCTAGGTGGTGGCGTACGGCTTAGACATCTACCAGACGCGGGTCTACCCCTCCAAGCAGTTCGACGTGCTGAAGGACGACTACGACTACGTGCTGATCAGCAGCGTGCTCTTCGGCCTGGTCTTTGCCACCATGATCACCAAGAGGCTGGCCCAGGTCAAGCTGCTGAACCGTGCCTGGCGGTAAGGGGGCGGTGCCGTGGCCCGGAGACCCCCGCCACCGCTCTCCGCCTCTTCGTACCCGGCACTGGGATTGCTTTAGGACGGTGGTTTCCAGACCCATTCTCTGTAGATAACGAAGTGTCCGGGTTTTCCTCCCAACCAGAGCCGTTCGTCATTGAATCATAACAATCCAGTGAATCTGGTAACTTCTCGTGGTGGTTGCCACCTGAAAGTGCTTTTCCCCTACAAGTGATGAATAAATAACTAAACAGTGATGTAGTGTGACCTTACACACTTCTAGAATTTAGAATTAACCATAAACCATCTATACATACTCAATGAATTTGAATATTTTGTTATGCTGTACCCTTTTCCTTTAATGCATTACCAGAAAGAATATCGTTGTAAGTGCAGGAATATTTTACACATCAGACGGGCAGAATGGTGTTTAAAATGTAGTGACATTTACTACATACTAGCAGTGTTCACTATATCCATCCATGAGGGCTTGTGTCTTATTGGAAGATTCGGGTCTTTTTCTGTGTGTTTCTTGTATGTGTTGTCCATTTCGGTTTGGCTCTGGTTGAGGTGGAAGCTGTAGGAGATTTTGTGGTCTTGTGATCACGGAGTGGGCTGCCAGTGGACACAAAAAGGTGGTGGTTGGATAGATGACCACTCGAAGGCCTGGTTTCTGCACATTGTTTTGAAATGTGCAGGATCCTTTTCAATTGATGCGCACACTTTTTGTTTTTGTTTTTAAGTCTAAGGAAAATCAATCTTCTAACTTGACAACTGAGTTAGTTTAACTATTTATTACACGATTCTGAATTAAAAGGGTTCTTCTAGATCTAAATTGGTGTCCTAAAAAGTTTTGGATGGATCTCAATTCCTTTCATTATTTTTAAAAAGTGCTGTTTTAAGCCTCAGAAATGTTCTTGGCTTCCCAAAAGTCAGCTGTGCACTGGATTTTGTCTTATTTTTGTATTTATTTAAAATGTTTAACTTGAGGCCTGGCTGCTCAGTACACTCATGTTCAATAGGGGAAATGTGTTTATTAAACATGTAAAATAGCATTATTATCTCACACCACCCTACAAATAATCCCAGGGATCTACTCAATTCTAACACCATGTTGCAGATTGTCAGTAGTACATTTCAACAAATACATTGAAAAAGGTATTCAGATCACTAATTTTAATGCTTTTTTTGTCGTCACGTGTTTGAACGTTGAAAGTTGAAGTGGATTCCAATCTGCATATCTCATTACATTGTCCCGGTAATAACTTATGCTTGACTTTATGCTTTGTATTTGTTGTAATTTACTGTGAACACAATGTGCAAACGTCATGTAATAACATAATTCAGACCTACTATGAAAGTTGATGGTGGGGGAGAGCAAATTTACATTGAGCTGTCGGAAGTCTTCTTAGAGGAAATTAATAATTGGAATGACAACAGGAACAAATAACATCAGTAACACAATATGCAAGCAAATCCAGATATACATATTTTTCCTCTTTAAAAGTTGAGTCCTGGAAAACAGAGCAATTGTTGTCAAAGATAACAAAAGCCCTTCCAATACTCTGCAAGAAAGCATGCACTAAGAATTCAATTCAAGTTTTAATTTAGAATATGGACATCACTTCCAAATCCTCTCTCCTCTGGAGTGAATAGCACTTTTACACACCTGCTACTGGCACACTGATCGGATTGGCTGGGAAATCATTCTGACCAGCTGCAGTAGATGGAGAGGTATTTGTCTGAACTGGGTTACTTCTGATTAAACTATGAAAAAAGCAAAATTATTGGATTTGAATTTTCCACAACATTGTTTCAGTTACTGTACTTCCATAATAGGTAATTTTAATTTTATTTCAATTGTAACTGTTGGGAAATCTTAATCAACATTTTAATGTGAGGCCTAAATACAATAACTTTTTGGGAATACTTCAATACAGAATAATTTGTATTTGTTTTCGAACGCAGGCTTCTTGAGATGCATACTAAGCACAGGGTTAAAATTGCTCCGAGCTAATGTTTGTCTTTGTTGACCAGTTTGATTGAAAATAAAACCCATTTCCATCCACATGCTGTGGTTTCGTCTGCTTATTATTAAGATTTTAATTGACTGTGGTTAGAGGGACTGAGGAAATCTGGGGATCCCTCCTTCATTAGAAGATTACAAAGTGACCCACCTTGTAATAGTAGCAGCAGGAGGGATTGCATTTATGGAAAATGCACCTACTTATTATAAAAACACAACTCAACCTATAGAATAATATATAATATAGAAAATAGCTTTATTGCTTTGTTTACAAATGGTAGACATGTTTACAAATTAGCAAAACATTATGAACACTAATTGCTACAAAGTAAATAACTGAGAGCAAAGATTAGTGAGAAAGGACCCCTAATTCATTGTGTATAATCACAGTATCAATAAGCAGTCGGTGGCTTGACGTCATCAAGAAGCCCCCTGTTGACTAATTATACGAGCGGTTACATGACCTCATTTCCGGCGATTTCGGGAGGCTGGTGATTACCTCACTTCCTCCCTGGGGGTTGTCTCATATCTCCCAGAATCCCAAGATGGCGTCGAGCGGAGGGGACGGGGAAGGGGAGCCCGAGTGGACTGCCGCAGTCCGACCGCTTTTATCCGCCTCTTACACGGCTTTCGAGACCAAGGAGCTCCCGCAGCTCGTCGGCTCCATCATAAACAGGTGAGGCGGGTCCTGTCGCCGGGCGCCGAGGCCTGGGCCGCGGCGGACAAGGGGCTCGCTGTTGTGGAGCTGAAACCGAGAATCTGCTTTATCATCAGGCCGGGGAAAGGAGGGGGGCTGGTGAATTAAAGGCACAGCCCTCTCCCTCGGTGAAATATCCCGGTGTTTTTAGTTTTCCAACCGGTTAATCTGCGGTGTAGGAATACAATAAATGCTCTAAAGCCCCGGGTTTGACGGAGGAGATAACCGGCCACCGCTTCCGTGTGTTGCGCGAATGCAGCGACCTGTCAAGCGCTGTCATCCCCGGGGATGCGCTCATGCCGTGTCTGCACAACGAGCCCCAAAGTCCGGGATCTTTTCACTAAACCCACATTGTCAGCGGGACATTACCAGACACCCATGTCTGCTGTGTGTCTGTGCTGAGCTCCTGTTATTGGGAGATCTGACTGAATCGCTAGTAATCGGTGCTTTTTATTGGGTGGGCACTGTGTGCGTCTCATGCCATGGCTATATGAGTGGCATCCTGCAGGTTACTGATATGCAAATGTTGTCAACACCCTGTTAGATTAATACAGCTTATTTTCGGTTTATAGTTTGTAGGTGGTGTTCATCCCCCACTTAAACATCACTGACTGGCCAAAGGGATTCGTGTCGGTGGCAAGTGGGGGGAAATGCATCATTGCAGGGGTTTCTGATGGTGGCATGAGTGTGAAATTGTCACATTTGTTGGGTGGAGGGTTGATTCATGAAAGAATATCCGAGGGATCAGTCATCTGTTTTGCTCACCCTGGGACACACCCAACATCTGTCTTCCTTTCACTTTGTTGTGTATGCAGTGTGTGTATTTATGCACATGTGTATTCGGCTCTTGCTGTGAGCCTTTGTAAACCTTTGAGGAGTATGTATGATGCACCTTTTTAGGTGCTCTTTGCATTAGGGAGAAGTAACTTCTGCTGCAGGACTTCTTAAACCAAATGTATTAATAGCAAGGTCTTTATTTGTGGTGCCTGTCTGCAGAAAAGAGGGGACACTGCAGTACAGGACTTTTTAAAGCAGTGTTATTTATGTCATCTCTTGGCTCATTACATGCATTGTTACTGTGCTTAGAGTGATAGCTTTCACTAGCCACATTAAAATTTTAAAGCCTGTGAGACGCATCCATTGTGGACTTCCTCCTTTATTGTTTAACCGCGTGCCCTCTCTGTAGGTGGCCTGTGTGAAATGTGTAGTGTTCAGGTGATCTTCTTTGGTTTTATTGGTGAACCTTAGCATTGTTGTTTTGAGTGGGTAACTGCAGAATGAGCTTGGAAGAGTGTATTTAGAGGTTTAGTTTAGTGGTCCTTGGGATCAGCTGTGCATTGAGCTGACTCCTGACTGAAATAAATAAATTAATATATACATAAATAAATGGCACCTGTTTAAGGTTGATTGGCCTCTTTTGCCCTTCAGTCAAAGCAATAAACTCTTTCCAGGCAGGACCCCAATGATCATAAATCAGTTGTTGTTTTTAAAAATATATATTTTAAACATTTCCAGTATTGGGACAAATTAATCTGTTTTCTAATGATATAAGCCATACTTTTATGTATTGTCATTGAATGCATTGCTTTTATTATTAGATTGGGTTAGCAGGTGGAATCATTGTAGCTAATAACATTTTAGTTTGCAGAAATGTATTCATGCAGTTTATATTCGTTACAAAAACTTAAACTAATGTTCTTCACTCACATTTGTGTGTAGATACAATACGCAATGGTGCTTTGACAGACATGTCTATGCTAATTTCTGTCTTGTTGCTCGTTTCTGTTTTTGCAGTGAATCTGAGATTCTACACCATGACAAACAGTATGAGCCCTTCTACTCCTCCTTTGTGGCTCTCTCTGCACATTACATTACCACAGTCTGTGGACAAAGTAAGTTCAGGCTTTGTATATTGTACTGAAAATAAACTAATTACAATTTGAAAACCTAAAGGGCTGGTTTCACAGACCCAGATTAGCACTATTCAGGGACTACCCAATGCTATTTTAGGTAGAGTAGTCCTAGACTAGTGCTAATCAAAGTCTGTGGAAAAGGCCAAAAGAGTCTGTCTTTATTCAAAACAAATCATTTGTGTTTGTTCTATACATGTGGTATTGCCTTTGCTGGAAACTGTATGCTATTATATTCTATAGTGTTGGAAGTAAAACAGTGTGTGAATTTGTACCAAACAGTTTTATAAATTTAATCAATTCTAGCTATAAGAATGGTATCAACTGCATTTTAATTTGTTCAGATCTGCCACTAGGGACCATCATGACAAAGCATTTAGTAGCAAGGTCACTTAAGATGCAGCAGAAGTCACATTAACTAACTGGTCTGGGTGTTGGTAGCCTTAAAATCACTCACTATCATTTGTGTGAAGCTCTGCGGTATAAAGCTTTGAAAGCTGTTACAATGAAGCGTGGATATGGCACTAAATACTTACTGGTCTTTGATCTTGGCTGTCAATATGTGTTTCTGAAGAGTTGTAAAAAGTGTAGTTGAAAATATTTAAACATTACAGATCTGGTTATGACTTGGGATTGTCAGTCAGTGCTGGGTGAACTAAACTCATGTGATGTTATTTAAGAGACATGGCAAACTGTCGTAATTAAAATAAACAAATTAGATGCAAAGTAGAGTTAAGCATGTTGATCAAAACTTGTTTTTCTGGAAACTAGGAACAACTCCCTCCGAGTGATCCTATTTCCCCTTTAAGGATTTACAGCACACTTGCTTCTGAGGGTGATGGGGAACCAAGATGGTTACGTTCTCTCATTTGTTTTCAGTCCCCAGAAATCAGTTGCTGTCTGTAGCTGCAGCCTGTAAAGTATTGATCGAGTTTTCGCTGCTACGACTTGAGAACCCGGACGAAGCATGTGCGGTTTCACAGGTGAGAAAGATATTCCCAGCTCGGGCTCTCCATCTGCCCGTGTTGGCCCGCATAAGACCGGTCCATCGGCTGCTGTCTCGGCTAGGATGTGGAACGAATGACGTGACAATCTGACAGCTCTGATGGATATTCCATTGTACGAGTATCAATTTGATATCTTGTTGAGCTAAATCCTGTTTATCTGTCGTGAAGTTTCCCATGACCGTCTTTGTCTTTCCTTCCCTCAGAAGCACCTGATCCTTTTAATAAAAGGCCTGTGCACTGGCTGCAGCCGGTTGGACAGGACAGAGATTATTACCTTCACTGCGATGATGAAATCTGCCAAACTGCCTCAGACCGTCAAGACTCTGTCGGATGGTAAGCCTCTATTGGGTGCAAAATACTTTTTATTTTATGGTGATTATAAAATCTATACAATCACCCAGCTCAGAGCATGCCTGGCTCAGTGTAATATCACTTATTTTCAGATTATTGTTAACAAAAGGTAATTCCAAGTGATCTTTGGATTTCTGCTTTCTTAAAAAAAAAAAAAAGATCAGGACACAAACCAGTTGCTGGCTACAGGAAGCCAATATTAATCAATTAATAATATTGATAATAAATACTCTGCAGTGCTATTTTGTATTAAAGTTGTTTTGTTTTTCTTTTGGGTGCCATTAAAATGAAATGTGGAAATAAGCCAAACCTGAGATTCTTTTATAGATATATGGTCCGTAATGATAAATACCATAAACATTCTCATTCTGTTCCTTAGACATTAAAATTCAAAATCTTAAGTTACGTTCTGACCTTGATTAAAATTGCATGAGGTTAATTAAATGGCTTCCAGAGGTGAATTTGCTGTCTCATCAAAACGAGGCAGAGCGTTGTTGTTGTTGTGCCGGTTTCTTTTGCGAGTGTAGTTTGCATACCAATGGTTGGTATGCTTCTTTTATTTACCCGGATTGAAATCCTACTCTTGCATGCACGATACAGGGTGACGGAGCACAAGCTTGGTTTTGGCGAGGAAAATTCCAGCCGATGAATATACAGTGCGTCAGCTTGCTGGCTTGTTTAAACAAGGCTGGACCAGTCACTAGCAGACAAAGTCATTTAAGATGGATGAAGATAGCCATAAACTGAAAAGTCTTTTGGGAAGTCATCAACCAGGAGTTCAGCATCAAGAAAGGCTGAAGATATGAATGATTTTCATGAGATGCATATGTTCTATGAAGTTATGCCAGTTCTACAAGAGTACTTAAACTTTGGTTTTCATTATGACCGAAGAAGTTAAGATTTGTCATGCATATCATGTGCCTGTGTAAACCTATTCCTTGTCTGTTTTGTGTAAGTAGGTCATTATTATCCATGGATGTTTACTTCATATGTCACAAAAGTTTCTTATACTTGCAATGAATCTCAGTCTTCCAGCTTTTGAGATTCAGAGCCGCATGGCATTGATTTGGTTATTTTTCTTTTGCCGTTTCCTAACGAATGATCACGCCTACCAGGACAGTATTCCCTTCACCACTTTGCTAATGTTTGTTTGCTAGCAACTACACAGCTGTCTAGACTGCCTTGGCTGGAGGAGACTGACCTCTTTAATGGCCACTGTCTCCCAGGCGTGCAGAAAGGACGCTTTGTTCTGCTGTGTCTGTCAGAAGGAATCGGTCACTTCTGTCTCCCGGTCTGCGAAGTGCGCAGAGTGAAAAGTGTCTTTCATGCGCTCTGTTTCAGTGGAGGATCAGAAGGAGGTGCCGTCTCCGGTCAACCCTGAGCTGAGGCAGAAGGAAGTGCAGATGAACTTCTTCAATCAGCTGACGTGTGTTTTCAACCCCGACGTGACCGTGCTGGCCTGCCCCTCGTCTCACGCGCAGGTCCGTTCGCCCTGGGGACTGATCCTTCAGGGCATTTTTACAGTGCCCTCTCAATCATGTTACCTTTCCTACGTGTTTAATAGATTGTTTGTTGAACTAATTCAGTTTTTCATTTCGGTTGTTAGCTGTTGGTTTGTGTATTTTTAAACTACCATTATTTTATTGTTATCCATAAAATCACAGTTCTCAATGTCATTGCCCAATATATTTGTGCAGACGGAGAGCGAGAGTGATGACCAGACCACGGCAGACCAGGCCACCCAGGCCAAAATGAAGAACGCCTTCGTTTCGCAGAATGTGTCCAGTTTGCAAGAGCTGGGTAAGGTTGCTCGTCGTATGGGTGTTAATTGGGCTATTTATAGAGACTGACCTTTTAACAAGGGGTGTCTGTAGGGTCCTGGCATTTAAAAAAAACATTTGAGGCCTTTCATTCCTGGAAATGAGCTGAGTTTCAGGTGAGATTGAAAGACAAATACGTTTTCACCCAAAAACTATGGTCCACAAAAAATAAGTCCACTTCTCAGCTGGCGTAGTTTTCTCCTGTGTCAGCCTCCTTGTCTGAGTTAGGCCAGGCACTCTGTTTAGTCCATTGCTGTGTTCGTAACGGAGGTGTATTGCTCTCTGAAGGAGGCTCAGAGAAGCTGCTGCGCGTGTGCCTCAACCTGCCGTACTTCCTGCGCTACATCAACCGGTTCCAGGACGCAGTCTCTGCCAACTCCTTCTTCATCATGCCAGCCACCGTGGCCGACGCCACAGCTGTGCGCAATGGGTGGGTACCCGGCCGCTGGCACGTTTTTGAAAATCCGATTCCAGTGAGTTTACTTCTGTCAGGCGTTCCTCACGGCTCTTGCTCTTGCGTGTGTAGGTTCCACTCTCTGGTGATTGACGTGACCATGGCCCTGGACACGCTCTCCCTGCCCGTGCTGGAGCCGCTGACTCCTGGAAGACTCTTAGATGTGACCGTTCTTGCACTCAGCTGTCTCTACGCAGGTTGGTTTTGGTGACATATTCTTCTAAAGCATCGGGTCCGTAGACATCGACCGAATGCACGTGAAAGTTCAAAGGATGTATGTCGGTCTATGAAGGGAGTGGATCAGCCCTGGCCAGGTCATTGTGACTATAGTGAAGCTCTGGCTCAGATGTTGAGTGCTGTGCATTGGAGAACTGTTGATCTCTCTCTCTCTCTCTCTCTCTTTCTCTCTCTCTGCAGGGGTCAGTGTGGCAACATGCATGGCTATTCTGCACGTGGGCAGCGGCCCGCAGCTGCGCACCGCCTCCACAGGCTCCAAGGAGGAGGACTATGAGAATGACGCTGCTACCATTGTACAGAAATGTGTGAGTACCCCCACATGCTGAAGTGGTCCTGGGCGTTGTGGTGACCCATGTAGGATTGACCCTAATTTGAATACTGTAATAATAGCATTTTGTTTTTTTCTGATTTATTGTGGAACATCTGTGTAGATACCTCCAAATACTGGAAATCAGCGTGGTCTTCAGTGTATGTTATCCATCTTTTTAGATATGCTGTTTTTGTATTGATTTAATCTGTTCCACTTGTTTGGGAGGGACTGTTGCCTTTTAATTATGTTTGAAGTGTGAGAGTGAAATGTTTTTTTTGTTTGTTTTATGGACAGCTGGAGATCTATGACATGATTGGACAGGCTATCAGTAGTTCTCGCCGTGCCGGTGGCGAGGTGAGTGTTGGTGGTGTGTGTGTGTATGTATGTGTGTATATATATGTATATATATATATATTATAATTTTTTTTTTTTTTTTCTTTCTTGGTAAATGATACAGAATAAAAATGTGTACGGATTAGCTACACCGGAGTTTTGACCTTGTGATCTGAGAGGAGAGGAATCAGCCTTTATAGATACCATTTCAGTGTGGTGGTAATCATGAACATATGTGAATCTTTAATGGTTTGCATTCAATAGAAAAGTTTTCGATCAATTAGGGCACTGTTTGATGTAACCACGGCTCTTTGGTGTCCACAGCATTATCAAAACTTCCAGCTGCTGGGGGCCTGGTGCCTGTTGAACAGCCTCTACTTGATCCTGAATCTCAGCCCCACCGCCCTGGCTGACAAGGGTAAAGAGAAAGACCCGCTGGCCGCCCTGCGTGTTCGGGACATCGCAGCACGCACCAAGGATGGAGCGGGGTCGCCCAAACTGGGACCGGGGAAAGGGTGAGGACAGAAACCAGCATCCCCCGCCCTGCTTGTCAAGATCTTGTTGGGAGAAAAGCGGTTGAACGCAAACACAGCCGATTTGTATATTGATATGTAGTGAAGTTTTTTTTCTGCACAAGTTTGTTAAAGCCACCTCAGTCAACAGACAGCTGCTTAATTTTAAATGTTAACCTGAGTAATGTTTTCTAATTTTGCTCTTGCTATGTCCGGGTGGGAGTATGTGGTCATTAATGTGTGAATGTGTTGGTTCTTTGCTTATCTAATGGCTCTGGCATTCTCCATTACAGACATCAGGGTTTCGGAGTCCTCTCTGTAGTGCTGGCCAACCACGCGATCAAGCTACTCACATCGCTGTTCCAGGATTTGCAAGTGGAGGCGTTGCACAGGGTGAGTTCCCCGCAGATTTGGGTTTTTGTTTTTTCGTTTTTGCTGGTGCCGATTCCTTTTCCCTGAGAATTCTGGGCAATGGATTGGCGGTGTGTGATTTTTTTATTTTTTTTTCCTCTCTCTGCAGGGCTGGGCGAGTGACGGTCCCCCAGCAGAGCTCAGCATCATGGCCCAGAGCACGTCCATCCAGAGGGTGCAGAGACTTATCGACTCGGTGCCCCTCACCAACCTCCTCTTCACACTACTGTCCACCTCCTACAGGAAGGTAACCGAATGTTTTTCACTAGATGCTTTTTGTTGTTGTTAGTCAAATTGAAGTGTATATAGAGTCTTTCCATATCACAATAAACAGGTTCTCAAATCAGCCCTCAGGGTGTGAATATCAGTCCGTCTCCCCCCACGCACTTCATCTACACTCGCACGTTTGTGTGCTGGCTGTTTTGCTGCAGTTGTACAGGCTGTGTATTTTAGTACGGGAAGGCTCTGTAGCGTTCGAGACTGGCTACATTGCCTCTCGTCACCGGATAATGCTCCTCCCTGCATTTCTGCAGTCTTCATTATTGGTGGGCTGCCAGAGCTGGCTCTCGGGGATTTAAAAAGCAGTGTTGTTTTCCCCTCCCCCCCAAAGGCCTGTGTCCTGCAGCGCCAGAGAAAGGGCTCTGTGAGCAGCGACGCCAGCGCCTCCACCGACTCCAACACCTACTACGAGGACGATTTCAGCAGCACAGAGGAAGACAGCAGCCAAGGTACGCCGCGCAAGTCTTCCTATGGAGTCAATGAAGGGACGCTTGTTTTAATCCACTAATGAGATCACAGCAGATCAAGCGGTATCTCACACTTAAAAGGCATCTTAAGCATTCATGCATTTCTCCGCTGCTCCACATGTATGTATTGTGTTTTTTAAAGGGTTCCTGTATTATATTCCTGATCAGCAGTGTGTTTACCACTGAGCACAGTCCACTGATTTGCTCTTAAAATGCATCTAAAGGAACTTCAGTTTGTGTTCGCTGTGCCATCTTCTGCCAGGCCCTAAGGTTGTCCTGTGTGTTGCAGATGATGACAGTGAGCCGATCTTGGGCCTGTGGTTCGAGGAGACCATCTCCCCCAGCAAAGAGAAGGTGGCTCCCCCGCCGCCGCCTCCCCCGCCCCCTCTGGAGACCTCTCCCCGGCTCAAGAGCCCCAGCAAGCAGGCGGCGGGAGAGAACGGCAACATCCTGGCCAGCCGCAAGGACCCGGAGCTGGTGAGGGTCCACGCACCGTATAAGGGATTGTGTAAATGCATGTCATACTGCTATGATTTATTATTTTGACGATTTATTATTGTCTCTTTCAGTTTCTGAGTCTGGCCTCCAGCATTCTGAACTTCATCACCACTTCGATGCTGAAATCCAGGAACAATTTCATTCGCAACTACCTGAGCGTGTCTCTGACCGAGCAGCACATGGCCACGCTGGCCAGCATCATCAAGGATGTGGACAAGGATGCCAAGGGTGAGTCTGACGCAGGGAGCACCGCAGGATATATTACAGGTTGTGCTTTTTTAGTTCAGCAATAAACACGGCAGGATTTTAATCCAAGATCTCTGACTTCTCGGACACGTCCCAGCATTAAGGTTGAAGTTTCCCTCGGTTTCTTGGAACTGCTCCTTTACGAGTGCCATGGCCAGCTTTTCAGATTGTGAAATATAACGTGTCCTCGGGACGCCCCTGTGATTGACATCGAGGGACCGTTCTTTCTGTACATCACCCTCTGCATCTGTGTTCGCAGGGTCATCCGATGAAGAATTTGCGTCCGCTCTGTATCACTTCAACCACTCCCTGGTCACGTCTGATCTTCCTTCGCCAGCATTACAGGTGGGAAACCGGATCATGAGTATTTTAGTGGCAGCCTAAATAATGCCCCATTTGATGCTGTAAATTTAATGAGATCAAATGCTTCTTAAAGAACCCATCCTGACTTCGAATGCATCTGTCTTGTTGTCAGAACACCCTTCTGCAGCAGCTGGGTGTA
This sequence comes from Amia ocellicauda, assembly GCF_036373705.1. NCBI lineage: Eukaryota > Metazoa > Chordata > Actinopteri > Amiiformes > Amiidae > Amia > Amia ocellicauda. Next base: position 22,011,618 of record NC_089867.1, on the reverse strand, counting down.
GCTCCCTTCTCCGAGGGGCCCTGGCCTCTGTACATCCACCCCCAGTCTCTCTCCGTGCTCTCCCGGCTGCTGCTCATTTGGCAGCACAAAGCCAGCGCTCTGGGGGACCCCGACGTGCCCGAGTGCATGAAGGTCTGGGAGAGGTAAGCGGGGTGGTCTGTGTTCTCTTGGGGGTAGCCATCAGAGCGGGTGTCCAGTCAATAGGGCACCTACGCAGGTCAAGTCCCTGTCTGAACAAGTCCCTTGTGTTGCAGGTTCGTGGGGACCCTGAAGCAGCACACCTTGCAGGGGGCCGTGCCCAGCGATGCCGAGGACCTCAACGTGGAGCACCTGCAGCTGCTGCTGCTCATCTTCCACAACTTCTCAGAGAAGGGCCGGCGCTGCGTGCTCACCATGTGCACCCAGGCCATCTCTGAGGCGGCTGCTCACGTGGACGCGCAGCTGCAGTCCGTGCCCCTGACACTCGCCCGCATACTGCTGGTGTTCGACTATCTGCTGCACCAGTACTCCAAAGTGCCCATGTACCTCTTCGAGCAGGTGAGCTTCCCGCCGAGTCGCACGGCAGTCGAGATTGTTTTGTTTGCGTTGTACTGAGCTGACAGACCAGACTTAGTGGTTTTGGAAGGTGATCTGTGATTGGTTATTCTCTCTATCGTGGGTATGCCTTTTGAACAGGTGCCGGAGATCCGGTGATGTTCAGTTGCTTGACAACTTCTCAGCAGGTTCATTATGTTGGTTAAGAACATCTAACGGCAGGGGTCAGAGTGCGTTCTCTCCCCTTCACTCATCCATCGCATTGATTTGAGACTCTTAAATGCACTTTAGTGTATGTAGGTTAAGTAGGCTGAAGACGTCAACATGTTTGTGTTTCCAGGTGCAGTACAACCTGCTGACTCCTCCGGTGGCGGGGGGCGGCTCTGGCCAGGAAGGCGGCCGCCGCAGCACACTACCTCTGTACTACGGGTTCAAGGAGGTGGAGGAGAACTGGACTAAGCACTGCTCTTCAGGTAGGAGTAAGTCACACCCTTTACACTTCCATCTTTGTTCTTCACCGACCCAGTTTGATATGTAATCCCGTGCCGTAGAATCAGCCTCTGAAAGTGTCGTTTATTTCAATTATGTTTCTTGACTTGACATGAAGGGCCGCGAAAAATTACTTTGGCAAGGAAGACATCGTCACATTTTACAGTGATCCACAATCGCTGCGATTTGTATTGCTGTCTGTCTAATGCTTGACGTAGCGCATGATATTTCTGTGCGTGTTCAGCCTCATAAACTAAAGCAAGTGTTTACTGGGGATCGCTAATTTGACTCTCGTCTGCAGACTCGGCTCCCCAGCCCAAATTCTACTGTGTCCTGTCACCGGAGGCGTCGGAGGATGACCGAAGCCACTTGGATAGCAAGGTAAACCCACCAGTCTCTGCCTAAATCACCGATTTCAGAACACCTGCTGCAAACATGAGACAGCGAGACAAGATACAAGATGCATTTCGGAGACAGACTAAATAAGGGGGTTCTATAATTTAAAATGAGAATTTTATGGGTGGTGGTTATGAGATATTATAATTAATAATTTAGCTCCCAATATTGATCCTGTTCAAATCAAAGTTAGTCTTTCAACACTGTTTCTCTCTGCAGGTCTTCCAGGTCCTGTTTAATGGCGCAGTGAAGTATGACGAGCTGTACTCCTACCTGATCTCTCTGCTGTCTGCCGGCTCCCAGTTCGACACGGCCCGCAGACAGGAGAACAAGCCCACCACACCACTGGTAAGACCCCGACACCTTCGGCCGTGGAGTATAACGGTTATATCGATTGGCATTTGACATCAATGATACATATTTTAAATGCTTCTGTAAATCCAGGCTTTTACTCATGTTTTCTTTGTGGTTTTATTGAAGGAGGCCTGCTCCCTCCAGTATTACTTCCTCATCCTGTGGCGCATCCTTGGCATCCTGCCGCCCTCGAAGGCCTACGTCGACCAGCTGAAGATGGGCAGCAGCGCCCCCCGGGAGAGCGACATTCTGCACACCCTGCGCTGGTCCTCCAGGCTGCGGGTCAACACCTACGTCAACTGGATCAAGGTGAGCTCACAGACCAACAGCCTGCCGCTGGGGGGAAGCGAGTGAGAAATCATTTCTGGAGGAGAGCAAAGACCCAGAGTTCACTGCAGCATGGTTCTACTGGAGCTTAATGGGATCTTTCCCATCGCATCTCAGGGTGGTCAGTTACATTTCCTCTGTCTGTGATTGCAGGAGCATCTGGTGAAGCAGGGCATGAAAGCGGATCAGGCTGCCTCTCTGATCGAGGTGGCCTCCGCCAAGTGCAGCGCGGTGAAGTACGACGTGGAGCTGGCCGAGGAGTACATCGCACGACAGGTGGGCTGGCCTGGAGCCTTACATTCAGAGCTGTTGGGAGTACAGTTTTCTGTCTGAAACTCAGAAATGTCAACCCAACTGTTTTTAAAGCAATAACTGTTTGATGGAAATTCAGTTGTTTCATTTCAGCAGTAACAGATACTGACTTCATAATTTCTAATTTCCTCTGTGTTCCTCTTCAGATTTCCTCTTTCTGCTACATCGATCCCAACGTCATTCTGCCTCTGCACCACGTGCCAAACCTGCAGACCATCTACACCCTGGACGCAGTCATCTCCAAGGTGCAGGTGTCCCTGGACGAGCACTTCACTAAAGTGGCGGCCGAGACCGACCCCCACAAGTCCTCCGAGATCACCAGCAACCTGCTGGCTGACACCCTGCAGCTCATTGACGCCTACACCGCCTTCACCCGCTCCTACCTGCTCATGAGCCTCCCGGAGGAGGGCGACAGCAAGCCCTCGGAGGAGAAGCTGCAGGGCTATGCCGCCGTGCTGTCCATCGGCTCAACGCGTTGCAAAGCCAACGTGCTCGGTGAGTGTGTCCACTCCTTGGGCTCCCGCACAGATCGAACAGAGACCCAAACTATGCATTTACTTTATGAAACACTGTAAAAGATGTTTCTGTTCTACATACTTCTAGAAAACGAATCTTATTTCAAATGGGAAATTACAAAGTGTTTTTTCTCTCTTCAGGCCAGACGGTGATGCAGAACCTCCCCTCGGGCGTGCAGACGCTGTGTGACACCTGGAACAACATCCACACCAACGAGTTCCCTAACATCGGCTCTTGGGTACGCTGACCCGCATATTTAACCGGTAGCCTTTATACAATTCAAGTCAGAGAAGTCTGTCTCATGAGATTATTTTTGTTTCTTCGTGTCTTCTCAGCGGAACGCCTTTGCGAACGACACGATCCCCTCGGAGAGCTACATCAGTGCCATCCAGGCCGCCCACCTTGGCACGCTGAGCAGCCAGAGCCTGCCCCTGGCCTCCTCCCTGAAGCACATCCTGCTGTCCCTGGTGCGCCTCACCGGGGACCTCATAGTGTAAGTGTGAGGCATCGGATCAGGATTTACATTTTTTGGATTTAAAATGTGTGTCCCCATGAGCTATCCTCTAGCTGACTCTCACACTGCTGGTCGTCCCTCCACAGCTGGTGCCCCGATGAGCTGAACCCGCCCCAGGTGATCCGCACCCTGCTGCCCCTGCTCCTCGAGAGCAGCATGGAGAGCGTGGCCGAGATCAGCAGCAACTCCCTGGAGAGGATCCTGGGCCCGGCCGAGTCCGACGAGTTCCTGGCCCGCGTCTACGACAAGCTCATCACTGGCTGCTACAACATCATCGCCAGCCACTCCGACCCCAATAAGTGAGTCACCGCCGGTCAAACCTGGAAACCTTGCAAGCATAGGATTGTATTTAACCCCCACAACCTTAACCTTGACAATACTGGTAAAAACGTTCCAGCCCCAACTGGTTACCAGAGCCTCACACTCTGACCCCAGTAGGTGGCATCACTCACCTTCATATAGAAATGTGTTGCTCAATTCATCAATAACTTCCATGAGGTCCCAGTCTGTTGATATTAGTGGTTTAGGGTAACTGACAAAACTTACTGGATAGGCGCTCTCCAGGACCATGTTTGGGCACCACAGCTCTAAGGAAATGGTGTGTGTTGGCTTTGTTGTAAGTCTTGTCATGACTGTCTTCTCTGTAGCAGTGGCCTGGACGAGTCGGTACTGGAGGAGTGTCTGCAGTACCTGGAGAAGCAGCTAGAGAGCAGCCAGGCCCGCAAAGCCATGGAGGAGTTCTTCTCGGACAGGTACCAGTCCTCAGAGCCATTTACATTACATCAGCTTCCTATAAACGGTCCCTAAGAGTGTTGCCGTCGCCACTAATCAGTTCCCCTTCAGTGCATCTGTCCCCTCACCGCTCTCTTGTTTTCCACAGTGGAGAGCTGGTCCAGATCATGATGGCCACAGCCAATGAAAACCTGTCCGCCAAATTCTGCAACAGAGTCCTGAAATTCTTCACCAAACTATTCCAGCTGAGTACGTTTTTTTGTTGTTGTTTTTGGTCTTTTGTAGTAGCGGGAGTCTGAAGGTCAAACTGCAAACTTAATGAGAAAATAAGTTTTATTAAGAAAATATATGGGCCTGAATGATCTGTGTGCTGCTGGAGATGTCAAAATATCCTTCACCCTTGGAGAGAAAGGTGAGCAAGAACAAGGAGTGACCAATATTCTCTGACTGTGCTGTCGTTTCCAGCGGAGAAGAGCCCGAACCCCAGTCTCCTGCGCCTGTGCGGCTCCCTGGCACAGCTGGCGTGCGTTGAGCCGCCGCGGCTGCAGGCCTGGCTGACCCGCATGACCGCCTCGCCCCCCAAGGACTCGGACCAGCTGGACACCGTGCAGGAGAACCGGCAGCTGCTGCAGCTCCTCACCACCTACATCGTGCGTGACAACAGCCAGGTGGGCGAGGGCGTGTGCGCCGTGCTCCTCAGCACCCTGATCCCCATGGCCACGGAGATGCTGGCCAGCGGGGACGGCGCCGGCTTCCCCGAGCTCATGGTGGTCATGGCCACGCTGGCCAGTGCCGGGCAGGGGGCGGGACACCTGCAGCTCCACCGGGCGGCAGTTGAGTGGCTGGCTAGATGGTGAGTGAAGTCCCCTCGCACTTGTAGGACATGGGTGAAATGTTGCTAGAGATACATTTTATTGGAGTGTAATCAATTTAATAGGTTTTTCTGATGTCTTATTGATCTCTGGCTACCTTGGCTGCATCTGATGACGTTTATATAAATATTATTCTGCCAGCTGTAAGCTTCATATACCTTAATCTTTCTATAGCGGCCTTTAGAATGGAAAACAAAGGAATGTGGAGATGTTATAGCTGCTTTTTTTTTTTTTTCTCCCCCCCACCAGTAAAAAGTACCTGACTCAGAAGAACGTGGTGGAGAAAGTGAGCGCCAATGTGACCCAGGGCAAGGTGAGAGCTTTTCTGTTACTTCGCGGGCACAGTAAACTCTCAAAATCAACTTCTCCCTCTCATTGTTGGCCTGACACTGATTTATCCACCACTGAGGCTCACACAAATCAGCTTTTCACAGGGCCGCAGTGTACTCTGTTTAAGTGGTTTATAGCACCGTTCCCCGCTGAAATGTCTCGTGGGCCTCGTCGTTCGCAGCACGCCAGCATGTTGGAGTGCTCCTGCCACATCATCTCCTACCTGGCTGACGTGATGAACGCCCTGAGGCAGAGCAGTGGCCAGGGCTCCTCTCACCTGCTGGTGGACGGCGAGGAGCGGGCCATCGAGGTGGACTCGGACTGGGTGGAGGAGCTGGCTGTGGAGGAGGAGGACTCGCAGGCCGAGGACTCGGTGAGAGACCCTTATGTCCTTGTCTGTGTTAGGCCCAGATTGCTAAAAACGCATCTGTGTGTTTTGGGATCTTGCTTTAACAATGCAGGGCTTTGTACGACAATCTGTTCTGTATGTATTTCCCAGGATGAAGACTCTCTTTGCAACAAGCTGTGCACCTTCACCATTACACAGAAGGAGTTCATGAACCAACACTGGTAAGATAAACGGGTTAAAGTGGGTTTTTTCCTCCACTTACTGGCCAATCCCAACGTTTAATGGAGTGTAACGTCTCTAACGTCTCTGTCGACTCTGCAGGTATCACTGCCACACGTGCAAGATGGTGGACGGAGTGGGCGTTTGTACGGTGTGTGCCAAGGTCTGCCACAAGGATCATGAGATTTCCTATGCCAAGTACGGCTCCTTCTTCTGCGACTGCGGTGCTAAGGAGGATGGGAGCTGCCAGGTGAGATCGGGCCGCCGATAATGGTGCCGACTTTGGGTTTGGGAAACTATTCTGATTAACGTACTGAAATCGGTTTAATTGATAATTGTGCAAATTCTTTGTGATGCAAGAATGATTGTTTGTGTGGCCTGTTAGCCCAGTTAATTTAAAGTTAAATACTCATTAAATGTATTAGGATTGTAAGAGCTATACGTGAGTTCTCACCTCCTTGTCCTCACGGTCTGTCTTGCGTCTCAGGCGTTGGTAAAGCGCAGCCCCAGCAGCGGCATGAGCTCCACCATGAAGGAGTCGTCGGCCTTCCAGAGCGAGCCGCGCATGCCCGAGAGCGCCATCCGGCACCAGAATGCCTCGCCTGCCGACAAGGGCAAGGTCACCATCTGCGACGGCAAGGCGGGCGATGACGACAAGCCGAAGAAGAGCAGCGTCTGCAAGAACATCGAGGGCTGCCGGGAGGAGCTGGTCGGCCAAGTGGTCAGTGTCTCGGGGCTCATGAAGGACCTGCAGACGTTAGTCATAACACTCAGAAACCCGCACAGTGAATTCAGTTTGCACACGTTTGTTCTAGTCTATTTAAATTTTAGTGTAGTGGGAAAAAGAATGAAGCAAGGTTTATCTGCATCTTTTTTACAATGAGAAACGCTCTTATCTTGACAGGCAACAGGTTTTATTGACAAGTCCTGATGGTTCACTTCTCGAACCCGGCTCACATGTGCCTGAGAAACGTGCGGTTAAATCTTTAAAGGGTGTTGCTCTCTTAATATTTGTTTTTCTCCACTTAAAATACTTGTTGATTTCCAAGAATAGCAAGTCTCTGTACTTAGTGATTAACCACTTCAGGGAATTTTAGTTAATTAAGTTTGGGAAAAGTAAACTCATTTCTCCTCTCACACTTATGTCAAAAGGACATAATTTGGGCACCTTTTAGGGACTCTGAAATTAACATTATGCCACCACACAGAACAGTTTACTCACAAGATGACAATGGTTATAGTAGCAGAGGAGGGATACGTCTACTTGTAGAATGCATACTCCACTTCTCCGCTGGTAATTTTAAATTAAAAAAATGTGCCTTCCCTCAGTCTGGCTCCTCCACTGCCCCTCTGGTGCTAGAGATGTTGATCTTCCTCATGGATGCCATCCAGATCAACTTCCAGCAGGCCTCGGCCGTTGGCAGCAGTAGCCGGGCCCAGCACGCCCTCAACGAGCTGCACACCCAAGACAAGAACGTGGAAATGACAGACCAGCTCATGGTAGGCCTCCACTGCTTTCATGACCAGTCGCCTAACATGCCTTCCAACATCTGGAAATCACTAGTGCATATTTGACAACTAAACTGAGCTTCAGAGAAACTCTAACGTCGAGTGGTACAAAGTAAGCCATCCAGTGAGACTGGCTCAGGTGCCAGCATGATCTTTCTGAAGAAAACAAACACTTCGGTGTTTTGGGGTTTGTGTGACTAAGCCTCTAAAAGGGTGTGTTGCGTGTCTTTCCCTGTCTGTTACTGTGTCCCTGTGTGTGACTGTCTGTTGCAGGGTGTGTATGTGCTGGGAACTCCCTGTTCTACAGAATGATGTTGTCTCTCATCAGGTGCCAACGCTGGGCTCCCAGGAAGGGGCTTTTGAGAACGTGCGCATGAACTACAGCGGAGATCAGGGCCAGACCATCCGCCAGCTGATCAGCGCCCACGTGCTGCGCCGGGTGGCCATGTGTGTGCTGTCCTCGCCCCACGGCCGCCGCCAACACCTCGCCGTCAGCCATGAGAAGGGCAAGGTGGGCGGAGCTTTGTGTGGCCTTGGCCAACGTGGACATCATGATCCCACAGATATCCTTCGCGGTCGGACAGAATAGGCCCATCTCTCGAATGTTAGGGCATTCACAGAGTTACTGTAGTTTTATCAAATCTGTGTCCTACATGTAGTAATAGTAGATTAGTATTAGTTTGAAAGCAGAAATACTCGCTACTGTTCAATGTAGCAACAAAACCTGTGTAACATCAAACTAAACTCTTATTTCCCATAATCATCACTTTGTTATGGGTTTGTGGTATATTAGGGCTGTGTCTCTAATTATATACATGTTTAAGATGTCTTGTTGGTATTTTAAGGCTTGATCTTTCATTGCAGCCTACTTTCTCCTCTTTCAATCCTCATGTCAACAGATCACTGTGCTGCAGCTCTCTGCGCTCCTGAAGCAGGCCGACTCCAGTAAGAGGAAGCTGACCCTGACCCGCCTGGCTTCGGCACCGGTCCCCTTCACGGTCCTCAGCCTCACCGGCAACCCCTGCAATGAAGACTACCTGGCTGTGTGCGGACTCAAGGTCAGCCGCAAAGATGAAATGATGGCCATCTCTAGGCAGGGCAAATAATCACACAAGACAACATTAAGATAACTGCAGATTAGAAACCGTAACCGTAATGGAAGTCCTGTCCAGTTTAACACTTATTCTTTATTTGTAGGAAATGTTGGTGCCCTTGTTTTGAAGGTTCGTACCACTCGTCTCTCAATGCGTTTTCATTCTTGTTCCACCCTCAGGACTGCCACGTTCTGACCTTCAGCAGCACGGGCTCGGTGTCCGATCACCTGGTCCTTCACCCCCAGCTGGCCACGGGTAACTTCATCATCAAGGCCATCTGGCTGCCTGGCTCTCAGACAGAACTAGCCATCATCACGGCTGATTTTGTCAAGGTAAACCTACCCCCCCCGCCTTGAACCTTGATGCATGACCATCTTGGGCTGCAAAACGATTGCCTTGAGATGTGAAGAGGAATGAAAAGTCAAAGCAACTGTCTGTTGTGAAAGAGAACCTAAGGTGGTAACCGTATCCGCTTGATCCCTTTCAGATCTACGACCTGTCCGTGGACGCCCTCAGCCCTATGTACTACTTCCTGCTGCCGAGCTCGAAGATCCGCGACGCCACCTTCCTGTTCAACGAGGAGGGCAAGAACATCATCGTGATCATGTCTTCTGCCGGCTACATCTACACGCAGGTCATGGAGGAGTCCAGCAGCGCCCAGCACGGTCCCTTCTACGTCACCAACGTGCTGGAGATCAACCACGAGGACCTCAAGGTGAGTACCTCGGGGCTGCCCGCTCTGATCGACCGCCGTCTGTGGACACGTCTTCTGACCGGCGCCGTGTGTTGTGATTGCAGGACAGTAACGGGCAGGTGGCGGGAGGGGGCGTGTCGGTGTACTACTCCCACGTGCTACAGATGTTATTCTTCAGCTACAGCCAGGGCAAGTCCTTCGCCGCCACGGTCAACCGCAGCACCATGGACATGCAACGTCTATTCACCATCAACGTCAAGAGGTACCCAACCCACACCTCGGAGCGTACAACTGTGACATCTACAAGGCTCGCTAAAACAAACCAGTTTAGTGCTTTTTGAACTGAAGCTGTGCCATCTGCACACTAGGGTGTAAAAATAACCCTCCTCTCTCCCTCTCTCAGCTCTAATGGTGGCAGCAAGACATCCCCAGCACTGTGCCAGTGGTCGGAGGTGATGAACCACCCTGGCCTGGTGTGCTGCGTCCAGCAGACCACCGGCATCCCGCTGGTGATCATGGTGAAGCCAGACACCTTCCTCATTCAAGAGATCAAGACCCTGCCTGCAAAAGCCAAGGTAGAGCTCCTTCCTTGTCATATACTCAATCTGTGTCCAATGAAAAAATATAGCCTCTAGTCTAATGCCACAAATATAACTGCTAAGATGGCATCTTGATTAAGTGTGTGGTTTAAAACATAACGTTTGCATTTGTTTTGGTCTTCTCAATACAAAATGTTGACATGTTACTCAGTGACCGTCCTTTAACCTTATGAAGTAACCTGAAAAGATCTAGTATTTATTTTTCCTTTTTCCCCTCCAATCCCGGGAAACCTTCCTTGCAGTGTTCATTGTAAAACAATGTGGAGGATGTTGTTCTTTGATGGATTCCCCCCTGGTGTTTTAACCTCCACCATCCTTGCTTTTACCCTTCCAGATTCAGGACATGGTGGCCATTCGCCACACCGCCAGTAACGACCAGCAGAGGACCACCATGATCCTGCTGTGCGAGGACGGCAGCCTCCGCATCTACATGGCCAACGTGGAGAACACCTCCTATTGGCTGCAGCCCTCCCTGCAGCCCAGCAGCGTCATCAGCATCATGAAGCCGGTCCGCAAGCGCAAGGCCGCCGCCGCCAGTAAGGAGCACTCTTTCTCATCCATTCGGTTTCCCCCCCAAGTAGGATACGTTGTGAAGAAATCGTATCTGAATAATGGCCGCTCGTGAGCTTGTGACATCCTGCAACTCTCTCTGCTGTGTAATGGATGCATTGTGTTGATTGTAAGCTCCTGGTTTTCAGCCACGCGGACCTCCAGCCAGGTCACCTTCCCGGTGGATTTCTTTGAGCACAACCAGCAGCTGACAGAGGTGGAGTTCGGGGGCAACGACCTGCTGCAGGTGTACAACGCTCAGCAGATAAAGCACCGGCTCAACTCGACTGGGATGTACGTCGCCAACACCAAGGTAGGTTGAATTCCCACCAGAGCAGAGTGCGTTACAGAACAACATCACAGTGCAAGCCTCCCTGACCGCGTGTGCTTCTCGTCTTTGCCCAGCCCGGGGGGTTCACGGTGGAGGTGGTGAACAACAACAGCTCCATGGTGATGACTGGCATGCGGGTGCAGGTGGGCACACAGGCCATCGAACGGGCGCCCTCCTACCTGGAGATCTTCGGGCGCACCATGCAGGTCAACTTGACCCGCTCCCGCTGGTTCGACTTCCCCTTCACCCGCGAGGAGGCCCTGCAGGCCGACAAGAAGCTCTCCATCTTCAGTAAGAGCCGCGCCTCCGTCCCACAACCCCCCCACCCACCCAGTGATTTACTTCGGCCACAAGCACGGTCTGGTCATGAACCCACCCGACTCTCTCTCTCTCTTATCAGTCGGGGCCTCGGTGGACCCAGCCGGGGTCACCATGCTGGATTCCATCAAAATCTACGGGAAGACTAAGGAGCAGTTCGGCTGGCCCGACGAGCCGCCGGAGGACTTCCCCTCGGCCTCGGTCAACAACGTCTGCAGCCCCAACCTCAACGCGGGCAATGGCACCGGAGAGAGTGACGTCGTGGCGCCCGTCTCCGCCAGCGGCACGGTGTTGGAAAGGTAGGCTGACGGGGAGGAGAGGGAGTATATCGTGGTTCAGACACACTTTCTCAGAGTGCTCACAAAGCCTCTCGGTGCTTACACCCTGCCCTGCCGACCGAACCGGATAAGGTCCTTCCGGTGCCGGTGCTAGGAATGTTTAAGGTTAAAAGACCTATTAGTATGATTTTTGTGTTAATACAATAAATACATTTAGAAATACAGGTATCCGTTTGGTTACACGTTTCTGTGTTTAAAATTGAAATAAACAAATTCAAATAAACTTAATTTAAAGGACTTGGGTTTATCATTGTGGGTTTACCTCTTGGTTGGTTGGTTTTCTGCCCCCAAACTCAATCTGTCACACTTGTAGGATTTTCACAGTGCTCTTTCGGCCGCTCAGAGCTGGTCGCCACTTGACCGCAGCCGTGGTAAACCTCTGGGAGCCGGCGGTGCGGGCCCCGTGTCCGAGCGGCCCCGCCCCCCATCCGCGTGTGTGGTGTGATCTCAGTTGCACGGCTGCCGCCTCTCATTCTGTGCTGCATGCTCACATCTCTTCTGTGTTACATTAAACCATTTATAATTGTTTCTTTCTGTGTCCTCACACATCTTTCTTTTTCTTTGCCCCCTCCACCCTCCCTCCCTTCCTTCCTCCCTCCCTTGCCCCCCATCCCTCACACCACCCCACAAAAAAAAGTTGTGATACTGAGTCCTTATCGACCTTGGACCGGTTAGTAACTCCCCTTTCTCAGCTTGTTTGCATGGTGTGTGTGTGTGTGTTGGTGTGAGGAATCTAGGGCAATACAGAGCAGCAGCCTAACTTTGTTGGAAATTGTTTTTTAATAACCCTGCGAGAGAGAGGAAAAAAAAATAACTTGTAGCCTTTTTTTTCTTGGTTTTGTTTGTTCTTAATATATAGCTCTGGCATTCCTTGTAAATATATGCTGGAGATGTGATTTATATACTTTCTAGGTTTGATTCTTAGTTTAAATTTGTGAGAAAAGCCTGATTTGTTTATTAAAATAGTTATTTCTGTTCTTTTGCCATATTACATTTCTTGATCGTTAGTTATAGTGAATTAAGCTGCGCATATCGCGGCCTCTTGTCTGATTGCTCCTCTCTTCCACAGACTGGTCGTGAGCTCCCTCGAAGCTCTCGAGAGTTGCTTTGCCGTGGGATCCACAACCGAAAAGGCAAGTAGAGGAAACGTTTAAAATAATACCAATAATAAGTATTAAACCGTGGCATATTTGTCGAACACTAAATGGGTGACTCCTGTAGATAAAGTTCTGAATCGATCTTGTTTTTATTCTCTTTCCTGTGCCCTGACACTCAGGAGAAGAACAAGGCCGCAGCCCTGGAGCTCGCCACGTTGCTGCTCTCCATGCCCACCCCAGCCGGGGTACAACAGCAAACCAAAGACTTGCTCGCTAGCCTCCACAGCAGCCGTTCGGCTTACCACAACCACAAGGTACCACCGACCAGTGACGGGATACTTGGTTCTATTCAATAAAGATAGGTCGTTTTTTCATCATTTGTGCTTAGGGGCCCATGCTCTTACACTATCATCACCATCTGCGTCCTGAATTTGCCCCTTTATCATGTTATTAAAAAGTCCTGCTGTTTCACAATACCGTAGAAACTGCCTACAGCGACAGGTTTATAAGAGACACAACCATGTTTTGGGTGTTTTATCACTAGAAGAGAAACGGGCGTAAACTTGTCAATGTCTCTAGATCTGTCAGTCCTGTCAAACAAACAAAGGTGGTGCTGTGATTTGCTGGTACATCACAGTATCTGCAGAAACCTGGGAAGAGGACAGCAGCATTGTTTACAGATCCCATAGCAAAGTGTAAGACCTCAAACTGCAGACGGATATGGATCTCTTCCTGGTCTGTTCTCCGCTCTCTCTGCTCCTTCTGCTACATTGTCTGATTGTTTCCCACAGAGGTCTCTCCCAAAACTCAGGTGTTCAGTGAATGTTTTTTGACGAGCGGTCCTACAGAACCTCGCTCTGTCCGTTGAAAAGCCCGGTTGACGTGGTTGTCTGTTGCCCGTGCAGGACCAGTCCTTGCTGAGCAATGCAGTGCAGTGTCTGAACAGCTGCAGTAAGGACGGGAAGGACCTGGACCCGGAGGTGTTCCAGAGACTGGTGATCACCACCCGCTCCATCGCCATCATGCGGCCCAACAACCTGGTCCACTTCACCGAGTCCAAGCTGCCGTACTCAGACTCAGGTACGGCACTTCCCCTCCCCTCTCCCCTGGACTCTACAATACAGGGTAGGCTCCAGCAACTAGTTTAGTTCAGTTCATGTGCTACTGAAAGGCTGAGATCTGTTCTGAAACAACCTCGCTCTCTCCCGGTTCAGAATCTGCAGAAGAGGGCAAGGAGGGCCTCAAAGCCCTGGAGAGCGAAGGCTGTAACTTCATCCTGCAGCTGGTCAATAACTTCTGGAAGCTCCACGCTCTGAAACCCAAGAATGCCTTCCTGGCTCCCGCCTGTCTGCCAGGTAAACGGACCTCCTCATCTCCCCTGGTGTGGTTACGCCTTGGATGTGACGTCCCTCGGCGTGCAATATTGATCTCAGCCGACTGCGTGTCTGAGCTTTCTCTCCTTGTGGTTTTGTTGCAGGTCTGACCCACATCGAGGCCACGGTGAACGCGCTGGTAGATATCATTCATGGCTACTGCACGTGTGAGCTGGACTGCATCAATGTGGCCTCGAAAATCTACATGCAGATGTTGCTCTGCCCTGTGAGTTAAAAGAAATGTCCACTTACCCAAGATTGCTGTAGTACTTAAAGTTGGTCAGTTCATCTCCACTTTGCTGGTTGTCGTCTGCTCTAGTAGTTCTGAGTTCTGAGCTTTGTTTTGTGGAGGTACCATAGAGTGGTTCGTTTGTGACTCTCTGCCCGTGTCTGTAGGACACTTCTGTGAGCTTCGCGTGCAAGCAGGCCCTGATCCGTGTGCTGAGGCCCCGCAACAAACGCAGACACGTGACCCTGCCGTCTCCGCCTCGCTCCAACACGCCCATGGGTAAGGACACGGTCTCAGCCGGTGTAATCCTTTTAAGACCTTGTCCTCCTCTCTGCTGCGAGGCAAGGACATCTCACCTGGTCCTCAGCGCACGATCTTGTCAATCCTCACAGGAGATAAAGACGACGACGATGACGACGACGCGGATGACAAGATGCAGCCGTCGGGGATGGCTGGAGGAGAGGGTGGGCGGCAGGAGAGCCAGGAGCAGAGCGAAGTGGATCACGGGGACTTTGAGATGGTGGTGAGTTCGTCCGAACGGATGACTTCTCTCCCGTTCTGTGGAGAGCTCGGTGTGAGGAGCAGAACGTTCCCCACATGCATGCTATGAGTGTCTGCAGATAAACGCTCAGTGCTGTCTGCTCACTTCTGTATACCTAGAATATGTATTTTACTGGAGGTGCAGACCCTTGCCTGGTCCATCGGAAAGCCCACCAGATTCTCTGCTGTCTGTCCATCCTTTGGCCTTCTCTTCTCCATCCTGTCACCCTCGGGTGATCTCTGCAGCGCGTCTGCGCCGGCGCGCACCGGGACCGGCGGGTGTTATGTAATCCCTGTCTCGTCTTCTGTCGCAGTCGGAGTCGATGGTGTTGGAGTCGGCCGAGAACGTGAACAATGGCAACCCCTCGCCCCTGGAGGCGTTGCTGGCCGGGGCAGAGGGCTTCCCCCCCATGCTGGACATCCCTCCCGACGCGGATGACGAGACCATGGTGGAGCTGGCCATCGCCCTCAGCCTGCAGCAGGACCAGCAAGGTAACGTCCCCCTCCAGATACAGAGAGGCCGACTTTTATTCTGGACTCCACTGAGGTCTGGCAACATGAGAGCATTCATATGGTCATTGTTCGGAGCATTGTGGAGGGTGATGGTGGTGGCGGTGGACACTAACAGTGTCTGGTGTCTTATTGCAGGCAGCAGCAGCAGTGCCCTGGGACTCCAGAGCCTTGGACTGTCCGGCCAGGCCCCCAGCTCTTCCTCGCTGGACGCTGGGACCCTCTCGGACACGACCGCATCAGGTAACGGCTCGGGCACATCACTGTCCGAATGGTGAATGATAGTGCTCGATAAACCTCGGTATCTGGCCTTGTGCATCCTTGGGCCTGACTTGTGGGCCTCATGGTCTAATTGGACCATCCTGTCGAGCTCTGTGGCTAGTGGCGATCTCTGGTTCTCTATGGAGCTCTCGGCCCGGTCCTTGCAGAAGGCTGCTGTGTTTTCCTGTAACAGCTCTGGTAATGCTTTCAGCTCCAGCCTCCGACGACGAGGGCAGCACGGCAGCCACTGACGGCTCCACCCTGCGCACCTCGCCGGCCGAGCACGGGGGCAGCGTGGGCTCCGAGAGCGGCGGCAGCGCCATCGACTCGGTGGCCGGGGAGCACAGCGGTAAGACGGGCCCAATTCTGAAATGGGTTTTGATTCCACAATTGTGTGACAGGACACCAGTGCGAGTGCAAGGCCCTGGCGCGTTCTCATTAAAGTGGTTTTGTTTTTGAGCCGTGCGGTCGGTCCTGACTGTGTTTTTGTCACGCAGTGTCGGGCCGCAGCAGCGCGTATGGCGACACCACGGCCGAGGGACACCCTGCTGGCCCGGGCAGCGTGAGCTCCAGCACCGGCGCCATCAGCACCACCACCGCCCAGCAGGAGGGCGAGGGCTCGGAGGGCGAGGCGGAGACCGAAGGAGACATCAACACGAGCAACAGGTGAGCTCTCCACACAGACGCCGGGCAAGCTTGGGAACCTGAAGTGAACGAGTCTCTCTCGGCCGCTTTCTCCAGAGACCTTAGTCCTGCTCTTACTAGTGTCCCTATCCTTACAACCCTTCCCTCGTTGCCCGCAGGCTGCACATGGTCCGCCTCATGCTGCTCGAGCGCCTCCTCCAGCACCTGCCTCAGCTGCACAATGTCGGGGGGGTCCGTGCCATCCCCTACATGCAGGTAAGAAAGGAGAAAGAGCCTGGGTACCGGTCTGTATTGGCTGTGAATCTGAAAGACTGATATCAGTATTCTGCTCGTTTCCGGGGGGTAATTGAACCAGACACATTTGGCATAATTTGTGTAGAAAACAAAACATAGAAAGCAGCTCGGTTAATGAGTCGGACAAACAGGACTTTGAGAAGAGCGTTTGGATTTGCAACGGCTGGCTGGCTTCACTCCAGACCGTGGCAGCGCTGTGAGGGCGACGGATGGTGGAGAGTCTACGCTGTAGCCGCGCTCCCACGTCAGCCGGCATACTTTCCCTTCACAGGTGATCCTGATGCTGACGGCGGACCTGGATGGGGAGGATGAGAAGGACAAGGGGGCTCTGGACGACCTCCTGTCGCAGCTCATCGCCGAGCTCAACATGCAGAAGAAGGTAAGACCCCCCGAGCAGCTGTGGCACGAGTTTTGTCATGCGTGACCTTTTTGGTTTTCCTCACTGAAGGAAAATTTGTTTTGAGTTCGATTTGTTACTTCTGGTCTTTAAAAGGAGATCTTGGGAAATTTTCCTTTCCGGGCGTGTTAAACTGTAACTGTGTGCCGGGTCCGTCTGTTTCAGGATGTTTCCAAGAAGAATGAGCGCAGTGCGGTGAACGAAGTCCACCTGGTCATCATGCGGCTCCTCAGTGTGTTCATGTCCCGGACCAAGTCGGGCTCCAAGTCGTCCTCGGAGGTACGTGACCGCTCCGCCCCTTTCTGGACGGAGTAGCGTTTTGAGTTGCGTTATTTATGCACGTCTCTCCCCTTTGCTTCCCCACAGTCCTCGTCGCTCATCTCCAATGCCACGGCCACTGCCCTGCTCAGTCTGGGCTCCATCGATTACTGCCTCCACGTCCTGAAGTCCCTGCTGGAGTTCTGGAAGACGCAGCAGGGAGAGGAGGAGCCCGCGGCCGCCAGCCAGCTGCTCAAGCCGCACACCTCGTCCTCGCCCCCGGACATGAGCCCCTTTTTCCTGCGCCAGTATGTCAAGGTTAGGCCCGACAGACCCCTCGTGCCCTGAGCCGTACCATGCTTCACAGCCCAGACCTCGTTTCCTGCAGATTTGCTTGTTCAGTGTATAAATCGTAACTGTAACATTCTAACGTGTGTTTACATGGCGTTCCCCAAAATGTGCATCTCGGTGGGACTGTATGCGCCGTTCCCACCTATTAAGACTCCTCCTCCCCCGCTCTCGTCTAGGGCCACGCTGCGGACGTGTTCGAGGCCTACTCCCAGCTCCTCACCGAGATGGTGCTCCGGCTGCCCTACCAGATTAAGAAGATTGCAGACACCAACCCCCGCATCCCTCCGCCCGTCTTCGACCACTCCTGGTTCTACTTCCTGTCGGAGGTGAGCCTGGACTCCCTGCTCTGAGTGTGCAGGCCACACATCCAGAATAACCTGCTGTTCTCCATATGGTCTTTTTTAAATGTGTTCTGGCCATGTTGACATCTGTGTGCGTCTCCCTCTCCCAGTACCTGATGATCCAGCAGACGCCCTTTGTCCGCCGGCAAGTGCGCAAGCTGCTGCTGTTCATCTGCGGCTCCAAGGAGAAGTACCGGCAGCTGCGCGACCTCCACACGCTGGACTCCCACGTGCGCGGCATCAAGAAGCTGCTGGAGGAGCAGGGCATCTTCCTGCGCGCCGGGGTGGTCACGGCCACGTCCGGCTCAGCCCTGCAGTACGACACGCTCATCAGCCTGGTGAGCCCCCCCGCTACTGCAGCCCCAGGGCTCGGACTGGGCCTTCTGGAAACATGCAAGAGTTCTCACACGTTATACCCCCCTCCGAATCGCCCACTATCACGCTTTATGATCCAGTCTAACTACACAGGGGGGGAAGGTCTTAATTGTACTGTATTCCAGGATGTCTCTCTCTCTCTGGATGCAATGCTACAGACTGCCTGTGTAATAAAGTGCTCAAATCATCACCCTGACATCATCTGTGCTGCCTTGTTTCTCTGCAGATGGAGCATTTGAAAGCCTGCGCTGAGATTGCCACCCAGAGAACGATAAACTGGCAGAAATTCTGCATGAAGGATGACTGTGAGTAATCCAGAGATGTTTTCATCTGTCCATTTTGAGTATCCACCGATATTCCTGCAAATATAATCCTTGGAAAGTTGATGTATATGGGCAAACTCTGATAGAGAAGTTGAGGGAAGCCCCTAAACTCTTACTCAAGGATAGTATACTTTGGTCTCTGCAGTTTCAATCTAGATTACTCCTCGCTTCAATTCATTGACCCTGTTTGTGGAGATCAAGGGTTTGCATATTGAACAGAGCTGCTGCTCACTCTTGCTGTCGTCCGTGGGTCTGTGGCATCTTAACTTAATAACCTTTCTTTTCTGTGCCTCTCTCTCTCCAGCGGTGCTGTACTTCTTGCTGCAGGTGAGCTTCCTGGTGGACGAGGGCGTGTCCCCAGTGCTGCTGCAGCTGCTCTCCTGTGCTCTGTGCGGCAGCAAGGTCCTGTCGACCTCGTCGGGGGCGTCCGGGGCGGGCGGTTCTGGTGCCTCCCAGTCCGGCTCCCAGAGCAAGTCCTCCAGCAAAAAGAGCAAGAAGGAGGAGAAGGAGAAGGAGAAGGATGGTGAGCATCGCAGCCGGGCTTAGAAAGCGTTACTTTCACTGTTCAGACAACATTCAGAGCACGAGAAGGGTGTCGCTGGATTCTGAAGTGTCTGTGTGGTCTGTCGTGTGTGTGTGTGTGTAGGTGAGGGCGTGGGCAGCCAGGAGGACCAGCTGTGCACAGCTCTGGTCAGCCAGCTCAACAAGTTCGCAGACAAGGAGACCCTCATTCAGTTCCTGCGCTGCTTCCTGCTGGAGTCCAACTCCTCCTCGGTGCGCTGGCAGGCCCACTGTCTGGCACTGCACATCTACAGGTACTGACCCCCTGGCACCACGATGTATGGTCCTACAGAAAGTCCTCTTATCTGATCGTCTCGACTAGAAGATCATGAAAAACATGGAATCAAATTTAATATCAGCCTTCCTATTAATGATTGAGCATTAATGTGAATACAGCTTCCGTTCCATGTTTTTCAGTTTTGAACCTGACCTGCATCCTCTAGTTTATGGTCTATGCAGGGCCTGATTACCAAGTTTAATTCTCCTCCAGGAACTCCAATAAGTCTCAGCAGGAGCTTCTGCTGGACCTGACCTGGGCCATCTGGCCGGAGCTCCCAGCGTACGGCCGCAAAGCAGCGCAGTTTGTGGATCTCCTGGGCTACTTCTCTCTGAAGACGCCACAGACGGAGAAAAAGGTGACTAATGATGGATATCTGAAACGAGTGGTGCTGATCATTTAAAGTGTCCATTTCAATCTCCAGGTTTTGCATCCTTTAGGAAAATACCTGGGGAAAGATAGGATTAAAGTATAGTGTATCTTTGAACAGTTAGGACTGCGTGGCACTATCTGATGTGTGTTTTCTGTGTCGCAGCTGAAGGAATATTCCCAGAAGGCAGTTGAGATTCTGAGAACACAAAACCACATCCTCACAAACCACCCCAACTCCAACATCTACAAGTGAGTCTCTCCTACAGACACGGGCAGTGAACACACCAAAAACATCCAGATTTTAGACTTTTCCATTCTAGATGTTAACTATTTTGTCATATTTTGTCTTGATCTGAAGCGTGTTTCATATTTCTTAATGGATAGTCATGTTTACCTGTGAATGACTGAAGAACCTGAGCAGATCCAAGGGAAAAAACAACTGTCATTGCCAACATGATCACTGTTCTTCTCGGTTTCTCAGCACTCTGTCGGGGCTGGTGGAGTTTGACGGTTACTACCTGGAAAGCGACCCCTGTTTGGTCTGCAACAATCCCGAAGTGCCCTTTTCTGTAAGTTATAGTGCTTATATTTAATGAGATGTATATTCATAAAGCCTTTAAATGAGATGGTCATGTCACTTAACACATTTGCTAGTGATGTCGGAAAACATTTAATTCCTGCTTTTTTTTTTAATAACACTGTGTAATATGGGCATTTTCAAATATTTCTCAACGTGCTTAATTTAAAAACAAATGTAGGGGTGACACAATAAAGAGACTGTGGCATGAAAGTGGCATGGATTTTGGTTACATCCTGGTCTTTGGGTCCACAGAACATCAAGCTATCTTCCATCAAAGTGGACACCCGCTACACCACAACCCAACAGGTGGTCAAACTCATCGGCAGCCACACTATCAGCAAAGTGACGGTGAAGATCGGCGACCTCAAACGCACCAAAATGGTGCGCACCATCAACCTGTACTACAACAACAGAACCGTGCAGGCCATCGTGGAGCTGAAGAACAAGTGAGTGCCCTCCACACGCCACATGATTAATCTGCCCAGATTTACAAAGGGAACTTAAACAAAATGAGGATTCTGTTTTTTTTTGTTTGTTTCGAATATCTTCCAGATCAATCATTGTCAGTGCCGTATCTCATTTGTCAGTTGATTATACCTATCATACAGGCTTTTCTTTTCCTTTTTCTCCCCCTTAGACCTGCACGCTGGCACAAAGCAAAGAAGGTCCAGCTCACCCCTGGTCAGACGGAGGTGAAGATCGACCTCCCCCTGCCCATCGTGGCTTCCAACCTGATGATCGAGTTTGCCGATTTCTATGAGAACTACCAGGCCTCCACGGAGACCCTGCAGTGCCCTCGCTGCAGCGCCTCTGTGCCCGCCAACCCTGGCGTGTGCGGCAACTGTGGGGAGAACGTCTACCAGTGCCACAAGTGTCGGTGAGTCCCAGAGACCTCGAGCACAGTTCTCACCCGTCGGCTATCGGTGTAGTGTTCACGCTCGGGATGCGACTCGTCGTGTTGCCTGCTCTTTTCTGTGTTTACGATGCACTTATTAGAAATCTCCCAGAATTCCAAGGTAACTCAAGTAGAGGCATCTGTTTTATATCCTTTTTTTGGGGGTTGTTGTATTTTCCTGGCAGGTCGGTGTTCTGTGATTTGGGGCGACAGGCCGCAGCATGTTCAAATTCCTTGTTTTGTCTGTTTCAGGTCTATTAACTATGATGAAAAGGATCCCTTCCTATGCAACGCCTGCGGCTTCTGCAAATACGCCCGCTTTGACTTCATGCTGTATGCCAAGCCCTGCTGCGCGGTGGACCCCATCGAGAATGAGGAGGACCGGAAGAAGGTAACTTTCTTTGTATGCGTCAGGTTTTTGCCCTGTCTCTTGAGTGTAGTATGGAGCTGTTTGTTATCTCTGTCACAACATCACAGAACCTGAAAAAAAATGTGTATAAAGCAGCAAATTTATACAGTCAAATGACATGAAAATAAACAATTTTCATGCTGAAAATGGCTGCAGCAGGACACCAGGTACACAAACACTGGTTCCCATGAATGCAATACAATCTTTTTCTGATATAACTGAAGTTTTTTTATGCAGCACTGAGTCTTGTTTCATCTTGCAGGCTGTGACTAACATCAACACCCTGCTGGACAAGGCGGACCGTGTGTACCATCAACTCATGGGCCATCGGCCTCAGCTTGAGAACCTGCTGTCCAAAGTCAATGAAGCGGCTCCAGAGAAACCACAGGTGAGCCCTGGCATCAGTCCAGCTCTGAAGATCGCTACAGAGGCTTCATTTTCCTCAACTAGCCACATATCTGGCAAGGCTCGGTTTTCTCCCTCTAATGCCTTGTTTGAATGCCCTCAGGATGACACTGGTGCCGGGGCAGGACTGGGCACCTCCTCGGCCAGCGTGAACAGATACATCCAGCAGCTGGCCCAGGAGTACTGCGGGGACTGCAAGACTTCCTTCGACGAGCTCTCCAAAATCATCCAGGTGAGAGGGGATTGGAACGGACGAGTACAAAATCCCCCTAAAGCACTTTTTGATTCCCCTTAAATGCACCTTACCTCGGAACTCCCTCTGAAAGGGCTTCCGTAAACACCGTGCTCTAGAATGTTCGAAGTGGAATGGAATCTTGAATTCTTGGCGACATTTAGGTTTTGTTTTTCTTGGAAGTATTAATTGTTGGCTTTGCATGATGGAAAAATACAGCTAAAAGGCAAAACTTTTAATCTTTTAACTCCTGAAATTGAGACATGCAGAGGTAGAATATATAAGTTTAAAATAGTGAGGAAAGAGGTTAGATTTTCCTGTCCCTAATGCTTTTGCCTCCCTTTTTTAATACCCTGTTGTCATTTTTTGTGAGGTCCTTTTTAATAATTTTTTGCAATAAGTACTCCAGCACAGTTGACCCCTCAGACGGGCCTGATGCCCATCTCGTCTCGCTCCCCTCCTCAGAAAGTGCTGGCCTCCCGCAAGGAGCTGCTGGAATATGACCTGCAGCAGCGCGAGGCGGCCACCAAGTCGTCGCGCACCACGGCCCAGCCCACCTTCACCGCCAGCCAGTACCGCGCCCTGTCCGTGCTGGGCTGCGGCCACACCTCCTCCACCAAGTGCTACGGCTGCGCGTCCGCCGTCACGGGCCACTGCATCACCCTGCTGCGCGCGCTGGCCACCAACACCGCCATCCGCCAGATCCTGGTGCTGCAGGGCCTCATCCGCGAGCTCTTCGAGTACAACCTGCGGCGCGGCACGGCGGCCATGCGGGAGGAGGTGCGCCAGCTCATGTGCCTCCTGACCAGGTAGGCCCATCGCCCGGCTTCCCGCAGGTGGCGGAGAACATCCCGGCCCAGTCTGTGACCGCAGGGCTGGTTCATAATTCATGATCGGAACATTCCATTATGGGGATTTATAATTAACTGCAACATACAACCAGCTATTTTTATTGTCGTAATGGTTATTAAGTCATTAACCAGACGCCATTATCCAAGGTGATCTGTTTTTGTTTTTCAACACACCATGTTTCTCTTGTCCACACCCCGATGCTGAAGTTGCCAACTTGGAAGAGTAGTAATTATGTGTGCCGACTGAATGAACAGTTTCCCTCTCGGCTGTCTCTAATGAGTGTACGACTTGTTCCCTTCGCTGTAGAGATCACCCGGATGCCACGCAGCAGATGAACGACCTTATTATCGCCAAGGTGTCTGCTGCCCTGAAGGGACACTGGGCCAACCCCGATCTAGTGAGTCTTTCAACACGTTAGATCAGAGACTGGGGAAGCCATTGATAATGATGTATGGATTTTGTTGATGCATTTGTTATGCTGTTTTTCCCCCAAATACAGCAGTAATCAATCAACACAGTGCCACAGAGTCCAGCTCCCTTACAAAGTATAAATATTTAAGCTGGAATATTTACTTTTATTTTTAATTTTATTTAAATTAAGAAAAACACTGCGATCTTGAAAGTCTGAAGTTTAACCCTTCGGGCCGAGGTGTGGTTGATACAGTGGTAGGTATGTGGGTTTGCCGTTTGTAAGTGAGACTCCACTTGTGTTCGCAGGTCAGCAGCCTTCAGTACGAGATGCTGCTGCTCACCGACTCCATCGCCAAGGAAGGGGGCTGCTGGGAGCTGCGGCTGCGCTGCGGTGAGTGGGAGTCCTGAGCCAAGCTGCCTCAACAGCTGCTTTGGTCACACGTGGTGGGATGACACCTAGACTTCCTCACGAACCGCGGGATATCGCAAGATTTTAAATGAATCAGACAGCCCTCTGGTTTTTATTAATTCTGAGCCTGACGCTTGATGTTTAAAACTCTCTCCTCCAGCTCTCAGCCTGTTCCTAATGGCCGTGAACATCAAGACCCCGGTGGTGGTGGAGAACATCACCCTGATGTGCCTGAGAATCTTGCAGAAACTCATCAAGCCCCCAGCTCCCACTAGCAAGAAAAATAAGGTAAAACCTGCCTCACTAAGCGCCCAGTCCAGTTTACCTGGAGTATGGAAAAATGTAATATCCAATCTCCACTGAGATCAATTTGGAAAATACTATGTCTGCTTATCAAAGTTAAACGTCGCATTTGTTTACTCCTTGATAGGATGCTGCTGTGGAGTCGCTGACGACCGTCAAACCCTACAGCAATGAGATCCACGCACAGGCCCAGCTCTGGCTCAAAAAGGACCCCAAAGCATCGTACGAAGCCTGGAAAAAGTGCCTTCCAGCCCGGGGAGGTAAATACATCTCAACTTCTGTATCACTTCTGAGGAATAACCGTTTAAAGTCTTTTAAAGAAGTTTAAAAAAAGTTTAAAGTATTTTCCAGGAATCCAAAAACATTGGTTTGTGTTTATTATTTATTATAATTATAGTGTCTATACTGCCTCGAAGTCTGAAATTGTTAGGTCTTGGTATCAAACCAAGGCCAGATTCTGGTGGAAGAAAAGGGCCCATCGTGGGAGAGGCCATCTTGACTGTATCTTATGGTTAAATGGCATAGTTTTGTCAGTATGATGATTGCTGACCTCCCTGCCCCAGCTGCTGTGCTGCAGTGTCCGTGCTGTACTGAAGCAGGTTGTGCACTGTCCTCCACAGGCCAGGAGAACGTCACCAAGCCCCTCAACAAGGCAGAGGTGCGGCGGCAGTACCTGCTGGAGAAGTACGTGTGGAAGTGGAAGCAGTTCATGAGCAGGAGAGGAAAGAGAACGTCCCCACTGGACCTCAAGCTGGGGCACAACAACTGGCTTCAGCAGGTAGAGGGGCAGTCGGGGGCTGGTTTTAAATGCGTGGGAGGCTGATCGTTCGCTAGTGACGCTGTATAATTTAATATCAGCTGCAGGAGAAAAATGCGTTCTGCCCAGTAAATCGATTGAATAAATGCTATACTGTGTTGTGTACTGTAATTTCTATGGAATCTCTTATGGAAAGGGCCCTTTTGTTAGAGTATAAAGAACATGTGCTTCCAGGCCGAGGGAGATCTTGAGTTTTTGTTCTCCTCGTTCATCTCTCAGGTCCTCTTCACCCCGGCCACCCAGGCCGCCCGGCAGGCAGCCTGCACCATCGTAGAGGCCCTGACCACCATCCCCAGTCGCAAGCAGCAAGTCCTGGACCTGCTCACCAGGTATGCTGCTTCTGCCGGGCTGCGGCACAGAGGAGCCGGAAAGATGCCGAACAGTATAGCGCACTAGTCAGTTTCCGAAGTCTTGTGCAGCTGTACAGTTGTGCCTAAGCCAGTTTAAAAACAATACATCATATTTATTTCCATTTTGAAGGTTTAGTTTGTCCATTTTCACACACTGACCAGACACTGAACCTCCACTGTTCATTGGTGTGTTTCTATATGGAAAAACTGTCATTTTATTGTCTGCGTCAGTCTGACTAAAGACTTGAAAGTTGCAGGTCTAAGTTTTCCTCTCTTCTCTAGCTACCTGGACGAGCTGAGCATCGCGGGCGAATGTGCGGCGGAGTACCTGGCCCTCTACCAGAAACTCATCAAGCCAGCTCACTGGAAGGTGTACCTGGCCGCTCGGGGGGTCCTGCCATACATCGGCAACCTCATCACCAAGGTACAGGCAGTGTCCCTCTGCTGCTCCACCTGGATACGTTTTAGGTGTTAGGATACGGGTTATATCATTTATGAAGCAGTTTAGTGGTGTGGGACAGTAGTTGCAAGAGGCCGAGGTTTCAGTGTCCGTCTCTGTTTGTCCAGGAAATTGCTCATCTCCTCGCCCTTGAGGAGGCCACCCTCAGCACAGACCTGCAGCAAGGATACGCCCTGAAGAGCCTGACAGGTAGTAGATTTGCTCGTTTATGAACTGTGATCTTCATACAGCCTCACCTGGGCATCCCGAGTCAGAATTGTCATGTTCAATGTTCACGTTGTAGTTTTAGGGTTCGAACTTACAGACCTCAGTGCCAGGTGCCAGATGCCAAGAGCTCTCCAGCAGTGGATATGAGTTTTTTTTTTTTTTTTTTTTCTCCCTTTCTCGCAGGGTTGCTGTCATCCTTTGTGGAGGTGGAGTCCATCAAGCGGCACTTCAAGAGCAGGTTGGTGGGCACGGTGCTGAATGGTTACCTGTGCCTGAGGAAGCTAGTGGTGCAGAGGACCAAGCTGATTGATGAGACCCAGGACATGCTGTTGGAGATGCTGGAGGACATGACCACAGGTGAGGGTATCCCGTAGCCGGAGCCGGCTCCATGATGCATCACGCACCGGGCCACCGCCAGCCTGGCTCCCGGAAGGACCGGTGTGCTCCCTCTTCATTCAGACGGACACCGGCTCAGCTCTGTGTTCAAACGCACAGTCTTCCTGGAAACGTCGTCTTTTGGAAATTCTTGTTTCTGTGTCTCTGAAGAACGCAGGATCTAAACTGAACTCCTTGTCATTCTAGGAACCGAGTCAGAGACCAAGGCCTTCATGGCGGTGTGCATCGAGACGGCCAAGCGCTACAACCTGGACGACTACAGAACCCCGGTGTTCATCTTCGAGCGGCTGTGCAGCATCATCTACCCTGTGAGTGGCTGGGCTTTTCACTGGGGTGCTTTTCAGTCGAAAACGGGATAAAAGAGAGAAAAGGCACAAACGTTGTCCATAGATGGAGAGAATCTTCTGCAAACCCGCCGAGAGCTCTCCTCTCCCCGTTCGTAATGGATCTCAAACGGCACAGTAACCCGCCAGCTTCTAAACCCCAAGTAATGTCCCGCCCAAATACGCCTGCGTGCCGTTTCCTCCCTAAATAACAAGTGAACTGAGGTTTGGTGGCCACCTCCCTCCTTTATGTGATCTGTGCGCCTGTCTCTGCCCCCCTCCCAGGAGGAGAATGAGGTGACAGAGTTCTTCGTGACGCTGGAGAAGGACCCCCAGCAAGAGGACTTCCTGCAGGGCCGCATGCCGGGGAACCCCTACAGCAGCAACGAGCCGGGCATCGGTCCTCTCATGAGGGACATCAAGAACAAGATCTGTCAGGACTGTGACCTGGTGGCCTTGCTGGAGGACGACAGTGGCATGGAGGTACTGTGCGCTCTGACCAGTGTTTCTTTCCCCCCCAAATCACATCAGTGTGACAACTGTGCACCTTTTGTTCTAGTATGATGCTCTCTTCAGCTGAGGCTATGTGCAAACCTCTACCCTGCTGTCAAGTGTGTTGGACGGGTAGACTTCTGTCCAGCCCACGCACTGGAAAACATTAACATCTCCCATCCATGCAGAAATGTAATTTTTATTTATTTTTTTCAAAAGCTTGTAGCTCATGTGAAATGTGTGTGTTTCTGTCTCTAGCTGCTGGTGAACAATAAAATAATCAGTCTGGACCTTCCCGTTGCTGAAGTCTATAAGAAAGTCTGGTGCCCCACTAATGAGGTAAGTGTTGAGTTACACCTCCATCACTGCTTAAATGATTTGCATCTCGGTTCAGTTTCATATCTTAATCAAATCTCTGTACGGTTGGAGCGGTTTGTGTTGGCGTTCGTTTTGTGACTGTGGTGCCGTTTCCTGGTTTAGGGCGAGCCGATGCGGATCATCTATCGCATGAGAGGCCTGCTGGGAGACGCCACGGAAGAGTTCATCGAGTCTCTGGACTCTACGACAGGTACCCGAGGAAAAAGTCGCCGTTTTTAACTCCAAGAAAGTGTCACAACGCCCCAGTTTGGTAGACTTATGTGGAAGTGCGGCACATGGTCCTTCCCTTGAAACGCAACCCAAGCTGCCATGTCCGATTCTGTCGATTCTGGGCCACTTTCACAATTTGTATGTTCCGGACTTAGCCACGGCAGCAGGAGATTTGAACCGCTAATTTGTCTCGACACTGTCTGCCGAGGCACGGGCAAGATCTGTCGTCTGGCATTTAAAATGATTTTGTGCAAAACATTCGGTGCCCGAGTTACACTTTCTCCATGTGTGTTTCTGTTGCTGTGCAGATGAAGAGGAGGACGAGGAGGAGGTGTATAAGATGGCCGGAGTGATGGCTCAGTGCGGGGGCCTGGAGTGCATGCTCAACCGACTGGCTGGCATCAGGGACTTCAAGCAGGGGAGACACCTGCTCACTGTGAGTAGAATAACCCCGCTCCTAATATCAAATGTGTCTTCAGTGCATCTCTCACTTCAATTGTGAATGCAGTTTGATTATAGGAGTAAAGGGAGATTGCCACAACAATGACCTCTCTCTCCCTCTGCCTCTTGCTCTATGTTTCTCTCCTCTCTCAGGTCCTGCTGAAGCTGTTCAGTTACTGCGTTAAAGTGAAGATCAACCGTCAGCAGCTGGTCAAACCTGAGATGAACACTCTGAATGTCATGCTGGGCACCCTGAACCTGGTGAGTGCACTGACGCTGCCCCCAGATTACCTCGATATGACCCTGTAAGCAGGTTTGAGTCTGTACTGCAGAAACCATGCCCCTCTGCTGATGTGTGTGTGTGTGTGTGTGTTTCTTGCAGGCGCTGGTGGCAGAACAGGAGAGTAAGGACAGTGGAGGAGCGTCCATCGCAGAGCAGGTCCTCAGCATCATGGAGATAATCCTGGACGAAGCCAATGCCGAAACCGTGTCCGAAGACAAGGTGAGTGGTCCTTCTCCGGTCCCCGTTTGAAATTTAGAAGTGCTCCAGCCGAGATGCATGGAAGGGAACGCGTCCCAGAAACCATCCTGCCTCTTAAACATGGAACTGAATGCATGTTCTGCTCCTCCTCTCGCAGGGGAATCTGCTGCTGACGGGAGATAAGGACCAGCTGGTGATGCTGCTGGATCAGATCAACACGCCCTTCGTGCGCTCCAACCCCAGCGTGCTGCAGGGCCTGCTGCGCATCATCCCCTACCTGTCCTTTGGGGAGCTGGAGAAGATGCAGATCCTGGTGGAACGATTCAAGCCCTGCTGCAGCTTTGACAAGTGAGCGCCTGCCGTGGATCTACTATTGGTCCTTGTCCTTGCGGTCGTTTCTTGTCGTTGGTGGTCTTCCGGGACCTTTTAAGGGTTGTCAACCGGGCGTTCCTGCTCACCTCCTCCCTCTCTCCAGGTATGACGAGGAGCACAGTGCGGACGACAAGGTCTTCCTGGACTGCTTCTGCAAGATTGCCGCGGGAATCAAGAACAACAGCAACGGCCACCAGCTCAAGGACCTGATCCTGCAAAAGGGCATCACCCAGAGCGCACTGGACTACATGAAGAAGCACATCCCCAGTGCCAAGAAGTAGGCTCTCCTTCGATCCACAAAACCAGGATTGACTAATGTAGTTGTCGCCTCTTTTGCACCGTGTTGAAACGCTTGTTTTGTTTCAGTCTCGACGCCGACGTGTGGAAGAAGTTCCTCTCTCGCCCGGCGCTGCCGTTCATCCTGAGGCTGCTCCGTGGACTGGCCACCCAGCACCCCCCAACACAGGTGCGTCAGCCTTTATTACTGCTCTTCACATCAGAGTCTACCTGACAGCTGTCTTTATTGTGCTGGATGCCTCGGCTGCCTGCTAGTGCTAAAATTACCTCACAGCAGCTGTTAGTGCTAATCAACTGTGAGCGGATGTTCATGGCGAACGTCTGTTTTGCTTATTAGAAGACCAGTGGGACAGTTGAGTCACCATGTATCCTTACAACAGAAGTCAAATAAACGATCTGCATTAGCTAATGTCATGTGGTCCAGCTCTGAAAATTATATCTAGGGTCCATCAGAGACTTGTCGATACAGCTGTAGTCCAAACCCGGCTCCTGGCCTGACCTGTAATGATCACCCGTTTCTCCCGCCGTCTACCTCCCAGATGTTGATCGGCACGGACTCCATCACCAACCTGCACAAGCTGGAGCAGGTGTCGAGCGATGAGGGCATCGGCACGCTGGCCGAGAACCTGCTGGAGGCGCTGCGGGAGCACGCCGACGTCAACCTGAAGATCGACGCGGCGCGCAGGGAGACCCGGGCCGAGAAGAAGAGGATGGCCATGGCCATGCGGCAGAAGGCACTCGGCACTCTGGGAATGACGGTGCGTGGGTCTGCAGAGCCCTGGGACATGGTCTCCAGGTTTAGAATCTCCGCTTTTGCTGTGAGAACGGCTTGGTGTTCCTGAGGTACGACCTGATCCCGAGGTCTAAGTGTCCCGAGTGTCTAAGTCCATTGTGCCCATGTGTTTCAGACCAACGAGAAGGGCCAGGTGGTGACCAAGACCTCGCTGCTGAAGCAGATGGAGGAGCTGATCGAGGAGCCAGGCCTGACATGCTGCATTTGCCGGGAAGGCTACAAGTTTCAGGTGGGGAGCTCCGGCATATCGTGATCTAGCCTGCAGAACATTTCTAATTATTGTTTTTGTGTGAACAGCGATTTCACAGAGTACACCGTCATGTGCCACAGTTGAGGTTTCTCTCCCAAGATTGAGAAGTGATGAGAGAATGCATTATGTGTTCCTGCCTTAGCCTGTACTAACCTGTGCCGCCTGAATTTCT
Source organism: Amia ocellicauda (assembly GCF_036373705.1). Classification (NCBI taxonomy): domain Eukaryota; kingdom Metazoa; phylum Chordata; class Actinopteri; order Amiiformes; family Amiidae; genus Amia; species Amia ocellicauda. Next base: position 21,981,103 of record NC_089867.1, on the reverse strand, counting down.
CTCTCTCCACAGCCCACGAAGGTTCTGGGCATCTACACGTTCACTAAGCGCGTGGCTCTGGAGGAGTTTGAGAACAAGCCCCGCAAGCAGCAGGGCTACAGCACTGTCTCGCACTTCAATATCGTCCACTACGACTGCCACCTCGCCGCCGTCAGGTATGGCCGGCACTGTGCACTCCTGGCTGCTCAACGTTTACTCATCCTTTCTCAATGCCAACAAGCCCGAGGCATTCGCACTGAAACTTTCTTTGGCTGATGCTGTAAACGGAAAGTTCTCCTGCTAACCACAATGAATCACCTGTTTATTTGCAGGCTTGTTTTTTTTAAGACAAATTCTTCCTGCTCCCTAAAGCTGCAAGAGTTTTTTTTTGGTCTTATTTTACAGATTTTTAATTGTATTCATAAATGAAAGTAATAAGTCTATGATACGACCATTGGACAGCTGATTTTGATCGCCGCCGTCTCCCATGTGTTTTCCAGGCTGGCGCGTGGGCGTGAGGAATGGGAGAGCGCTGCCCTACAGAACGCCAACACCAAATGCAACGGCCTGCTGCCCGTGTGGGGGCCCCACGTGCCCGAGTCCGCCTTTGCCACCTGCCTGGCCAGGTCAGCCGCGTCCCCCGTTACTCCTTGTGAATCCTGCTGTTCCTTTAAATGTGATTGTGGAGTAGTAAAAGTGGCATTTTTCAAACCGAACAGGAGGGGAAATGGTTCACTAAGATTGTGCGCTTACATTCGTTCTCTTTCTGGTCCCAGGCACAACACATATCTGCAGGAGTGCACGGGCCAGCGGGAGCCCACGTACCAGCTGAACATCCACGACACCAAGCTGCTGTTCCTGCGCTTCGCCATGGAGCAGTCCTTCAGCGTGGACACAGGCGGGGGCGGCCGAGAGAGCAACATCCACCTCATCCCCTACATCATCCACACCGTGCTCTACGTGCTCAACACGTACGTGACCCACCGCTCTCACTCCGTGATCGCTCTGAGGCCTTGGATCACTGCGAGTCCTGCAGAGCCGCAGCCAGGTTTATGGGTTAAGACCTTTATGGGTTGAAGCCCAGGAAAAAACAGGGTGATCAAGACCGATTTTAAGTCGGTAATTGCTTCGAGGAAGTTACAGAGTTCCGTCGTATTTTGGCGTGAATATGTGATTTTGTCTCGTAAACCGACTAATACAAGAACATCTCGCGCCATTGTGTTCGGTCGTTCGTCTGTGTCGGGGTCTCTGATGGTGGGCTGTTGCCGTTTGCAGGACCAGGGCCACGTCCCGCGAGGAGAAGAACCTGCAGAGCTTCCTGGAGCAGCCACGGGAGAAGTGGGTGGAGGGCTCGTACGAGGTGGACGGGCCACACTACTTTACCGTGCTGGCCATGCACATCCTGCCGCCCGAGCGCTGGAGGGCCACGCGCATCGACTTCCTGCGCCGCCTCCTCGTCACCGCGCACACCCGGAAGGTGTCACCAGGGGGCGCCAGCAAGTGAGTCACAGTAGCCATCGATTGGCACTTCCGGTGGAAACGAGGAAATGTTTAGTTCTGGTCAAGGGGAAAAAGTGGTATTTTTGGCTCCCAATATTTCTGATTTAACATGAATAGATCCTCAGCGGCCATCTCAGATGCATTTCTCCTCCCTGTTCGCCTGTCAACTTATTGATCAGGCCTGGGCTGCTTCAGAGCGGCATGTGTGCGATGAGGGCTGCAGGGTAATTGGACACAAAGCACATGGGGAGCGCCGGGCTCTGGAAATTATAGGTCCCCCCCAAGACGAGTGCAGGAGATTTATAACCCGTGCTCGGGCAGTGCGAAGAACATAATTTAAGGGAAGCAGGGAATTGATTTCTAATGGTGGGTGGTTTTGTGTCTGTTTTAGTGGGTAAATGTTTTGAGACGCATCTCTCGGAGCCGATCTGTGGAAGCCTGCTGTTTTAGATTAGCGCTCCCAGTCTCAAAGGAGATCCAGACTGAGGCCCACCATCGTAGTTCACAGTGGAAAGCAAATTCAACTTGATTTAATTTATTTTTCTATCCAGTTATTACTTGTGACTCTTAAGAACTTAAAAGCATTTTAAATAGCACTCTAAGCTGAATGTTTTGAATTATAAAATGCCTTTTATTTATTATAGATTATTTTATTTGATGTTTTTTCTTCAGTTGAAATTGTCAGTCAAGCACTTGTTCTGCTTCAACAGCTGAGAAAAGCACTGGATTAGGGTGTTGCTCAATTTTTTTGGCAGAACACAAGGCCCCTGAATGCCATTTTCAAAACGGAGTGGTTTGTAGCTCATTTTGACAATGGGAGATTAATAGATTTTAATCTGGAAACATCTGGTTTCTCTCCATCGCCCCATAAGCAGGTTATTAAAAAAATGACCCTAAATCATCTCTTTCCGCCACGAAAGAGATTGAACGGCGAGTGACTCGACACCAATCCCTGCACCGCCTCATCTTTCATACCAGGCTTCACGATTCTGGCACCTGCTCGTTAAGCGCAACCGAGTCCACTTTCCTTTTTGAGCAGCAGACTATAATTTATCTCAGACCTGCCATTCTGTCCAAAGCAGCGCTGTAAACTGTCTACCATGAGGGTGAGAACACCTTGACTCTGAATTGTGGCACAATTTAAGCACGGGCTCTAAGGTAATACACCAGACACCTGCAATACGTACACCGGAGAAAGAAAACACTGGTAGGATTACTATAAACCTTGCAATAGAGCATGCCGTGTTCCCATATCAGGCCAGGGGGGTTATTTTGTGTTCTTTGGAGTTGGTTCCATGAATGAATAAAGTCAGAGTACAAAGAGAACAATGATCCAAATTGCAAACCGAGTATAAAGTATCTTTAATCAAGGACTATTATTCGCATGCCCTAATTTAGACCCTTGTGTGAAAGGGAAGCGCGCTTTCGGGTGTGTTTTCCATGGAACTCACGTTGAATTCCTGCACGACTACAACCGATGAAACGTGACTCCAAACGAAGAGGATGCTCAGGGAGATGTTTTAATGGGTTTGTGTTTTTTGTTGGCAGTTATCTGGAACGTAGAATCGTTAAAGCAAACGTTAATAATGACAAAAATGTCGGGGGTGCCTCACCCTTTTTTTAACAATAAACAATATAATTTTGCTTTTAAAACCACAATATTAATGAGGAGGAATAGTGCCGTTTCAAACCAACATAGTCTAGTATCCTGTATTGTTTAGGTGTTTTTGAAAAATAGTTGTTAACATCAGCTTTGCGAAGCCTTTCTCACAGAATTGATCACACACGCATGCTTAACTGCACATTTAACAGCGAATTACACAGGTTTAGTTGGTTTCCTTTACATGTGGATTTAGAGATTGCACAATTAAAAAGAGCATTTTGGCTATGTGGCAGATAATAAAACTGAACAGTTGTGCTGAGTTACTCGGTTACCCCTCCCGAGTGGCTCCTTTGATCAACCCATTTGGGGATTTTGCTGTTCAACATTATTCTAGTAGAGCCGTCCTCTCTACTTCAATCAATACAGCCTTTAAATTGCCATTAATGCAGGACGAAACGAATCCATAAACCATGAACAGCCGCTACGTGATTATTTCTTTGATTTTATTCCTTATGGATGCCTTCCTTTCTCTAGACTGTTTTAGGTTGTTAAAACGTACAAAAACAGCAGATCGATGAGCTAATCTGATGACCCTTCCCATGAATTTCGGTTTCTGCTCGTGCGGATTTTCGAGAACCCGACGGCACCGATCTGTCGCTGTGGGAATTCAATTTCCAGTAGCGAACAGGGAGTCGATAACAACAGGCCCTTTACTCAGACCCTTGCATTTATCACAGCCCGGACTGTAATTACCATTTCCTGCAGCCTGGTCGGACATTTTCCTTGTGTCAGTTCGCCGACTAAATAGTTTAACAAAGCATAACCAAAAGGCATCCCGTTAACAGACCCCGAACGAGCCAGGCTGTATTTCTCAAGAGGGTTATTGTATTCCTGGTCTGAGGAGGCTGCTGTCTGGCGGATTTGCGCCCCATTGTTGGCCGGCAAAGGCGACTTGCAGACAGGCCATTGAAACCATTGATTTAATTTGGTTCTGCGCATTCTTCTGCCTCACCATACGAAGGCTATAATAGCTTAAGTACCTCGGGGCAAAAGGCAGCCTTATTCTAGCTTGCAAGAGCGAGTTTTATTTTTCCAATCATTAATTAAATCCTGGCATTAATGTTTTTGGAGGTAAGCGTTAGGAAAGCAGAGAATTCTCTCAATCATCGGTACAAGATCGATCGAGAGGTTCTGACGTTCTAGTTTTTGTGAAGGCATTCCATTTAAAAGGGGTAACAGTCTCTATGCAAAGTGGATGCATTGTCGTCTTCGTAATCAATATACTACACCCTTCATTAAGGCTTATCTGCACATAGTCGGCATTTTACTGGCAGCTGAATGAATTTGCATTGCCTGGAGGGGAAGCAGCTATTAGGCCTGGGTCGTACGTTGTGGAGCCTCAGATCTTTCTCCTATAACAGTCTGTCATCCTGTAGGAGCTTTTGTTTTTCTCTCCTCCGTGCCCAATGATTTACCGTTTGTATTAATCGCAGTCTTGCCTAGTGTGATCCTGTGATGCGCTCTGTGGCAACTTCGCGAAGGGTGCTGTACCAAATAAAAAGTGATTGATTGAATTCGTTTTATTAGGGGGAACAACTGGCGAGGAACAGAATAACGGAAAATTACGTGCTTTTTCTCAAGGCCTTATCTGTAAGATGAGAGATGAAAAATGTATCGCAGTGTCTGATCGTGTCCTGTTTCATAAGATTTGGTATGCGTATTGTTCTACGTGGATATCGCTCTATTAGCCCGTGCTCAGCTTCTTTACAATGATGAATATTGAGAGAGACTCGAATAGATGCGTGATTATTCGCATCGGAAAGCATAGTCTACGTTTTATGAAGAGCTACGCCAACTAGAATTCAGTTCCAACACTCGGTAGAACCAGAAGACGTCTAGCTGCCATTTTGTAGCGAAACAAAGTAAAGCATTATTTTTCAGATTTACTTCGGGCAGCGTCTGTATTTCAAGTTTCATTCATCAGAGCAGACTTTGTGACGTTGAGGCGTGCTCTCCTTCATTCTGAATGAACTGTGTGGGTCTCCTTTAAGGCTCGGCAGAACCGGGTCTGCTCTGCGATCTGATCGGGAACGGCGGCATTGCGTGTTCGTGCTGTGTGTCTGATCGGTGTTGTGTGTTGTTTCTTGCAGACTAACGGACAAAGCTGTGAAGGAATATGCCGTGTACCGCTCTCCTCTTCTCTTCTGGGGCCTGGTGGATCTCATCTATGACATGTTTAAGGTAACCGACGTTCCTTCAATAGAAACTGAGTGGGCGAGGAAATTGAAGAAAATTTCCACTGTGTCTCCTAATGCCTAGTCTCGGAGTCTCTGTGCTGTTTGTGAGTTAACTTTAGACCAGGCAATAGCAGGGCAACAATGACCTTCTCTCCAGAGCTGTGATTACACCAAGAGCGGACACTGTAATTCCCCCCGACTGCCATGAAGATCTCTGTCCTTAAATCGGTGCACAGCCAAGCAGTGCAGTGGAGTGACGCGTGTTTGTCGAGCAGCTCCCTGAACCTTTCACTTTCTGAGACGGGCGTACTGCTGTAGACAGGCTTTCGTTAGCAGGATTCACCTAAACCTGCCATTTAAATGCATGCATGCCTAAATAAGGGAATGGCCCAAGTGTAAACATCACAAACATCCCCGAAGATGGATCGCCGTGTATGAAACGAGATTAGCCACACAGTGCTTGTGATGACAGGGGCGGCTTAGCTGTGTCATCCCCGCTGCTCTGCCCTGCTCAGGTATTCAGACACGGGTTCGCCCGCAGCAATTAGACTTTCACAAACGAACCCGGCGCATCAGGATGGTCTTTAAGTTAAATCTGGCACGGCTCCTCGCACTTTTATTTAGCGGCGGGATTTCTCCGGAGGCCGTCTGTCGCATGGTGGGCTTTTTAGGTTTATTTTAGTTTTTCCCGACGCTGGAACGGCAAACAGATGAAACCTGAGTTGTTTTCTCAGATCTTCGCCGTTCAGAGTGTTGATCGTGACATGTTTACCCGTTTTGAAGAACACATGTTGGCAGAGAAAATGTACACGGTGTTCAAACCACAGCCAGTTATTTTTTTTCCTCTTTATTTACAAAACCATTTGCAACACAGATTTTGCAGACGACTGATTGCAGTATTTTGTCTCATTTTATCACAGTACATGTATTACTCTTCCAGTTTTGGCAGGTGTGAAATGTGCCACCTATACTTCAATAGTTCTCAGTGTTTTTCTCTCACATGAAGTTCTCCTGTGAAATATGGCACAGGGCTGGGGTGAGAGCAAACGCTGAGTTCCCAGAGTTACCTTGGCCGGGGCGGGGGGGCGATGATGGACATTTGTGAAGGCAGTTACTCCTGGCCTCACGTCCACATTAACGCGGGAAGGCCCGAGAATAGGCCCTAATGCCACCGTGTCTTCGCTTCACAGAAGGTGCCCACCAGCAACACCGAGGGAGGCTGGTCCTTCTCGCTGGCGGAGTACGTGCGGCACAACGACATGCCCATCTACGAGGCCTCGGACAGGGTGCTGCGCACCTTCCAGGAGGAGCTGATGCCCGCCGAGTCCTTCTCTGAGTTCCTGGACGTCGTAGGTCAGTACCAGCCCCTCGGCGTTTCGCTCGCGGCCCCCGACCTCGCGGCTGCGGGGATCCGTTCGTGTCGCGGAGCTGTACCGTCGAGTGACCCTTGACCTCCCTCCTATTTCCTAGGCCTCCTGTCTGAAATCCCAGATCCCGACGGCTTCCTGCAGGACCTCCTGAACTCTGTGCCCTGAGCGCGTCCCCACGGCAGGACCCCTCCACCCTGGACGCGTGACCGCTCTGCGCTGGCGTCCCACGCGGGGGCCTGGGCAGTGATGAGGGCTCTGAAGCAGGCGCCTCCGGGCATGACTGAGCTGGGGGCTGAGGGCTTCCTAACCACCTCTTTCAGCACAGACACCACCTCCGCCCAAAACCGCTCACTTCAGCAGCCTTCAGTTTGACTGTGTACTCTTCTCACCTGTAACTCTTAAATACATTAAAAAACACATACACAACGAGTGTAGCCTTAAGAGTTTATGCATCCATACAAATAAATGTTAATGTAACCATTGATACATGAAGGAATCAAAGTTTTAACACCCATTGTTGTCTGATCCTGTTTTGGGTCGCAAACGAACGTGGACCTGCAAGTAATTTTGTCCGGAATACAATCAGTGCATAGACGAGGAGTGATACTTTTTTTTGTTTTTTAATACAAATAATTAATTTCCAAGAAGCCGAAATAAATAAAAACAGACTTCCTCGGAGATGGCCGGAGCTTGAACTAACCTGTCCCGCGTCCCCGGCTCGGGCTCGGCTGTAGTCTGTGGAAATTCAGAATAGGCGTGCTATTGGTTTTTATGTTTTAAAGCAGCATGCATGTGTTTAGGTGTTTTTCTTATTTAGTATCAAAATAAACGGAGAAAAGAACAAAAAAAGATCAAGGAACAGACCAGAACACAGTTTGTTTTTAAATGGCGTTTAAAAGCCCCGTGTTGCGGACGTGATCCCCGACGTCTGGACGCCATCGCTCTCTGTAGGCCTGCGCAAGCGGTCAGAGCGGTCTGGTTCTGTTCTAGAAGTCCGATTCTTCTGATGATTTTGGTGGGGTTTGTTTTTCGGTTTGATTTTTATTTAAGTACTGGTCTCCACCACTTCTCCCCACCCGTCCTCTACCCAGGTTTTTTTATTTTTTATTTAAAGATTGTAATGAACTAAATGACTTGAAAATATCCAACATCCAGGATCCAGATGATGACTTTGTTCTTGTATTTGCAAGTACGGTGCCGCAGACGGTGATCTCGGTGGGAAAGGAAATCTCGCGGAGGAATAAAGAATGATATATAATATGCAAGTTTTCAAAGGGCGCCCCTTGTACTCCGAACTGAATGCATGATGTAGGACTTTCACTCCCTTCAGTGATTTTTCTTTTTTTGGTTTGTTTTTTGGTTTGTTTTTGGCCTATTCCTGCTGCTACACTGTGCAAATGTTGCTGAATGTCTGCTTTTTGGATTAGCTAAAGATTAATAAAGCTGTAATACCTGACTGTCTGTCTTGATTCATCACTCTGAAATACAAAACATCAAATAGAGGTTATAATGACTTGCTTTGGGATTGTTTATGTTTTGCTTTTGTGAAAACTAGGGCATTCTCAGTTTAGATATGTAGCAAATACCACAAGGTACATTCCTTCAGCATGTCTTCTGTGAGGAGCTACAGTTCGGCTCAGAGCTGGAGAGATTTGAGCTTTAAAAACAGCCCGGCATTTTAAAAGCTGAAATGAGTTCTGACTGCAGCTAATGCCAGAGGAGGCTTGTGACCTCCTGTCTCACTGGTTTGATGTAGAGATGAGCTACAAAAAATAATACATTTTAACTAAAGTCTCTTTTGGTAATTGTAACTGTAGTACACATACTATCACTTAAATGAATAGATTTTAAAATCAAGCCTGCTCCGCTCTGACCTAAATTTTGAATATCCTTGTTCGGATAGGACTGTTTATAGGTCTATTTGAACCTAGGTTACTGATTTCAGCGAAAGGTTATTTTGCAACCAATTACAGTATGAAAACCTACTGTATAGATGCATACTCTGGTACTTCTGAAATGGGATAAATTTTGGGAAGGGTTGCAGTAATTCTGGTCTAGTACTTGGTGCAAATGGCATTTAAAAGGTCTTGGTTTTTATGTAAAAATCTGAAAAGTAAATGAACCATAAACCGCTTAGTTAAGGTATTTTAATCCTTTGGAATAGGCCAAGACAATACCAGGAAATCTGATTTCCAAGAATTGTTGAAAACCGACAAAACGGCCTTGACAACTCGGGCTGATCAAATGGTTCACAAAAAGGTGAAGGTAAACCTATAAGAGCCTCGGATGTTTTCTGAATTTGAAACCATATGACCACAATGAGAGACCTGGGGAAAATGTGGAAACGCGAGCCAGTGTTGCAGCTGGCAAACACCAGGAAGAAAAACTTGAATCTAACATTGAAAGGGAGCTACAATCTGAAGGCATAATTGAGAGGGACTACAACCCAGGGAGGTAGATGCTGTATTCAAATCCTGAGGATCTCACACACACGGGTTATCATTGAGACCAGTGCACTGCCAATACTGTGAGCCCCGCAGTCAGGTAAAGAATTCAATCGCAGTAATACTTAAGTGATGAATGTAAACACCCGATTGCAGTTTTCTTCTTCTTTAAATAACTCCAAAACGAATATTCAAGATCCTGTCTCGGATGCGATTGTCGTTATTTTTGTACAGCTTTGGTGGGAGTTATTTTGCTGGGCTGAAAATGATTTGGCACTCTTATGAAAACAGCCCAAGGTCCTGTCTGCTGCTAGGTGATTATATTTAATAATAAGGGTAGAAACTGGCTTTGCCTCTTCTAGCATTTCACTACTTAGACCCAACTATAGATTCAAGATGACAATCAATGTTTCTGAGCAGTAAATTAGTCTTCGGCTGCTGCCTTGCACAAAACCATTATCGTTAATTTGTTTCTAACAGGTGAGATGACATTTCTGATTATTGCACCTCTCCCTCTATAAGTACAACGGCCCGAGGGTTTGCAACATTTATTTATTAGTTTTTTGCCAGATGTAGAATTCAATACGCCTTTTGATTTATTAAAAAAACCCTTTGTTGGCACACCTACACTGCAATTGGCAGGAATGCATGTTACTAGGTTTGCTGTAAATAAAATAGAGGCTTAGACTCGGTATTTTCATATGGCAGCCAAACAAATTAAATTCCAAAACAGTAACACAACAAATAGAAAAATTAATCAAAGCAATTCGAAAACTTAACAAATGGGGAAACGCAAAGACCAATTCAGAGAAAACGAACCCAAATGTCATTGTTTTATGATTTATTTAAGATGAGAATGAGCTTTTTCCATTTTTGATATTGTTTGTTGTTGATACCATAGAGCTTATGCTGTGTTTGGATACGTTTGCGAGGGGAAGCACTGGTCCTTCAGATACGTTTATGAGACCCAGGCCTGTTTGTGTGAAAGTGGAGAAATCCACACGGAGAAGGAAACTATTCCAGTTATGTTGCGTGGAATGGCAAGACACACCATCGTCTTTGTTTAGGTTGCATTCTTCCACCAGGTAACATTAACCAAACAAAAGCGATGACCGCTGAAGTACAGGTCAAACTGGATTGCAGTCTGAATTCGGATGACAGATCCCTTTGTGACTTCGTAATTGGGCAATCAACCCATTGTCAATACAGTATCAGTTTTCAATCTGTAGATCTGGAGGAGACTGTGAGGTATTCGGTATTGTTTTCGTTATCATGTGAATTGGAAGGCAGTCAATCCAATATGGAGAACTTTATATCTATATGTGTTGCTTGATAGGCTTGATGCCATTCCCAAACAAACAAACAAACAAACATCTTTAACTCTACTGAGCTGTGCCATCCATGCAAGGTCTGGGTCCCCAGTGGATTGGCTACAGTTTCATCTCCACAACATCTGTGACATTTCAATGCCTAGTTCTATTCGTCTCAATGAAGCCACTACCACCACAGCCAGCTCAGGTCACAGTCAGGTATCGTTTGAAATGTAAGGACGAACAACAAACATGTTACACGTGTCTGAGAATAGGTCTGGAGTCCCTGGGGTCCGGTCCCAGCACATTGCGAGATCTTTGGGTCGTCGTTCTTACAGAATCTGCCCTTCACACGGGCTCAGCGGGGAAACGGGGAATGGAAAGCCAGCAGATTTTCCGTTTGCGTGTGCCATCATGTGTGTCTGTCCTGAGATGCACACTTTCGACGTGGCATTTGCATAAGGCTGAGATGTTTGTGGTAACATCATGGAACAGAACCATTGCATTGATGCAGAAGGGAGCCAACACCAGATACATTTTGAATTTCCACCACCTACTGTCACCTCTGCCCTTTGTTTCTGGTTTTAACAGATGTAGGGAATACAATACTCTCCTGTAACTGTATTGTGTCTGTGTAGCAAAGGCTCGTTTTATTAAAAGGCCAGTGTGTTACACGTTTCTGATTTATTTCACCAATATTGATGGTGTTTACCTTTTCCTCTTTCAGCTATACATTCATTTTTAATTTTATACATGCATCAGATTTTAAGAATGTTTTTCTGCTCTCTTTCTCCCCCCCTTTTCTTTTATTGCAGGGTGTAGGTGTCTTAACTGCCAGTTCATATTATGCAACCCTGGAGTATGGAAACCTTAAACCGTTTACTTCAAAGGCCCGATAAATATAAACCAGTTTTTAAGATTTTGTATGAAACAATTATGTCTGAACTTGCAATAATGTATCACTTTCAAAAGTATCCTAAGTTACATAAGAGAGGTGTTATTTCAAACAGAGAGAAACAAACGTTGAAGGCAGAGTTAACCCCAGGGCAGAACCTAACCTTTGTTTTTGGTATGTATTTAATTGAAAGATTAAATCAATTCCACCTAAATCCCATTTAACACATGTGAACATGTTGGGAGAAGTTCCTGTAAATGATTTCATCTTAACTTCCAAGATTTATAGGAAAGCTTGTTCAATCAATCAATCAATCAATCAATCAATTCAATGTTCATCTGTATAGCGCCCTTCGCAGATTAATGAACAGACAATAACAAAATAAATAAACCACTCATGACATATAATGAACCATTAGGCATGGAGGAGAGAAAAACAAAAAATCCTATGAATGGCAGATTGTTATAGAAGAAAATAAATCTCCAGACAGTACAACTCCATGTTACAGCAGCAATTTTAGTAAACGGTTCATAGCTCATCTATAGGGTCTAGAACATGAATTTTCTGTGAAAACTGCATTGCTTTCACACCCTATTTCTGATCTTGATTGTGCTGATGTTGTTGTTGTTGTTTTAACTTTTACTGACACAAAAAACAAAACATAAACGTGTCCATTAAATTAAACTTGTTAGAATCAATGTATCCTTACAACGTGCCCCCCTGTGACACATGTGATGTTTACCTGACGAATACAACTATTACGGGATGTCTGAAGAAGACTATCGCACGGTGGTAAAATAGGAAGACATTCACTAATGCCCGCTAATGACAGTGACAGATTCGCACTTCACACAGTAACCGCTGCTGCTCAGCTCCGGCCACATTGTGTCGGCTGCGCTGGAGCTGCTGTACCTCCACCCGGCGCCCCTAGGAGGCAGCACCGGGGCGCACGGCCGCCGCACGGGAGTCTCTCCGCGAAGAGAGGAGGCGGACGCGACCGGGAGGCACTACAGCATCAGCAGCGCCGAGGAGCGGAGCCTCACAGCCTCACAGCCATGGATGCGCCAGCAGCCCCGGGACCCGGGCTCGTCTGCGTCTGACGCCTCGCCTTCTGTGTCTTCTGGTTCCATCCATCCATCCAACCATCCATCACAGCAGCCTTTTCTCATCGCTGGAGCCGAACAGAGCATTGGGGCTGCTGCCCACACGCAATGGCTGCACCAGCTCCATCCGCATCGCCTGCCTCCGGTCAAGGATTCCCAGCATAGGAAACTCCGTGGAGGACTCTGGCCTTTTTTGGGGGGGACGAGGGGACGAGAACCCCGGTATCTTTTTTTTTTTTTTACATCAATTTATTTCTTTAGTTCTATTTTTGAAATACATGAATCAGCAAAACAGAGGCTGGCCACTGACGCCTGCGTAACTGGCTGCAAATCTCTCTCTTTCTGGTCATTGTTCATTTGATTTTTGCCCAAGAAAAGCATGAACTCGCTGCTCTTCGGGGAGCTGTCCCAGGCCGCCGGGGTGGCCGTGGTGCCGGTCAGCGCAGCCCCGGCCGGCGGCTCGGGCACGGCGGTCACCAGCGCCCTGCGCAACGACCTGGGATCCAACATCCACGTCCTGAAGACGCTCAACCTGCGCTTCCGCTGCTTCCTCGCCAAGGTGCATGAGCTGGAGCGCCGCAACAAGCTGCTGGAGAAGCAGCTGCAGCAAGCCGTGCAGGAGCAGTGCCGCTACCGAGCGCTGTACACCCGGGAGCAGGCGGTGCAGACGGACTTCACGTCCCCGGAGCACGGCGTGCCGGTGCCGCCGTACCTGCACTCTCGCCTGCCGGGCACCATCTGGAGCTTCACGCACGTCCGGCGGCACGGAGAGCGCTTCGAGACGCTGCAGGGGCCCGGCGTGAGCTGGACGCACCCGGACGGGGTCGGGGTGCAGATCGACACCATCACGCCGGAGATCAGGGCGCTTTACAACGTGCTGGCCAAAGTCAAGCGAGAGAGGGACGAGTACAGGAGAAAGTAAGTGGCGCCTGTCGTCCTGCACCCGTGGGTCGGTTTGGTCCAGGATGCCAGACGCATCTCTCTCGCATCTAAATCTCTCCAGATCAATGATCTAGTTGCCCAGCTGGACCAGAGGAGGGTCTGGTGGGATGCTATGCAGGGCCTCGCAGACGCGCAGATGGTGCATTAGATGTGTAGTATGTGTTTTATGATTGTATGTTGCTTTAGACCGGGCCCGCATACGGAGACAGCGCAGTGCTGTTCGGTGTGTAGATCACAGCTCAGCACACGCAGGAGACCTGTGCTTGTGGAAGTAGCGAGTCCCCATACTGGTGCTGGTGGAGGTTTCTGAGATTGCACAAAAGCTTGTGTGTCACATGAAGATGTCTACAACAAGGGCTGATTTAATGCATTCCATGTATTTACTGACTGATTTGCCATGGGTTGAGGTGGATGGACCTTTCCTTTAGTACAGCAAACATGATTTAGCTAGGATGAGGTGGCAGTGTTTGTGGGGATGTTTAATGCGCCTCTCAGAAGAAGCCTGGTGGAAATAAAGTGTCTGGATTATTCTCACAGCTATGCAACGAAGAGTTTTATTGTCTTTCTTGACTGAGGATGGCATGGATGACTGCAAACCCAACTAACGGTATCAGAGATGAGCGGAATAGTTGGATCTAACTGCTAATCTATATATATATATATATATATATATATATACATGTTCAAACATTGTTTACAGTTGAACAATCAACGACTGTGTCACAGCTTGTTTTATATCAGATATCTTCATGGGTTTGTCTCTCTAACACATCGCATACAGTCAATAGAGATAATAACGTCTTCATAAGGTTAACAGAAACAAGTGTGTAGTAAACGTTTAGTAAGGCTTGGTGTGCCATCTTTCATTCATGTATGATGTTCCCAATCAGATCATACATGTTAATCGTTAGCCTGGACGGATATAACACGTTTCCCTGCCCTTATCGTCAACTGAAGCAGTTCATAAACTCTTCCTCAGGAATATATAGTTGTCTGATGTAGTGTCTGTGTTTTCCTGTCCCGTATGCTGCAGTAATAAAGGCGCATAATGCCGGGGAGTGCCACTGTAAAAGAAACTTGAAAGTGTGGACAATGTCCTGCCCTGTGAATGGATTGGGATGATAAAATGTTATTTACCTCCTGTTTGCATGTAAAAGACTGGAGACAGAACTGGACTGGAGAGTCTGCTGAGCTCTAGAGCTTCACTTTATGGCACAGGCCAGTGCTGCAAACTGCATAGCTTACTCTCTCACAGACCTCTGCACACAGCTGTCCTTCCAGTTTGAAAGATTTCCATTCATGTTAATTCCCCCTCTTCATTTGCATTGCAAAGAAGTTATATTGGCAACGCTGTGTTTATTTGTTTATTTATTTAGATCTGGAATATGATTGCTTATGGGATAAACGATATCAAACAAAGTGTGTGGTATGACCAGATCTGTGTATCAATTTCTAACCTGTATTTTAGCTTCCTTGTTAGCATCTGCCCTGAACATTTCATGAACATGCAAACACTTGACCAGGAAAAGCAGTTTAGCAAGCGGGGGTTTGGCATTTGATGTAATGAAATGTGAAGTTCACAACTCATTGGACCTAATCTAATATGTAATGGCATATTGTTTTATTCAATAGACCTGTCTGTCTTATCCTTAGGCAATAAAAGACAGTTGTTCCCTCATAGTTAACTTATTATGTGTTTGGGTTTCATAACTGCTATGCATAAATCCGATGCTTTCTGCACTGAAAGTCATTTTAATTTGAACGAATACTATTATGTAATTCAATGAAAATTAGTTCCGGCTGTTATTGTTTTCAGTTCCATATTTTATGTTCTGGTTCCTCTTTAGTTAGTTGCAAGTCCACCAAACCTCAGATCCGAAGATTAGATTTCAATGCATTTGTAAATTAGACATGATTCCCTTTTTCTCCCTTTTTTGGTATGTATTTAATCAAGATGTCCTATACTAATAACCAGCTTTGAAACCAAATAAAGGTTAATAAATATGAATTGTTATTGTTGATATATAGACAGACATACATAGAGGCATTGATAGTTCCCGAAAGAATTCAGTGGGTGGAAAAATTTGAATGAATCACAAAAAGAGTTTTCAAGCTGTCATAAAGTTTGGTCCTTGGCTTTATTGTCATCGACAGGTTTCTTCATGTTGTAATTAAAGAAATATGTAGGGCGCTTTAAGGACAAACAAAAATGGAAATTAGGCAAGGGTGGAGAGCTGAAAATGAGCCGCCAGTAGACAACGCCATGATGGGAGAAGAGGAAAGGGATTACAGAGAAAGACCAGGGGCTACAGAGATGGGAGAGTACATAATAGTCTTAGTCGAGTTTAGTTTAGAAGATTATTAATCACAAGAGGAAGAAATTAAGGTATATTCCCTCCTGCCGCTGCGGAAGAGGAGTGGCTCTGTTCCAGCTCTCTGTTCTGTTTACATTAGTTTGAACACTGTTCGTGGTTGGAGAATTATAACATGATGTCCGCAGTGGTATAACGGGACCAACTATAAGATGGAATAGCATCACGACCGTGCGCATTAGATGCATTAGCCCCCTGAGAGGAAACGTCATGTTTTGATGTGTCTGAAGCCTTAATGATGATGAATAATGGGGGGGGAACCACACACACACTAACACACACAAAAACATAGCTTCGGTTAATTGCTTTTCAGCAGGTGATAATTAATTGCTCCTCCAGCCTCCCGTACAGGTTGTGACATGCACAGTACTGGTGCTGCACAGTGCTTTTTACATTCTGCCTCCCCCCAACTGTCTTTTGTGGTTGGCGTATGTGGTGGCACTGAAGGGAAGTGCCAGCCGGGTTTTTTTTTTTTGCATGATGACTGATGCAGTTTGCAGGCTTGGCTCGTAATGAATCACTTTAATGCATGCTTCTGCACTGTGTGGTTTAACGAAGAAAAGCGTGTCTTATATTTAAGAATATATTGTGTTTCTGTGCGTCCAGTTGTGTCAAGGGATGGGAGTGATGAGATTTTAACTAACAGTGCAGCACACGTTAAAGTCTTCAGGTTTAATGAGCAGGAAACTGTGTCCTTTAACATTGTGTTTGTTTCCGTTTGAAATGGCGTGCAATGGGGGATAGAAAATCAATTTCAGAATTGCACAGTAAGGCCAAATCCCCTTCACATGTATGAAAGGAATGGGTTATCTGGGGAAACAAGAAAACTAGGTCATACACCCAGCTAGGTTTTTGTTCTCTACAGTATCATAACTCTCCTATAGGTAGAAAAAGGACAATGTATATATTTTGTAGGATTCTCCTGCCAGAAACAAACAAAAGTCCATCAGTAATAGTCCTAAGAATTTGGAGAAAGTTATCGGGAACTATTTATTTGTTTAATCCATTACGTAAATTCTTTGTGGATTAGCCCTTTCAGGATTAGTCTTCAAAACCGATGCACCTCGGTTTCGCATCCTAAGAAGGACTGCAGCCGGATTCCTCAGACCCGTACTGCTGTTGCCATGGGGGAGCGGGTGAAACAAACAGCCTCATATTTCCAGAGTGGCGTCCATTTAACAGCCCAGTGCCACGTTCAGGAATGGCACTCGATCACACTCGGGCTGAGGTATATACAGCCAAGCACAAGGACGCTTTTTGGAGATTATTGTTGTCGTTTTCGGTTTTTGATTTCCCATCTGTGATGTGGTCGACTTCTGGGTCTTTTTTCGTCTATTGGTTTCCATCCATTCCTTTGTCCATCTTTGATCTGTTCTTCTTGCAGTGTGTCTGGCGTGTTGCCTTTTTAACGTTTTCACTCATATTTTGTTTTTGTCTTTATATATATATATATATTATTGGGAGGTTGTAGGTAAAAGCAGATGCTGCAATGTACAAAAACATAATTACAAGTCCTCCTGTTCGCTTGGGCTGTGCGAGATGAGGAGTCAGTGATTAACATCCTTGGGAGGACTTCTAAAAATGACTCTAAACGTCCCCTGGTGTTTATTTATTTAATTAATTTGAAATAAGCTATAATAAGCGGCTCTCAGCTGGTCTGTTTAGAAGTTCAGACCAGCCCTGCTCGTTAAAGTACTTGGCTTGATATAATGCCTCGTAAATCTGGACCTGTGTATATTACCCTAATTTCTCTGGTGTCATCTTTTTCCTTTCTGACAGAGGTGCACTTACTGTAGAAAATACGTGTTGTTAAGGGTATGAATTACTTCTGCATCCCTGGCAGCCGACTGTTTTCACAGATTTCAGTACGATATGACAGGTATGCTGTAGGTTTTTCTAACAGTGTGAAAGGCAATTTGTTGGCCTAGTTTAAGGATAAAGGTGGTATGCAAAAGCAGGTGGTCAAGCTGACTGCAACTTCAAAGGGTCCCAACAAAGACAGCTGTCATTCATTCCAGGCCTCCTGCAAATTAACACGAGTGCGTGTTTTTATGGGAGAAAATGAAGAAATGCGTCCATAATAGTCTACCATTGGTTCTAGAGGCTGTAAAACCTCCCTTTTAATCGTTTTTAGCCAAAGGGAGCTAAAATCCATACTACACTGTAAATAATTAGTGTTCTTAACAGGAGCCTGGGCATAGACTTGATGTTTTGTGCGTTGTTTCAACAAATACCAGTGAAGTGTTTGGCGGAGTCCCTCGCACAACACTGTGGCCTGCACAGACTCGCTGAGACGGGAAGCCTGGGGGTGGATTTCTGACCGCAGTGGGATTGTACAGAGCGTGAATCAAATGGCCCTGTGTTACAGAAAACTGGGTTCAACTCTGCCCAACTGCCAGGAGATTTTATTTCAGTGTAATCCTTAGAAACCAGTGTGACCCATATGTCACATCCAGAGGCCTGGTGCACTGGGGCACTGTATTTTGATCCAGCTTTGTTAAATGTTTGGATAATAACATTGCACTGGTTTCTTAAGGGTTAAATATGAAAAACAAATCCACTTATTTGCAGGCGTTGTTCCCCTTCATTTTTTTCCCTTTAACTCATCTTGTGTGCCTGAATCTGTAATCGATAGTCCAGCGACTGCTGTAAACTCTTAATGAAAGTGTCCGTCTGTTCATTGTGAAGTAATTACAATGCATTCTGGGGCCTCTTCTTGGTCACTCCTGCATTAGGTAATGAAACATGGGGCAGTCAGAGTTATTGCTGTTCACAGGCACTTAGCAACTCCACCCTCCCCCGGCAGGGTATTCAAACATGATAGTACTGTGTCTGTGCTAAACACATCCTGTTCAGGCCATGCATATTTCCCCTATACATTAGGTAGTGCCCTACCTAAGCACTGCACCCAATTCTGCGCATTCTCTGCGCATACCGCCACACGTTTAGCGTCCTCCTCTTTGTCAGACTAATGACTAGAAAAAACTCGGTCCCAAATCCCACTGTGCATACGTTGGATTCTCAGGTTATAAATAGCCGAGGAAGAAATAGAAATGGAAATGCCTTTGCCTGTGCCACGTATGAAATATGATGCCCCTCTTTATGTCAATATTTGCCCAGGTTGTTAAGAGCATGCTTGTGTGCAGAATGGCCACAGATTGTGTGTCAGCTCCATTCCCTATATCCTATATGCATTATAAGCATGTGTTATGTGCTGGACAACAGTGAACCATATACCCCCCTACTCTGCATATCAGAGAATCTCATTTGAACATTCGAAGGAGAAAAAAAAGCAGTAAGCACATTTTTATTGAACTGGAATTGCAGAACTGTATTGTACAGTAGATTTTCAATGTGGACTGAAGAATGTAATCTTCTTGGGGTATATATGTCCTGTTCTGTCCTCTACCCTTACAAAAAAGTAGTTAAGTACACAATGAGTTTGCTTTAGGTTTAATAAAGTACACAGTGTACTTAACTGTACTTCCTTTTCATGAGGGCAGCCAAGCTATACGTCGGGGACTGGTGTTTTATCACTGGCTTTATAGCCAGGCATGACCAGAGATGTTGAGTGCTGACTAATACGTTACTAATCTCCAGAAACAAAGACTTCTGGAAGAAAAGAAAAGCAGATGAGAGAGGGAGAGGGGGAGAGAGAGAGAGAGAGAAAGGAAATTAAAATTCCTGTTATTTCTGAATAGTACCGTTAGGCATCCACATCCAGGAATAGTCTAGCTAGCAGCTCGCGTTCGCACCGGAAATGGCTGTCTGCTGCATGGGGTCCAGTGTCACATCCCTCGATTATTCCCCCTGTAGGGACGTGCTCCAGGGGCTGCTCAGACTGTGACGTCGTTTCCTTAGGAAGCTCTGTTCACGCTGTGCCTTATCTTTCTCGTGCGTGAGGGGGTTTAGGGGTGAAGGAGAGGTAGAGGCTGAAAATGGGGTCTGTGTTCCCAAAGTACAGAGGCTCTTTGTGGTGGGGTCTGGCCAGCTACAGCAGCTGTTTGAAGGAATTGCCCCTCAGCTGTTCCTGACTAGGCATTAGCAAATGGCACAGTGCCACCAGACAGAGCGCCACCCCCCACTCGATTAAACACGGATGTAGGTTACGCAGTCCTGTGCTTCTCAAGCTGGAATTGTATTTAATTAATCGCCGTAATGCCAGGCAGGTCAAACTGTTGTTCTCTGGTTGTAGCGGGAGTTTCAAAGGGGAATTCAGTGTAAAGCTTCGGTGTAAATATATATAAAAGTTGTCTTATTTTGTTTATACACGCATACATATTCAGAGCGGTCGTTTTTGATCTTTTCTATAATCCCAAAGCTACAATGAAGAGACTTTCTTTGGTTTGGTTTGTTTTCATTCTCATTATCTGTGCTATTTCGAGATTAGCTGTTCCTCAGAAGAATGTAAACTGTTAAATAAAGAAATGGAAATGATGCTGAAGTTGCATGGGAGAGCAAAGCGTTAATATAATGTATTTACAATTGCAAAATAAGTAATCTTATACAAAGGGATAAATACCCATGGGGATATTAACAAGACAGGAAGTTGCAGTAACTGTGGCCTTGTATTTTTTGTTTCATTTCACATAATCGGAATCCACCCTAAAAAGATAATTAAATTCCCAGACTGCTCTTTACTCCGTTTATAATCTCACTAACTTCTCAACATCTGCTTATCTTCTGTCCTTTGTGTTGTATTTTGTCTCATAATAGTACAGGACAGAAGTAGCCAAAGAGCGAAAGGCTAAACTTAGTGTTGTTTTGAAACACTGAGAAGATGCATGTAAAATTGAAACTGAGGTGCCAATTGGGGTGGGAAACGGCACTTTAGGTTCGTTGTAATGTTCAGCTTCCCTATAGGGATAATCACTGAGTTGGGATAAGGAATGACTTATTCAGAAATAACTATGGTTAACGGACGACATTTCTTTCGCTTACAATTTGCTGTTCATACTGGGTGCTGATCTTGTCGGCAAGAGGAAATGTTAAAAATGTAGGTTTCACCAAACAGCTGGTATCGGAAACTGTGTGGCTGGTTTACTGATGAGATTTTGTTGGACTGAAATGCTTTATTTGGCGTTCATAGGAACAGTTATCGCAGTGTGTACACATAGAGCCTGGGTTTTCCGTGTAACTCCAAGGATCTGGCCAAGTAACTAGTCCGCCAATGTAACAGCAGCCTGACGCACAATCTAGTATGATTCAGTGAAACCGCGTACGTGAAATTACTAGATCTACTTTTTGCTTTTGGAAGGGCTCTGTCAGTGGCATCCCTTACGGCTGGGTGATCAGTTTTTTCTTGCATATCTACCATGTCTGTGAACTAAAGTTACCCACATCTAAAAGTAGCAGCGCATTCTGTGTTGTATAAAAATACCCCTCCCTATCATAGCTTCATTGCGCCCATCTGTCCTTTCCTAGATGTCTGCCTCTGATCTAACCCTTCCTCTCTCATGTGAAACCCTTTATCGGTTTCTTTCATTGCATTCTGTGAATTCCTCCGTGACGGCCCCACCGAGTGAGTTCCTACAGCTGCACAAGTACAGTTTCAACAGTACGTCTGCTTTTAATCCCTGAGTTATAATCTCACAGTGACGAGTGATCCGGGCCTGGCCCTTGTTTGGTTGTTACTCAGACAGTCTGAATTTTTAAAACCATAATCCCTTTTATGAAAACTGTAAAATGAACTACCACTACTGAGTCCATTGTAGACTCTGAGTTCAAATAAGTTCTATATTTAACGTGATTATCAAATGTTTTGTTAAATGAAAACATCTTTTACCCCACAATGTACTGTAATGTATAAATATGTTGTGCTTTATGTAAGGTAGTGTGTGTGTGTGTGTGTGTGTGTGTGTGTGTGTGGCATCAGCTTGGTGGGTGATGTGAGCAATGAAAATAAATGGTACAAAATCATCAATGGGATCTCCTTCAAAAGCTGTACAGTGGGTTTCGCTGTCGGGGGCTCTAGGGGGGTGAAACCTGTGAGCCCCTGGGGGTGGGAGTGTGGGTGGCAGTGAGGTCACCCATTTCCTGGGATGCATTGTCCAAAATGGAGCCGCCTCATTGCTCAGGCACTCACCCCTCCCTCTCTGCAGCACAGCCCCCCCCACACACACACAGCCGGGGACACACGGAAAAATACAACCACGTCATATTCATTCAGCGATGGTTAGATCGTGTGCTCTGTATAAATGATGCATTAGCAACATTACTGGTATGATTTAGGAAATAAAAGTATATCAGGAGGTTTGGGATTCAGGGAGGTGCCGTTCAAGCTTATTGGACCTTCCCATTGTCATTCCCACTGGGGAGAAGCAGGCATACAGACGTCCCCGTCAGCCTGTATTTATGTGTGGCTAAATAAGGACCTGGGGAATAATTCGCTCTGGTATCTTTAATTTTCCCGAGGCAATTAATAACTGGAAACAGCTGATGGCCCGAGTTGCTCCTTCGATGTTCCTGCTCCTGTAATGCTTACACTTTCCGTCCATGCATAAGAAGGGTTTCATTATATAGAGACAGTATGTGGCGACATATAGTGCCAGTCTTTGATGAGGAAAAGTTGTGGGTTCTGCAGCATTTGTAGGAAGAAAACGGTCTAGAAATTAAATTAAGTAAAATAACAGTAGGAGCAAAAATCTGGGCAATTCTTACATGATGCAGTGTATATTATAATATACAGCCCTACCTGTTTTTGTGTTTCTTGTTGTTGTTATTGTAGCTCACACACTATGTATTGCCCTTTAATGTTTCTGGCTTCTTCCTTATGTAACTCCTAACAAAACACAAACTTCTTTTGAACTTTCCAACCAGCTGATGCCAGCTCTGAGGAGCAGAGCATGTGAGATGTTGTTTTCAGTCTCTTTGCACCTCAGGTTGGACAAAGACCTGCTTTCTGGCTGAATGGTGTCAGATTGTGTTTCCCCGTGTTCGTTCGTTAATTACCTCAGAGGAATCAATTAGCAACCAGGAAGGAAAGGACCTCTGTGCTATAGGCTTTAGCCTGCATGTATTTTTTTGCCAGCTATTTGGGTAACACACTGACCTCCATTCACAGTACCTTTTAATGATGACTCCCCCCCCCCCCCCCGTTGTAGAGATATTATGCTAATTTAAGCCAATCTGGTAATTGCATTAGGCTAGGGAAGGAGTTGTGTGAAAAAGGGGCTTTCAGGAGATTCATTGGAGGCTCCGGCCAGAGTGGCACTCAGGCGTGACTCGGCCCTGCTGTGTGAACATACTCTCCTCTGCTCAATAGCAAGAATGACATATTTCCTCCCCCGTATTGTATCTTTGCACGGCTAAAGGATTGGTGCCTATTGGAAAAACAAAACAAAAACAAAGGCCTTTATTCCTGATTCTGTTCCCAGCACTGTGTTCTCCAGTCGGCCTGGACAATGAGAGCCCCAGTGTTGATTTTGAATAAAAGTCTTGTATTTCTGCTGTACCCAGATGTGTATACCCATGAGATGCCTGGCCTGTTGATGCTGTCAGACAGCTGGTGGGGTTAGCTGTCTTTCCTAGCGATGCACAGGTGAAAAATTGAGTCAAAGGGAGGGTGTGTGTCCGTGTGCTTTTTCAAATCAAGTCCTTTCTGTGGCGAGGTCAGGATGAGAGCCGAACGGTCCATCTTAGCTTAATGCGTTACATGAGCACATTTAATCAAAAGGCATTATTTATTTTGATTCAAGCAAAGAGCATTAAGGATCAAAAGCCTTGAACAGCATTTATTTTGTATGCGTTTGTTGTCTTTGCTGTGTTTGTACTTCTGAACTAAAAGCACAGTCTGGGAATGTCTGAGTCTGAAGATGTGGCTGTGTTCCTATCGGGGTTAGTTAACCAGGAAAACATTTCAGCTCGGCAAGGAGGGTTGTTTTTTCCCAGGCGTTTATAAAAACAATAAATAATCCTGTTGCAATAATCATGAAAGGCAGCACAGTAAGGAGAGAGGGTTTATTTGAGGCCTTCACATTCCCTTGTTATGCTTTTCCTAAGCTGGATTTTGAAGTCCTATAAAAAGTAGTAATTAAAGGGAGGTTACACAAAATCTGTTCTCCAGTGTAGTGTGGCTTCATCTAGGATATTACATGCTTGATTTAGAAAAAAATGATTGCGCTGGAGGTAATCCAAAGGGTAATCTTAGGACTGAAAACTAAACCTTAGGCACTGAACATGTCAGACGAATTTAATCTTCTTGGTCTGGAACGAAGACGTTTATTAAAAGGGATTCACACAAAAAATCTGCCCAAATGTGTACAGCACCCCTGGACACAAACGGAAAGCCAGGACCGAGGGTGGGAGCCCTCCGTCACAGCTGAATGTGGCCGCGAGGGAGGTGTCTTCTGGTAAACGACCCCAGGCCTCCGAAGCTCGTGCTAATGACGGCATTTTTCACCCGCTGACGTGCGAATGAGAGCGGTGGCCCCTGGCTGCGTTATTACGCGAAATCCAACGAGGCCGGCGTTGTCTGTATGAGCCGAGCTGCGGACAAAGGCACCCGCTCTGAACAAGGCGGTATTCATGAGGGCCAGAGAAGGCCTCGCTGATCATGCCAGGGGGTTGACTTTCACTCTGGTGAGCCGCAAGAAAAGACGAAGCGAGTTAGTCAGTGTAAGCTCTTAATAAATCCTTTTGTTTTTCACCGATCGCTCTGAATCGCAACTGGGCACGGCACAAGTGTGGCATGCTCCGTGAGAGCCAGGGATCGGGAGAAAGAAGTGTTGCGTGTGTTAAGAGTGTGAAAATAGGGTGGCACTAGGAGTTGTTTGGAAGTTGATCTGAAACTGAGCCAACTTCCTTGAAAAATTGTGTTTCAAGGCTTCTTAAGAAAACCACTGTGCCCTCAACAGCCCTGAGTCGTGAATTGTCACACCCAGGTGATATATTCATCAATTTCCACTTACTGACATGCTAAGAGTTTTTTTAAAACTCATATTCTGTGCACACCACATCTAGTTCTCACCCATAGTGCCACCTCACAAGAAATAACTATTGCAAAAGCTGGGCCAGTGTCATATTTCTGCCATATTTCTGTGCTACATGTTACTCCAGTACAATTATCTGTATCTTCTTCCCTGCACAGGATGGTAACAAATCCTACTCTGTTGAATGATCCTGCCAGTTCCCTGTAAATCCGTACAATAATAGAGGATACAGTAGGATTTGGCTTGTGTGCCTTTTTGAAATGACCAGTTACAAACCCCCAATGTGGTGATCTTTCGATGGCACACACACAGACCTCTCGGCCCCATGGTCAGAAAGCAGACGAGTATCGGAGCGGTCAGGTTAAGCGTGTGTCGATCTTCCAAAGTGGGACAGACCCCTGGGAAGGCAGGGCATGAATAATTGAAATGGCAGCTGAATTTAGATCCACTGTGGTGAGGATCAATGGGAGAGAACCCTGACGAGACGCTTTTCTTCTCCGCTACCTTTTCCTGATGGAAATGGGCAATTTAATGTTGGAAAGCTAGAGATTGACATCTTATACCAGTGAGCATAAGTGTCCCATTAAGAGGTAGCTTAGACTGATAAGGTTTGACCAATCCAGGGAATCAGGACATACAAGTGACGCTTAACAGTAGGAGATATATGATCAAGGAGAGAGATGGACAATGAATTATCAGAACATCTGTTTTGTTTTGTTTTTAGAACTATATGTTTGCTCAGGAAACCAGCATTAATCACACTGTTCTCAGGAGAAGCGATACAAAGTACAGGACTGTACCTATATTTGCTTCCCGTGTGTCACAATAGGTTACATAAGAAACTGCCAATCTCACAAAAGGCTGGGCAAACTGATAAAGTGCCCTGGTTACGCACAGATGACCTCCATTTATCTCGCTTAGAAAGTGCTGTTCTCCTCAGAGGGCTTGTCTTGATGGAAACGTTAACAGCAGGTAAACAAGTAGGACTTCCCCTGCCATTACACGGCACTTAGATCAATTCCAGATTAAACACGTTCCAATACAAAATGCAGAAAAGTCACGTCTTTATTTCAGTGTCCGCCTGTTTAATTGTATCAACACACACACACACTCACGATGGACAGTGTGATCTGCTGTTATACCAGTACCAATACGTGCGGATTCCAATCCAGTCTGACCAGACAGGACAACAGAGGTGAAATTCATTTGTGACTGCGTTCGCCCCGGCTTTCTCCAACGCTGCTGTCTGGCAGCTCCCACCTGCATTGCAACCTGGCACAGGAACAACAAACAAAACCCTTCTTTTAATTAAATTGGGCAGAGTCTGTTGCTGTTTTGTTCCTGCAGCCCCCCTTCCCCCCCGCACAGCAGTCTGCAATGAAGGAGGACTTAGTCACGATGTCGCATCCTTAATCTCACTGGCCACTGTCTCTCCCTGTCTGTCTCCTTTGAATTCTGCTCTGGAGTCCATCAGGCTGATTAATCCCCAGGGGGTTTGGGATATGTGAACTGCATCAGCAAAATTCGACCCTGTTCACCCATATCAATACACACACTCCCTGGTTCCATTTGAGATTACCATATTTTATTATTTTCTAATTCATAAAACAGTAATATTATGAATAATTATGGAATAACCACAGGTGTCCACCCTTCTCAATTTCTGTTCACAGGTTTTTTT
Source organism: Amia ocellicauda (assembly GCF_036373705.1). Lineage (NCBI taxonomy): Eukaryota > Metazoa > Chordata > Actinopteri > Amiiformes > Amiidae > Amia > Amia ocellicauda. The sequence goes on along the minus strand of NC_089867.1, from coordinate 21,954,737 downwards.
CTTTTAAATAAACAAACCCCACCCAAAGAAAAAGTCCTTCCACTTAATATGTTGTCTTTTCCGCAGGGCATTAGAAAAGGGAAGATCCCTAATGCGCTTTGAGCGAATACTTCGATGTGGTCTCATCAATGAACTTAACCGCCGTCCAGTTTGTTGTGAGCTGTCCGATGCATGTTGACAAGCCCCTGGCGCCACTCCAGCCCCCGTTTAAAAGACAAGATGATGAGGGATTTCATAAGCACGGCTGCAGTCTGCCTCTGGGGGTCAAGGGCTGTCTCGTCTCTCCGTTCAGATTTGCATTCTTACCTAGATGTCTTCGCTGAGCTGATGGCTCCTCTGCAAGAAGAAACCAATTATTGACTCAGGCAGTACGAGCTAACGATGATCGTTGAGATGAATATGGACGGGAAAACTGGGGGCGATTGCTGATGCTAGATCAAGTCCTCAATCAGCAGCAGTTAATGCCTCACAGTCCTCATAGTAGAGAGCAATACGGCAGTATGGATCAGACACCGATGGGGTTAGAATAACGAATGGATGTGCCGTGTTTGATTTTCCACCTCATTGGTTCAATTTCTACAAGGAGCTGTTAAATCAGAACAGGAGCAGCCTGGAGTCTCATTTCAATCTCTGCTCTCTGTGTTATTCTGCTGCTGAGTGTCCGTGCGCCGTCTGGTGCAGGTCTGACTGGATCACTCGAACCCAGTACTGTCAGAGCTGGTGCAATTCCACTGTGAGCCGAGAGAGCCATGCATCACCGCTTTAATTGGTCGTGTTTCTGGGGAATGTTTGCACTTTGCCCGAGGCTACGCGGCCATCGGAGTCCTCCGTGTAAACTAATGAGCTGAGGGGGTGAGGAGACTGTAAAACTCCCTCATTCTTAGTCCTAGGGAGTGGTTCCTCTGCTTTATAGAGCTGTGAGGGAAATTAGATGGACCTTGGTCGCCATTGTCACTGTTCAACAATTTTGTGGATTGATTGAAGAGTTTAAGCAGCTTTGTCTAATGTGATTAAATATCACCGGTTTTGATGGACGTCTATAGTATATTTACTTATGATTGATGATAATAATATATACAATTCAAAATTTAATTGTTGTTCGTGCATTGTGTTTTAACTGTGAGATGATTTATGTGTTTGCACTAAGCGGCTGTTGACGTGCAGACAAAACATTGTGTATTTATGCACATTTTGTAATTAACTTGTCTCTTCAGCTCTCAATGAATGAACAGCTGCTAAGCTTGCTGAGCCCTGGTTGGACATGATGCAAGTGGAATTTAGGACACCCTTGACCCCTTTGGCTTTGCACACTGGCCTACCTGGAAGGCAAATGATCTGTTTTGTAATTACCATCGCCTTCTCTTTTTCTGTGAACGCTGGCAGTTCATTGTTGGCAGCCTGTTTAGTGAATGTTCCCGGGGAGATTCCATTCAATCACTTGCCTGTTATGTTAATGCTGCTTCTGGTTCCAGTTAACTCATCTTTCAAGACCGTTAGTGAGGGAAGGTAGACGACCAGTGAGAGGATTGCTCAGGAGCAGCATGCCATGATGACATCACTCCGTGATGGAGTTTCTGTTATGGGTTGTTACAGGACTGTGCAGGAATGCTGGCCTTTGTTTCTAATGGAACACCTGGCTAATGAGTTGTTTTTATTTTTTTATTAACTTGACTCACATCAGTGAAACTGTATTCATCCTTTTAAGGGCAGTTAAACTTGAAGCCATCACCCACCCCGCCTCCACCCAAACAACCCCAACAAGCACCACCCAGCGCCAACCCCAACCAGGTCTGGGCATGAGGCTGAGTAGGCGGGCACGTGTTGAAAGGGATGAGCACTCAAGGAAATATTAGGGATGAGATTATAAATCTGAGCTCGATTGTGGTTTGATCGCTGACGGCAGGCATCCTTAAACCCATAACCGCCTGCCTGGTTAGGTAACAAGGCACAGGCTAATTATTCCAATTGCTGAGCTGTGTTTTACCTTAGAGCTGTCTGATAGCCTCCTGTTTTGTGTTCCTTGGCATTTCTCTGGCTACATTAATCAATAGCGCCCGCAGCCTACTGCAGAAATGCCAAGCTCTAAAGTGACCTAGAAAAGAAAAAAAACAAAACTGAACGATACAGTGAAAACATTAGCACAGTATGCAGGCACAGTCAATGGGAGGGAGACACGCAGGCCTGTCCACAGTGCAGATCAAAATCTTTCTTTCTCTAAATTGGCAGTCGCCCTTGCCACCAGAAAAGCAGCTTTTAAGAAAACTCTTTCAAAAGACAGGGAATCTGCAATAGTTGCGGACTTTAAATCCCCCCTTCAAACCACATCAGTGAGTGTCAGGGCTGCCTGTCTGAGTGACTGGGTCTGCTGGCCACCTTTGTGCTTTGTGAAGAAACGGTCCTCACTGGAGAGGGGGTTAGCAGATCACTGGGAAGCACTTGACTGCAGCAAATCCTCCTCAAACAACCCTGTTTTAAGCAGTGCTGATGAAAGCCACTTGAATGTTAGGGCTTCTGTAACAAGGAAAGCTGCTGAGACGTTGAATGGAAGTTTATGATCATTCACCTCATGCCCGGTTAAGACACCTAGGCTCAACGCCCGTCGAGAAACCAGTGGCATTCGATGTTGCTGAATCCATGGCGTATAAATGTGGCATAGCTGATGCAGCACACATGGCAAGCTAAATGGGTGTGCATGCTGTGTTCAAAGCTGCTCTCAGGGTAGATTTACAGCATTTAGGAGCGTTTTTCCTCCAAAACCTCAGCCAAACAAAACCCAGATTTATCTTTGGGTTTTAGTGGAATTGCCGGTCTGGCATCAAACGGGGGGAATAGTTTGACAGGTGACCACACCTTTCATGTCAACTATGGAAAAAAACTATGGAAGTCATCCTTCAAGCAGAGTAACCCAATATTAGATTATACAGCAGTATGATGTAGTCCTAAGAGTTCATTGAGGTAAATTCATGAACTCTCCTGTAAGTTTTACTGCAGTGCCAGATGAGCCCATGGTTGCCACATGGAAACCCCTTGACTGTGTTGCAGGCTGCATATGTATAAAATGTTGTGTGGTTGGGTTGGGACCAGATTCCATGCTTCAATAGTCTCGCTCATTCTTTTACCCCTTTCTGTAATCCCTATTCCCAGAACCAGAACTGGGTGTGAATGTTGAAGACATGCTGTGAAAAGTGTGGCTCTGATGAAAGAGGTGCCAAGTGCTGCCAGGAGGGACAAGTTCGATCAAAGATGAACCTCAGGCTTTCTGTCTTCTTGACATGAGTAAACCATGTAAAAACAATTACCTGCATTCTTACGGTTCTTCGCCCAGTGATCTCACCTGTCACGCAATGCTTTGGGTAAACACCCGGCCGCGCCTGTCTTATTATCCCTCTGTTTATCCATGAATAAATCAAAGACATGAAAGTGTATCTTTTGGGTGTTACATAGTAACAACCCTCTGGATTAACTGCAGGTTGCTTCAAGGGGATGAGTGTAGCATGGCTGGTAGTGCAGCAACACTGTATCACCCTAAATCACTATGTACGCCCAGTGCTGTCAAGGGGTATTGTCACACTTATTAGTGATGTGGGGCTTGGCAAGGGAAGCCGATAACCATTCTCTTTCATTAGCTCTGTCCACTTCCCCTCCTCCAATCAGAGCTCTGTACTTTGGATGCCCTGCTGCCGCTCGTTCCTGCACCTCTGAGCCACACTGAAAGGTGATGTGTAATCCTCTGTGATTGCCAGGAAATAGCAGGAGGGATCATGGAATATAGTTTAGCTTAAACAAATTGGCAGTTCCACTAAAAGCGATGATCCTCAAACATGCATCCTAAGCCCTTGACTCATCCCTTCCCTCACACAGAAGCTATGTATTCAGAAGCACGAGCGCATGTTTGTCTCTGGTTTCCATTATGTCCAGCTGATTTATTTGCCACAAGAAACAAAATAAGAAAGCCTAGAGGAACCTCAATGGCAGAGAAACAGGGCCTCCACTGATTCTGCATAATAGTTGTATTCACTCGGATTCATTAGACATGTGATTCACTGCATTTTTATACCCACACTGCACATCACAACACAGTGTTTCTGTCCATGAACATAATGGCGGTCGGGTTTTCTCATTGGCTCCTAGATTCTCCATCGCTCATTGTTAATTTTTAGCCACTTTGAGCCCTGTTTCCAGATCTAGTTGCTTATAAACTGAGCCGGCCCCCCTTGGAGCCGATATGAATACCCCTGTCCGTCAGTGTCTAATCTTTTCTGTGTTCAATGCCATCATAACACAACAAAACAAAATTGTAGATAACGTAATGAAGATCTCAGTGAATAGTTCTACTGAGACCATATTCTTTCCTTCTCGATAACTCTGAATACGGAGTGCTTAAGCATTGGATTAGTCATAATGAGGATGCATTATGTAATGAACTGAACGGCACTGGGCTAATGTATTGGCATGCCCACCTCTTGGCACACGCAACCCTGGCTCCTTTAATCATGTAGCCTCATGCCCAACTTGAAGGTCCAAGTTCTACCTTGTGAGAAGCTACCGTGACATCTTAAGTGCCTTTCACGTTTCATACTTTTCAACACGGTCAAGTGCATTTAAAGAGCCGGTTATCTAAACAGTTCACGGCTCCCATAGCAGATGCAGACATGGCACTTCAGGCTCCACAGTCGGCTGGTGCCGTCATCGTTGTCGAGAGCTGAGTCAGACGCAGAGCTGGGAGTATTCTCTCTCTGTGATCTCAGCCCGGATCTCTGATGGGAGCAGCAGATGTCTCGTGAATCTGCGAAGGGCTAGATTTACAATGGAGGCTCGTACCAGATGGTTTTAATCTCGTTTCTCGCCTTTCACGTATTGTGGCGGTTTCTGTGGGGTTTTGTTTTATTGTATTGCTTCACTGTGGTGCTCACTTGTACAAATCATTTCTGGAGAGACACAGGGCCAGTGCAATCAAGTGGCAGATCTTATTGCTCATATCTTTCACTTCAAATGAAATGATCCATCAGAATAACTCCCACGACAGAAACGGCAGTTACATGCAGAGTTTGCAGAAACTTGATATTTAAAGCTGTAGCGTTCTCAGTCTGATCCCAGTGCTGTGCTGCTGTGCAGACTCCAGTATTATGTATAGCGTGAGAAGTCTCAGGAACCCCCCCTCCCCCCATTGTGTAGATACTCCCTGGAGGGGCTATAATTTCTCCTGGATCAACTGGCCCTGAATTATGACAGTGAGGGCGGGGGCGGCCACACCTGACTCTGTACTGCACCGAGCCTTTTCAACCATAATGGTCACAGCAGCAACCGGGGCGAAAAGTCAATCATGGAAAATGCCGTAAAAAGGAAAGTGGAGATGGTCTTTCTGAGAGATTAGCTGCTGTCAAACCCCTGTGTCCTTAAGAATTGATCTTCCTGGACAGGCACAGGGATCAGCTTTCCAGAGACCTGTCTGCAAAGGATCCAATTCCCCAGATACAAACCTCTGAGAGAGAACAATTCTAGACTGTTTGCAGATTGTGCAGAATAGCAGTGTCTGTTGAAAACTTGGACGTCATACTGTAAATGAGCTGATTATATCATATAAACGACATGCATTATACACTCACCTAAAGGATTATTAGGAACACCTGTTCAATTTCTCATTAATGCAATTATCTAACCAACCAATCACATGGCAGTTGCTTCAATGCATTTAGGGGTGTGGTCCTGGTCAAGACAATCTCCTGAACTCCAAACTGAATGTCTGAATGGGAAAGAAAGGTGATTTAAGCAATTTTGAGCGTGGCATGGTTGTTGGTGCCAGACGGGCCGGTCTGACTATTTCACAATCTGCTCAGTTACTGGGATTTTCACGCACAACCATTTCTAGGGTTTACAAAGAATGGTGTGAAAAGGGAAAAACATCCAGTATGCGGCAGTCCTGTGGGCGAAAATGCCTTGTTGATGCTAGAGGTCAGAGGAGAATGGGCCGACTGATTCAAGCTGATAGAAGAGCAACTTTGACTGAAATAACCACTCGTTACAACCGAGGTATGCAGCAAAGCATTTGTGAAGCCACAACACGTACAACCTTGAGGCGGATGGGCTACAACAGCAGAAGACCCCACCGGGTACCACTCATCTCCACTACAAATAGGAAAAAGAGGCTACAATGTGCACAAGCTCACCAAAATTGGACAGTTGAAGACTGGAAAAATGTTGCCTGGTCTGATGAGTCTCGATTTCTGTTGAGACATTCAGATGGTAGAGTCAGAATTTGGCGTAAACAGAATGAGAACATGGATCCATCATGCCTTGTTACCACTGTGCAGGCTGGTGGTGGTGGTGTAATGGTGTGGGGGATGTTTTCTTGGCACACTTTAGGCCCCTTAGTGCCAATTGGGCATCGTTTAAATGCCACAGCCTACCTGAGCATTGTTTCTGACCATGTCCATCCCTTTATGACCACCATGTACCCATCCTCTGATGGCTACTTCCAGCAGGATAATGCACCATGTCACAAAGGTCGAATCATTTCAAATTGGTTTCTTGAACATGACAATGAGTTCACTGTACTAAACTGGCCCCCACAGTCACCAGATCTCAACCCAATAGAGCATCTTTGGGATGTGGTGGAACGGGAGCTTCGTGCCCTGGATGTGCATCCCACAAATCCCCATCAACTGCAAGATGCTATCCTATCAATATGGGCCAACATTTCTAAAGAATGCTTTCAGCACCTTGTTGAATCAATGCCACGTAGAATTAAGGCAGTTCTGAAGGCAAAAGGGGGTCAAACACAGTATTAGTATGGTGTTCCTAATAATCCTTAAGGTGAGTGTATATAAACAGTTTGGGTTTCCCTCTAAACACATTGGGCTGTTTTCTGTTATGTTCAGAATTAGCACTGATCTGATGTTTGCACTGTTTTTTTTAATGTTTAGACATAAGAATGACTCCTCAGCCATTATCACCTCATTCATGTTTTCGTGCTGCCTGGCCGCAACTTACACAGCCAGGAAAGCACATCCTGCTTAGAACAGTTTTGTGATTAGAGTATTTCAAGACTTGGTCTTCAAAATTTCAAAAATGCGTTTACTAGGATCCCTTTGACCCAATAAAATGTGTGGGAGCTGGGGTGATATATTTAAGGCGCGTGTGAGGAATTGAGTTACAGGCTATGAGAAGGGAGTGAGATATTCCCAGACTGGCCTGCTTATGACAGAGCTGGACTGGAATTTTTTCATAGCCATGCATTGGCAATGAGAGGGAGGGAGGGAGGGAGAGAGAGAGAGAGAAAAATCAAATAAAACCTGACCTTGAGCTATTGTCTAGTCAGCATAGTGGGACCAGGAGAGCCAATCTGAAGCATGTCAGCTGGTTCTGCACCGTCTGCACTACCAGATCAATTATTAACACACCACACATGTACTGGACTGTGTGCGTGCAAACATGTATAGCACATAAATATAGTAGACTCCGACAGGAAATCAATAAGAACCTCAACATCATATTTCCTGTTCTCGGATTAAGAAAACATTAACCCTCCCCCCTGCCCTGCATTACATACCAGTTCCTGTTAACTCCCATTTCATTTTCTTATAGTACCCGTTCCTAAACTACATTCGATATGGTAAAGAGATGCCAGAGGACAGTGGCCTTGGGGAGTCTAGATCCTGCCTAATGTAAACTAGACCACAAACTATTTAGGATACTGTATGCAAAAGCACTGGTGGAAGACTGGATTTCAGGGATAATTTACAAATAATGAACCTTACATTGGTGATATAAATCATTTGGTTCTTCTTCTGGAAATACATGTGTTTGTCTTCAGATTTGGAAATGTAACCTTCACTTTATTAAATCTCACAAAGAACCACTTCTGAAACTATTTCTCTGTGTTGATTTCAAGCGTCTTTCACTTGCTGCCCTCCAGCTTTGAGAAATGTCTTTTGGTGGAGTGGAATTGCTAGTTACCTTAGCAGCTAATACTGTAAACACAAACCAGGCCAGGTAACACTGAGCACTTACACAGGGATTCAAAGCAATACAAAAAAAAAGAAAGCACAAGGGAAAATGACACCAGCTAATTTAATCCAGGTGTTGGGTGATTTAAACTCATTACATAACCTGAGCCCCAAGTAATGACAGCATGCACTTTGCATTTGAGAAGGGTGTCTGGGGATAAAAGGTGCTTGTTCTCAACATGTATATTTGCACTGAATCATTGAGACTCAAGTGTCAGCTTGCCGTGAGTGGAGGCACCACAAACGAGCCGCGTTTGGTGTGGGGGAGCTGTGGATCCCTCCGCCTCTCTCTCTGTGTGTTGCTGACGACCGTGCAAGTGTCTGCTCTGATAAATGATCTTCATTGTCCTTGGTGGAGTTGGGTTCGCACAGAGGTGCTACTGTGCAAGGTGCTCTCCAGCTGCCGAATGATATCCTAATCACACACCTATAGAGAAATATAGCAAACACACACTACACATGTACTTTTTTGGCTTTCCAAGACCTGGAAGAGAACTGATAATGTTTTCACAGCCTGAAAGATGTCTTTGTTTCTCTAAATTTGTAGCCAGACCCCTCCCCCCCCCAAGTCCTTTCTCTCCTTCTTTCTATGTTGTTGTTTTACTGCCCAGAAGTGGGTATTATTTGGCTGGGACCTCTCTCCAGATGTTCTGATCAGCAAAGTGCAAACAAAGATGGCTTTCAGAGCCGAGGATGAAACGACCCTGCGCTGGCTGTGTAGTCTGTGGGACACGGATACTGTAGCATGGGAAGAGCCGAGACCCAAGTTACCCGTCCCTGGAAGATATGGGAAACTTAGGATGCTTAAGATTCCAGAGCAGATGACCTCAGGTGACCGCATATCTCCAGGATGGAGGTCAAAGGTCTGACAGTTTGCTGCTTGCTTGCGCTTGTGTGTTTGTAGAAGTATTGGTTGTTTTCCATGTTTTTCCCCTTTTTAAAAGATTACCATGATAAACGTGAACAATACTTTTACTATGGATACATTTGAATTGTGCTCTTCTCTGGTTTTACCCTGTTTATCTCTCCGCAGCTATTTTTGACCAGAATAATACTGCAACTGACAATTAATGTTCATAAGTTATAAACACTGACCAAGCGGTGAAGATTTGGTGAACAAAATTACTACAGTATACACTCATAAGACACTAACATTGTCTCACATTCAGACTAATATAGATTCCAAACCTAAATTGGTCTAAAACACCAAGGGGTAGTTCTAAGGTCATTATTTGTTATTTGTCCATGAATGAAAGTCATTTGGTGCCGTCAAATCCCAGAGAACAAATGAAAAACAGACATGGTCCAGTTTAACGGATGTTTCTGGGAGCATGAATTGAAAGATAAAAAACCTGGAACAAATTGCCCTTTGACAGAGGTATGTTTAGAAGTGCACACGCCTAACCCCCGCCGGGCATGTCTGTGTACCGGCCTGGAATGTCTTCATCATAAACACTTTCTCTGGACGGGCTGCGATGTGGCCTGCCGAGTGTTTTCCTCTCAGCCTCCCAATAAACCTGGGTATTGAATATTATAAAACGACAAAGCGGCAATCGTGACATTAATCTCTTTTGACCTTTTATCTCGCACACTGGGCCAGTTCGCACCTCCATATAAGGAAACTGATATAAAACAATCGCTCATATTTGTGGTTAGAGTCTGGCTGAGTGTCAAGGGTGGGGTCTGGCATTCTTTCCTTTTCTGAGAAATGACAGAAAGACACGCCCTTGGACATGCTGGGATTGACATTACCAACACCTGTTGTCTAGTTTTGTGCCTGGGAAATACTGTAATGTTTTGTTTAGTCATACGATTCAAGTCTAGAGGACCCAATGACACATTATTTGCATGAAACGGTACAGTTTAATCAGGTGTTTCAGTGCTGTCAGAGTCCCGACCTTCAACTTGGTCCAAAGTGATTCAGAAGTCTTTCCATCAACAATATTGCCCATCCCCACCAAATAAGATAACTGCTAATGACATAACGCTAAAGCGCTACTGTTGGTTTTAAGTATCCCAGGGGAGATTGTTATTAAAATAAATTGAATTAAAGGACAATGGGGAAAGGCTAATATGGGTTGACCAAACAATCCACTTTGTCTCCTAATAGGTGTCATGTATTGTGAAGCTAACATGGATTGTGACAGTTATTTTAAATGTACAGCCCTAGTCTATAATCCATCTTGAATAATTCCCTGTCATGTTAAAGTACCCAGCCTGGACACAGAGATGGTGGAATTAAAAAGCAGAACTCGATGATTCAAATGCTGTATAGCGCCCTCACGTTTTCGCCGAGCTGCCATTCACAACGAGGTCCATTTTGAAAGCTCTGTTTAGCGAGACGCGTCGACGCAGATGTGTAATCCCCTGAGCTTCCAAGTAATGAACAGCACAATGTGGGTAATGAATTTGGCAGGGTTGGTTTGTGTCTGCACATCTTTATTCCAGCAGTACGGGTTATATACAGTTACAATAACTAGACTGCTCTGTGGAAGTGAGTCTGACAGAAAGCGGATACCGGCTCGCACAGGGCAGCGAGGTACTGCGTCTTATTTCCCTCGCTGTTTTAATACTGCTGTTGGCTTTTGGTCAGTGAAACAGTAGATCAAACTGGAGGGGCAGTGTTGCTTGTGTTGCATTACGGCAAAACTGATTTTGTAGCACTGAGTTGCGGGCAAGATAATCTTTCAAGCTACATCACATTTACACTCAGGACGAGACAAAAGGTTTTATTCTTGTTATTTTTCTGCTAATGCGTTTTAGTCTTTGAACCATGTCATGTTGGCAAACTTGAGTCTTTTTCTGCTGCGCTGTAGATCACCACGGCTTTGTGACTACCAAGCATTAACAAACCCTTTCCTCCGATTAGAACGATTAAAGCAGAATCGAAAATACATGCGAAACAGAAGCTGAAAAGGCTGGGCTGGAAAACAACTGTGGTGCATCAAGGTTGTACTCAGAACTGCTTATTCGAATTATGCATGTAAACATTTGGAGTTACTCAGGATAGTATCCAGATGTTTTTGTCTGTCAGTAATAATCCCTGTGATGCTGACAGATGCATGTATCCTGGCTGTGGACAGTGATGTGTAGATATGAGCACTTTTGAACTATGTAACTGTAAGGGTTTGCACATTCTTTCAGGTATTTATTTTTTAACAAGCTTATCCTTCAAAAGTGTTACAATAGGGCCACAATATAATAAGCACAACATTGATGCAATTACGTGATTTTGGCCAATCTAATTGGAAACCCAAATGGGACCATTTATATAATTCAGAATTTGACATTAAAAAACAAGGTTAGCATTGTGGCTTAAGTAGCATACACAGATTTAATTATATATAGATCAAGAAATTAGCTACCAAAATTGGATGGGTTATCAGACTCTGAATTCTATTGTATTTTTTTGTTTGTTTGTTTATTTATCTAAAACCAAATGCCTCTAACATGGCCAAGAATATACTTAAAAAAAGTAATTAAATAAATAGATAGAGGAAATGAATCAAGTTAACCAACTCTGCCCAAGTTCTCGTCTTGTGATGGGTGCTGTGGGTGGTTTCCTGTTTGCTGTTGCCATCGCAATGTTTTGATGAAGCTGGAGGTTGTAATCAGATGGAGAAGTGTGTGGTTTGGGTTTGCGGGGAGGGAGAGCGAGAGGTGCGGGGGGGGTTGTTCTGCCCCGTCCTGTGCCCTTCTTAGCCACACAGAGGTTTAGCTAGAAATCTTACCCTGTGGTCGTCTTAATGATGGGTATGATCTCAAAGTAACAAAAGCAGAGCATGCGAGTTCCGCGAAACTCAGCAAGAGACGAAGAGCTCAAGTTTCACAAAGAAAGAAATCCAAAACTCCCTAAACCGTGGACGAGAGAGAGAGAAGGGCCATGTCTCGCGAAACCTTAATTCATCAGCTGTGAGACCCATTGAACATCTCCACCTCCTTCAGCATTTATTTATTTCTTTGCTTATGTGCATATTTATTTATTTTTCTTAATTTATTTTTAATTGGCTCATAATCATTAGCAGGGAATAGTGCCACACACTCCATCCATAAAAGCTCTGAGGTGTCAACAACTTCTCTGCGACCTGCATAGGCTACACCGGGTTGGGTTATAATAAATGCTTGGAGTGACCGTGTTGGCCTAGACAAGAAATGCATCATCATTCACACAAGCTAAAATTCGAGAATTGTGTTCTCGGAAATCCAAATAACTATTTAATTTGTGAACACTTCTACAGCTTCCCCGGCCATGAGGCTGAACAGCAGTGCAAGTTCCTGTAAACCTCACTGACGATACAGGAAGACCGCAGTGGGCTTGAGTTATTTTGTTATTGCGCTGTGAAGGCTGGCTTCAGGGTTGCCAGGGTGTTGGGAAGTGACCCTTTAAGCACAATGGTGTTTACACACTTTAGCAGAGAAGGCACAGAGTGGGTCGAGGTTGTGTAGCTGTACACTGAGTTAAAAAACACGGAGAAAGAAAAGATTTATCACAGAGGGACAAGCCACTCGCTTTGCCCCAGATCACTTAGACTGTACTATGAATATATGTTTAAAGAGTATCTGTGTCTTTAAGTTGTCATGGTTTTGTGTTCTGCCAGGGCAAACTCTCCACTAGAAATAATGCTCTCTGTTTCCTGCTGTACTTGTAAAGTGTTTGACGTTGACGCTCTGCCAGAACAGTTAAACCTGGAGCTGCAGAATCGGGTGGTTTCAACTCCGCTGCCTTCGCCTCTCGCAGCCAATATCCCCGACGGAAAGAATTCTTCCACAGTTTATGTAAACGGCTGAGTCCCTCGTGATGATTATCTGGCTACTGTGTGCCCGGCTTAAAACAGATTTCCTCAGGCTTGTGTAATGAACATGGCAAGACTCAATTGTGGGAGGGGTTTTTAACTTTTTAAAAGACAGAAAAATGACACCGTCCTTCTGCATCACCCATAATGCTTAGCTGCCGACAACCGCTAGACTCTGAAACCACAAAAAAAACCAGACTTGATTCACAGAGCTTCCTTGTGTAGCTAAATTGAGTTTGCAGTGACATGTGCAGCCCTATGAATTATTGAAGTGGGACTGTAGTAAAGACCGGCCTGCAGCGAGCTTTTTGCTGCCGATAAATTGTGCTGAAAGGCGTGACCACTTCAGAGTATGAAATCACCGGACAGTGATGCAGTGTGTGAATACTAACGATGACTTTCGGAGAAGTGTTTCTCATCAGCAATTTTTCTGTCGTATCATCCTAATACGTATGTCCTAATATGGCCTTGTCTGAGTGATTGTCACCAGTGTGAATGCTGCTCAGGTTATTTCCCACCCTCACCGCTTATTCCAACAAATCTGGGATATGGAGGAAGTTTCTGAAAAAGCAGTTTGCTAGTGAATTTGCTACAGGCGTCTCTTTATGTTCTCTGTTGGTAGAGCTGGCCAGCATTCAGCCTCCAGTGTAATTGAGCAATCAAGGATATCGAAGCCCTAGAATAAAACGGACTGAGGCTGATGTGTGTGGGATGGTTAATGTATTTTTAATGTCAAACTAGGCTAATAGTTAAACACGGCTCCCTCTCCCTACGAGTGACTCCTGACGTTTGTAATAAGTCCGTGCCTGTTTGCAGACCATAATATATTTAGTTTTGTATTTTTTTTAAAGGTTACAGAACGAGGTAAAACTTGCCACTAGACATTTTGTCACTTTTATCTTCAGGAAACATTTCAACTTGTGACAATCCACCGAATGACCGGGTGTTGCATGATATGGTATCATACAGAACAGCAGTGTTTGGTCTAGTGTGATACGAGGTTCATTGTGGCCATTTTGCCATCAGTAGTGTGATTGTCAGTAGAGATAACTGGATACATTCTCGTCTATTCTGTTGCAGGCTTGTTCAGTTTTGGATTACTTGACAATGCATTCAGTTAAATTCATACAGAGTGCTGGGCACCAAAGAACTGCTCTTCATAGGAAAGTCCAGGGTTCATATTACCCTCTGTGAAAACTTCAGTCAAGTAGTGTGTTTCAGGCGTGCCAATTCTCTGCTGGGGGTCTGTTTAGAGTGGGCAGTGGCTCGTCTGTGATTTCGATGCCCAGTGTGGTGACCTGGCCTGTTTTTCTTGACTCTCAGGTGGGAGGAGGAGGTGTCCAGGCGACAGCAGATGGAAGCCATGGTGGAGACCCTGCAGGAGGTGAGCGCTGATGACCTGCACCCCCACGGATTCTCTCTACCTCTCCGTGCAACGTAGTTCCTGGTGTTAATGCCAACTTGAGTATATTACACAAGTGACTGATACAAATGTACATTGTGCACGGGTGATTTAGTTAGGGTAGATTTAGAGAGACCATTTCAAGACAGATTACAGAAGCACACGGAATATTCCCAACTGACTTCACTCTTCCAACTGTATTTACAGTATTTGTCCACCGGGTGGCACTGTTCTCTACAGTAATATTCACCTTCTCTTACAAATTGCTAAATTGGTGTTGTGCTCTTGGAACATAAAACATTTGATTGAATCAATGGGTACATGCTGACTAAGGTGCATTTTTTGTGCCCACTGGTGTGTCTAATATTCATGCTGTTTGTTGTCCCCCCAGAATGCCCAGGAATCTGAGGTGATTCAGGATGAGCTAAATGACAAAGTGGAGAGACTGAAGGCAGAGCTGGTGGTTTTCAAAAGCCTGATGACTGATGTGAGTATTGAGTTGTCTGCTTATTCTGTCACCTCACTCGTTATAATCAGAAGGAAAACCCCACCTTTCACAGTACATTACTGCAAACATTCAGATTGTCTTCCTTGTTGTGCATCGCAAAAATATTAACATCTTGAATTCCCCTGGTCCTAAATTATGTTAAAAACTAAAATTTGAAATGCATTGTATTTTATTTTGATCGCTATCATGAAAGGATTTTTTCTTCCTCCAGCAAAAAAAGATAAACAGATTTTTAAAAATGATGAGATTTGCTGTTCAGTTCACAGACAGTCATAAATCTGTGCCATTGTGTCTGTCTGGATCAGCGCCCGTTTCATTCATGTTGAACGCCTGCGTGCATGGGGAAGTGTCTTACCCTCCCTTATTTGGATGTGTGAGCAGCTGGAAAACATTCCTTAAAAAACTGCACACAACCTGGCGGTTAGAAGTGCATTCGCTGAATACTTCCAGAGTGAGGGAAAAGGGGAGGGGAGTCCAGAAAGTCCTGACTCCAAGGACAGATGAACAGTTCATTTTGGAGAGTTACATAGCCCTTTTAATTTTTTTCTCCTTCTCTTGGTTTTTGAACTTGGCTCTTAACCTCATCCGGTAATAAACAGCAGCTGGCCTGCGCTCCCACATTTGTGTTTTATACTGTGCGGTTGGAGCGAATATGAAGCAATTCCCAGATGAAAAGAGCATTTCAGGCTTCTTCTGATAACTTCTGGCAGGCCTTCCTGTTCACATTCCTGTATCTCCCCACATCTGATTCCTCCTTGTGCCTGAGTGGCAGATCGTTCTTCATTAAAGCTATCGGAGAGCCCACAGCGTCGTCGGCTGGTCAGGCAGCTGATCTCTTGAACTCTTTCAAGACTCCCCTCCTCCCTCCGTTGACACCGCACACTGACCCCTGAGTGGAATTTCCTGTGTCCTCCCCATGGTATTGTGAACACCCCATTTTTGTTTTGGGATATTTCCTCAGACTTTATCTATTTTCTCATTACTTACGATAAAGGGTGTGCGGCGACTGCCATGGGTTGCCCAGAGTGCCCGTTTAAATCCAGTACAGAACATCAGGAACCAGTGGAACTTAAAAGTAAGAGTCAAATCACTCACATACACACACACAAAACCAACAACAAAATAAAATACCTTACTAGTGTGGAACAGCTGCAGGCTATATCGGAGAATCAGACTGACGGGCTGAGCTTAACAAGTAGGGAAATATCCCAGCAAAAAAGGGTGTTCCAGATCCAGTAGCAAGAGGGGATGTTTTGTATGACGTCCAAGGTAAATTCTTTGGTCAGATGGAGGCATTATTCAAGACCTGCCCAAAAAAAGAGCAAGACGATCCAGTTGTGCCTATCCTCACCTGGCTTCTATTGGAGCTTTTGCCTAAGCAGTTGTAATGAATGCTCTTGTACCTGAAACTCACAGCTCAGTGTCTGTGGCGTATCTGTTCCACATTAGGATTTGCTTTGCTCCCATGTTACCCCCATGTGGTTCATTTTGCTTTTCATTTTCCCTGACTCTGTGTTATGAAACATCGACACCACCATACCCCCCTCCCAACGCCCTCCCTACTCCAGTACAAAATTACGCTGTTTCAAAACGCCCGGGCCGATTGAACCGCTTCCTCTGGAAGGATCGTTCTTCCGAAAGAGACTTTTGAAACAGCGCTGCCGAGGTCCTTTTCTGTTTGTATATGGGTGTCGGACCATATCGA
Organism: Amia ocellicauda; assembly: GCF_036373705.1. Classification (NCBI taxonomy): domain Eukaryota; kingdom Metazoa; phylum Chordata; class Actinopteri; order Amiiformes; family Amiidae; genus Amia; species Amia ocellicauda. The sequence continues at coordinate 21,938,323 of NC_089867.1, read as the reverse complement.
CTGCAGTTGCTTTTGCTCTAGCTTGCAAGCCGAGATCCTAAAGACGTTAATATCCCAGAGAGTGGGATTTAACTGCATGTTTTTAGAATCGGGTGTGGTGCAGCCAGGTCAAAAGCAATGCCATGGTGGACCACTCTGCATCGGCACACTGCATGCTGTGAAAAGTGAGCCACACACCTGTAAAAGCCCTGGATCCGATCCAGCAAAACATTTTGGATTAAGTCTCCGTTCTTTGTGTCATGCAGGAGGGTGAACTGAAATTGGGCTTTCTAATTAGGGAATGGTGACTCAGTTAAAATAGTAGGTAGGCAAACTCTCCCAGGAACGATCTTTCCCCTTCTTCCTCCAGCAAATGTCAGACCTGGACACCAAGATCCAGGAGAAAGCCATGAAGGTGGACATGGACATCTGTCGTCGGATTGACATCACGGCCAAGCTGTGTGACGTGGCCCAGCAACGCAACTCCGAGGACATGTCCAAGATGTTCCAGGTAAGCCAATCCAGAATGCCAGCAGAACCGAACTGAACATGTACCTTTTAAACAACACAGGCACCAGCTGGAGTGTGGATCGGTTGTGTGTCGGTGGGTGGGGGGCTCACAGATGAGTACAGATTCTGTATTACAACGGGATAATAGAGATCAGTTTTCCCCAATGGTTTCCAGAGAGCTACTTCTGTTCAAAGCAGATTTAAAATAAATAAATAACAAGCCACCCCTCCAGATTTAATTGTACATATACTAATACAGAAAAAATGCAATACAATTGAACTATATATATATTTTAAGTTGGATAGTGGTCAAGCTGACAAACACACGCCAGATCTCCCAGGTGTCCGTGCTAGGGATCGCACAGTCCTAACTATTGCCTGTGCTAGATCTGTATATTTTAGCTGATCCGCAGGATATTTTCTTTGCTTGATAGGGGACGTTGGCTGGTAGCCAGTGCAATCCAGCAGCCGAACCCAGCTCCTTCGCTTCCGAGTGTAGCTATTAGAGGCTACCACCTCCCCTCCCCCCCCCCCCAATCCCCTCAAGATCACCGCTTCTGCTGATGCCGTCACTTCTCTCTATGCACACAAGGCACTCGCATTGCGCTGAATGGGGCTGGCAAAGTGTTGGCTGTAAACTGGGATTGTACATGTGTAGGTTGTGCACATTATTGCAGATAAATAAATGTTTTTAGGAGACGTAGGGATGACTCGGTAAATACTGCTGCATAATTGCTAGCGATGGGACCTCTGTTTTACTTCGGGCCTGACTGAGCAGAGTCACATGAGCACAATTAGCCGCAGGAGGTGAAAAGCCAGTTTAGCATTGTTTATGCCATTTTTGGGTCAGTTGGTTTTAGATTGACATGCATACATACACTACACATCACACGCTACTCGCATTTCACTCATCGACCAGTGTTGGGTGTCTTCACTTTGGCTGTGTCATGGTAGCAGTTGGCCATCGACAGTAGGGCCAACACTTGCTCATGGTTGACAGCTGGAGTTTCCTCCGTGTGAAAAGGAGGCTACGGCCGTGATTCTGGCTCACTCTGAATAGTAATGGGGAAGCCAGGGGAATATCTCTTGGCCGATGTTCTGCTTTACTCCGGAATCGGGTTTTATTGCTCTGTTTCTCCGTATGCTGCAAATGCGTGAAAGACCACATAATCAAATAAAAATTGAAAGCTGCAGACACAATCATGTCGCCCCCTAAACATCTACACCGACAACTTGAGCTGAGTAGCAACTGAACTTGATTGCCTGCATGACCTTGGTTGATTCATCCAGCGCTTGCGACACTGGCCCAACCTCGGTTACTCGTGAGGTGAACCGGGGCGTCTGTGCTGATCTGGGATGTGCCTTCCCGTAGGTAAACACGGTGTGCAAGAAGAAGGAACGCAAGCCTGTGTCTGACGAGGAGAGCTCAGAGATGGACGCGGAGCCCAGCTGCAATGCTGAGGAGGAAGTGGCCGGCTCCTTGAACATCACGGATGAGATGAAGCGCATGCTCAACCAACTGTGAGTGTCCATCTACTCCCGTCCTCACTGCTGGCTCACAGAGACACGAAGCCCAGCCTTGAGTTTCGTTTAGTTACAACACGCTCCAAGTGATTATCACTGAACTGCCTGATGCTGTTTTTTTAGCTCAGTGTTTATTCCAGTGTCTGATAGTTATGGTGAATTCAGCTGGTCTGGGTCTGTTTGTAGTCAGTCCTGAGGTTTTTTCCGGTTGGGATCGTTCTGGCTTGATCTCACAGTTCCACCAACTGGCCAGACAGAGAACTACACAGAACATTGAGGAATGGCAGCATGATGTATCAGTGAATACATTAAGTATTGTTTGGTTTGATATTAGTTCATTAGAATTTTATTTTCACAGCTCTTGAAAAACTAAATAATACTCCTTTAATAATAATAATAAGACTCCTTTATCTGGCTGCAGTGCTATGATACTTTTGTTTTTATACAGATCTATCACATTTATTTAATTTATTATTGCTTCATCCTTGTTTGTAAAATTACCAGATGCCTCTTACCACCCCCTTTACACTCCACTAACAACACTAGTTTCACATCTATACTTGTTCGGGGTCTGTGCCCTTCAATCTCCATTTCTTGTTCTCTTTCTTCTCTCTTTGTGTATGTGGACCCCTCTTGAAACGTGGTGGCTGTTGTGTTTGTCGTCCCTTCCTCTCTCTCTCTCTCTCTGTTATTCTTTCCTTCTGTTTGTCCTCCCTTTTGTCCTCCCTGCCTTTCCTTTCCCATCCCTCTCTCTCTCTCTCTCTCTCTCTCTCTCTCTCTCATGCGCAGAACTTGCTCAGACTCTTCATTTGTTGCCAGGCGGGAGACGTTCGACTTCGACGACGACTGCGACAGCCTGACGTGGGAGGAGAACGAGGACACCCTGCTGCTGTGGGAGGACTTCACCAATTACAACACCCCGGCGGCCATCACCGCCGCTGCCGCTTGTGCCCCCGAGATGCAGGCCGAGGGACAGGAGCCCGTGAGTGTCTCGGCCTGCCTATCCGCACCCCCGACACAGCCACACATTCCTGCACCCAGTCTGTGTCACCCAAACTCCGGATCAGTCCTTTTTTATGCTCTATCGGGCTGTACAGATGGAACAGTACAAATTATATTGGGGTATAACTATATTTTAGGGAATCCCAATGTGGTAAAAAAAGAAAATAGGGCCCTGCTAACTGAAGTCCTGCTTCTCGGGGGGCTTTGGTTGATCTATCAATACATATACAAATTCACATTCATGCTGGAGGGATGGACTTTTAAATGCAATCGGACATCTCTTGTTTCTGGTGGTGTTTGCTGCCCTGGGATTAATTTATCCTTTTTCTGTGGAGGTGATTTTCTGAGCCCCAGTGTAATGAATCATAATGTCACTGTGGCCGCTGTGTACATGCCCTGTCGGCCACCCGCTCCGCAGCATGGCTCTCTATTCCCTGAGAGAGAGAGACAGAGAGACAGAGAGAGAGAGAGAGAGAGGCTTTCACACATTTTGCTTGCACTCACCCCCCTGCACACACACCAGATAATTACACAGACATATTGAATAAATTCTCTACATTTAATACATACTCTGGAGTATCTGCTTACCCAGGTTGAATATAAGGAAGCATCAACATGATTTGAAGATTGTGTTTCTGCAATATGATCCCTGATGTCCCTCTGTGTGTCTGTGAGAATATAGAGCTGTCTATATGGACACATTATGGGTCTGTCTTCATTGTTCTTTTCCGTCTCCCTCCCCTTGGAAGAACTCTCAGGACGAGAGCCTGGGCAGTCTGATCGACGAGACGGAGTGCCTCTTCAAGACCCGGGAGCAGGAGTACCAGGAGACAATAGACCAAATAGAGGTGAGGCAGCACCACGGGATGTAGGACGATTTTCTTTAGTCTACCTGGCTGCATCGAACTCTTAATGTCCTACATCATTGTGTTTCTGTTTAATAGCAGGCCTACTTGTACTGCCAACCCAAAGCTGTTTTCTTTCTTGGCCTTCCCCTCTGTGCTGCCCACACTCACCCTCCCTCTCTCTCTCCCTCCCCCTCCTCAGCTGGAGCTGGCCAATGCCAAGAGCGACATGAACCGCCACCTGCATGAGTACATGGAGATGTGCAGCATGAAGCGGGGGCTGGACGTGCAGATGGAGACCTGCCGGAGACTCATCAAGAGATCGGGGGGCAGGTGAGAGCAGCGTCACCCCGCTGGGCTCGAACCCCCAGCCGCATTATAAACGGTTGGAAATATACCACACCTGTTCATTTAGGAGTAAAACAGTCATCCGGGGTTTAGGGTCCTCAGGGGGCCCCTGAGCCTGGGCACTCAAAGCCAGGTCTGCTTGGGATTTTAGACCCTCATCTCTCAATGCTTTGATGGCCAGGATTGGGTGATTGAATGATATTATTTTCCCTCATATAATGCCTTGATTTACCACAGTAAACATAAAAGAGCAGTTCACAGGAACTTAAATGAAGGCACACTGGTGTTATCTTAGTTTAGTGTAGTAAAGCAGCAGGGAGGCACGGTCAAACACAATGAACGCAAGCTACGTTCATATAAAAGCAAAGGTACACGTGTACAGTGACCCTCTCTTCTCCTTTTCTCTCCTCTCCTGCAGAAACTCACCGTCCTTCAGCTCAGTGGCCAGCAGCGACTCAGGGAACACAGATGAAATCCAGGATGAGCTCGAGAGAGACGGGGAGGGCGACAGCACCGTCAGCTGATGAAAACTGCGGCGGGAAAAAGAAAAGGAGAAACGAAAACACAAAAAAAACACAATGGAAAAAACAAAAAAAAGACACAAATGCTGTACTCCTGTCTTATCACTGGGTATGGGTGGGGGGGTGGGGGGACGGGGGGATCCTGAGTACATCCTGAGAGGGAAAAACAGAAAAGAAAACGACAACAACTCCCAGCTTTGAGGATTGGTGCTTAACATTTCTATCCTGGTAGAAATCTGTGAATTCTCCTGCTTGATGAGCATAAGACAAACAAAGATGGCGTCTAGTGTTACTGCTGTGCTCCATCCTTAAGCGCTGCGGGTCTCTGCTCTCCACGGGCTTCACACAGGCAGGTAGGCCTAGAAAATCTACGAGGCGGGGAGCTAATCTGACCGAAAAAGGACAAAAATAAATCGGGCCAAGTCCTGAGGTTCGGAGAATAATATGGGCCTGAACTAAAAGTGTCCTTCGGGTGTTTCATGGTCAATTAATAAACCTGATTGTTAAATTAGGCATAAGGATAGAATTTGCTGCTATGAAATATATCTATATAGATATATATTTGTTCAATTTCAAAATGGAACTGTATTGGAAACATTTTAAAAGTAAGGGAAGGGTAGTATTTCTGTCTTGGTTGTATTTATATGGTGCAGGGGAACAATTCTGTATCACAAACCCATCTGCTGTACTGTGCAGAGCTGTATAGAAAGGATACGAGCCGATTGAAGCTAGTGCTGAGCTTGTTGGGAGCAGGCGGGACCCGGCAGTGCCTAAAGATTGCACAGCCCTCGCTGAATAACACTGTGTTCAAGTACTATGCAATAAGCTAGCCTTATTTCTGGACAAAACTTTCCTATCATTTGTTTTGCCTTTCCTTTGCTGGGCAGGAATTGTGCATCACCGAACAAGAGCGCTTTGATCTGCTTTATGAGTGCAGAGGAAATGGGGGGCTAACCGTGTTTTCGCTACAGCTTCTGTGGGGAAAAATCATACGTGTGTCGATAAGGAACAGTGTCCCAAACTTTCTCTCGTCCGTGGGATTGTCGGCAACAGGCCGCGATGAACGGGCTGATCTGAACCTCGAGAACTACGTGCCTACGGGAATGTCATGAATGTCGACTGCCTTATTAGATTGTGATTCCGTGCATCTGTCTAAAGAGTAGTAGTTGCCCATCCATTTCAGTCACAGAGGTTTGCTTCTCCATAACGTTACGTTCCTACTGAAATTAATACCGTTTCTCAGTCTGTAGAGCAGCGATCTTAAAGGATTACTCATTGGCCACTCGCTCTGACTGTGGGTGCTAGCGGAAAACGTGCCAAAAAGGATTCATGGTATTCGACTGCAAAACTGAAAAGGCATTCGATTAATTAATTATTTTTGTCTGCTTTTTGGTTCAGATATTGAAGGTTTTGCTGCATTGATGCCCAGTGGAGATGGGATTTCGACAATATCTCCCATAATCCCCCACTTCAAATTACACAGACAGCGGTGAAAGCAAATCCGCAACTCACTTTTTTTAACGAAAGAAGCCTTAAACCACTTAGTAGTTATAACAGACTCTGTGGCACACCAAAAATACAAACCTAGACAGTTCAGACACTTCACTTTCAGCTCCCCTCTTCTCATTATATATTGCTGAGATCTGGTTAGCTGGAAACAAATCAACTGACATTTCAGTCAGGATCTGTGTGTTGCCTTCTGTTTTGTCCTTATTCTTAAAAACCCTTCAAATAGATGAAAGTAGAATGGTACACTGTTCCTTATAGTTTTTAATTTTAATTTTATGTTAATTAACTCCTAAAGCCATTTCTTGTATATTAAAGTCTGTTGGTGTTTTATCATACCTTAGTGGCCTTTTGTTCAAGTGGTTATAAGTAGTAAGTTATTGTTATAGGCATCCATTACTCTGTTGGTATATTGGTTTTGTTCTTTTTTTAATCGTCATTATTATTTTTATTCCGAAGCTTTTTAGCAGCTGATATAGACAGATGGAGCCAAATTGAGAAGAAAGTTTGAGAGGGTACGAGAGACATGTTTTTTTTTTTTATCTTAGAGTTCATTTGCAGTCGACAGCTGGATTAAGTCACGTGCAAAGAAATACTGCGAGTCTGATAAATGTGTAACGAACAATATTTTAAAAATAACGAGGGCTGCGTAATGCCATGTTAAATGTTTGTATAAATTTCTATGGTGAATGATGGGGTAGTGACGTAGTCTCGTCCTGCCCATAGTTAGAGGGCAGAGGGACTATAGCATGATATTGTTTCTGCCTTGATTGTTAATGACTTAACAACTCGCAGGATTGTAGCCAGACAAGCCACCATATGTACTTTGCAATCACACAAACCAATTTTAACTTTGCGGGGGGAGAAAGTCGGGATTTCCTGGGGAGTCTCCTGCCCTTGGGACCCTGGGTCCTGCTCACTTAATCAAAATGCCACTTTTTATGGCTGTATGCTTTTAATGGTCTCCGACTAAGTGTCACATTGACACTTTATTTTATTTTTTTAGACTTGAAATCGGAACAATCATGACTGTACATTTGAAATTTGTTTCCAAAAAGGAAAAAATCTAAACAAATGCAGAAAAACATTGACTTGATCATAACAAAAGCCTTCGGTAATAGAGAAAAGAAAAAGGTTATTGTTGTTTTTATTTGGGCCGGGGTGGTGGTGGGGTGGGATTGGGGTCTCGCATGTGAGCAGGGTGAATGCTGTAGCCCAGATGTTAACGCATCATGTACTGCTCCATGAGGCGTTTGTTTGTGGATCTGCTTGGAAGAGTTGTCATTTGTGTGTTTAATCCAACAAACACAGTTGTGAAACTGGAAGACAAGAAAAACAAAAAAAGCAAACCATCCTTCAGACATCCCGTTGAAAGCTTTTGCCTAGAGAGGTCCAAAAGAACATTCATCTCCATGTCTGATCTGATTCCCTTTTCTTTTTTGCTTTCTCTCTTCACTGGGGTGTCGAAATGTAACGTCGTCTGAGAACTACAGTGTAAAGGGATCAGAGACAGGCGGACACCGAACGAGCAGACCTCTTGTATTGTTTTTATTTTAAATCATATTTTTTTTTATGTATGTTTACTTGGTGTTTTTTTTATCATCTATAATTATCATTTGTATCGGTCTAAGTGGAAGAGGGATAATGGTGGGGGCAACAGCAAGAAAATGATACATGTGCACGACTGGAGGCAGGCACTGTAGGCCATATTTTAGAGAAGATGCATTGAGGTCTTTGCAGCTAAAATGACAACCGTCAACCTCAGTGTGCTAAGCATTTTGGCCAACTTCAGAGGGGGCCCTGTCGAAAAGGCTTGGGGGGTGAAATCCAGAGCTGCTCCGTCCATGGGAATTGTTTATCTGTTTTCCAACTAAAAGCCTTGCGCATACAGAGAGCCATGGGAACAAATGGCACCGGAAAAGCGGTTGGGCGTGACCGCTAAGAGCACAGTGCTTTAGGCTTTGTAGTCTGATGAAGGCTCTGGGCTCATGCAAACTTTCTCAGACCTCGGGCCCCCTCTGCCTTGTTCTGTGGGGTGTCTACTGCCCACAGTGCAGCGCAGACGACGCCACCCCGGTTGAGATTTACTTAGCCCTAATAAACTGGCACAAAAAGGCTCAGCAGCTACAACGTAACTGATTATGAAAACCATCATAATTCAAACGCAGGTCCTCAATGAGCCCTTCTGATTGGCTGCTGTGCCTGCGGTCCTGGGTGGCATGTATCCTTTTAATTGCTCTTCTGTACACATATAAGGAAATAAGTATGCAATGACTGTCTTTTGCTTGGGCCTATTTAGTTTTCCAGTGTCATTTTTGAAGCATCTCAAGCCCTGTCTTCTCCGGCACGACACAGCCTGGTTTTTGGTCTTTCCTGGCTGGCGTGGAGAGAACGCACTTGTCGAAGATTAGGGCTGGCTGGCTGTTTCTCCTTTCCTGGGAGTCTTCTGCTGCAGTCGGTGTTTATACAGCAGTTCCCCACTAGAGGGGGTTGCGGCACAACAATCTGTCAATGGTACTGTGTCGCAGCCTTAACAGGAGGTTGGACTAGCTGGATCCTGGTCGTCTCTAGTTTTCGACTGGTTTCAGATGCTTCGAAGATCTCTGGTCGTGTCTTTTGGTTTCTTTATTTGCCAAGAAATTAACAAAGCAGTATTTCATTATCTCTGACATTTGGGATCAAAGCCTGAAACCTGATTTAGCCTGAGGTAAAGGATCACTTTAGTTTTGCAAAGAGTTCTTAAAAGAAAAAAACAAACAATCGTGGCTAGAATGTATGAACACTTCTTATTATTGCTGTATATTGAATGTAACGTATGTTTCCAGGTTTTCCTCACCAATATGTCCATCACTTCTGTCATATATTAACGTACTCCTGTACACCTGGTTCTGAAAAGCCATGAGTCTTCAGCAAGGGAGCCCTTACAGAAGTGTGTATTCATTACCTTTACTTCATAATGAAGCAGATTAACCCAATTTCAGGGTAGTCCACTGCTCACAGGTTGAAATTATACTATGTCAGGTAGAGATTCTGTTGCATTATTATCTGGTCGCATATTTAGTCATTTTATGCCAAATGTAATTTGAGAACATTTAAATTGTCACCCAAATGCAATTCTGATGCTGCTGTAGTATGTTGAATCATACTGACATCACCAGTATATGTTCATGTTCATACTGGATTTTTCTAAGCAGTGATTATCTTCTGTAAGAGAGTCTTTATCAAAGTGCTAACACTGGTTTCACGGCTGTTTTTTCATCTTGTTTTATGAGGGATTTTGTGTATTTTGATTGTGGAGAGTTTGGAACATAATGTCTGTACTGTAATGAAGATCCTTACAGCCCCGTCTGGTCTCCTCCTCAAATTACAATCCACCCGGGTCATTGTTTTATGGCCAAAGGAGGAGTATGGTGGTGGCGGATTGCTCTGTTTGTCCCATTATCTTTGAGAATGTGTCGCCCCATTAGCGGAGTCTTTCCCAAAGTGATACTGTGGATGAGGGAGAAGGGAAGCAGTGAGGGGGTTAACGCTTTGGCATGAAGACAACATAGGGTGCGGGGAGCGGACAAGTGGAAGTTTCTCTGTCCAACTCGGGTTCTTTCAAATCCATCGATCGACTCCTGCATCTCTTTTGAATTGCTTTTCCTTGTATCCTGATGTAGGCCACCCCAACGGCTTCACGATAACCCTCACAGTTCAGGTTTCTAGCACCCTCTCGGACCCAGTGCCTTATTTAGGTCCTCTGGTTGCATTGGAGCGAGAGTTGTGAGAACCAGAGCTGTACCAGTTATCAAAGAATCTAAGGTCTCTGCTGGTCTTTTACTGACTTTCTTATGGTGTTAGCATGCTGGTAAGGGTGTAGGGGGAGGCTCATGCGGTTTTGTGGACACCGCCCTGTTCTTTCATTCGATAGCTTCTCCCAGCTGCCTTACTGTTCTCTCTCATCAGTCGGCCGCACCCTTCTCCCCCTGCATCTTCGTTCATACAGTTCCAAATGAAACTGCTGTTTAAACAAATCAAAAATCAGTTTACTGTATTGTTGTATATAGTTTAACAATTCTTATTTTATTTTTGATCCTTGTTGTATACAGTCTATGAATATATATATATATATATATATATATATCTATAAATATATATATGAGCTTCCTTTTTTAAAAAATTAAATAAAATGAAAACAAAAAACCAACAAACAATTGCACTTCGTTTTGGGAATGGCCGTTGTATCAAAATGACGGTTGTAATGGTATCTGGAAAAGAAAAAAAAAAGAATAAAAGTATGTTCAAGGGGTATTGTGATATTGGTGTTTTGTGTTTCACAACAGATGTGTTTCTCACGAGATCTCCAAGACACGGTAACAGTTTTGCTTTGCTGTAGGAAACAATGTCTTTGAAACTGCCATTCGTATCCTTTTCTCATTAAGCACCTTTCCAGCATTAGATATCACCTGCTTTTTAAAAGTAGTTTTCAAGGACACCCCTTGGTAGAAATATTACCCTTCAGGCTTGGCACTCTGTCTCGGGCCCCACCATGATGAACTGCACAAACGGATACGTCTGTGTGCTCTGTTTTGAGATTGTTGCTATCTCACATATATACAAGCATTTTTGCTTGTTTCAGTGTGGTTGGGCTGTCTACATCTCAAGAATCACTAAAGAAAAGATACTGAAAGACGCGTCTTTTCCCTGCACATTCGTATACTATACTAATAACTTGTTTCAAAAAAGTGTTTGAGTCAGACAGACAGAGGCTTATTCAAGATTTAACCATTAAGACAAACACAGGCTTTGACATGCAGTAGCATGTCATTACACCATCCCACTGAGTCGAGTAATTTGCTGCATATGAATATCTATGTCTGGCTTCCAAAATGATACAAACCTGCTCTAACAAACATTCAAAAATGCAACAACAATTGCTACTTCTGTATTAGAAGCCATAAATGATATAAATGATATTCAGAAACGTACCCTCCCCTACCAAACTTGGATGTCCCTTATGACACTTTGGTGGTGTTTTCCTGATTTGATTAAAATGTGCTTGTATTTTCTCCTACTATTTGATATTTTTAATGGTTTCAAAAAAATAAGATTAACAGGAACAACTTACAAACCGATGTATTTTATTGCTTAATTGGATTAATCCTTTGCTCTCTCCAGAACTACAATCAAAGTGTGTGTAAATGGAGTTTGAAAAAGTTTTGTTCCTCTACTACAGACTTAACCTGGGACAGTTGATCCCCATCTTTCAATTTCTGCTGCAGTTGGCCCATTGGGTTTATCAGTTCCCATCACAATGTGCACAATCTTTTCAATAAGTAACACAAATCAAAGCAAATAAAAATACACACATGCACAAAAAGGCATGAACGTACAGTCCATACTTCTATGGACCATACATGTCAGCAGAAATATTTGTCATTTGTGTATGCATTTATTAAACAATACTTAGTGGTAATTTTTATAGATCAATGGAAGTTTAAGCTACAATGTGTAATACATTTAAAAAACTAAACTAAAACCCTCAACAATACGGTTAACATGTTCAGTTCAATGATTAGACAGAAAATAGAGGAGCATCTTAATGAAAACCATATTCTTGGAGATAGTCAACATGGGTTTAGACGAAGTAGATCATGTCTTACTAATTTATTAGAATTTTTTGAACATGCAACTGCAGCTGTAGATCATGTGAAAGCATATGATATGATATACTTAGATTTCCAAAAAGCTTTTGATAAGGTTCCACACCAAAGACTGATCCTCAAATTGGAAGCTGTAGGCATTCAGGGTAATGTAAGTAGATGGATTATGAACTGGTTGATGTCTAGGAAACAGAGGGTGTCGATTAGAGGAGTCGCTTCTAACTGGAGTGAGGTTGTTAGTGGAGTTCCACAGGGATCAGTACTAGGGCCTGTGCTTTTTCTAATCTATATTAATGATCTGGACTATGGGATAGTTAGCAAACTTGTCAAATTTGCAGATGATACTAAAATAGGTGGCTCACAGATACAATCTCGGCAGCACAGGCTATTCAGAGGGACTTAGATAATATTCAGTTGTGGGCCGACACCTGGCAGATTAAATTCAATGTGGACAAGTGCAAGGTATTACATGCAGGTAATAAAAATGTCCACTATAATGACACTATGGGAGGAATAGAATTAGATGAAGTAACGCATGAGAAAGACCTAGGAGTCTATGTGGACTCCTCACTTTCTCCATCCAAGCAATGTGGGGAAGCAATAAAAAAGGCAAACAGTCGTAGGGTATATTGTCAAAAGTGTAGAATTGAGATCAAGGGCAGTGATGTTCAGACTGTACAATGCACTAGTTAGAGCTCATCTGGATACTGTGGACAGTTCTGGGCTCCACACTTCAAGAAAGATATCGCTGCTCTAGAGGCAGTTCAGAGGAGAGCAACCAGACTTATTCCAGGTCTGAAGGGAATGTCCTACTGAGAGACTGAGGAACTGAACCTTTTCACCCTGGAACAGAGGAGACTACGTGGGGACTTGATCCAAGTCTTCAAAATCATGAAAGGCATCGACCATATCAAACCAGAGGAGCTTTTCCAGATCAGCAGGGACACACGCACCCGGGGACACAAATGGAAATTGGGCTTCAAGGCATTCAAGACAGAAAACAGGAGACACTTCTTCAGACAGAGAGGCGTCACAATCAGAACAAACTCCCCAGCGATGTGGCTGAAGAGACAATTTGGGAACATTCAAAAACAGACTGGATAGGATCCTTGGATCACTTAGTTATTAATGGACACCAAATGAGCACGATAGGGCGAATGGCCTCCTCTCGGTTGGACACTTTGTTATATGACGCACAATAGTGAAGACAGGCAGCCCCCCTGACTAGTGGACACTTGATCTCCGCTTAAAAATAGAGGCGCTGTCTCAGAAGGAGCTGGCGTGTGATTGGCTGCTACCATTTCCTCCTTCGCTGAGTGGCCAGTCAGAGACGCGCCCCTAAGTTCGTACCATTCTGGAAAAAGGGTGGGTAAAATTATTATATTAAAGTTTCTTTTTATTAAAAAAAAAAAAAAAACAATTTCGATAATATCTTCACGGTATATTAATTATTAAGACATTGCGAATCGAGACACAGCGATTTTAATTGGAACATGTGACGTGTTCATAAGAAAGCAGAAACGGTGCCCCCCTGACCCGCGGCAGTGGCGTGGGCCGCTCTGCCTGTACTGTCATTTCTGATCGTTTCCCACCAGGAGCAATAAAAGTGCACTTCCTTATCTGTGCAGATTCGCGGCACAAGCATCCCTGCGACGTTTACACTCGTCTGCTTGTTTTTATTGTATTTGTTATTGAGCCTTTTCCCTGCGACATGCTGCGTGCGAGGGCGGCGGTCTGGCGGTCTTGGAGAGGGTATGTAATTGCACTTGACAGTCCCACCTTTCTCCTTGACTTGCCTTTCACTTTCGCTCATCAATACGGGTCTCAGCCTGTCGCTCCTGGGCAGAGGTGCTGTGTGCCGTGTGTCCCGGGCTGGGGGGCCGGTGTGGCAGGTTCAAAAAGCGATCTGTCACTTAATAGCAGTGTGCTGCTACTGTTACGCAACAGAGACGTGCTATGGCGGGGAACGTGTCATTGTGAAGCATGCCACCGGTATGCACTGCAGCCCCAGTTCCTGGGCTTGTGTCGTAATTGCACATGGAAAGCACGCAGCTGCAGGAGTAGAGGGAGTGCAGTTCCCCTCCCGCGAAATACCGCCTTTAACGACAGCTGTATGAAAGTGCCAGACTCACACGAGGAGCATCTCGCTATTAACCTGCTTTTCCCTTTGCAGCGCTTGTTGCATGCTTTGAATGCTCACTGGGCTGCATTGTGTGCAAGACCAATAATCCAGACAGGTCCTAGTACAGAATGAACTGGTGATTTGAACCCCAGGCCAGGAGAGAGGAGAGGTCTGTGGACTGGTTTAAACCGGCTCTTATAGTTCACTCAACACATCGGTTTGCCAAATCAGCTGATCAGTGTGAAAGGGTGGTCATACTACCTGATATTAATTTTTAATACATTCAGCTTCAGCTACTGTCATTGACATACCACACAGAAACACACAGACACAAAAACCTTTACACAAAACCATGCACAAAAAGGCATGATTGAAAATTGTGCCCAATTATGACAGCAGTCATTTTTAATGTGTGAATGCACACACTTTATATCATACAAGACACAAAGTAATACACTTAAAATAAAATAAAAGTAAATTGCTTGATTATTAAAGCAATACTAATGACATGTTCTGCCACACATCCCTTAACATTTGGGAGTAATGGCGTTTCTGACAGTTGGAGAGTTTGTCAGTTGTGACTGAAATGCACAGGCTTTATCAGATAGATGTGTGTGGGTGTTATATATATATATATATATAATGTAGAATAACTATCCTATAAACCTGAAAGATATGAAAGATAAAGTTTAGATAGGTGGTATTAGGCTAATTGCTTTACAACATTGGGAAGCCTATAGATAAGATTAGTCACAGTGAGGCGCTCCTGCAGCTGTGGACCTGCTGTTTGAAAGCAGATGCCCAGTGGTTTCATTGCATCGAGGGATATAAACAGAATAACTTGGCACAACCTTCATTTACTTTCTTTCGTATGTAGACTGATATGTGTGTGTGTGTGTTTTTAACAATGAAAAGACAATATATAGCAGTCCAGTTGTGTATTTCTGATTCAGGACACACTGGCCAAACATTTCGTTCAGAATGACAGACAAAATAATACAAAATCACCAACTTGGTGTTATCAAAGCCAATGACCTTCGTGGGTTTTTACACAGTGTTTCAGACTGTGTGCAGAACAAATATCGTTTGATGAATTTTTCCACTGTGGTGGTTTCTTTAACAGGTCATGCAAGGGCAGGAAAGCATTGTATACTAGTATTCTATAATAACAACAGGAGCTGATTTGATACAGATGTTTACAACACGTTACAATGCTGTGATAGATCCAAAGGTAATCTGCATTTAACCCTGGCAGGGGATGTGGAGTGTGTGTTCGCGGGCCAGTGTTTAAAATGCATTGTATTACAGTTGTGGTCTCTTGATTTCATTTTTAAAAGGCATACTGATATTAACTTGTAAAAAAGAAACACAAAAAAAACATGGCAGTTGTGTTTAGGGAAATATATAATTCTCAATATAGCGACTTACAAGTGTGCAACTCCAATGGGATTCTAGTGAACTGATAGTTATTGGATAAGTTTTCTGACATCTTAATGACTCGCTAGACTATTCTGAATAACAGTGTTGAGTCCCAGCCATTTCTACTTTGACCCGACGCTGCCCCCCCCACCCTGCAGACAGTCTGTGGTTTAGCCAAGTTACTGGCTCTTGCTGACCTGTGAAAGACTGTGACAAAGACCAGCTGTCTGTGTATAGTTAATAAACAGGTGTTGGATTTATCTGGATTCATGGCAGATCAATAGAGAATTGGAAGCTGCAAATTGGCTTATGTTATCTTTTATTTTATTTTTTCATCCCTGGTCAAATCTCGGGAACTGCAGGCTTTTACTGGTTTGCAGATTGAGTCCGTTCCCTGTGAAAGCGAACGGGTGTCAGTGTTTTTCATATAATAACTAACCTAGGCTTAATCATTAATTTGCTGAACCCAAAGTTTACAAAAATAATACGTCAGACAGACGTTAAGCACATCTTTTTGAGAATTATGATGTGGCTTTTACAAAGTAGGCTTTTTCTCTTCACTTTTTGAAGAGAAAGTAGCACTAAATCTTTAATGGTTAATTTTTTTTTGTAATCTTAGCAGACAGTGGACACTAGGAAACAGATTCTGTGTACAGTCCACGTAGGATGCTGCAATACTTTCCTTCACTACCTCTGAAGGGAAACAGAAGATGTAAAAGATGGGTCATCCTGGGCTCTGTTTCATTAATCGTGTTTGGTTTCCCTTCCCCCTGCCGGCAGGTTCAGGACGTTCCCCTTTGCTGCGGTGGAAGTGAAGAATGAGCCCATTCTAGAGTTCAAAGACGGGAGCCCAGAGAGACAGGCTCTGATACAGGTAAACTCACACACAACGGCGTCCTTCGCCCCGAACACCCCCCTTAGACATAATAATAATAATAAGAAGAAGAACAATGTTTCTTTAGTAGCAGTACTATACCACTATAGTTACTGGTAGTAGTAAAGCACTGGTGTCCGATATAGCTTGTGGATACATAAGTTATGTCAATGTGACTCAATACATCGGAGGTCATGGTGCAAATTGGAGGTAATAACAAATACACTGATCTTGGCCTGTCTCGAGGAATCCACAGCATCACGGCTAATACTGGTGTGGATGGCTTGTTACCTTTAAAAAGCAGTCAGCGTTGTTTAATTTTGCTGCAAAAGTCTCTAATATTCTGCTTTCACGAGTAACAATGAAGGGTTTTTAATCTCAGTGAAGCGGTTATATGCAGGCCAGACACATGCATGCACGTCTTTAAACAGATCCACCGCCATTGCTTTCCCACTAATCGCTTTATTCTTGTACGCAGGCCCTAAATGAGCTGAAGGGGAAAACGGAGGAAATCCCCTGTGTGGTGGGAGACGAACAAATCTGGACCAAAGACATAAGATACCAACTCTCGGTGAGAGATTTTCCCAATCTCCTGTAATTAGGGCAAGACACGAATATGACAGACCACAAAGCTCTTATCGCACAACTGCAATGCTCAGGTTGAGACCATTCAAGGTTTTAAATTGCTCTGAATTAACTGGATTACATCACCAAGCAAGTATACTATTTTACATGATTTAAAATGCAACCTAATGCAGCCCTGAGAGTAATCTGTCGAGATCATGGCATATCCCTTTGAATCTTATCTTCAGCAGCTATCTTTTGCATAGCATCTATACATTGTCTGGGAAAGGAGCCATAGTGTGCGTTTAAGAGCTGGTGATGCTGTTTGTTGTGCGCACCCACATGTATCCAACCTGAAGTTTCGCTTTGCTTCCTGTCTTCCAGCCCTTCCAACATGCGCACAAAGTGGCCAAGTTCTGTTATGCTGATAAGGTGAGTCTTTAAGCATAGCCAGTGTTATTAAATCACAAGTCAGTATGTTTCACTGAGAGTTGTATTTCCTCAGGAACTGCTGAATAAAGCCATCCAGGCCTCCGTCGCAGCTCGCAGGGAATGGGACCTGACGCCCGTGCAGGACCGAGCCCAGATCTTCTTCAAGGCCGCAGACATGATCAGTGGACCCCGGAGAGCGGAGATCTTGGCCAAGACAATGATCGGCCAGGTACGGTGTGAAACCCTCGTCCTCAGCCTGAACACCGGCCTCTTCCACCGTGCCACTCACTGGCTTGTCCATCGGTGGAGGTAGTGATGACATCTGCCTCCATCGATGGACAGGTTTTTTTTCCAAAGCCTGTCATCACTGTTGGGATTACAAAAAATCCCTCTCTGGAAATCCAAAGAAAACAAAACACAAAAACAACAACTATTGAACGCATTTCCTTCACCACACCAGCAATTGTCACCAGCTCTGTCATTTAAACTGTTTAGTCTGTAAAACAGAGGAGAAAACTTAACGCTCAGAGCCAACAATCCTCTATAAAAGATCCTGCCAGCGGCCCACAAATCCCCTCTCCTTTAATCTGTTTGTTGAAGACCCAGCCTGGATCGCTTAAAAGGATTCCTTGTGATTTTAAACCCGTGTGAGAGGAGAGAACCATGTGTGTGTCTCGGCTCAGACATTGTGCGTTTCGCAGGGCAAGACCGTGGTGCAGGCCGAGATCGACGCCGCCCCAGAACTGATCGACTTCTTCCGGTTCAACGCCAAGCATGCTGTTGACCTGGAGAAGCAGCAGCCGCTGCCGGGAGAGGGCAGCACCAACACCATGCTGTACCGAGGGTTGGAGGTGAGAGCGACCTACTGCACACACCGGGAGTCGCCACTTTAACTCCCGCTTTAACAGCTGAGGCCAGGGTGTGTGGATTGAGGGGTGGGCTGGGGCCGGGAGGTGGGTGGCCCATTTAGTGTGGTATTCTGTTTGTGTTACAGTTGTTGTTTGGACTTGGTTGACTGAAGTTGAATTCTGGATTGGGTGTAGCTTCAATTGGGGTACTGGCCGCTAAAAGTGGCAACCTTATTTATTGATCTCTTGTCACTAGATGGAATAAAATGAATGAATGTGTGGGCTGTGTTATGGTTGTGTTGTATATTAATTTACTGAGGTTTTCCACTTGTCAGGGGTTCGTAGCTGCCATCTCGCCGTTTAACTTCACTGCGATTGGCGGAAACCTGGCAGGAACTCCAGCACTGATGGTGAGTCTGGCTCAGCTGGCAAAGATGCGCCCTGGGCTCCCAATAGCATTTACACTGGCTCTGACAAGGTACACAACGCCTTAAAGTGAGACTTAAAGCCTTTTTATATCTGAATCGGGGAAGTTAGTCAGCTCCACGCAAGAGAATATGTTTCTGTGAAGATGAAAGTTGTTCTGTTTGTCTCCACGCCCTGTATTGTCTGAAGCAGTTATTGATAATGGATGGATGTTTTTAGTCTATATTCAAATTGTATTCAAATTGTATTGTATTTGATTTTATTCAAATAATGGGATTAAGTACATTGTAACATCAGTAGATACAGGACCGGTCTCTTTCTCAAATAACATATCATGTTCCCAGAGAAAATATATACAGCTCTGGAAAAAATGAAGAGACCACTCCAAGTTCAGAAATCAATGTTCAGTGGTCTCTTAATTTTTTCCAGAGCTGTATAGTTTTCCAATGATTTTCTCTGCATGGCGCTTTGGTTTAATTGGGAATTTGTCAAGGACCAGCTGTATGTGAGCGTATCTAGTGGGTGGGGGATGTCAGAGCTGTTGAAAGTACCCTGTCTGTGAGGGTGACGGGCTCGGTGTCCTCGCCAGGGGAATGTAGTCCTGTGGAAGCCCAGCGACACCGCCATGTCGGCCAGCTATGTTGTCTACAAGGTCTTGCGGGAGGCGGGACTTCCTCCCAACATCATCCAGTTTGTGCCGGCCGACGGTCCCATCTTCGGAGACGCCATCACAGCATCTGAGCACCTGGCTGGCATCAATTTCACCGGCAGCGTACCGTGAGTCTGTCCCTGTGGCCTTGCTTTTTCTCTTAAAGACAATATTTCATATGCCAAGTCAATACACAATCTTAAGCAGATGAGTGTACAATTCATTTCTACAGGTACATGTGGAGCATCTGAGTTATCCTTTTATTGCTTCCTCCCCTTAAAGTGCTTAAAGCGGTATATTTTCAATAGAGACTTTCCATTTAGTGAGTGTTTATCCAACTGTGTTACCTGATTTGGATTTATGTACTGTAGCCATACTTTGACCTGCGAAACAAAGCACTGAATCCCAAACGTGTTCTTCTGCAGAACCTTCAAACGGCTGTGGAAGCAGGTGGCGCACAACCTGGATCGCTATCGCAACTTCCCGCGCGTGGCAGGAGGTGAGGCCCCCCTCGAGCCGCGTGCCCAGTCGAGACACGCACAGAGCTCGCGTGGACGAATTAAAGCCCTGTGTCCTCTCTCTCTCAGAGTGCGGCGGGAAGAACTTCCACTTCGTGCACAAGTCTGCGGACGTCCAGAGCGTGGTGATGGGGACGATCCGCTCAGCCTTCGAGTACGGGGGGCAGAAGTGCTCGGCCTGCTCCCGGATGTACGTCCCCGACTCCCTGTGGCCGCAGATCAAACAGGGGCTCCTCGCCGTGCATCAGCAGATCAAGCTGGGCAACGTGAGTCCCGCGCAGGCCGGCCTTTGAGGGTCTCTTTCTAAATCACGATGTCTGAGGTCACTACATCAACCTGCATTAAAACACAAGACCATTTCATGACCTTTCTGTCAAAACGAAACCCTAATTCACACAACCTTATTAAGATTTAATTCTGAGATAACTAGTATATATTATAATAGACAAATATCTGTATTTGGCTTCTTCTTGACCTGTGTTTTCTCTCTTCAGCCTGTGGAGGACTTCAGTACGTTCTTCTCCGCTGTCATCGACGACAAGGTGCGTGTAATTACCGCTGTACTGTGTTATATTTTCACAGATTAATACATCAGTCTGTTGTAGCACATGAGTATTGTTTGCACAGCGTCGTATCTGCGGTGACCTGTCTCTTCCTTGACCGAGCCACGTGTTTTCTTTGCACAAGAGGTCTGGAGAGAAGAATAAACAAAACGAGCTGAAACGTGTTTTCCGCTGCGCTTGTGCATTCTGTATTTCCCTCCTTCATACAGAGAAAGTAAACACAGGCAGATTGTATTTTTATGCTTTCAGAGATTTAAGAAATATATATACATATACAGTTTTGTATTGCACTTATGTTGTAAGTCGCCCTAGATAAGGGCGTCTGCCAAGAAATAATAATAATAATAATAATAATAATAATAATAATAATACAGACAACTGACAAATTAAAGGAAAAGCCAACATAAAGTGTCTCAGTAAGGTGTTGGGCACCACGAGCCGCCAGAACAGTTTCAATGCTCTTGGCACAGATTGTACGAGTCTCTGGACTCTACTGGAGGGATGAACACCATTCTTCCAAAAGATATTCCCTCATTTGGGGTTTTGTTGATGGTGGTGGAGAGCGCTGTCTAACACGTCGGTCCACAATCTCCCATAGGTGTTCAACTGGGTTGAGATCTGGTGACTGTGAAGGCCACAGCATATGATTCACATCATTTTCATACTTATCACACCATTCAGTGACCCTCGTGCCCTGTGGATGGGGGCATTGTCATCCTGGAAGAGACCACTCTCATCAGGATAGAAATGTGTCACCATAGGATAAAGGTGAACACTCAGAATAACTTTGTAATGATTTGCAGTGACCCTTCCCTCTAAGAGGACAAGTGGACCCAAACCATGCCAGGAAAATGCCCCCCACAGCATAACAGAGCCTCCGGACCCCCTCACTGTAGGGGTCCAGCAGTCAGGCCTGTACTGTTCTCTTGGTGTCCCACACATGCACTCGCCCGCTTGTCCAGAACACGAGCCAGTCGAGCGTCTGTGTTACTGAAGCTCCTGCCATTCGTGCCCCAATAATGACCCCTCTTTCACAGTCACTGAGATCCTTTCCTCTTGATCCAAAATCGAGGTCAACTAGGCCTGCTCAGCATTTGTATACATAAAACAGAGCATAATAAGGATGTAAAATGCTTAATTTTATCATGCAGTACACCTGTTTGGAGGCATCTGCATTCATTATGCTCCTCCACTAATTTATTCAGGATTTTCCTTTAATTTGTCACCCGTCTGTATCTCTCATACATGTGTGTCTCTCCCTAGTCTTTCGCCCGTATTAAGAAGTGGCTGGACCATGCGAAGACTTCTAAAAACCTGACCGTTCTGGCGGGGGGGAATTGTGACAACAAGCAGGGGTACTTTGTGGAGCCCACTATCATTGAGACCAAGGACCCACAGGATATCATCATGAAAGAGGTATGTTTGTACAAGTAAGGAGACCCGAGGAAGCCTGACTCCATTAACCCCCAGTTCGTACAATGAATCCCCTTCCTCTACCTCCTGTAGCTCCGTTCCGAGTTTCTCTGTGATCCCTACACAATATTGTAGGTTTAACGTTAACAGTCACCGGCAGCAGGATTAAGCAGGCAAATCCGTCCAGATGAGTGGATGACCAATCAACCGCTCTCTAAGTTGTTTGTGTAACGGAAGCGGCGCTGAGCCCCAGATCACACGCTTCACACACGCACCAACACGCCTGCTTGCATTACAAAACCTAGATTCCTCCAGGACTGTCTTCCCCCGATCTGATCCATACTCAGTTACTTCATTGACCCCGATGCCGAACGCCACTTTGGTAATTAAAGAAAGGAGTTTGAGAAGAATAGATTGCGATGGAATTGAATACAAGTGCCAAGAACGGCTGCGGCGCCTGTGAGATTAAAGATTCTGTGTCTGTACGCTCCAGACGGGTACTGTGTTTACAATCCCGCTCTGTCCTGCAGGAGATCTTCGGCCCGGTGCTGACCGTGTATGTCTATCCCGAGAACGACTACAAGGAGGTACTGCAGCTCATTGACAACACGTCCCCCTACAGCCTAACGGGAGCTGTGTTTGCCCAAGACAAGTAAGTGTCCAAATGCCGCAAGTCAATGACGTTTATGACGCTTTCACGTTCAGTTGAGGCTGCCCTTCATGGGAAATGGAAAGAATTGGCCAACAGTACATTCAGCAATGCTCAAACAGAAGATTGGCTTTGAATACAAAATAATCCCCACCACAGGCCGTCCCATGTACATTATTTAATGCGATGTAAATCAGTGATGTGCCGGAGATGTACGGCGAGGTGTTGGTTGAGTCACAAAGCTGCTTCTCCTGTGTGCGTTTCAGGAACGTCATCGACGAGGCCGCGAGGGCTCTGAGGAACGCAGCGGGCAACTACTACGTCAACGACAAGTCCACGGGCTCCATCGTGGGCCAGCAGCCGTTCGGGGGAGCGAGAGCTTCAGGTGAGGCCGCCCGCTGCCAGCTGGCTCCCGGCGTGGGGGGGGATGGGTCTTTACTCATAACGGCTCCTCACGAAGCTTTACGTCCTGTTTGCGGTCGAAGCGTTTTCTGATTGGGCACTCGCTGTTCGCAGGGACCAACGACAAGCCGGGAGGCCAACACTACGTCCTGCGGTGGACCTCTCCCCAGGTGGTGAAGGAGACAAACGTTCCGCTGACAGACTGGAAGTACCCCTACATGGGTTGAGGTTGACCCCCACTTCACTCTTCCGAAGCTCTGCCAGAACCCACTTGACCCCTACCCCCGAGAAGCTGACTGGACTCTAGTAATTTACTACTGATCTTGTGAAACACAGAGAATACAGAATGTTCTTTTTTTTTGGATGAAGGAGTGTTGCTAACATTTCAAAGCGTTGCCTCAGCCCTGGCACGGGACATGGCTTAGAAATCGCTGAGCTAGGCTTGTTGCGCCAGAGCGGTGAAGGTTAAGACTCACCCCCTTCTGTGTGCCCTCCTGTGGGTTGGCAAAGGTGCAGACAGTGCAGCATAGGCAAGAGTTATGACATACAGTGTAATTGCACTCTATATTTTAATAGATTTTAACTAAACTAAAGAATCTGCTATTTTTGTTTACGTTGATGTGTGTAGTTCCGGGTGAGAGAGAGAAACAGACTGACATGGCTAATGTATCGTGACTACATCTGTCTCTGTCGGAGTTATCAGTGTTATACAGTGAGAACATCCGGCAGAAATCCTGTGCTACTGACCTGAGCTGCTGTATGAATGTATGGAAGATAAATGTCTCAATGGTGGTGCACTGAACACTGGTCTGTGTGGTTTTGCGTTTCTCTGGTTTTCATATCTCATCCAGGTTCTGAAAGAGTTCACCTGCTTCGAACTGCAATGATTTCTGGTTAAACAGCCTATTTAATTTATCTTCAAACATTTATTTCCAGTGGTGATATTAGCACGAAAAATGCAACTTTAAATATGCACAGTGTGTATATAAGTTCAGCTAGAACCACCCCAGACATTAAAATAATGGTGTGACATCGATGACGACTGAGAACAGACAGTCAGGATCGTTCTGCTTTCATCCCTGCATGATTTACAAATTCAACTCATTTGCAACTAAAAGCGATTCACCCAGTAACTTAATCATCTTTCACGCCTGTGTCAGTTCACACATTTTGTCTCCGTCTAATGTGCATTGCGTGTAGTGAAGTTACAGTGGACCCGAATCTGTTTGCCCTTCATTAATGGTCAAGCATAACCGCTGACGGATTTCCAAAAACACCTGCACTTGAGTCAAATCAGACACAAACCTAGTATGTTTCAGTGCTTCACACTGGTTTACTGTGGCCGAGTCCCTGTGTCCTGGGTGAGTATTATATACTGCAGTAAGTCTGTGTTATGGCTGCAATCCCAAACTGTTCACAACTGGTCATTGAAGGAACCATGAATTCTTCTTTATACCAGAGAAGTTTGCAGGAGAACATCAGGCCACCCATCCGTGAGCTGAAACTGAAGAGCAGCCGGGTCATGCAGCGAGGCAACGATCCCAAACACAAGCATGTCTACAGCAGAGTGGCTGAAGAATAAGACATTTCAGGTTTTGGCAAGGCCTAGTCAAAGTCCAGCCGTAAACTCAATTGAGACGTTGTGGCAGGACCTGAAATGTTCATGCTCGAAAACCCACAACTGTCAGTGAGTTGAAGCGGTTCTGCATGGATTAGTGGGGCAGAGTCCCTGTGCCCTGCGCTGTGAGACACTAATCTATAACTACAGGATGCGTTTGTCTGCAGTTATTCCTGCTAAAGGTGGCCTGAGCAGTTATTGAGTGTAACGGGGTAATTACTTTTTAACAGGTGAGCAGTGGGTGTTGCGTAACTTTCTTTAATAAGTAAATTAAATGAGTATTACAAAATTGTTATTTTTTCACTCTTCTTTTAGCTAATATTAGGTTTTGGTTGAAGATCAGAAAATCAGACAGAGGGCAAATACTTTTTCACAATATTGTATAACTGGAAATCTCCCGTAGTTTTATATTTTCCTGTTCTGTTACAGAAGAACCCTGATAGAAAGTGCTGAACTTTACGTGAGTCCCATATTCTAAATTAATTTCTCATTTTTTTATTTATTTCATATGTGCACACTGATGCACTTTCTGCAGTTTAGAACCACGGTAATAAACAAACGCTCCCCACATTCAGACATATTGTGACATATTTGATTTAGTGTAAAATCTTTCCAGTTAAGCACAGACATCCAAAGAAAGACTGCTGATGTTGCCCCAACAGCACTGCAATGTTCACCATGTTTTGCCGAATGTTGTGCTAAGACCCAGTCCTACGATGCCATGCAAACTGTGGTTAGTGCTGCACCTGTGGGATTGCGCTGGGGTGTAGGCACAATGGAAACACAGCAATTTCCCTGGAGATCAGTCCAGATCACAGACGGGGGTTTAGGAATGAGCTCGTCATGAGGGAAATTAGTTGAGTTGTGCAACAGACGGTTGTGTTCCTGCAGATAGACTTTCTTTCTAGAGACACCTAATTACAAGTCAACACTCCAGTATGGAGATGGGAGATGTTGTCCTTTAGAAGGTTGTATTTGGATGAGAAGTTAAGGTCCTGTCTTCATAGTGGTCTTCAAAAACCCAATGGTCCCATTCATGAAAGTAGGGGTCCCACCTAAAAGGCGAATTTTCATTATCAGCCCTCTACAGTCAAAAGGTTCTTGATTTAACTGAGATAGAAAACCTTCAGAATGCCACTTCCACTTCTCCTCTCTGTCTCGTTACCCCTACAGTCCACCGTGTGATGATTATTCGGCTCATAAGTCATGGTTAATATAGAAAGAAAGAAAAAAGAAACAAATATATAAATAAAAGTATTGCTGGTGTAGTTACTGAGAAATTTCCATTAGCAGCTGACTTGATGGTCAGGTTTGTTTACTTAGTGTCTGTCACACCTGCTCTAAGAAGAAAACATTTGAAAGTATGCAAATATTGGAAGAGAAAAGGAAACATTGCCCTGAAATTAGCGCTCATCAGAACAGACGAGACGGCATTCCGGCGGAGCTGCAGACGAACCCAGAACCCGCGGGGCATCCATCTTCACGCCAGCTATGGGACTCTGCCACCCTTGCCTCATTGCATGGCTTCTGTTTTGGGCATGCTGGGATCAGGGGGGTGCAGAGAGGCCCAATCTTCTTTCTCAGTTCTGGCTGGAGGGGGATTATGTGATAGCGGGTCTGTTTCCTCTGCACAACGCGGACAGGTCCACAAAACCTGTGCCGGAAATGGACGACTGCCGAAGGTAAATGCAATTTTTAATCTGTTTTTGTTTATTATGATGATGGTTTTAGGCTTAGTTCCAAGAAATGATTTGCCTATCTTGGGGCAAGTGTTTTTATTTGTATTGTTTAAATCAGTATCTACATAGGCGCTGCAGATTGCCCAGCCATCGTTTGAATAGACGTACTTTGCATACCTGAGCTGACACCAGAGTGTTTATCCAACATAGACTGGAGAGTCCCATTAGTCTTTATTAGTAAAAATAAAGCCTAGACATCTAATCAAACATAGCGGGTCTTCAATACAGAAACACTTCTTCGGTCTCACAGGGTGGGAAAATACATGCTTATTAGCTATTTGAATGATTTATTTTATTTTATGTTCCACAAGCCTGGTTCTCATTGCTTCCTGTACACTTTCACCACTAATTAGCTTTGTCCAGTCCCTTTTCTTTGCTATTCAGCTGCATCCTTACTATGGTGACTGTACTGGCTCTAATTATTTTCGTCCCCAGGGGCACATTCAATAAGCATGGCTACCAGCTGATGCAGGCGATGAGATTCACCATCGAAGAAATCAACAATGGCAGCAGTAGGGACGGCCTGCTTCCAGGAGTTTCCCTTGGCTACCAAATCTATGACACTTGCACCGAGCCTGCTAGCATACTGGCCACCATTGACCTCCTGGTCCAACAGTCCAATTACTACAATGTGAAAAAGCTCAACGGTACCCTTGAGTCCAGAGCTATAGCCATCATCGGGCCCGACAGCAGCAGCTATGCCTTCACCTCTGCCACCACACTGGGATATTACCTGATGCCACAGGTGAGAAATTCTTTATCTATTTAATGTGAGCTAAACTCTTAAGAACATGAGAAAGTGTCCAATCGAGAGGAGGCCATTTGACCCATCGTGCTCGTTTGGTATCCATTAATAACTGAGTGATCAAGGATCCTATCCAGTCTGTTTTTGAATGTTCCCAAATTGTCTCTTCAGCCACATCGCTGGGGAGTTTGTTCTGATAGTGACGCCTCTCTGTGTGAAGAAGTGTCTCCTGTTTTCTGTCTTGAATGCCTTGAAGCCCAATTTCCATTTGTGTCCCCGGGTGCGTGTGTCCCTGCTGATCTGGAAAAGCTCCTCTGGTTTGATGTGGTTGATGTCTTTCATGATGTTGAAGACTTGGATCAAGTCCCCACGTAGTCTCCTCTGTTCCAGGGTGAAAAGGTTCAGTTCCTCAGTCTCTCAGTAGGACATTCCCTTCAGACCTGGAATAAGTCTGGTTGCTCTCCTCTGAACTGCCTCTAGAGCAGCGATATCTTTCTTGAAGTGTGGAGCCCAGAACTGTCCACAGTATCCAGATGAGCTCTAACTAGTGCATTGCACAGTCTGAACATCACTGCCCTTGTTCTCAATTCTACACTTTTGACAATATACCCTAGCATTCTGTTTGCCTTTTTTATTGCTTCCCCACACTGTTTGGATGGAGAAAGTGAGGAGTCCACATAGACTCCTAGGTCTCTCTCATGCGTTACTTCATCTAGTTCTATTCCTCCCATAGTGTAATTATAGTGGACATTTTTGTTACCTGTGTGTATTACCTTGAACATTGAATTTCAAATGCCAGGTGTCGGCCCACAATTTAATATTATCTAAGTCCCTTTGAATAACCTGAGTAACCTGAACATCTGCTGAGCCATTTTAACTAGTTTGCTAACTATCCCAAGAGTCCACACTGCAAAAAATACAAGTCTTATCAAGTATATTTATCTTGTTTATGTGTCTTGTATAAGTGAAAACAATCTGCCAATGGAACAAGACAAAATACAACATATTCAAGGCATATTTTCTTAGAAACAAGTGTTATTATCTTGCTTGTTAAGGAAATGTATCTTATTTTAAGGATGGTTTGATTTTTTAGCATGGAAGCAAGATAAATATACTTAATAAGACGTATTTTTTGCAGTGCAGATCATTAATATAGATTAGAAAAAGCAAAGGCCCTAGTACTGATCCCTGTGGAACTCCACTAACAACCTCACTCCAGTTAGAAGCAACTCCTCTAATCGACACCCTCTGCTTTCTATACATCAACCAGTTCATAATCCATCTACTTACATTACCCTGAATGCCTACAGCTTCCAATTTGAGGATCAGAGGTGTGGAACCTTATCAAAAGCTTTCTGAAATCTAAGTATATGATTTTAAAGTACCTACTATGTTTGATTAGATGTCTAGGCTTTATTTTTACTAATAAAGACTAATAGGACTCTGGTATCATTTCAGGTATGCAAAGTATGTTTATTCAAACAATGACTGGGCAATCCTGGAAAGAAGCTCTCCTTTTATAGGCTGGGAAAGATTAACATCACCGTATTGTACTTGTGAGGTTGGGGCGGCATCCTGTGGTCATTATTAGTATTGGACCAAAGATTTGTATTTTTTATTTTAATCAATGCACCTACTAATACTGCAACTACTACTACTATTCCACTGTAAACACGTTCTTAAAGCTAACAAACATAAGAACTTATTTCAAACAGCTTCGGTTGTATTACTACACACACATAAACAGGTCAACAACAGATAATTGACTCTATATTAATGTTACAGATCAGCTATGAGGCCTCAAACCAAATGCTGAGTAACAAACTGCTGTACCCCGCATTCTTCCGCACGATTCCCAGCGACAATAACCAGGTGAGGGCCATTGTGCAGCTGCTGCGCAGGTTCAACTGGACGTGGATTGCTCTGCTGGGCAGCGACAACGACTACGGGCAGGATGGCTTGCAGAGTCTGTCCACAGTAGCTTCAGATAACAACATCTGCATTGCCTACCAGGGCATTATTCCCAAATACACCGACTCCACCCGAGAGCAGATGATCACGATGATCAAAAAAATCATGCAGACCCATGTCAACACCATAGTGGTCTTCTCCAGCAAACGAATTGCCACCGGCTTCTTCCAACTGGTGGTGGAGCAGAACGTCACGGGGAAAGTGTGGATTGGTTCGGAAGACTGGTCAGTGTCCACCATGGTGTCTGGACTGCCTGGCATCCAAACCATCGGGAGTGTCCTCGGCATCGGGGTCAAAACCGCCAAGATGCTCGGCTTCCAAGAGTTTGGAGTTCTCGCTATGGAAGCGGCAGCATATGCGACTGGCAACTCATCTAATGACACGGGTGAAGTGGCCGGCCACGGGTTAAGGTGCCTGCAAGGCTGTGATCACATCCAGACATTGACCACCAGAGACATACCGTTAGAACTGTATGATATCCAGTCCTCCTACAACGTTTACAAAGCTGTGTATGCTCTGGCACATGCACTGCGCTCTTCCCTGGGCTGCAACTCGGGGAAATGCGCCAAAGAGGATGTCCAACCATTTAATGTGAGTCTGCACACCAATTATGCTTGTGGAAGTTAGAAGAGCAGTGTTACTATATTTTGTCTGTACTTTGCACCTCTAACTTCCCTCAGTAAATGCTAACATAAACTACAATTTAGATTAAAAAACACTTTATTTTCATTTGTTAATATTTGCAACATTTCTTCCAGCTTTTGGAAAACTTGAAACAAGTCAACTTCTCAGTGGGTGGCACATCCATGTATTTCGATCAGAATGGAGACCCCCCCACGGGTTATGATATCATGGCCTGGGACTGGGCAGGGGGGCAGTTGTCCCTCAGGGTGGTCGGCACATTCAGCCCTGACCCAGCAGATCTGAAAATCAACGCCTCCCTCATCAACTGGAACTCGGACAGCAAGGGCACAGTGAGTCTGGACTTGAGCATCCATCCATCTGTCCTCTGATAGCTGTAGTAGTGGTTAACATATTAAGATGAAATGGGCAAGGCAGCTGTTAAAGTTACCAGGTTCTCATTTTAATATAACAGGACTTGAAGGTCAAGACGTGGTCCACTGCATGTGTCTGAAGTTCAGCCTGTGTGTTTCAGGTCCCGCAGTCCTTGTGTTCCCCAGACTGTCCCAAAGGTAGCAGGAGACTTCAGACTGGGTCTCATGTTTGCTGCTTTGACTGCCAGATCTGCCCAGTTGACACTTTCCTCAATAAGACTGGTGAGTAGGCGATGCCAGTTACAATATCTGCTCAGTGGGCAAACAAAAGACATACATGGAAATGGCAGCAGTAGTACAGTCCTTCTCCAGAAGATGGCGTACTTTGCACACAAAGCACAAGCCTTTACTTCTACATTTCCCTTATGACTTGTCTTCAGCAAAGTTAAGGACAACGTAAACTGACCAACATTGTTTCTCATTCTTCTTCTGTCTCACAGGTTTGACCTTTTGCCAGCCGTGTCTGATTCATGAGTGGTCGCTGTCAGGGAGTGAAAGGTGTACCAACAGGACCGTGGTGTACCTCCCCTGGGCAGACTGGGTGTCGGTGGTCCTGCTCCTGGCCTCTGCTCTCACCCTCTTCCTGACGCTGGTCACCGCGGCCCTGTTCCTGGTGAACCTGAGCACGCCAGTGGTGAAGTCCGCAGGCGGGCGGACGTGCCTGGTGATGCTGGCCTCTCTGGCGGTGGCCACCTGCAGCACCTTGTGCCACTTTGGCGTTCCCACCCTGCTGGCCTGCATCCTCAAGCAGTCCCTCTTCACCCTCAGCTTCACTGTCTGCCTCTCCTGCATGGCCGTGCGCTCCCTCCAGATCGTGTGCATCTTCAAGATGTCCGCCAAGCTTCCCAGGGCCTACGAGGTGTGGGCCAGGAACAACGGGCCCTCGATCGTGATCATCGTCTCGGCTGCCACCGAGCTCTTCATCTCGCTGATGCACGTTCTCGAGGAGCAGCCATCCCCCACTGAGGTGTATAATATCTACCCTCACGCCATCCTCCTGGAGTGCAGTGGGGCCCAAGCTATCGGCTCCATGCTGGAGCTCGGCTACATCACCATGCTCAGCTTCCTGTGCTTTGCCTTCAGCTACCTGGGGAAAGACTTGCCCGCCAACTACAACGAAGCCAAGTGTGTCACCTTCAGTCTGCTGGTCTATCTCATCTCCTGGCTGGCCTTCTCCACTGTCTATATTGTCAGCAGGGGAAAGTACAGCATTATTGTCAATGTCATAGCTGTGCTGGCAAGTGTGCTGGGGATTCTGGGAGGTTATTTCCTGCCCAAGGTGTATATCATTGTGCTAAAACCCCAGCTCAACACGGCGGCTCATTTCCAGAACTGCATTCAGATGTACACCACGAAGAAGAGTGAGAATTGAGGGGAAGAAAAGAGAGTCTCCTGTTTTGGAGTGAATGTACATTTTACCGATTAAAGACTGAAAACGATCTGTGTGCTTTGTAATTGTGGCTGTGGTAGCTGCCGTGTGTTCTTCTCCATTCTGTTGTAGTGCATCAGAGTCTTCTGTTTGAGTTAGTGGCCTTTGGTTTGAAGATAGGGCTTAGATCGTGATAATATTGTTGGAACAGTGTTTGTATCTCTATTCTGGAAAAAATATAATAAAGAACATGTTCAGATATTACCCCTTAGTGATTGCTGTGGGTTTTAAGTGTGCTTGTCTTTGTTTAAAAGGAAAAAGAAAGAGCAATGAAATTGAAAATGAAAAGAAGAAAAGGCTCATATGACGACAGACTGCAAAACAGCGCCATGCCTTCTGTTGGCAGCTCCAACAGCCTGTGCCCTTTGGCTTCGGGCATGTGTGCCCGCTGTTGGCAGGGCTGCGCGTCTTCTGCGGCTGAAAGGGCCGGCTGATTTACAGCCTCGTTCTCCAGAAGCTCTCGCAGATGTTCCACTGTCTTCTTTGTGCTTTCTTGGAGCTTATGCCGAGGCACAGGTACCCTTCACTCGGCTCAAACTGGCAGGAGAACCGGGAACTGAACGAGGGCAACTGGCAGAGAACAAAAAGCACGCACTGAAAAACCCCGGGCAGCAAAACCAGCGCTGTCGAACAATAAACCGCTTTTAGCCTCTGCCTAATGGGGATGATTGAAAAGACAGAAAGAAAAAAGCTTGAGTTAAGTCATGCATGTTAATAGGTGCATCGGTGTCTGTGGGTTTCCAGGGTTTGCGATCAAGTAGAACCTTTTAATGACAGAATCTTATAAAGGTGTATTTAGAAACTATTGAGCCAATTTCTGAGAGTCACGTTGGCAATTCAGCATAGTTCATATATACGTATCTTGATCCCCCTCCCCCATTGTATAGATGTCAAACTGTAGGAAAGGTGTTGAATCAGGCCTTGATTAGGTTCCCACACTAGGCTGCTACAGAAGGAGACACAGACAGACTCCCCTCCCACCTTGCACAGACCCTCACACCCTCCTGGGTAGATACTGATACTGTACTGGGAGCTGGGGAGTGTGGCAGGCACATGAAAGGGAACAAGGTGTATGGATTGTCACTGATCTATCCTGGGAAGAAGGAAAGAAACCTCCCCCACTAACACTGATAAGCACATGAAAGGGATCTACAGTACCAGACAAGAGCTTTATTGAGCCTGAAGCCACAGTCCACCTCCATTGGGGGTCTCAGCCTCCCATTGACATTCCCTTAGATAAACAATGCCTCAATTTGTAAGCAATAAAATTCTCAGAAACAACCAAATTCGAAGCATGCTCTGGAGTGCACTAGTTCCTCAGATCACCTCTGGGATAATGACACATATTCCTTTAAAAGCAGCAAAGAAGCCTTGGAAAAAAACTATTGAGTCATTAGTTTTATGTTGTCACCAAACAATAAAGGTGTCCTATCCCTGCAAATCTTTGCTGGGTGTTGTGTTTGTGTTGTGTGTGATTGGTCAAACTGACTGATTCATTCTAGCATTTTTAATTTTGAATACAATAAAAACACCAAAGAAAACTAGCCACCCTCATCAGATACATAATTTGTATTTAAATGGAAGAACATGAGTGCCACACTTTTTGCTCACTAACTGTCCCGTCAGAGCCCTTACAAGGATCTGGAATAGCGTTTTCTTTCAGCTGTGCTTCAATGCCAACACAGTAAAGGAAGATTGTGCATTACATGAAAACATACACTGTACGTAGGAAAACACATGACTGCAGCTGCATCTTGAACGTTTGAATATATGGACTGGAAAATGTGCCCACCTTTCTATCCACAGAGATAATGATACTCCAGAGAGTTGTGATATTGAAATCCATATGAAAATCAGACTGCTGTAGTTACACAGGATGGGGCTTACAAGTGACATCATTTTCCATCATGCAAATCCTAAGAGTGATACTTTGCTAATGCAAATCCCCTTCAGCAAGGAAGCATGAGTGTGCAAAGAGCATAAAACCAAATAAACGTTGTAAACATCAAGATCAAAAATAGTTGCTCATGATGATGTGCCCAACAGGGAAAGTTTGCTTCCTTTTCAATTTAATTTACGTTTTTGTTCCTGGACCAGCTCTATGTTTAAAAGTTGATAATTTTTTGTTTATCTCTAGGAGGATCAGTGTCTAAAGAAAATGGATTGTTATGTGAATTTACACATGCACTATAGATGACAATGCTAATAAAAGTGATTGGATCCTTTCAACAGCTTTGTGTACCGATGTGCACTTGATCACCCATTGATCACCCATAGTGGTGGTATCAATGTATGTTCAAATAGTCCAAATAGTGTTTGGAAAACATCTTTTGTTAGCATCAGCATACATATGTTTATCTATCTATCTGTATCATGTAATCAAACACTTCCACCACTTTGGGTTATGCAAAGACATGGAAAATATGAAATTCAAATGCACACCTGTATAAAAGGTTTCAGGATTGAGCAGAAATCTCAGGTAATGCTACTAAGCTGTAGTTGGTGATTCAGGTGTTCTGTCATTGAGGTTTGATTTAAAATTGCAACAATGATCTGTCTCTTTCTTTTCCTCCTGTTATTCCCAGGTGATTGGTCTCTGGATGAAGAACACCCAGAAGAAGCGTGTTTGCCCCTAAAGTTCAATAAGCCTGGAGACTATCTCATTGGAGGACTTTTGACCTTGTGTCAATCTCCTTCACACGTCACCTTGAATATGACACACTGCAAATGGTAAGAACCCACACGACCAGCCCTAGCACAAAAAACCAGTCGCATTATGGATATATCTATATATACAAATATCTGTATTGAAATGTTGAATAATATGGAGACATTGGCAAAACCTATAAAATAATATACATGTATTTATTTCTGTGCAATGACACAATGAGCGATTTCCACAGATCTCTCTCCCTCTCTCTCTCCCCGCAGTGAAAAAATGTATGCGGCCGGATGCCAGATTCTTCAGCTGCTGGACCTCACGTTGGCCGAAATCAACAACTCCACTCAGCTCCTTCCCAACATCTCTCTGGGCTACCAGGTCTTGGACTGCTCCCTCGACACAGACTGCCTGGACTCCACTCTGTTGTTCCTGAGCAACAAGAAAACAATGTACGTGGACTCGCAGCCACTGATGTACAAGAAGCAGACCGACATCAAGGCGATCTTCGGACCCTCTTACAGTGCCACGGCTCTGGGAATAGGCGGAATTGTTGGTGCTTTTCAAGTACCTTTGGTAAGAGCCTCTCTTTCTGTCTGTGACTTTTGTCACTCAGCACACCAGATTTTGAAACTAAAAGTAGACAATGAAAATGTATTAATTATTTAATGTATTTATATCTATAATATGTCTTATTTATTTTTTGGGAGGACATCCCCCGCACAAATGTGACTTAACAACTTAGTAACTTAGTGGAAACATTATATTTTGTATTTTGTGGTATAAAATCATATATAGAATACAATGTAACATTTCAGAAATATAATGGTGGTGTAATGAACAGCAAATATAGCAAATTAAACTCAGATGCTTGTGAACTGAACCTCCGTTGTTCAGTGTGAAAAAGTGCTGTTCTAGCGCAGTCGTTTATGGGTTGAAATCAAAGCTGAGCTATGGCATCATGTCAGGACGTATCTTTGCAGTACGTTTTCATGCTGCTATTCGATTGGTTGACATTATTTTCTTCACAGATTTCCGCCTCAGCCACCAACCAGAAACTGAGTAACAAGGAGCTGTACCCTTCGTTCATGCGCACCACTCCCAATGACAAGAATTTAGTGTTGGCAATACTGCAGTTCTTGAAAGGGATTGGCTGGAAATGGGTGTCTCTGTTGGTCAGTGCCGATGACTACGGCAGTGATGTGGGTAAGAGCTTTACTGAGCTGGCCCCTGAGTACGGGGTTTGTGTCGCGTACAAGGGGGTCTTAGCGATTGGGTCTAATGAGGAGATAGAGGCAAGCGCCCAGGAGTCAGTCAAGAAAATGATTTTCTTCAAAACGAAGATCGCTGTGATCCTCTCTGTCTCTAAGAGTATTGTGGGTTTCTACACAGTTGCTCTCCGAGAGCCAGCCTTGAGAGACAAAGTGTGGCTCAGCAGTGATACACTGTCGAAGATACCCATGATATTAGAAATACCTGGATACAAGAGACTGGGCACCCTTATAGTTTTTGGAAATATTCAAGTGCAGGTCCCTGAAGATTTCATGGCCAGACTTCAAAAACACACGGAGCCGCCGGTATTGCCACTCACTAAAGATGGGCTTCCCACACTACCACAATGTGATGATTGTAGAGTGAACTTCTCTGCACAACAGATATCACAGGAAGTGTTAAGGTTGCAGTCTGCTGTGTACACTATTGCCCATGGCATACATAAATTGCTCAGCTGCGACTCCAAAAACTGCATTAAAAGAGATTTTTTGCCCAAAGAGGTAAGACAAACTAAAAATTTCATTTATCTGGGCGTATATACTAATTCAAAGTTCATTATTGACCCACACTAGCCAAAGGCAGTGAAAACTGTCCATTTAAACTTTCCACACTACTGGTGTAATATTGTGTTGCTCCCCAGCCATGCTAAAACACACACACACACACGCAGCAGATGTGTTTAAACACTTTGACATTTTTATTTAACATACGTTTTGATTTTTGTGAAGTGCAAATCAATAACAGACTACTCGTGGTTTCTGGTCATGTCTGTGCCGTCTCTCAGCTGCTGGTGGAGATGAGAAAGGTGCAGTTCTCTCTCTTCAATCAGTCGGTTTACTACGATGAGAATGGAGATCCTCCCTTTGGCTATGACATCCTTCTGTTGAGAAACCAGGGGAGCGAGTTTGTATTCAAGAGCATCGGTGTCTACAGCCAGAAAACTAGACAAGAGTCCATAGATGAAAACTGGGTCCTCTTCCTGAGGAACAAGGTACTGTTCACAGCTTAAATTGTAGTCGGTGCCTCCCTGTCTGATCACGAGCAGCTGCAACAAAGTTTGCAACCTTGACTTGATATACAAGCATATTCTGTTTGTAGCCCTATTTCAAAAGCTTAAACTTCCTCATTTACATATCAATAAGGGCTGACCCACTAAAAACACATAACAGCACTGAAGTGACTAATTCAATCCCCCACTTTGCAGCAAATTCTCTATATCTCAATAACTGAAGCTATGTGTGTCAAGATCATTATTAAGTAATACCCCATCACGTCTCTAACCCTAATATCAGTAGAACCACAGCTCATGTGCAAACAGAATTGAATTAGTATGGGATTAACTAAAGCCCAAGATTCAATAAAAAGACCAGTATCTGGGTGTTCTGCACAAATATTCACACCACATTTTGTTTATTTGCCTCAAAAAAGTTACAGATTTACGAAATGCTTTTTTCTTTTATTCAAGAAACTTAATTTAGCGGCTTATAAAGGAACACCTTTTCAAAAAATGTAGCTTTAGAACCCGTATGTTGGAAATCTGAGTGCTCTGCTTGTCTGGCGCTTCTCTCCCAGACGGGTAAATCATCGTGCTCTGATGACTGCCAGCCCGGGCACAGAAAACAACAGACAGGACTCCACCGATGCTGCTGGGAGTGTAAAGTCTGCCCAGAAGGAACTTTCTTCAACACAAGTGGTGTGTAAAACCCTCTCATTTGCATTGCATTCAGCCGCCAGCCTCATGATTTAAAAGTCTCGCTCAGCTGTTGCCCAGTGGGGCAGACTGATCAATGTATTTGCACCAGAGTGCACCTTATGCTAGGAAACATGCTTTTTTGGGGGGTTTTCCCATTGTTCACAAAAAGTTACCACTAACAGCAAAGAACATGTGCATAGAACTTTGTTTTTGTATTATTACCAAAATATAAAAATCCAAGAATCCCACATAGTATTTCTCCAGATGGAAACATGTCTCTAGGTAGGCAGTCACCTTGTACATCATGAAAAACTGTCCAGGGCAACTCATTGTCTTCCAGGGGGGACATGAAAACTGAAAGTCAATTAGATTTGGAAATGGATTATAGAGAGTATTCTAAAGAGAGGAAGTTTTAGTTAAGAATGAGAGTATCCTGAACACACTGAGGGTATCTCGAAAACAAGACTTCACTGCATGTATAGGATAGGCCTGGCAATTGTAGGACCAGCATGTAATGTGTTATAAGTGTTGACACTCTTTTCCAGATGAGTACAACTGCCATCTCTGCCCCAAGGCACACTGGTCTCCACAGGGGAGTGAGCGCTGCTTCCCGCGTACACTGCGGTACCTGTCCTGGGACAGTGGGATTGGCGTGGGGCTACTGGTGTCCACTTCAGCAGTGCTCCTGGTGGTGGTGGCCACAGGGGCCGTGTTCGCCCTAAAACGCCATACGCCGGTGGTGCGGTCTTCCGGGGGCAAGATGGCCTTCATCATGTTGGCCTCCCTTCTGTCCTCTTGCATCTGCCTGTACGGTAACTTCGGCATGCCCTCCACGCTGTCATGTCACTTCCGCACTCTCTCCGAATTGTGTTTCACTGTCTGCTTGGCCTGCATCGCCGTGCGCTCCTGCCAGCTCCTGTGTATCTTCAAACTGGCTGCCAAGCTCCCGAAAGCTTGCGATTTCTGGATCAAAGACCGGGGCCAGTATGTCCTCATCTTTCTGTGTACGGTCCCCCAGGTGGTGATTTCCATTTACCTCATTACTGGGGATGTCCCGGTCCCGGAGTACTTTGAGAAAGACATGGTTTTACTAACGTGCAAGACCTACAACCCCTTCTTAAATCTCAGCTACAACGCGGCTCTGATTTTGCTCTGCTTCGTCTTTTCCTATGCCGGGAAGAATTTACCAGACAACTACAACGAGGCTAAGTGTATCGCGTTCAGCTTGTTCATCTGCATCGTGTCCAGAGTCTCCTACATGACTGTGATTACGGTGTACAAGGGAGACACGGTGGACTTCCACATCGCTTGCTCTCTGGTGAACGTGTCTGCTGCCTATGGGAGTTATTTCCTACCCAAGTGTTACGCCATCCTTTTAAGGCCAGAGCTGAACACAACGGCCCATTTTCAGAGCTGCATTCAGTTGTACACCATGCAGAAATCCACACATTAGAATGAGGGTCTAAAGCAAAATCTGTATACAGTACATGTTATAGTATCACTGATTTGATACTACTGTTACTATCACATACTATCACTTATGCATAATACTCCTAAACGAAATTGTAGTACAGCTGCTTACACACATCTACAAACTATAACTGATACTAACCTGCATGTTAACACTTTTTCTATACTTTTTACAAAAGACCTGTCACCTGCTGACAAACTATACTTTGTTATTAAAAAGTTCATTATTTATTGTTATTATGATCTTTTATTGTTTAAGAATAGAATCAATTCCCAAATTTGGATGATTTTTCTGGGATCATAACTTATTTAGTTATGACCCATGATAACCAAAGCACTAGATGTAATAACTACAGCTTTTTTTGACTTTCTTGTTTGCCTACTGAGAATAAGCGGTTTTATGTGTGTGTGTGTGTAATTTTGTGTCCGTTCTAACTTATTAATAAAACACTGCAAAAACCGTTCAAGATTTGAATCTTTATTTTTCAGATTTTGTCAGATTATGAATTAGCTTAGGTCTATACTTCCTTGAGCATATTCCAGTTAAATACAAATTATTACGTGTGTACGTTATTCTTAAAATACATGTTCTACCCTAAATCCAAGCTATGAAAGTGTTTGTACCCATGTTCAAAACAATTAACAGTACCATAATGCCCTAACTAGTTTGCTGAAATCGAGGCAATCGTGTTAGAGTTGTCTGGAAATGTGAACAATGTATTTTTAACTTTTACGTTGTGTAAGAGCCAATACGTTTATTATACATTGAAAGTGATATTATTAAAATGTCTACTCAGCCACTTGACCTCATCTGTGTTTTAATGGCGGCTGGCGCTCAGGACAGGCCCACTGGAAAAAGACAACACCGCAGAAAACGCCCGGTAAGCTTTTCAACAGGATGTCTCTTTCATGAAAATTGAAACAAAGTTTAATATCATAGACAACAATGGCACGACACACTGCGGAAATAACCGGCTAGTTGGCGACATTACCAAACGAGGGTTTTTTGTAGATATTTGGGATTGAAATGAATGAAGACCCCGAGCTCCCTGTGCGGGTCCCACACCCATCTACAACCCGGGTAGTTTTATTATTTGATTATTTTTTATTTGATTGCTTAAAGAGCTCATATATTGTTCTGGTGCGTTGACGGTTTTGAACACAAACCAGAAATGCATTGGACTGTTTTTGGTTTTGTTTTGGTGGCCTGTTTCGGTTCTGATCTGTTCAATGCAATTACCGTCATAATACAATGCATCAGTGTAGAACCGATTTCTTTCATTTATATTTGTTTTACATATATGCACTATAGTTTATGTTAATTAATGCACTGATTTATTTGTTGTTATTGGTTTTGTTCCATTTGAATTATGATCTATTTTTGATGATTTTAAATAATTTTAGAAATTAATTAAAAAAAAAAAAAAGAATGTTCGAAAAGTTGTAATCATGAGTATTAAAATGTGCATGGTTTTTATATTGTAAATGTAAGATACTCAAACAGCTAGAATTGTAATTCGTGGTGACAAACCGTTTAAACTAATCTAGATTCATTTTTGATAATATTTTGTAGTATTTGTTTGGTTTTATTAAAGGGTTAACTAATATGAACTGGTACTAGATTTTACAACTACGTTTATATAGTTGTTTGTTTGAAAATGTATACACTAATGTATTTGTTGTGTATAAACTGGACTGAATGTATGTATTCATGATATATCATTAATAAATGTATTACTTTTTCACACTATATATAGTCTGAAAAAGTAATACAAAAATATCAAAAAAATAAAAATACCGATATGGCCGGTATCGGATGCCTATAGAGATGCCATGTAACAATAGCCACGCGTGGGAACCCGGCCGCGCAGGCGGTGTCGCAGGGGTTAAACCGCAGGGCAGATGTTGGGCGGAATAATTGACCCACAGTTGATGAGTTCCTCTGGGAAAATCGCTGATCTATTTATGTCCTATAACTAAGTGGATCGCCTGTGGACACATTCATAAGGTGGAGAGGGTGAGAGAAAGAAGACGCATTCATTCCAATTACTGTGGTTAAAGGAAATAAGATAGCAAGAACAATAAGATAACAATAGGCTCATACATAGACTATAATAAGCGGACCCTTGTCATCTATATGGGTTTACGGAGACCATATATATTTAGAATGTGGAGAACACACGCTTAGATGTGTATTATTTGGTTTAATTATTTTAGTATGAAAATTAACCCTTTGTTCTTTAAGGGCGTATATTACATAGAAGTCATAACGAGGATTTAAGCACATTGTCCAATGATTAACCTGATGAAAATGGTGCATAGGGATTGATAGGAAGGTTTTTAGGGAAGTGGAGCACTAGGATCGGGTGCAGGAATGAGATCCTCTCCCATGGGATTGCGCTGCCGCTCGGATGTGCAATGCTGGGGAATAGTGACGGGTCCGTTTCTGTTTCCAATCCCAATTGCCCAGCTTGTTTCTGGGCTTTCGCGGGTGCTGCAGCATGCCACAGGAGACCCTGAGACGACCTTTGCTAATAATGGGCTCTTAAAAAGCTGATAAATGACAATCAGCTTCCAGAGGACGACAATGCTAGGGTTTAAATGTAATTTTCATGCATTTAAAACTGTTTTCCACATTAGTGTAGCAGTACTCGCCTGCTATAGGAACAGGTTGTGTGTCGAATAGGATTTTAACTGGCATGATGGCATTGTGCGGTATCGAGTTTACAGCAAAAAACTCCTCATTCATTCCAACGTCGGCTAATTGAGGGGTGTCTTGTTTTATTTAAGTAAAGACACTGTACATCATAGTTAATTCAGGATTTTGATATTTTTATGGTGTGTGTGATGCCAATTTATTTAGTAATACTCCTTTTTGTTTTGTTTTTTGTTGGGGGGGGGCTTACATTTTGATTGTAATAATAAATCCTTAGATAATTGTATTAACTGTTTGGGTGCAGCCAACAAGTGGAATTTGGGATTTATTGGGGATAATAATGAAATGGGTAAAAAGTTTACAAGATTACAAGACTATGAAGTGGCGTTTGTTGAACCTGCATATAAGCTTATATAGTTTGCTGTAATTTTGCTGTTTTTGTGAATAATAAAACAACAATGGGGTTTCTTAATACATGGTAGTCACGTTATTGTGTGGTATAAACCAAGTGTATTATTATTATTATTAGTAGTAGTAGTAGTTTTTAAACCAGTATAATGCTGCACCTGTTTGATGACGCATCCTTTTTTTCAGCACACTTTGTTTTTCGGGGTTTAGACGGTAATGTTTGCATGTTCAGACTAACCAGACTTGGAAATGTTACACGATTTGTATCCAGATGGTCTGTTCTGGGAATCAAATTGTGAGCTGAATAGCAACATGAATGCGCCGGGAAACCCGACACACTTGTTTTGTGTGCGTTTGAAAGGCCTGAATGGCCGGAGTGTGGGAAAGCCGGAGCCGCTCGGGCCCACAGCCTCGGGTTGCAGGGAGGCTGCTGTGGCATTGTGCGCCACGGCAGCTGGATTGGCCACTTTGAAACTGTGTTTACCCAACAGGGCTGCAACTGGCAGCAAGAGGTTTTCTGCATCCCGCGCAAATATTAAACCCATACCATCAACGACAATACACTATTGTCATACCGGCAGTGCTATTCTCGTAAAGATGACGGCCACGCACTTATACCGTGACGCTGGGAAATGCTGCAAAACAATCACAGGTGCAAATGAAGTCATATGCAGATCGTGACATCATTAGCCCGGCTTATGAAGTGTTTTGACAGTTTACAGCATGCGACCCCCTTGGCATGAATGGCAGAAGCTCCCGTCTCTCTCAATGCCGCCTTTTCTACACAGTGCTTTCCAGTCCTCGGTTTAAGGATTTCTGAGAGCCATCTTTCCTTTTTGTTTTAATGCTGTAGCTGTGTTTGAAACCTTCAATTTCCCCCGATTATATTCAATGGCAGTGGGGTGTGTATGTCTCAAATTGTGCATAGGAAATAAATGTTAAATGGATTCTATCAATTATCTTCATGATATTCAGTATTGAATATATTATCATTAATCATACTGCAGTTCGCGCCTTGTGTGAAGTAATACTATACTGCAACATCAGGGACTGCAGGTTAATTGACGTCGATTTTAATAATTGTACGAATTTCAAAGTTTTTATTCAGAATAATGTATTAAATATGCAGATCTGTCAGCAATTTCAATGGTGTGTATGTAAAAGTACTATATCTTAGTATTTCCGTTTTAACTATTAAAATGTAGGATTAAACTGTGGA
The DNA here is from genome assembly GCF_036373705.1 of Amia ocellicauda. NCBI lineage: Eukaryota > Metazoa > Chordata > Actinopteri > Amiiformes > Amiidae > Amia > Amia ocellicauda. The sequence continues at coordinate 21,895,630 of NC_089867.1, read as the reverse complement.
AGGCTGGCGTGGTGACACACTAAGTAGGTATTAAATACCCATGTGGTTTTAATGGAGAAATATGAACCATGAGACATAACTGTGTGCGCCCTGTGAATTGGGCAACAACATTACATTAGGCTACTACCTTTTATTCTCTTGTTACATCCCACGATCCAGTATAGCACAATGTGAAGGTTTGTACATATTTAAGTTAATTTACAGAAGTGGATATTATACTATATTTTGGGCTTGTCATTGGTTGTGTAAACAGGTTGCAATGTATTCAAGAGGAGAGAAACGAAACCGAAACATTCATTCTGATTTTGAAAGCAATTTATTTTGCCTTGCTTTTTCTCAGGGCATCATTGAACGATACAATGGACATAAAAGGTTATCAATGTGATAAACAGCAAGTCGTACTTCTACATTTCATTCTTTACTAAAACATAAAGAGAAAAGCTTCCTGAATACAGAAGAAAAAAAAACACGTTGTTCTACTTCTAAATCTAACAGACTTAAAGTAAGAACAATTAATCATAAAGTCAATACAATACTCGTAGGAGTCACTAGGTACATTTTCCATTCAGGAAAATAAAAACAGCGCTTCAGATATAGAGCATAGTTTTACAATGTGTAAAATAAAGCCTTCACAGCAATGAAGTTAATTACAAACGTGCTGAAGTGTACTTAAACTGAACACTGGTTCATTAGTACGTTTTCACACGGTGGTATTCTGTGCAGAATATAAGGATTCAGGACAATTCTTGCCTACAAATGTCATATTTAAAAGGGAATTCATATTTCCTACTCTGGGAGGATTTTTTCATTAAGACTATCAAACGAAGCCAAATTATCCTCGGTTTTAAACGACCACTGTCCACACCGGTGCGCACACCACGGTCACCAGGGTCTCCACAGAGACTTGGCACTGCTGGGCACGGCGCGCTTGGGAGCGAGGATGTGGGCAGGGTGGGCAGCGGGAACCGCGGAGCTGGGGGGCTCCCTGCTGCTGGCCTGCTCGGCCTTGTGGAAGTGGTTCAGCACCTTGACCTGGGACTCCTTCAGAGGGTCGTGCACCGACAAGAAGCGCAGGGTCTCCTCCAGGCACTTGGAAAAGCCCTCCGCGTAGCCTTGCCTCGGAGTGGCGGTCTTGAAGAGCGCAGAGGGATGGAAGTTCTCCCTCAGGTAGCAGACTGCCATCTCCAGGATGTCAGCCTTCTCCAGCTTGGAGCTGGGCTGGCTCGCTTTGAATTCGGTTTCCAGCAGCTTCTTCAGCTGCTCAATGCTGTGGTTGATGCGGTCCCTGCGCATCTTCTCCACCACCGGTTTTCTCAACTGGAAGGGGAAAAAAAAGGAGAATATTCATTAGACGACTGTACGAATATGTGCCATAGAAAACCGTAAGTATATACAGAATGCATATCATATGCACACAGGATTCTGTACTTACTTTGATTTTGTCTTTTGAGCTGAGAGCCATGTTGCAAATGTTTACAGGCGCCATGCTGCCGCTGCTGTGGTTCAGCTGTGCCGCTCTCTGGCGAGTGATCTGCTCCGGGCATGAAGCGCTCTTCTATTTATCCAGCCCTGCGCCTGGGAGACAGTGTGGGTCTCTGCCTTACAGGGGTTTCCCACACTCGACAGCCAATCAGAGACCTTCCTGGGACAATAGAAAGGGCTTCAATTACTTCATGCTAAATTGACTGCATATTGCCTGGGGATAATAGCCGCCTTCCAGATGAACAGGTGGAGTGTGTGCGCTAATAGAGAGGAGAAGAATCGTGCGCAGGAGCTGGGAAAGAGCTGACCCCCGCAGGAACACAAACCTTCCCTCTTTTTCAATCACATTCCTAAATCACATGACGGGCCATTCAGTTCCAATGATAAAAGTGTGGACAAGGCGGGAAAAATGACAAAGTGAAACCTTTATATACGTGTGTATGTACCAGGTCCTCAAAGGACTATAAATGGATAATACCCTCAGATTAATTGGTGTGGATTAAAGAGGATTTTAGACATTCCTCTGCGAAATTCCCGCTCAAACGGTTCTCAGATAGATCAGGCTGTTTTTTTTTGTATATATAATATAGTACTGACAGATGTCCGATAGTTCATTTCTATAGCCTAAGCATTGTGGTTGTGGTTTGTATTGGGTTTTAAGTTGAAAATAAAGACAAGTTCAAAGCTCAAAGAACAACTTTAAAGCTTCCGAAATAAATGCTTTGAAATAGTCTGGTGTGAAAGTGCTATGCTAACTCCAATATGAATTTTGATCTACTCCATGTTAAGTTATTGTTCGGATGCCATACCAATATGCAGCAGTGTATTCTGTAAGTCAATGAGACTTCACCCAACACTTGGGATTTGCTGTAGCCTACTTTACAAATCAAAACTTGAAACTCGGCGTAAACATGCTTTTAATTAGCCGACGCTTTTGTTTGCTCATTTATAATACTATTAGTTTGAAATGCTTTAAGAAATACACGCTACTCTTTTCTGAGATACCCTTTACAGCGCAAAACAAGAACAAACAGGGTGACACTCAACAAAACAAGTGTATGTTGCTCTGAGTTGAAGTGATGGCACTTTTTAATTGATAACAGTTGGGCAACCTTGTATGAACATGATCCTTTTCCAGATGGCCCTTTGGGAATTGGATACTAAATCGAAGGGCATTGCTAATGGGGCTTAGACCACGGCACACTTCTATTGTTCTCGCATTGAATGTGGAGTGTGGGAAAGTTGGAGCAATCCGGGCTCCAAGATTCCTGTTTGAAGACGACATCAGTCCTACAAAAGAGCAGCTGGCCGCAGAGCGCGGGAAGCTGTCTAAGGAAGTGGTGACGGCTGTCATCAAAGGTGAATACCTACTAGAAAAGTCTTTCAAAACTTTTTTCTTACCCTCCCCCTCCAGCCCCCTCCCGTTATGTGAACCATTTCCAGAATTGATTCGGATTACTTGCTCCCATCTTCCAAAACAAACAAATGTTTCTTTGCATCTGAGTGTATAATCAGTGTTTTTAATTATGCACTAGCTTTGTCAAATCAGTGTTCATGGCATAGATTGTTTTTTGTTGCATTTTTAAATTGTAACCTATATACATCTCTCTTGTTGTAGCACAAAATTGTGTTGACAATTCAGCACAGCAGTGACGTCTTTCACTGAACATGACATCAGTTTTGTTTTGTTTATTTATTTGTTAAAAACTATTATATCTCAAGAGTTATCTTTTCAGGGGTTTCTCATCAACGGTCCAGAGTTTAAATCCGATCAGCTACTATTGAATATAAAACAATTAAATATGTCAATTGATCCCACCACTGCTGTATCTGAAATTTTATATGTGTGTATTTGGATATTTACATTTAAATTGCTTACATTATGAGCACAGTTTCACAACAATATATACAATAAAATCTGGACAGGCCATTGGTCCAACTGGACTGGATCTGAAATCCGCTAATCTAGACCTGCTTGTTCCTGCATTCCATCAGATCTCAATTCCCAGTTTGAGGGCGAGAGTTCAGGAACGTGCCTAACTATTACATATGGGAGGAAGCTTGTTTGGCTATATGCTTGAGCCGCCCATCGATTTCCAGTAGCTCTTGTGTTTAGTCTAGAAGTACGCAAGTGCTCTGATGTTTCTGACAGGGATGCTAAAAGTAAACAAAAAAGGAATGAAATCCCTAAAACCTGCACATGTTTATTTAATGTTGTGTAAGGTCACATGTCTGTCTTTACTGAATTGGTTTTGGTAATGGACAATATAGGTTACTTATGTAGAGTGTCACTGTGTTTAAAGAGAGATGGGTGGATAGAGATTTGTGACATTTCAGTGAAATAACTTGTGGAGAAGTTGAATACTTTCTGGAATGTTGGACATGTGTGTGAGTCCCAACCTGCACTGAGTTTCCCACACTTCCACCCCGAACACTGACTCCGAAGGGGACAATAGTTTGCAACGTTCTGCTAAATAGGCTTCCACTGTCCGCCCAGTGACAGCGGCTCCCATGCTGAGGGGCAGGTGGTGTGCATCACTTACAATACGAAGAGTCCGCGCAACTTTTCTGTAGGAGCTGGGAAAACACTGACCTCTTGCTAGATTAAAATCATCCCCTTGATGTGGGCGCTCAATTGCATTCCAGTCTCACATGATCCACCATTCACAGCAAAGTCATGAAAGCAAGTCTAGGCGGGAAAAGGGGCCAGTATCGGATGTCTGCTGCCTTCTTTGAAACTGTCTTTAGAAAGCTGTGACTTAATAATAGGTGGTTTGGCTTTTGTGCTCGTTGTTTGTGAGGCTGCAGATGTATTTCTACTCTGACCACTTGAATATAATTTCTTAATAAATTAATATTAAGTAAATGACTTTTAGAATGACTTCAGTGTTCAAGGCTACACAAGTTCTTAACTGGGAACACAAGCAGAAGGCATTAGAAGGGAAGCAAAGTTATTACATCATACACTTTTCTATTTAGGCCAATCTATGTGTGAAATAAGTCATGAACTATATGTATATCTTTTTCTATACATCTCCACCCATATAACATATTAATTGATTGGTTTACTTGCTTGCTCTGCTGTGATTCTTGTAGGTCGATCGGTACAGCTAAAGCCAAAGTTAATCGTCCATCCATCCGTCCCCCCACAATCTGTTGCGCACACACATTTTGGGGTTATTTGAGCCACCTTTCTTTTAAGGTGTGCAACAAATAAATATAAGTTTGGCTAACACGACTGATGCCCAGATGGTCTATTGAAAATACGACACAATAAAAAAAGTCAGTCTATCAGCATTGGGGCGTGCCAGAGCAGCACACTTGTTTTGTGTCCCGGTCTCAGGCTGCGCTGAATGGGAGGGAAGTGTGGGAAAGAGGAACAAGCCTGAGCTCTCACATTCCTCTTTGAAGAGCGGCTTCTGTTTAACACAAGCGCGGCAGCTGCGCCTGCTACCTTGCAACTGTTTAAAAGGAGGCTAATTATGAGGACTTTTTTTGTCTTGGTGAAGTAAGATGGGATGCTTGCATTAGAATGACTTCATACCTCGGCTGTGTCCGTTTCCTTTTATATAGATACGAATAGTAGAATTAGAGAACAGGCTCCCAGTTAACACTGCTGGAGTCTGACCGAGGAATCCACACCTTTGTTTTAAATCAGGCAAGGTCAAGTACAAGACTTCCAACGGATATTGCTCTTCAGAGTGCGACAAGTAGGCTAAAAAGATTCAAAGTGTTTCTTGGGAAACTTTGAGTCCATTGAGAAAGTGATATGAAACTTTTCTGCTCTCATATACATGTGTACAGCCCATTTACCTTTATAAGGATAGCTCTAAAAACAATATTGCTTTTGTGAGGGCTGATGATCTGGGTGGGACTTAAAATGCCATGGTGTGGGATTCAGCAAAATCTGTACAGGCTGAAGAAAACACTTTTTTTAACCTTCACCCTGTTTTTTCAACTCTGTGCTTCTCTGCCCCTCTGTGTTGTGCTGAAACACCACAACCACAATGACCTCTTCCTCACTGCAGCACGTCAGGCCCACCCAGTGCGTTGGCCCAGACCATCTCCCAGGCGCATGCTCAGCACGTCCTCCCGCTGCATACTAATCATTCAGATCATACATGGTTAAACTGATGTGGAATTTAGCACCACAGAAAAAACGATCCGTGTAATATAAACACAAGTTTGTGATAAAACGAGCAAATGGGAAAAGTAGGATTAAATCGGCGTTTCCAAATTTGCAGCAGCTTTACTGGTTAATAAACATAGTCAACAATACAGAAATGACTGGGACGGGTCTCCCTCTGCTGGTTGTGGATTGTATCGGAGGTTGTGTGCAGTGTAGCGAGTGTGGTTAGTTCTAGTAAGATATGCTACAGAGAGGGTATCATGCATTTGACAGTATGCATTTAATAGTGTATTTTAATAGGGAGGGGGTGACTTTTACAATTTTGGCATAAGTCACAATCCTAACAATAAGGTCAATGCTCTGTGGGAATCAAAGTAAACGTTGGGGCAGCGGTACCGTTTTCTTTTGTACGTCTTTAACTGTACTTGAACTGCTGTAGGTCTTGCTTTCATCCAGATGTAAATAGCGCAGCAGCAGAGCAGGTGATGAGAGAGCGGCGCTGCGCCAACACGCACACACGCAGGCGGAGGAGCGCCGGTGCTGCAGCGCTGCGGGGACGGTCATGAAGAGGCTCTGTTATGCAGAGGTCAGCGCTATTGACTTCAGGACGTGTGAGCGGGAGCCCGGACGGCTTTCCCACACTGTCCGCCCATTCACTGCTCACTTTTCTCAGCGGGGCAGAACAATAGAAGTGTGCCGTCAGTGAGGGAGCTGGATAATTGCGTTTAATTGACATTCCCAGCGAGAACGTGTGTGTGTGTGTGTGTGTCTGTGTCTGTGTGTGTGTGAGTGTGTCTGTGTCTCTGTGTGTGTGGGTGTGTGTGTGTGTGGGTGTGTGTCTGTGTCTGTGTCTGTGTCTGTGTCTGTGCCTGTGTCTGTGAGTGTGTGTGTGTGTGTGTGTGTGTCTGTGTCTCTGTGTGTGTGTGTGTGTGTCTGTGTCTCTGTGTGTGTGTGTGTGTGTGTGTGTGTACACGTTAATCAGACTGAGAATTTGTGCATTCTGCATTTGTTCTGTGATGTCTATAGTTTGATGGCAGTTTTTTATTGTATAGGGTCCCACGTGGGTATATTTAAAATAAAATGTTTTCAAACAATATATCTGTGTTTTTCATTATAATGTAACTGTTTTCAGTATTTTGCAAAAATACCCTGCTTATTGTTTATTTAACATTGATACGTATACAATAGATCTATTTATTTATGGTTTGTTGACTTTGAATGAATAAATAATAATAATAATAATATACACATAAATAGATCCCAGCTGGATAATATGTGACTGCAGATAGTTTCCCATTTCCACCAGGTGAAACTCACACTCTTATCTCAGTGGTTTTAATGGCCCAGGTGAAGGACTACAGCTCTGTAAATAGACTCTTCATCCTCAGAGCGCCAGCCTGGTTGTAGCATCGTTCCCAGGTAAGAGACTCCCACGGGCGGCTCAGTCTGTTTATCTGCAGATGACTCTGATAACCCGAGGGACGCTCTTTTTCTGGAATAGCAGGCAGTCGGTTGACCATGAAACAAATGATGTTTCTCCTATTGTCGTCAATTGCCCCCAGAGTGTGGGAAACCTAATGCAGCCAGGGACTCAGGACATTGTAATGCAAATCCCCGGCTATAAATGCTAGAGGAGATCCCTCTGTGGAGCCAGAACCAGCTCCTCATTCTCAGAGACTCGCACTCCCCTGGAGAAATACGAATGGCACCCTGCTCTTTCAACTGTGCTGTCCCCAGCCTCAAGCTCTCTGCTAAGGAAACAAAGTGAGTATGGTGACTGCTGAAAGAATATAGGATCGCATTTTATAAAGATGATTTTGTTTATGGTGTTTACATTGAGAATGTCTCTTGTTACAGTTATGTAAAGGAGAAGGAATTCCAGGCACACGATCCCGACTCTAAACTGGAGAAAGCTGACAAGCTGGAGATGACCCAGGCAGTGGTCACTACACTGAGGGTCACTCCCAGTGCTGGCAGTAGACGCTGCGGTTCCTCTGTCTCTGCCCCCCATGTAGAAGCCCAGCTCCAACTGCCCAACAGCTTCCATGGAGCCCTGAGACCCACAGAGGACAGCTGTCCTGCGTGTCCAATCAGATCCAAGCACCAGGCAACCATTTTGATGACCCTGGTAGAGACATTATAGTAAACCCTGAAACTACAGTCTCTCAAGGTGTAGGAAATGTATATTTCCATTCAATTTAATGCAATTTTATATCATATTGATATTTAAATGTTTTAATGTTATGCATGTGCATATATACAGCTCTGGAAATAACTTGGAGTGGTCTCTTTATTTTTTCCAGATCTGTATAATATGAAATATGGATTCAATATTACCTTCATATTGAAATGGTTATGAAGTTCACATTCCATATTTTGAGTACTGGAAGTGCTCTGTAGTGAATGTGTGCATTTGTCAATTTTTCTTCAATTAAGAGAATCTAAAATTGCATTTTTTTCTTTATTTGATTTACTTGATCTGTTGTGCTGCATATTTCTGTTTTAAATTCATATACTGTTTGTAACAGGGTGCCATGTAGGAGACTGGTCCTCTAAAATATATCATACCCCCCCCCCCCCCCCCCCCAATCATTAACACTGAGTTGATTGAATTTGATTTGAAATCACATCCTTCAATAAATATTTAACTCATGAAAACGGTCTCCTGTCCCTTTTTTCCTAATCTGAACATTACACGTTTAGTATTAAATACAATTTTAATTGTGTGGGAAATGGGTTTAAACCTGTCCCAGTTGTCTTTTTGTAATATGAACACTGTTATTGTAAACTCGAAAGAAATATATTTGAATAACAATATCACTTAACTGAAGGCACATGCACCTTTTTGTGTAAATTAAATGATTTTGTAATCTTTTTGTTCACACATAGTCATACGGGTATAAAATACTTGTTTTATTGTTTGCTATAAACATTGTATCTATTGCCTTCATTCATGTCTTTGTGTGTGTGCGTTTTATTTCCTGGATTACACCTTTGTCCGGTTCCCACACTCTTATCAGTGCCTTATCTCTCTCATCTTTTCATTGTTTTAACTGATATTGTGTACTTTTACTGCACTTAAACCTCAGACCCGACATTAGTATTGTAATCAACCCTTCAAAGACTTGTTTTTGACAAGGTCTTAAATACGCTTCTGAGCTTCTCTCTCTAGGTTTTAGGCTTTTATTGTTGTATTTATCGAAGTATATCTTGTATAAGAAGAGTAAAATTAAAACCAATAAGCTTTAGTCCTTGCAAGTAGAACATTTTATATATCTGGTATTGTTTACCAGGATTGATTGTGTTCAACATGTTTCCAGCCGTCCGTTTACTCCATTATAAGTAAATTAGTGATACTTTACCGTAACAGTGTGTGGACATTGTATGGCACATTAGAAACTGTACGTCTTCATTTTCATGATCCATTAAATGTGATTTTATATTTTTCGAGGTGAATTTCGGATTTGGATGTCAACAGCAGAGCAAACTATAGCACACCACACTGGATTGGCAAAACCACATTTTAAACTCAGTTGCCATATCCAATGCTTTCTGTTTTTTTTTTTTTAAGTACACCTGCCTAATATTAAACACTTCATCTTATTTTTTAATTTGGACACTGGACTGTAATCCGACCGTAAAGCCTTTTCCTCTGGCTATTCTGATTTTATTAGGAAATTGACTACAAACATAATCCAGAGAACTGAGAAATGTTATTTTTATTCTTGTTATCATGCTTTTTGTTTTTAAATATTGGTTAGGATGATTATTAAATCTTATGGAGTAGTAGTTAGTAGTAAGTCAAACGCAATGCTTGTTTTCCTGAGCAGTGACAACTACGTGAGTGTGGCAGCTCAACCCCTCGTGTCTTGAGGGCACACTTCACACGCATGCGCCCTCACTGTCACACGCTCCGCACACGCTCCGCACACGCTCCGCACACGCTCACACGCCGCGCCACCCAAGGACAAGGTAGATTGTGTTCTTCTTATCTTCTCTTTAAGACTGTAGTAATCTTACCAACACATTATGACACATTAGCCATTTTGTTTCTTTGTACTAGGTGTAATTACATTTAATTGGTAATCTTTTTAGTTTGTAATGGAATTATCAACTAATTTTTATGTTGAAGAGAAAACACATTTGGCAAGTCGCAACCCTGTAATAGTTCGTATCACATAGATTGATAAAATGTCAGAAGCAGAAAGAATGCATTACATTTTTGAATTTATTCGTATGATATGAAACATTATAAAGCAGTTTTACATGATTTAAAGCACGTCGTTTAAAACTGTGAATAACGTAAACTGACAGTATTACAAACAATATGTATCAGCTATCCTCGAACATGAGGGAAAAGGGGATAATCTCAACTCGCCTAAATCAAGCTAGAATAATAATTTACAATTTGCAGACATTGTCTTAATACAGTTCAAAGAAAAGCCTTTACAAAAGGCGATTTTAGTCAATAAAATATCAAGTTGCCATAGATTCTTCCTACTTCGTACCAACATACCTGTAGTCTAGATATTGTGATAACATGTTACTTTAAAATACTTATACATATGTATAGCCTATAAATATACATGATACATCATAATACATGTATACAAATATTGTATCGTATTACAGTGTGTTGGCAATTATTAAAGCCTATTTCGGAAAATACAAATGTCTCATCTTTCGCCTTATAAAGGGTAAAATTGCATACACATTGTGTAATAAAAATAAATAATGGAACCAATAAGTTCCTACGCAATCAGAGGACGCCTTGACTTCAAGCTCTCCTCTAGTTTAGTTGGATTGTCCTTCGTGGTGTATCAGTTCTTTCTACCAGGGTCTCCACAGGGTCACTCTGGACCTCGATGCCCCTGCTTTGGCGGAGCCCCGGGGCGGTGATGTCGGGAGCTGCTCGCTGGAGAGGCGGCTCTGGGGGGCTCTCTTCTGCAACCCGTAGAGAAGCTCCATGGCTCTCCGCTCGGCCGCTTGCTGGGGGGCGTGGAGGGACAGGTAGCGCAGGGTCTCCTGCAGACACTGGGAGAAGCCCTGCTCGTATCCCAGGGTGGCGCTGGACCCGGCCTGCTCCTTCAGGAAGCCCACGGTCATCTCCAGGATGTCCGCCTTCTCCAGCTTGGAGTTGGGCTGCTGCTGCTGAAACTGCTTCTGCAGGAGCGCCTTCAGGTGCTCGATGCTGCTGTTGATGCGGTCTCGGCGCATCTTTTCCACCACCGGCTTGCGTATCTGGAAAAGAAGGGGAGGACGCTGTTAGAGATGTGACCTGCGCACAGTCGAGTGCTAGATACCCAGTTCCCACGAAATAGCTCTTCAACAAAACGGTGCATGGGACAGATACTTACTTTGTTCTTTTCTTTGCTGGACAAGAGCATGTCAGTGTTTTCCCTGTGGCCAGTGAATGGAGCCATGGCTGGTCTTGCTATGTACTGAGTGTAGCTGTAAATGTGTCGATCCCAGAGTTCAGAGCTGATCTGAGGGTTATGGCACAGCCCGGCTGTATTTATACTGAGCCTCCGCATCTGACTGCGTGGAGCTCAAGCTGCTCCTGCTTTCCCACACTCCGCAGCCAATGGCGCGGCTCCTGGCGACAATAGACAACATCAGTTACTTCATGGTTTAGTGACTCGGGTGTCGCCGCAGGCAGGAGGGGGGTGAGGCGAGGGAGTGTGTCGGGTGTGCGGGGCTGCTGCTGGAAACCTGGGAAAGTCCCGCCTCTGAAGCCCAGACCTGCTGCCGGAGACGAAGATCAAACGGGTCCCACTGAAGGAAGTGCTGTTCGCATCAACACGTCAGGCACAAGCCCGGCCTTTCAAAGGCTCTCGCTGCGGTGATGTGGGGCGCTGTGTAGCGTCTTATGTATTAAGGAAAGCAATATGTAGGCCTATGAGACAATGTGTCACTTTGGTATGTGCAAATTAAAAGGACGACAACATGCACACCTTTTAAAAAAAAGTCTACCCACCTGTTACACATAACACTGACTTCAGAAGAGGTCGGAAATGCACATGAAGAATTACACCTGTACGTGTACGTTTGTTTTAATGTGTGTATGTAAATGAATTATTTTTTTTGCACTAAACAATCTTTTTGCAAAACGATGTTATTAAACTCATGCTGTACAGGTCTGTTTGGAGCTAATTAAATGCACTCTTCTAAAATATATTGGAAGAGCATGGCGCAAA